>NC_081289.1:76729563-77371229 GCF_030490865.1 Poecile atricapillus
TACATGAGCGGCACACTATGCCCTCAGAAACAAAATATTCCTCAAAACTTTTCTAAAAGTAAAGAAAAACTGCCTACTGTGTTGTAGAGCTACAGCAGGCTGGCACAGCAAAGATGGGATCCAGGATATCTCATGTGGGAAAATTTTTTTACTACCATAGCTTCCTTAGTCACTTAGTACACCATTGTACAGTCATTTATTACAAGCGACTAATATTTTTATTCTTTGGGAGAACGAGTAAAGAGTAGTCTTTTTCTTTTTATGCTCATTTCTGTGAGCCTGCAGGTGCAGCTAACATTTCCAAAACCAGAACAGATGCATCATTTGACAGAGAAAATAACTAAAGAATGTCTCTATGCACACTTTTTTCTCCCTTACATTTAAGCTCTAACAGATGTAAAAATCAAAATTATTAAGGGCATAATAACTGAACTAATTTTGCTTGCACATGAAGCTGACAATAGCATGCAATATGTAATTGCATACAATAACCTCACACATAAAAAAGAACAACTTTACCAGTGGGAAAATTTCCTTCTTCTGGGTCAGTGATAGCCATAGTGAATGGTCTGTCTGATAGACCCAATAATTTGGTAAAAACTGCCTTTTTAGAGAAAAGAAAATGCCTTTCTCTCAACACTCGTTTTCTCTAAATGTCCATTCTAATGTAACAGACACAGATACATCATGCCACTGCAGAGTGATTACTCAGTAAATTTTAGTCACCACTGTTGTTACCAGCAGCTTCATTATTTGCATACAATACATAATAGATTAATAGAGGTAAATTGTCTGAAGAGCAAGCACTAGCTGCACTATCAGCTATTTCTTTTCCCAACATCACATGTAGGGACTTAGTGATTTGGGTGTTCTCCAGATACACCCCTATGTAGTGCATCTAAAGATTTTTCAGATAAAGCCACTTAAAAAAGAAAAATACATTTGCTTTTAGAAGTTACTTGGTAAAATCTTGATTCCTCCTACATAGATTCATTCCAGGCATTTGGGCAAAATTTCATGGATTAATAACCTTTCACCTGGGTGGAAATACATACTTGTGATTTGATACACTAGATGAGATGTGGAGTCAAGAGGATGCAATAAAAAAGGACACCCAAGCCACAACTATTTACTTGTTCAGACACTGGTCTTAGAAAGCATGCAAAGGGCCTAGTAAGATCACACTTGAGGAGAATGTGAGTGATGGCATATTAGATCATATTAGATCACCTGTGTTGTGCATAAGTGATTTAGAACACAATATGTCAAAGTACAGAAACCTTGTGGCTTTTAAAGAGTGGTGCCACAGTAAATTTGCATTCTATTATTTCCATATTATATCCTCTAGGCCTTAGTAATGACTACAGAAACCAATTCCAGATGAGTAATGCTTGTGAAAACATGCATATGTGGCTACTACTAGCAGCAACAGCCTTATACCTGTCCAGCTAAACTATAGTGACACATACCAAGTACTTCAACATGATATTAAATTGCTTATGTCTCTAAGAAATGTCAAAATAAGGACGCTATCAGGCTAAAACAGCAGACTTTGTTTTTGTAAAGACCTGATACGACAAACATCACTAAGATCCCATTAAGCTCCCCTACCGAATAAAGATTTGCACTTAATCTTGTCTACTGGCAGAGCAGACAAATGCAGCTCTTGAGGTGCACAGTGTGCTGCTGCTGCCCCCTTAAGACAAGCAAACATAAATAATTTTGTACGTGCTGTAGTTTCTCTACATTTTCACAAAGATCTTTCTCTCCAAGCTGTTAAAGACTGATGATAAATAAGAGGCTTGCCTAGTGTAAGCTGATGCAATAAGAAATTCAGTCTATTACAATACCCATGAAAAAGTAAGGTTTAGTGTAAGGATATGAGAGAATGAGAAAAACAGATTTTTTTTATTATTAATTGTACTGGAGACAATTACTTGTAAGACAGCAAGACAGAAAGTGTGAAAACAAAGATACAGTTAACACTTGTAAAACTTGAAGAGGTATCATCAGGGAGAAAAAAGGTTCAGTCCCCATGCACTTTAGGATGACATACAACTCAGTAACCTTGGTAGGCCATGAAGTGATTGTATGAAAACTGCAGCAAGGATAAGTTATCAACACTTTCCATTCCTTTAACCTTTGTCAAGAGACCTGATCAGTGTTCGGTCATTTGCTCCTTTCCTTAAATTTTGTTGAAGACTCAGATATTAGAATTTTAATTGCTGCTGATAGATATCCTTTGAAAATGAATTGTGTTTTATTTTGACCTTAATGAATACTCTCCATTTTCACTTGGCTGTTCACCTCTACATCTTTGAATTGAGTTCAGCCCCAACAACACAGACACAACAGGGAAAGCAGAACAGTTACATCACTAAGCATAAAAGGATGACGTTTTGTCCTCTTGTTCTCTATTCAAGAACTTAATATCACAAGGTCACAGAGGCACTGTGGGGTCTAAATCACTGCAATTACTGAATACACAAAAGCTGTAAAACCTGCTGCTTTCAATGGTTTCTGATGACTTCTAAATTGTAGAACAAAATCATAGAATCATAGACTCATTTACTTTGGAAAAGACCTCTAAAATCATCAAGTACAATTAACCCAGCATTTCCAAGTCCACCACTAACCATTCCCTGAGAGATTTACACATCCTTTAAATACCTCCACAGCATGGTCCAGAGCATGATAAAGGAATCCAGCCAATTAATGTAGTAAGGTGCTAAACTCACATAGAAGCGTTTAAGGATTTTTCCAGATGTAAGTCCTTACTCCAACACCCTGAACTGTGTATGCGGATGTCAGCTAGGAAGGACAATCTACGCCTGATCATGGAAGCATTCATGGACAAATGCACATTCTAAGTAGGGACAGAGATCATGAGACCAAATGCTTTCACAGTAGAAAGACATAGTGTGGTATAACCCCAGTGTCCTCATATTAAAAGATTCTGCTTAGAGTAAGGTAGCCCTGGAAATTACACCTATATATTCTTGGCAAGTACGTATCATGTACACTTTAAATTCAGACTGAAAAAGAAAATCTCATTGACCTCCAGCAATTTATTAAAATAACTGAAGTACTGTAGTTTCTTTTACTACTCTGTGCTAGAAATACAAGCCTTCTGGAGAGTCTTTCCTTAAAATTTGTTGGCTTAATATCACTTCTCTCAAAACTCAGTGTACTTGTTAGAGGCACAACTCCACAGCTCCAAATTCAAATCCTATGGTCAGAGTGGAATTTTTCATGTGCTGAAGTATTTTAAATGTTTTTGTTAAATAAAAAATTACAGTATATGAATTAGCTCTTGAGGACCTCAAGCAGATAACAATACAACAAACTGAAAATTTTGTTACAAGGATGTGAAAGATCTTGAATTATTATTTGGGAAACTATTAAAAATTTACAATGACACTCTAGAATTTTAAAATACAGTTGTAAATAGAACAAAAGTAGAGAAAAGGGAAAAATGAATTGGACAGTTTGCTTAGGAATATTTATGAATTTCTAGATTTTTTCTGGGTGATAAAGAAGAGAACACAATGTCATAGACAGAGCATGCTGAGTGTTTGTCACTAAGCAGAACATAGAATGGCTGCTGCACTGTCACAAGAAAAGAACAGTCCTTTCTACAACACCATGCTTCAAGTCAAACCACACAATGCAATAGGTCTAGAGTTGTTTTTGTCAGAAGGAATGTACTCTTCTTAAAAAGAATCAAAAACACATTGTGAAGATTATTTAAAATATTTTTCTCTTGCTTTTCTAAACATGTTTTTGGTCTCCATTTCATGGTTAGTATTCATTTGGTTTTGATGTTTATTTCTGCTTGTCCCATTAAGGTGTATGGGCTATATTTTCTATTTTTCTATGTAGTTATAAAATCCAATACATTCTGAGAAGGTTTATTTATCACAGTGAAGAATTCAACTGCTTTTGGGGTTGGTTACATTTTGGGCAGAGCAGATTTTCAATGTTTTTTTTGATACTATATAGCCCTGTGTTTGACAGCTTCACCCAAACCACTTCCTAAAATATGACCTGTATTTTCCCTTGTGCTGGTAGTACTAATTTATGTAGAGAATTCTCATACAAAATTTCTTTTACAGCTACACAAACCTTTCATATTCTGCTATTTAAATTTCATAAAATAAAGGATAGGGTTCACATTACATTCATATTCATTCTTCTGCTGAAACTTCAGCCCTTCAACTATTACAAGTGCCTTCTGATTTTAACATACTTTAACAAAGCATTGATTTTATCATTATGTATTTGTTCTGCAAAGTTTTATGTATGTGAGTGCTTATACCCACTGGTTCAATATTAACCATAAAGAAAAAGCTGTATTGTATCAGAATCTTGCTCATAATATGAATCAGATTTCTGTGCAGCATAAATAACTGCTTTCAATGCATCCAGCTGGCACAGTTTCATGCCGTGTGGACATTGCCAGACCCTGGCCAAAGTATAGGACAAAGTATTTTTATTATATCATTGGGATTCTGATCTTCCTCCCTTTATTGTAAATAAATTAATCTTAATCAAATAATTGTAGCATAAATGTGAACCATGTTTTATGAATCAGAATCAGGCTTACTTCTACAACAGGATGACACTATCCTTTGCAGATTGTTTAATATAATTTTCTTCAAAGACTTTGGCTAGTCATTTCTCATGTGCTCCCTAGTCTTGCACTTCAGTGTAATCTTCCTTTTCTCTTAACCTGTCATATTAGATTTTTTTTTCTATTTATCTGTATAATGGAAAATCAAACTATATGCTGTGACTATTTCTTAAAAAGGAAATATAAATCAGTACCTTCCTGACTTTTGAACTTACACAAGTGGAGAAATACAACTTAGTGAACTTAAAATGTCACACAAACTCATATTCTGACTTATTGGAATGTTTATCGTCTATTACTAATGTCAGTCAAAAGCAGGCTTTCCTTCTAGTCTTTAATTTTTTCTCTACTTTTTAATTTTGTGGAGATGTTTAAATTTTGTATTCATCTTCAGTGTGCATATAGAAGTATATAAGTACTCAGCTGCCAGACTAAATCAAATTTTGTGAGCTCTTTGAAGCTTAGTATGTATCAGAGACTTTTATCTAGTAAAAAAATTGCAATGCTAGGTACTGATTTTGATATAAAATTTGTAGAGTGTGTTTTAGTCTAGCCATTTTAAGATTTCTTGTTTTAAGATATCTCACTTGCTGATGCAAATAATTCTAAGCCAAATTTAGATAATTTTACATAGATGTATCCTATTAATTTGGAAAAATGTCTATTTGGATGTCAACCAACTGTGTACATCAGTTATTTAGGCTCATAAGTTTAAACTCTATAAGAAAATGGTAATTAGAATAATTCTGTCACCATTATCTCTAGATTGATTTTGCATTTGCTTCTGATCCATCTTTCATTATCATGCTTCATTTGCAAGTATTTGTTCTACATTCCTTTGTTAGCTGGGCTATTGTTACATATCAATGCTATTTGCAACTGGTTTTACTAAAATCACTGGGGGTTGTTTGGCATTTCTGGTGTCACACATGGTGGAGCTAGACTGTTTTAACACACAGCTTAAATGTGTGTTAGTGTTCTAGCAACAAACAAGAGAAAACAGAATTAGAGAAGTTGAGGGGGGAGGAGGGGCCAGAAGTTTTCTTCATTAGTAAAAGAAAAATATTTATACACCAGGTGTATATACTTCTGCATTAACAGCATACTGACTAAATACTGTGACTATTTCTTAACAAGGAAAAAGAATGTCTTCCTTGCTTTGATGACACCTATGTCATACATTACACAGGGAGGGCTGATGAATGCATTAAAGCCATTAACATCTGTTCATTCATATTGTTTCACTATTAGTCTATTTCTTGGCACAGTTTTACCTACCATATCACCTAGTATGTTTGAAAGACAAGCAACACAAAATAGGGAGGAGTGGTTGGTAGACAAGTTGTTTGTGCTGTTATTCAGAGGGACCAGGAAGGGCTGGAGAAAAAGGCTAACAGGAAGCTCATAAAATTCAACAAGGGGAAGCGAAAAGCCTTGCACCTGGGGAGGACCAACCCCAGGCACTAAAAAATGCTAACCCGTTCTTTGCAGGACTGCTAAGAAAGCACTGGCAGGCTGTCATGGTAGGCAAAATGTTGACCATGAGCCAGCAAAATATTGTAATGGTGAGGGTGGCCAGCAGTGTGCTGTTAAAACATAACCAGCACTGTGGGGGAAGTAATTTTTCCTTTCTTCTCAGCAGAGGAGGCCTTGAAACTGATTAATGAGCAGAAGTATGTCTCAAAAAGAAAGCCCAAGGAACATGGGACCTTTCGGATAAAAGAAGGCTTGGGAAGAAGTCTTATTATTATCCAAACAGAGGGTATTAAGAAGATGGAGTAAAGCTTTCCTCACTGACAAGAGGCAATAAATGCAAAGACATAATGAAATTAAATTTGAAGACAAGAAATCTGCTACTGTTGCTGTTGTTGTTTTTGTTGCAAGCATCATTACATTCTGACACAAGTTCTCCAGAGATGTTTTAGAAACTCAGTTCTTGAAGCTATTCAAAACATGACTAGATACAGCCCTGGTGAACCTGCTTTTGCTGACCCTGCTTGAGCAGGGTGTTTGGACTAGATAAAGTCCCATGAGATCTACTTCCAGCAATGTGAATCTCTGAAATACAGTTTAGGGATGTATAACAGATCTTCCCAATGGGCTGTATATATGAAAGTGCACTGCATTAGGCTCTTTCATCTCTCTGTAGTCCTTTACCAGTACACATTTGCTGTTTCCAACACATCCCTATACATAGGAATGCAACATGCCAGTGCAAGAAATTAATGCAATAAAATGATCACCCTGGAGGGCAGTGGTGCAGTTATCACTAACAAATGCCTTGGCCTCTCTCCAGAATCCCTGGAAAAGTGCTCAGTAGAAAAGGACCTGGGGATGCTGGTCAACAGCTGCCTAGACATGAACCAGCAGTATGCCCAGGTTGCCAAGAAGCCCAAGGGTATCATGGCTTGAATCAGAAATACTGTGTCCAGCAAGACTAGGGTGATGACCATCCTTTGTATTCAGCACTGGTGAGGCATCACCTTGAATTCTGTGCTCAGTTTTGGGCCCCTCATGCCACAAAGAACATTGAGGTACTGGAAAGAGTCCAGGGAAGGGTAACGGAGCTGGTAAAGGGAGCAAAAGTCTGATGAGGAGTAGCTGAAGGGCCTGAGGGTGTTTAGCCTGGAACAAAGGAGGTTTGGAAGGGACCTTGTCACTCTCCACAACTGCCTGAGAGGAGGTTGTAGCCAGGTGGAGGTCAGTCTCTTCTCCAAGGTAACAAGTGATGGAACAATGGAAATGGTCTCAGATTGTGTTCTTCATGGAAAGGGCTGTCAAGCACAAACAGCCCATCGTATGGTTGGCTCAACATTCCTGGGTGCATTTCAAAGATATGCAGATGTGGCTCTGAGGAACATGGTTTAGTTGCAGACTGGACAATGCTGGGTCGGACTCAGTCATAAAGGTCTTTTCAAACCTAAACCATTTTATGATTTAATGATTCAATATTGGAACTTTTTGTTGGTTGTTTTTTTTTTCCAACCTGCTTTTGCTTGTTGTAATTTACAATACATAATTATATTACTGCTGCAGTTGGGTAGCAAATAAACTTTCAGAGTGTGAAAATCTTTCTTGCTTTCTTCACATGAGTCTGTGGGACACAATGGGATGCATCCCAGAGTCCTTAGGGAATTGGCTATTGTAGCTGTCAAGCCATTTGCCATGGTATTTGAGAAGTCTTTGCAGTCAAGTGACTGGAAAAGAGAAACATTTGTACCCATTATTAAAAAGGGTAGAAAGGAGGATCCTGGGAACTCTGATTTGTCAGTCTCTTTGCATGGAAGCTCAAAAACAGAACCTCTTAGAAACTCTGCTAAGGCACGCAGAGGACAAGAAGGTGACTCCAGAGAGCCAGTATGGATTCACTGAGAGCAAGTCCTGCCTTACCAAACTGGTTGACTTATATGACAGGCTCACTCTATCAGTGGACAAGGGAAGTGTTACAGATGTCATTTTTCTGGACTTTTGTAAGGTCTTTGACACAGTTCCCCACAACATCCTTCTCTGTAAATTGCAGAGATGGGGATTTGAAGAGTGGATTGTTGGATGGATAAGAAAGGGGTTGGACAGTCTCATCCAAAGAGTAGTGGTCTATGGCTCAGAATCCTGATGTATATCAGGGACAAGTGGTGCCCCTCAGGATCCAGTTATACTTAATATCTTCATCAGTGGCACAGATGAAAGGGTTGAGTGCACCTTCAGCAAGTTCTCAGATGACACCAAGCTGAGTGGTGCACTTGACACTCCTGAGGGATGGGACACCATCCAGAGGGACCTGAACAAGCTTGAGCAGTGGTCCATAGGAATCTCATGAGGTTTAACAAGGCCGGGTGCTGGTGCTGCACCTGGGTCTGGGCAATCCCTGGTGCCAGCCCAGGCTGGGGATGAACAGATCCAGAGCAGCCCTGCCCAGAAGGACTTGGGGGTGCTGGGGGTGAGAGCTGGACATGAGCCAGCCATGGGCACTCCCAGCCCAGAGAGCCAAGTGTGTCCTGGGCTGCATCCAGAGCCCCGTGGGCAGCAGGGGAGGGAGGGGATTCTGCCCCTCTGCCCTGCTCTGGTGAGACCCCAACTGCAGGGCTGCCTCCAGCCCTGGGATCCCACCACAGGAAGGACGTGGAGCTGCTGGAGAGAGTGCAGAGGAGGGACACCAAGGTGATCAGAGGGAGAGAGCTCTCCTCCCATGAAGGAAAAGCTGAGAAAATTAGTATTTTCTGACTGAAGAAGAGAAGGATTAGGGGTTACCTAACTGTGACCTGCTGGTACCTGAAGGGAGATTTTAAAGATGAGAGGGACTATTTGCAAGGGCATGGATTTACATGACAAGGGGTAATGGCTTTAAACTGAAATGGAGTAGGTTTTAGAGACCTAAATGAGATATTAGGAAGAAATTCTTCATCATGAGGGTGATGAGACACAGGAATAGATTCTCCAGAGAAGTTGTGGAAGTACCATCCCTGGAAATTTTCAAGGCCAGGTTAGATGGAACTCTGACCATCCTGATCTTTTGAAAGATGTCCCTGCCCATTGCAATCAGGTTGGAACTAGATGATCTTTAAGGTCCCTTCCAACCAAAATCATTCCATGATTCCATTATTCTAATTGGATAAACCAGAAAAAGATATTTGGGGCATTCTCTAGGATTACAGATTTTTTTTTAAAACCAGCAAAAGTAAGAATCTAAACTTTATATGTTTTTTCTAAGAATTACTATTTTTATATAAAGATATAAAATATATAAAATTCCATTTTATAATTTTTAATCCTAAAGGTAAGTAACACAGAAACCACTTCTTGCGTCCAGCAGCTATATGGCGCACTGTCATTGAAATCCTCTTGAACTGTTTGACGATCGATGCTGATGTACACCACTGTTCACAAGTTTGGGACACAGTCTTTTTTTTGTTTTGTTTTCTTTGTTGTATTCAGTGCACGCAGATGTTTTGGATTGTGTTCCTCTTAACCTATTAAAAAATATTAGAATCCATTCAGAAAGCAGTAAAATATTTCTGTTTTCATTTTAGAAAATATTTTTTTTCATCCTCAATAATAGGAATGAGAGCTGATTGAGTGATAAGTAAGTAACTTAGATTTGGAGCATTTTTTGGCCATGAGTACAAACCTCAATTAACTAGAAAAAAAAAGTAATCTAGAAAGATTAGAAAACAAGAAATCTGTTGCATCCCAGGAACTGGTGGGGGAAATTGTTGGTAAGATGCCCTGGGATGTGATCCCTGTTTAAAGAATGTTCTCTTACAGTCCTTTGGTGTTTTATGTACCCCAGTTACATCATCCTAGTTATGTCATTCCTTGTCCCCACCCAAGAGTTACGTCATCCCTAGTCTCTGCTCCAGTTCTAGAATGTTCCCTGCTTTTGTTTTCCCTATTGGTTCCCATTCCCTGTCACTCCACCCCTAAAACCCTGGTTAGCTGTTATCCCTTGGCTCCACCTTTGCACTGCCCCTGTGCCCTCAACCCATTGGCCCTCAGTCTGATATTCCACCTTTCCCTGTCTGTGGATAACCTTAGTCCCTCCTTTGTTCTGGATTCTTTGTGGGAGATCAATAAACTCCACAGGAATACCATACAAAGAACTCCTCTCGAACTTATTTGTCAACCCTCAGACAACATTGCAGTGTGTGAGTGCTTGGTGCTCAGAGCTACCCCTTCCCAGTGGAGACATGAAGCTCTCAGGAAGGTGGTGGCTTCAGCAGCTCCTGCTGCGCTGCTGCAGAAAACTAAAATTCTACTTATACTCTGCTTGAAAATCTATAGAAGATAAGCACCTCTTGTGTGTCTTGACTGGACGAAATTTAGCTCAACTAGCACGTTCCCTCCTGAGATAAATATATATACATTTTATTAAGTTTTTCTGCAGCATATAAAGCAATACAAAATATGGCCATTAGGGGCTAAGCTAGGTAGTATTTACTTATAAATACTCTTAATAGTAAATTAATCTTTTATTTTACTATTAATGAACAAATTATTAGTTGTTATTAATATAACTAACTTTTTACTTTTGGAGTACAGAGAAAATCAAAGGAAACTAGAAAGACCATGTTTTTTAGATGACCTCCTTGATATAAATGTTTGTTTGTTCTGTGTTGTTCTGGTTTACTTAAATGGCATTAATTTTTCTCCGCTTTGTTTTGGTTTTTTTTTTTTTTTTTTTCTTTTATAGGTGTTGACACAGCTAAAGTTGAAAGAATTTAAATATATTCCACTTCTCAGTTTAGATTTATTCAGATATGCAATCATGTTGTGTTATTCTTTCCTGCATTTCTTCCCTGAATCTGCAGCCGTTTATTTGTTTTTCACTCTCATTTTTCCATATTCTTTTAATACATCTTATTCTTTAACTGAGAGACATGCAAGATAAAACTTTCTTGATAAGCGAATTGCAGTAATACACAGTAAAACATGACTTTATTTTTCAGCACCTTTCTGCTTTCTTATATTTATAAATTTTCAATTTTTAACCCACACTCTGAAGGAAATATATTTGCCTTTTAAACTTAATCATAAGTCACCACACAGGTAATTGGCATAATACTTGAAATAACAAGTTATATGTGACTATATCAGTGTCAGTTCTCAATAGGATTAATTTACTGCTGTGGAACTAAGAATCCTTGGAGCTTCACATCCTAAACATTTTCCCTTGTCTCTGATAGTTAATACATTCCATAAGGAAGTGTGCTTAAGATTTATGAAATCAAGCTGGTATTCCCAAATAAACCTGACTTTTTCCTTTTTTAAGAGTTAAAGAGATATCTTTTATGTCGTCTCCAATAGTAACTAGTATTTATTTGGTCTTAAGGCAGGCATTTTCAGCCAAATCACTTCAGGGGTGATAAAGAGCTCCCTACCTTTCTCATGTAACCAATGGAAATTTTCTTTATACTGGGCTAGGAGAAGTCCATTCTCTTTAAGGGTTTATGGTGTGACCCAGCAAATACATACTAAGAGAGCAAAATACTTGTGATTAATTTTTTCTCTTTAGTGAACCTCAAACGTTAAACATTTTTCTAATGCAGAAACAAACACAAAGTCCAGAGTATTTTCTGAAGGAGAATTGCTTTCAAACACTGAAAAAATGATAATCTAAAATATCTACAGAAGTTGCAGCACTGTGAGATACGTTACCTTAATACAACTGAATTGCTATATTGTATAGGTTATCTTAATGTAATGGAATTGGAATGAGCTAAGCACCAGTCCATCCTGCAGTCCCTTTTTAGTAAAGTTCTGCATAAATGAGGAAACAAAACAGAGACACATCTATTAAAGACACACTATAGAACAAGCAATAATTAGAGGTATAGGGAAAAGAGAAAAAAATTATACAATCACTATACTTTTATTCCTATTTTTTCTACTCTTCCTGAACTCCTCACTGTATTATCCATTTCTGTTTATCTTACAAGCCTTGTTGATTTGTTATTAATTTATTAATCAATACTAATTCATATTGATCTCAATGCCTTGTTTATTTTCAACTTCCGGTGAACAAATTGTTCTAAGGTGATATAACTGGAGTGAATTGTGGTCCCAAAGGCAGAATCAATATAAATAGCAAAGTCTGAAGAAACTACTTGTGCTTTGAAACACATCATAGTTAAGAAAGATTTGTTTAGAAGGCATGGATAAAGATAGAGGAATGAGAGACCTACAAAGAGATGGTAGGAATAAGAGCTATGACAGATATCAGGAAAGAACAAGAGAAGGTTGCTGACACCACAGACAGGTTTAATTGGAAATCAACTCCTATCCTTCCCTGTCTAGAGCACTGGATCTGTCTAGGATCAAAGAGTCATATACAGGGAAGATGAGATACTTCCTTGTATCTTTGCAATTACTTAGATGTCTTGGTTTGAAAAGACAGGTGTCTGCTACGGAAGGCAGAAACCTGCATTGAAATGGAAAAAAAATGTGAAACACCCCCACCCCCCAAAATTATTATAATCTTGAAATCAAGTGCTCTCAGGCATAAAGATATGGGAATAGGAATAAGAGTTCTTTACTAAGGAAATTAAAATAAAAATGAAGTAGTGCAAAAATACCACTGACAGTCAGAATACAACCTGACACCCTGTTGGTCAGGGTGTTGGTACCAGTCCCATTAAATGCTGGCTGAAGTCCTCCTGGAGTGACAGATGTGGTTCTGTTGAAGCAGTGATCCTGTAGAAGGGTGTAGTTTCCCTCTGAAGGTCCAGTGGTGGTGTAGATGGGTCTGGTCTTCCTCTGGGAATCCAGTAAAGATAGGTTGCCTGTGGTGTTCTGAGTCTCAGCTTATACCCAGGTAGGAATGTGTGCCTCCTCCCCCTGGGTGTACCATCTCCCAAGGGGATGATGTAATTTTATCAGTCCTGCAGGGAGACTCAATAGCCCATTAACAGAAGATCCCCCTGGAAGGAGGATGCCTTGTGGAAGAGATAAAGAACACTGCCCCACTTGGTTTTAACAGATGGTAATAGAATACTTACTTTTGGTTACATCTTGCATTGCAACCCAAGACATTAGCAAAACCAAGAGTTGGAAATAAAAACAGCAGTCAAAGCTGCACTTTACATTGAAGTAGAAAAACCCCTCTTATACATGTCCTGGCTTCAGCTGTGATGGGGCTGGTTCTCTTCCCAGTAGCTTGTTCAGTGCTGTGCTTTGTACTCAAAACTTTGTACTCCACTACTGTGGTGATTTACCAAAATATGGATATGATCTAGTATCAGTATCCAACTATAACAGACAAAGACTCTGACCGATTGGGGTTAGAAATTTTATGTTTATTGGCAGCTCTGGGTCAATGTGCAGGGTCACCCCTTAATACACACAGCCCCCGAATACAGGCAATTACAAACTTTTTATTTACCGAGATATTATATAAATATAAAATATATATATTTGTATATTTATGTATTTGATATACAAATGCATACTCATAACCCAGTTACCACCCACTCCCTGTTTCCTATGCTAATCAAGAAAAGGCAATTAAGCATGCACAGTTTATTCCTTGAAATGAGTCGGTAGTCTTGTTATGGGGAGGGGTCATATAAGGGAGGAAGGAATATATCTCTTCGTCATTCTTACCTTTCTACATTTTCAATGCAAAGTGAAAAATGAGCCCCTGGCCATGTTCCTATTTTCATGTTTCCAAATGGTTTCTGGTTTGCAATTGTCTTATGTTCTTGAGGTTCCTTACAAGATTCCTCATTTCTCATTACAAGCCCAGCTGAACAAACATAAAGTTGACAGACAATTAGTTACTGGCTAATGATTAGCTTCTAATTCTAGTAGTGTCTCTCTATTAAATATAAAAAGGATTAAATTTTTTATTAGATTTAACAAAAATTAATTTTAATTAAGGCCTTAACTTTCTAATATCTTAAATTCTTTGAAGTTTATGCTTCAGTGGGAGAATCACGTTGAGAACGCACTGATGTTTTGGCTTTTGCTAAGAGCACTTTCCCTGAGTCAGGGACTTGTCAGTACGTCATACTGTGCTAGTGAGAGCCTGCACAAGAACCTGTGAGGAATCACAGCTGGGACAGGTGACCTGAGTGAGCCAAAGGGATATTCCAACACCATAAAATGACCAGCATATAAACTGGTTTATATGGTAAACCATAGCAGGTGGTAGGGAGAAGATGAATCCTGCTAGGACACTTGCTGGGCAATGATCAGCGGGCGGTGAGCAACTCTATTGTGTGTTTCCCTAGGTTTTATTCATCTGTCTTTCTTTATTTTTATGCTATTTTAATTTTATTGTTGCATTGTTTTTTTATTTTGTTATCACTATTATTATCAAAATTATCTTTTATTTAATTTGTCTAGTTTCAATTATCAAACTATTCTTATTTCAACCCATGAGTTTTATATATGTTTTTCAACCTCCTTCTCACCTCACCAAGGGGGAAGGAGGGGAGTCACTGAGCAACTGCCTGTGCTTAATTGCTGTCTGGGACTAAAGAACAACAATATGAAAAAATATGTAAAAAGATTATGTGCTAAATAATATCCAGTAGAAATGTGTGAGCTTCTCTGTCATTCTAATTTTCTGCTTCATTGATGGTATCTGTCTCCTGCAGGCCCTTATTCATTGCAAGTTTCCATTCCACCATATTGGGGGTTGGGTGTTGTAGTGTTTCTTGTTAATGGTATGTTTGGTTATTACCTAAGTTGGTGGTTTGGTCCAAAGGAGACCCTCTACCCTGAGTCTCCTGTCTATCTGTCTTAGGCCCACCGCATTCTTGGCATTCCACTTCTGAAATCCCCTAAACTTTGATGCTTGATTAGTCCATGTGACCCAACTTTCCCCCCCTACCTCCCTCATTGGATGATGATTTTGTGAACCCTGCCTTTTACCCTCCCCAGGATATCTCTGATTAGCTGATGCTTTGTACCCTCCCTTTGAACGGCCTCCCTATTTCAGCTGTTGCACACTTGGATTTTCTGTCTTTTGCCTTCAAGATTCCCCAGAGCAATAAATCCTCTATTATCCCATGCAAAAGACCTCCCTCTCATCCTTGTCTCCTCAGAGCGCAGACTGACAGCCAAAAAGCCATAGAGCAAGTGCTCTAGTCACACCTCGGGTCATCCTGCTCCTGGGGTGTGACCCACTCCTGTCACAGGCCAAAGTGATAGAGCCAGATAAGCTCTGGCAAGATGTGATAGTTGCGTTTCTTTCTTTTTTACTTATAGAATTTTTTCCCATAAATTGCTAGGAAATTAACTACTGGGTACCTAAGGGTACATAAGAAAAACGAAAGAAGTGGCCAAGGTGGGGAGAGGAGTGTAGGATCTGGCTATACTTCTTTCTCTCTGGGAGTTTCTCTCTGAGGGGTCAGATACCGTGAGTTTTGGGGCAGGTAAAGGACAGGGTTTAGGGCAGCTGCTCTCTTTCACCCTCGGCATTGGGAGGGGGATGGTCAAGCTGTTGCTTACTGTGGGGAAAATTCACTGTCAGTACCGGAGCCCAGTCCTGTATTGCCTCATCCTTTCTGTGGGTGAGCCTTTGCTTGTAAGAGCAGCTGTTTGACTGGGACCTTATTATTCACTGAAAGAGTAATAATTGAAAAAACACCTTCCTCACTGAAAGAGGGACATACCCCTATCTGCTCCTGTGCCGGGAATCTTGGGCTCGCCCCTCTCTGCCCTGCTGGGAGCCAGGCTGCTGCTGTCCTGTCCCCGCTGCTTCTTCAGCTCTGCTCTGAGCTTTCACTGCACTGTAGCCACACAAGCCCTGCCTGCCGGGACAGGCAGCAGCACCAGCCACCACCGCAGAGCTGCTGATACACCTCATCCACCAGCCTGGCGTCTCTGCTCATTCCTGCTGATACAACTCGGTGTTCCTCAGAGTCCTGCTGAGATACTGGGATTGACTGCTTTGAGAAGCAAAGCCTCTCCTCCATCTTTTCTTGTCTTGGCTGAGAAAGCTGTCACGGGGTCCCTGGTTCTGTCTTCTTATTAATGCCATAGTTGTTGTTTGTTTGTGTTGTTATACACACTAGTAAAGAACTATTATTCCTATCCTTATACCTTTTCCTGAGAGCTCCTTAATTTCGTAACTATAATAATTCAGAGGGAGAAAATTTACATTCTCCATTCCAAGGGAGGCTTCTGCCTTCCCTAACAGGCGCCTGTCACTCAAATCAAGACACTCCACATTGTCTGTCCTCCTTTATATATATTCTATATATATATATATATATATATATATATTCTCTTCCTCCCCAGCACTCCTGTGTGTGTCATTGAAGGAATCTCTTGTTTTGTGTAGGCTGTGGGTTCCCTCCAGACTGAACTTGGAACTATAAACTCTTAACTCCTTCTCGCCTATGCAGTTTATATTAAAAGTAAAATGTTTGAAAACTGAACACTGATTAAATAGTCTGGAGGCTTTGTTGTTCAGTCACAGCTGAGAAGAGATTAGAGTAGGCAACATGGCCTATTAATTTATATCATATGAATTAGAGGAGTTTTACAATTATAGTAATTTGATTAATATCTTATTAGAAATATAGTTATATATCCATGCTACTTTGACCATATTGAGGTCATTGACCATATTCTAAGACAGAATGGTGAAAACATTTCTGTGAGCACTGCTACTGCAATGTCATTGGTATGTGAGAGATGTTTCAATGAATAGCCACTTATTTTTGTGGATGGACAGATTCTGAAGTAGGCTGCTCCTGAGCCAGAGAAGACAAGGGTAATAAAAGCAAGCCTTTCTTTGGAGGTTTGTAACTATAATGGAAAAGAAAATAATATCTTTACTGAGCAGTAACAGAATGCTTTCTAATAACACTCAGATTGAAATATTGCCAAGTCTTAAGCAGTAAGGGAAATGATACATCTGTATGAATAGGAAAAGATTATTTTCTCCAGCAATAAAATGAATGATAGAATGGTTTATTACTGTTGCCAGAAAATTTATACTGACAAGTATCCTCATATAATTCATTGCATGACAAAGAGCATTGCATTGTCTTGTCAAAGAAAATCATCATTTTAATTTAAGATGAATTGTACTTTAGTAGCTGGTACAGTTTTCATAGATCACAGATCTGAGTAATGAATGTGATTTAAAGAAAACAGCTAAGATATTACTTTAACAATTACCTGAATAGAACAACTTAACCCTTTATCTGGGTTGCTGGCATTTTGAGGAAGTCATTCTGCATGAACCAACTCACTTAATGAAAATAACATACCTTACATAATATCAAGATTTAAAGCTTAAGTATACTTCAAGATACCCAAATTGTTTCACATACTGAAGGGAAAAAAATAATTCTGTCATCCCATGCTCTGGTAGAATTGTTCTAGAAAATTATGGTCTTTCTGGAGACATTTTAATCTCTTATTTTATTTGAGTCATACAAAGCATGTTATTATTAGAAAAAAATCCTCATAAAAAAAGACTCTCACTTTGTTAAGCAGAAAAGAGCTGAGACATCACACATTACTATTATGACATGATATATATAAAAAAGGAACTTTCTTAATCTCTTTCACCTAGGCAAAAGTGGGGTGTGAAATCTTTTCCACAGATACTAGGAAATTTTTTCAAACACATAAATGTCAAAAGGCAGTGTAGAAATAATACAGGCTTGTTACAAGATGAGGATGGTCACCTCTCAAACAGGGATATAGACATGGCAGAGATGTTTAATGTACCTTTTGCCTCTGTCTTCCAAGAAAGATGATGGACTAAGGACATATCAGAGCCCTGAACTGGAGGACCATGACTATGAGAATGATCAACTCCCAGTGGATCTTGAACTTGTGCAGGATCTGCTGTTGCAGCCCAATCCCTACAGATCCATGGAGTCTGAGGGACTCATTCAAACATAAATAGCTAGCCACTGTTATCATATTTCTTGATGGTTTTTTGAGCAGCCTTGGGAATCTGGAGGGGTCCCAGGTAGCTGGAACCTGGTGAACATTGTCCCAGTTTTCAAGAAGGACAAGAAGGAGGACCCTGATAATGACAGGCCTGTCAACTGGTAATAATTAAGATTGATACTCCCCAGTTCAGTGCCCCCACTGAAACTCCTAAACTACACACTGCTCTCCCACTCCCCCTTCTGCTTCCCGTTGCCCTTCGGAGGAAAGAGTTGAGAATCTGCAGCACAAAAGGTGAAGATCCTGGGTTAAGATAACAGATTACTAGAAACAGCAGTGAAATAAGAAAACTGTTAACAGCAACAATACCAAAAGTATACAAAAGAGTGATTCACATGCATAAATGCTCACTGTAGGCCCTGACACAATGAGCAATGACAGACAGCTTTTCCCCTCCCCTATATTTGTTTTTTTTACAACAGGAAGTCACACTCTTCTTCTCCAAAGCCAAAAAGTCCCTCCATCTCCACTTCCCCACAATAACATTAGGTGGTATAGAATATGGTCCTGGCCACAGTCCCTGACCCCTTCAGTCACACCCCCTCAACAGCTACTGCAAGAAATGAACTCTGTCCTGGCTAAATCCAGGACACAATATCACTTCTGTTCCCAGTAATGGAAATCATGGAAGTCATGGAAGAGAAGTCATGGAAAATATTACTCTAGGACATACTGAAAAACTCGTGGAGGCCAACACAGTTATCAGTCACAGCTAGCACAGCTTCATGAGGGGAAACGTCCTCCTTATCAAACCTGATTTCCTCCTACAGCAGGGTAAAAGTTGATCAAGGGAAGCCAGCTGATATAATATTTCTGGATCTCGGCAAAGCCTTCCAGACTGTCTCTCCCAGGACCCTTCTGAACAAAATGTCCAGCTTACAGCTGTGTAACAGTTTTACAGGATGGCTGAGGAACTGACTCACAGGTTACATTACAGGCTAGGCACAAAGGGTTACAGTGAGTGGGGTGACATCACAGTTGTTATAAATGAAATCAGCCAAATTTTATCAATAAGGATTTTATTGAAAAATTTGTAAAATCGAATTTCAGAACAGCTACAATCAAAGTCAGAGTCGAGCCCGGGGTCGGTGCTGTGTGAACTCTGAATCAGCCTCTGTCGCACTGATTCCCCCAAGTTCACAAACTGTCTTTTGGAGAGCTGAGTTTTATACAGTTCTTTCGGCCTGAGGCTATGCAGCTCCAGTTTCTCTCTCTTTCTTGTGTTGTTACATATTTATGTTTCTGCTGCTGGTCTGTTGATGAGTTTTCCAAGAAGGCAAGAGAGTTTGAGTAGTTTTTTGGCAATTGGACATTGAGATGTATGGTCCTGAGGATTTTGACTAGATCAGTAGCAGGCGTTACTTGCTGTGTCTCTAGTAGCTCGTCTTGCCTGGGTGGACCCATCTTTTCTCAGTGTTATCTTAATTGCTGGGTCATTCTCTTGCAAATTCTTGGGTTTCCAGCAGCCGCTGTTGCAATCTCAAGTTGTTTATGTTTTACACATAAAACATGCTTTATACTTTATCTTATATGTGTACAATAAAACGCAAATTATACCAACATATATTACATACTGGTGACGTGTGGGGTTCCACGGGGCTCCATCCTTAGACCTGTGCTCCCTAGCATCTTCGTTAATGACCTGGAAAGAGGACTTGAAGGAACACTAAATGTGACAAGATAACTTTACATTGGGAGGAGCTGTCAACACATTGGCAGACAGGGAGGCCCTGCAGAGTCACCTTGACAAATTAGAAAGATGAGCAGTCACCAATTCTATGGATATTTGAAAGGTCAAGTGACAGGTTCTGTCCCTGGGATGGGACAACCCTTGATGCTTAGTCTGGGGAATGAGATGCTGGAGAGCAGCAGCACAGAAAGAGACCTGGTTCCTGGCAAATTGAACATGAGTCAGCAGTGCCCTGGCAGCCAGGAAGGCCAACTCTGTCCTGGGGGCATCAGGCCCAGCATCACCAGCTGGGAAAGGGAGGGGATTGTCCTGCTCTGCTCTGGGCTGGGGCAACCTCACTTTGAGTGCTGGGGGCAGTTCTGGGCAGCACAATATAAAAGCAATTTTAGAGCTTTTAGAGATCATCCAAAGGAGGGCCATGAGGATGATGAAGGGTCTGGAGGGGAAGCCAAACAAGGAGAGGCTGAGGTCACACAGTCAGTTTAGCCTGGAGGAGACAGACCTCATTGCACTTTACAGCTTCCTCATGATTGGAAGAGGAGGGGCAGGGACTGATTTCTTCTCTGTGGTGGCCTCAGGTGACAGAACCTGAGGGAATGGACTGAAGTTGTCAGGGGAGGCTGAGGCTGAAAGGGAAAGGTTCTTCACCCAGAGTGTGTTTGGACACTGGAACAGGCTTCCCAGGGAAGTGGTCACAGCACAAAGCCAGTCTGAGTTCAAAATGTGTTTGGACAATGCTCTCTGACATATGGTGTGATTCTTGGGGCCATGCTGTTCCAGGCCAGGAGCTGGACTCACTGATCTGAGAGATCCCTTCCAAATCAACATATTCTGTGATTCTATGATTCTATGATCTAGTCCAACCTTTACAAAAGCAAGAAAGCAACTAAATATATTCATACTGTAATAACAGCCCTTTTCTTTTGCATATTTTGATTGTTTAAAACTACTGAGAAACCAAGTATAACCATAATCCATAATTCTGAATCTCATAAAGCTGATGTAAATTAGATTAGTATGGAATTGGATATTCAATTATATCCATTATAATAATGAAAAAGGGCATGAAACAAGGTGAAATCAGGCAGTTACTTTGTTACATTTAACAAGTAGGACATACAAATTATTAAATTTATGCATGCTCACTTAAGTTGTTGAGTAAGGGGGCTAATTTTTAAAACCATTTTAGGTTTATTTTAAATATAACTTAGGGGGTTTGTTTTGTATTGTTTCTTTTTTCTCTTTTATTTCTGAAAAATATTCATAATTTTTTTCCAATTTCAAATATTAAAACAAAAAAATAGCCTCATTTTAAATGTTTTTTGTGAAAACAGGAGTGTTTCCTCCAAGGAAAGAACTTAGACTGTAAAGACTCTAAATTCCCAGTTTATCTCATTTCCTATTAGAATATATAGATTGAGATAAATGAAACCTGTTGATTCGCACACTCACATCCATTGATATGCTTATAGAGAGTAGTCTGATGTTACTATTGACACAACAGTGTATTCTGTATCATAGGAAGGGACTACAGAACCCAAAGTAGGGTTCCATTATTTAAAAAGACCAATAAAAACTAGAGGAAACAGGATGGGAATCAAATATAAAGTTTCTTCTAAAATTTTCAGTGACAAATAAATTTTCTCATGTATTGTGTGTGTAGCATTTAAATCCAGAGTTTATTTTAGTTTTACCGTATTTCCTCAGTCCACTAGCCAGCTTCCCTTCACCTCAAAAAAACCAAGTTGGAGTTTCTGTGGAAGGCTTAGGAGCTGTAACTTAGTTTCATGACATACTGGAAAGACAATGTCTGACCTGCAAAATCACAGTGGCATAGATCATATTGTTGCCTGTTAAGAGACTACTGAACATATATTAGATTTTATGATTAGATTATAGTTCTTGAGAGAAAAAGAAAGGATCAAAGAATATAAACAACAGGAAGCTGATGCAGTCTGTTCTGCAACTTTAAGTCCACTGTCACTCTCAGGCAGTGCAACACCTACCTTAGTGACAGGGATTTTAAATCTGTTAAGGCTAAGTTGCACTTATTTTTCTTAAACAGCCACATCAATTTATTCTAAATTCAGAATAAGGTTTTGGATAGTTAGAGATTTTCTTCTTATCATGAGAGTGAAAAATTAAGTGAACTAATGAGTTACACAAAAAAAACCTGCCCAGTTGCAACAAAATTAATTCAAAGAGAGAGTACTTTAGTTTTTAATTCTGCCCAGGAGTGAAGGAGAGTGTAAGATGCCAAGTATTAAAAGTTGTATTCCTGGCAGGTCATAGATTTTTAGGGAGAGCAGTTTCAGGCCAAAAATAGAGTTGTGTTTATGCAAACACATGAACTTCTCAGATGTAAAAACAGGAGTAACAGCAAAAGCATTAATAGTAGAACGTATTGTCAGTGTATCCAGACAAGGCTATCCTTAGGTTTATCAAAAGGCAATCTTCAATAAAAACGCAGAACAGAAATAGAAAATGAAGGAATTTGCCATCATGAAAACTTTTCCTACTTGGAAGAGCCTACAATACAAGCGTGAAGAAACAATAGATGAAGACAATGCATGGAGGAATTTGGGGAAACAGTTACCCTGTACTGATCGTTGTGATAAACAGCAGATAAAACATATGCTTCCTTTAGCCATGTCATGTCTTTGTGGACACTGCTGCATAAAACGGGTTTTAAGGAAGTGTTTTAAAGCAAATAACACAGACATTACAAAAATATTCAGTCTCCTGCATTAATTGTGACTGCTGGAGTGGGGAATTACAGATGTATGCATTTGAATATTTTGATATTTATTCATATCAGTGCAATCTCTGACTTTAAAATATGGATGCAGAAAAAACTGCTTACAAAATCAGAACTTACCTCAAAAATCCAGAAAATGTGCTCCTACCATAGAGCTGTGCCACAGTAGTGTCAACAGACACATACATTAAAAATTTATGTGGTATTTACATGGCTATATTAGAAAATCTGAAATTTTATTATAACTTACATTATATTATTGGGTAAGCAGATCCCCAAAGAAGCCAAAGTGCTGTGGTCCTGCTTTTTGCCCTTCCCCCTTTTTGTAGGATCATGAACCCACAAATTTATAGTCACTGTAGCCAAGGCTGCCTGACTTTCACATCCATGACCAGTTCTTCCTTGCTCCTAAGTAGCAGGACCAGCAGCAGAGCACCCTGCCTTCTTGGCTCCTCAATCACCCATCATCCACATGTTCTAGGAAATCTCCAAGACTACCAGAACCCTTTTGTTTTGTCCCTCTAAAAGATATCAGAGTGGCTGAAGTCTCCCATAATGCCAGGACCTGTAAATGTGATGTTTCTGCCATTCATCTGAAGAAGGCCTCAGCTACTATTTCTTCCTGCTCAGGAGGTCTGTAGCAGATACCCACAGCAAAGCAACCATGCTGGTCCACCTTCTGACCTTCATCCATCTACAAGTTCCCATCTGGCTCCTTACCCATTCCTGGGCAGAGCTCTGTACACTCCTGCTGCTCTCCTACATAAAGGGAAAACAATTCTTCTGACGTTCTCACTCTGCTGTTTCTAAGGACCTTGTATCCAGCTATTACAGCACTCCTTTCTTGGGAGCTCTTTTAACCACACTTCCCTGAGCCACAGATGTAGCATTATTATTCACTAATGTAGCACACAGATTTCTAACTCCTTCTAGTTTGTTTGTTTCTTTGGTTTTGTTTTACTTTTCATTCAGCATGCACTAAAGGCATTTCACATATTGCATCAGGGGTGTTTGGTAGCAGGGCAGTTATGGGGGTGGCTTCTATGAGACAGTGTTAGAAATTTCCTTTATGTCCAACAAAGCTGGGTCTAAGATAGATTCACTGTTGTTGGCCAAGGCTGAGCATCTCAGCGATGATGGTAGTGGTCTGAGATAACAGAGCAAAGTAGGGGAAAAATTACTGCTTAGCAGCAGCTGGGAGAGAACAGTGAAAATATGAGAGAGAAACAATTCTGCAGACAGACAGGTCAGTGCAGAAGGATGAGCAAGAGGTTCTCCAGGCACTGGAGATCAGATTCCCCTGCTGCCTGTGGTGCAGCCCATGGTGAGGCAGCTGTGGCCCTGAAGCCCATGGGGATCCACAGGGATGCAGAAAACTATGTGCCACTGGTAAAGAACTTCATGACAGATCAGGTGAATGCTCAAAAAATTCTGAGACCTAGTGGAAAGGCCATGTCAGAGCAGACTTCTTTCTCCTGTGGAGAGAGGAGCTCTCATTGGAGTAGGTTTGCTGTCAGGACTTGTGATCCATAGCAAGGTGGCTTCGTGTTGGAGTAGTCCGTTCATAAAGGACAGCATTTTGTGGAATGGACTCATGTTGGAACATTTCGTGAAGAACTGCAGCCCACAGGAAGGACACAGTCTGGAAAAATTTGTGGAAGACTGTCTCCTGTGGCCCATGGGAAGGATTAACACTGGAGCAGTTGCCAAAAACTGTCTTCTGAGGAGGAACTCCAGGCTGGAACAGAAGATTGCAAGGCTCTTTCTTGTGTCAGAGGTGTCAGAGACAACATGTGCTGAACTGACAACAACATCCATTCCTGTTCCCCTGCACTGCCTAGGGGAATGACGTAGACAGTCTGGCAGTAAAATTAAGTCTAGGAAGAAGGGAGGGAGGGGGAGGTGTTTTAAGATTTTTTTGTGTTCATTACTATTTTATTATTGAGAGACTGCCAGCTATTCACGAGTCTTCACAGAAGTAAGAGTGAACGCTGTTTATTTCTATCTTTAGCACACCTTTTATAGGGTTTGCCACGGTCTGCGGGCAGAGCAAGTTACTGTTGTCTAATACACACAGGTTTACATTTTTTCTCCTGTACACAAGGATATTGTTTTGCCTTATTCTCTCTCCTGCAGAAAAGTTCCAAGGACTTTAGTCTTTAATATCACGACTTATTCCAAAGGCCGGTTTGTGCAGACAGGCCTTTCATAGCCACCTTCTGTTAAAATATTATCTACATTTTATTCTCATTTGGTTGCCAAAAAATTAATACCACAAGTTAAATCTATTGTGTCCATCCAGGTAATTGAAGAGTGATCTATCCATTCCTGCCCTTATCTCAACCATTTGTTATATTTTTCTCCCTCTGTTCAGCTGAGAAGGAGCGTGACAGAGTGGCTTTGGTGGGCACTTGACATCCAGCCAGGGTCAAACCATCACAGAGAGGCACTCAATTGTGCTGACTACTGAATACAGGCTTGAGAGCGCTCCCAACAAGGTTATTTTTCAGACACTTCCTTCTTTTCATGCCTGTTCTCAAACAGATTGCATTTCACTTCAGTTTTGTTAATTACTGTCCAGTTCTGCTCCCAGCACCCCTAGCTTTTGGCTTGCCTACTCCACACACACAGATTCTTTACTTGCTGAGAAGTCTCTCCCTTCCCAGTTATACCTGATCTAAATCTCTCCCTACCAAATGTCTTACAAAGCATACCAGGCTGTTGACAAATACATTTGTCTTGTATAATCAGGTGGATCTCCTCTTTTCCAAACAGCTATTGAGCCCTGAAGTGTATTAAAAAAATGCTATTTTTCTCTTTATTTTCAGCTTAAAATACTATGCACCAGCTTCACTTGTTCAAAGACTCTTCTAAATCCTTCTTGTTGTTTTCAGACAATACAAGGTGTTTCAGTTGATTCATTAAATTTACAAGATATATGTCCCTGGGTTTCTTATGCCGCATAACTATTTCTCTATGTAAAATATTAAGCAACAGAACCATTAGTTTTAAAGGACATATTGATTCCACAATGACTTCTGTTCTCTCAGTAAATATTCTGGAGATCTCAAGTATTCAGTCTCAAACACATTGTTTCCACTGTGAAATGATGGTGTGCAATTACCATATGCAAAGGCCCTCTTGACAACTCATTACAAGTTTAAACTGCATGTGACATTGATGTCTCATCATGGTATGATATGATCATTAAGATTACAGAATTCCTATAGCTAAACTTAAATAAAGGCATAAAACTTCACATGCAGTTTTATTCACACATTATATCACACAGATTCTTCCAGCAGACCTAGATGCAAATAAAACTAGGCTTCTGGTTTTGATCAGGGTAGCCACCTATGCTTTTCCCATCAGAAATAATTCTATATAAGCCGGTGAAAGTATTAGGTTCCCTAACGTGCCACTTTTCATCTCATATATCTTTATTACAATTGTTATTGTACTTCAAATATAATCAGTTGTATTTTCATTGGTATTGTAACAGAAGCAGAATCAGATCAATTACTTCAGCAGCCCTCCTAATCTTTGTTAACTGCAGCTAAGCATACATTGGGAAGGGGAGGTATGGGGAACTGTGCCTTTACAAGGCTCTGAGGTGACCTGGAGCAGAGTGATGCTGTTCAGAGCACACAGCACAAGTGCCACTAGAGCCCTGAGGAAGCTTTATGTCTCCTGCATATCTGAGCCTGCCAAGCTTGTAGTCAAAGACAACTTTGGACAGCTGTTACAAATATGGGATACCAAGCAGCAAAATGGTTAGCTCAAGGGACAGTGTTGCCCTAACAAAAGCCCTGTGTCCTGTCTACTACTACCATCAGCTTTGCAGCTGGAAAGCTTCTGTTTAGCAAACCTCACACTGAGGTTTACCACTGTCTTTGAAAAGGGTGTCAGTATGCAAGCACTGTTAATAGAAAGAGGAAAGGTTCCATCCAAATGAGATGTGACATGAAGTAGACATTTTTTGAAATTTATTCTACTTCTGCTAAGACTACAACAGGTTTCAAATCTCTCAATATTTTAGTGAAAATGAGCTGTATTTTCTTCAGAAACAAAGGGATTCTGAGTGTTTTAAGAAAATATTAATTTATAGCTGTTTTTCAATTTGAACAAGATGCCTTTCATCAAAGGGCTGGTTTCCTGACTGAATATAAATTGCTTTTAAAGAGGAGGACATTGTTGATGCTTAAAATGCACTATAGGTTTTGCTGCAGGTGTTTTCCCATTTTTTTATGTTTTTAATTTTTTTCGCTCATGGCTTCTTTGTCATTCCTTTCTATCAGTGGGTGGTCACTCTGTATTTAGCTACCAGGAGTCAAAGGCAATGGTCAAAAACTGGTTCACACCCGCAAACCAGGTAGTCATCCTTCCCTTTTGCAGATTATTTTCCTCCTCTTATCCACCTTATTTTTCAGCCATACTAAGCATGCCTGTTTAAAAGAGTATTGTATATTGGTTTTCAAGGTAAGTTCTTTAAAGAGAGAAAAAAAATTAGGATTCAATCAAAATAGTAATTTTTTTATGCACTAATGGCATCTGAGTAGAAATCATGTCCATGTAAGTGGTTGGATTTGCTGAAATGTTTATGATATTGGCTATCAGATGCAGGAGCTAGCTGAATTTTGTATAGAAGAAACATCCTACTTTTAAGCAATCTAGCTTATTTAAATGTAAACAGGTCAGCCTACCAAGAGATGCCTAGAAGCTAAACACAGCTAAGGGTTGCTTAGTGTGCTTATGAAAATTAAGGCAGAGTGACTGTACATGTCATACTGCCAGAAGTTTCTATTGCTATAACCATTTCCCATTCTAGCTAGACATCATAGATGTGCTTCAATTGGCAGGAAATTGCACTACAGCTATGACATACAAACCATTACCTGGTGTAAGCCACTCTCTTGTGTATGATCTCAGTTTCAAACTGCATAAGTTGTTACAGAAGGATTTGCCATTGTCTGGAGGCTAGAAAGTCTGAAACAACCAAAGGTTTAGATTAAGTATGGTGCATCCTTGTACCCAGTGGTTTGCAAAGTTATTTCATCTGACCTTCAGAAAACTGCCTCTAGCAGTTGATATGATTGTCAGATCTGGTTTTTCCAACTCACTGGGGATTAGGCTTCTATTGAAGTTCTTTGTTAAGCAGAGATTTTTGCTATCTTTCTGATCAGCTTAAATATTAATTATTTCCCTTTATTTACTCTTCTTAACGATAATTTTCTTTGAATACACTGTATGCAAACTTACTTAACTGCTCAGGTTCAATCTTCAGCAAAGACTTAAAAAGCACACTTTCTTAGTAATTCAGCTTTCTTATTTTTAGCCTAAGAACTTTGCTTGCAAACTTTGCTCCTGCATTTTAAGAACTTTAAATTCTGATATCTGTTTGTAGATCTGTGACTTTGCCTAAGCCAGGTTTTTTTTCCCCTCCTGTTCCTAGGCAATTGCTGTAGCTGTCAGCACATTACCAGGTACCTAGGCAAGCAGCTAGCATCTCAGACAGCTTCCTAATGAAAGATCCATAATGATCCTTCCATTTATGCATTAGATCATTGACTGATCTAGGACTCACCCTAGACCTGCAAGGGTCAATCTTGTTTTAATCAGCTGGAGTTCCCAGAAATGAGTGTTCGCAGTGCAAGAGCCCTCTAACATGGTGCACACTGCACCACTTTCTCCAAACATATAGCACAGTATCCTAAGGTATTACATTTATAAATGTAGATTTCTGAGGACAGGTATTACAACAAATATAGCCTTTTAGCAAAACAATGCTATCCACTTACAATCAGGGAGCATACAGGAAGATGTACATGTAAAAGATAATTTCAGTCTTTTACTGAGCTGTGGATATCAGATATCTGTGGATCTGAGATATCAGATTAAATTCAGCTTTAAAAGCATAACGGTACACCAGCATCACTCTTATGAGAAAAACCCACTTATATTTTCATTATAGAGTTAAAAGTTATTTTATTGATGGATAATTACAATGCCTGTTGTATAAGAAAGGAAAATGCAACTGTGCATTTATTTTCATCTGGATGAGCATCAGGGAAAGATTGTTCCAGAGTCCTAAAAGCGTGTCAGGCAAAGGATGGTGTTTGGTGTCTTGAACCAATGTCTGTGCGTGGTTGGGTGCCAGTCAGGCCTTGCTTCTGGTCAGACAGTACCATGCTCCCAGATCTCCCAGATTAGGAGACCTGTCAATCAATCAATCAATCAATCAATCAACCAGACAGCAGGGGGAGTGCTGACCCAGCTCCTGACTGGCCAAGTGACCAGAAGTCCCAGATGAGAGAAAGGCCCATGAAAGGCCAAGGGTTCAAAAGGGGTTGACTATGAAGTGACTATTGATCTAGACCCTGGCTTCTCCTGGAGTTTCTAACTCATGCTGGAACTCTAGGAGTTGGTAGTCATCTGTGTATTTTTCTGTACCCTTTTGGTCTTTCTCTCTTTTCTGCTAATTCTCTTTTTCATGATGCACTTTTTGGTAACTTAGTATCTTACAGGTTTAAAGGTTTCCAGGTTGAATGGGCTAATTAAATGCTAAATTAATTATAAGTAATGCTATAGTAAGTGTTTTATATTGAATTTCATGTTGTATTTACTCTTTTGCCAAAGTTTCCTTCATTTTCTATATTTGTTAGCAAAATTTTGTGTGATGTTTAGCTCTTGAAAAAGTCTGGTTCTGTTTCTCCTTTATGTCTGCCCAAATGAAAAGAACCTGGGTTTAGCCCATACATTAAGTACCCCAGGTGTAACAATCTACAGCAGGGCTTTGAAGGTCTTTCTTCAAAGCGAAAAATGTCTTCTTTTGTTTGGTTGAGGTTTTTTGTTGTTGTTTTTTCCTTCTTTCCATTGTGGATGGATTTAGTAATATTAAGGATAAAGATTTTTCTACAAACATAAGCCAATAACTATGCCTTCCAAGAAATGCTTATTAGGGATTTACAATATTTTTACGTTTCAGTTGTGTGTGTATGTGCATAGTACTCATCTGTGTACTTTTCTGCTTTCATTTCTTTATATCTGACTTTGAAGAAACATTTTTTTACTTGTTTCTTTGGAACTAAGTTCATCCTCCATCATAACAATTGATTGTCCCAACCCCATATAATAGGTTCTGTGTATGTTTCCTACACATCAATTATGTAAGGAGATGTTCTCGCTTGTTTAATGTTTTTGTGCATTTCTCAATGGTTTCACTTATATATAGTGTAAGTTTTGCCCCACTAGTATGAGTAGTAATAGCACTGGCTCTTAAATTAACCATTAACTGAGATGAAGCTATGACCTATCTTCCTTGGACACTTCACAATGTTTTAGTCATTCTTTTATATTAAGCAAATAGAAAATCCCTGTGAAGCTTCAGAAATGAAAAATATGCCTTTGTGGAGGTAGTTGATCACTGGATTTCAGTGACCTCAGGATTTCACACAGTATTTTTAATGAAATCACACCTCAGTTGTAAACATTCACGTTTCCTCAACGAGTTGAAAATCAAGCACTGGGATAACATTTTATGGCTTCACAATTGCTCTCAGTGTATCTCACAATTTGCCATTTGGCTGGGGAAATATAAAAATTACATCAAATTCAAAAGAGGACCCTATACTTCTTTGAACCAGAACTTTACTTAGTAAAGTTTTTGACAAAAATAACAGGCACACCAGGACTCATAATAGACCTTAACATTGAAGTTTAAACTGCTTTTTTACAGAAATATTCAAATTTTTAGGTATATGTGTGTATTTTTATCTAGTCAAGCAAAACCATATGTATATCTATCTAACTGTAAGCATCATGGTCTGATGTCAGCTGGTGGCCAAGCACCCAAACAACTCCTTGTTACTGCTGCTCTGCAAGACAGGGATGGGGAGAGAGTATACAGAAAATAAGACAGACAAGACAAACAGGTCAAAATAAAATATAAAATATTAATAAAACAAACAAGCTCCCCACAGACAACAACAAAACCCCCCAAACAAAGCCTAAACAAAAACAACAGCAACAAAATAAAAACAAACAGAAACAAACAACCCCCCATGGAAACAGAGATCAACCTGCCAGCAATGGCATTGTCAGGACTAAAATTCACTTGCCAGCTCTTCTCAAAGCACAGGTCTGATTAACACCAATCCCAGGAAAGTAAATTTAGAAATATGTATGTAAAAATGTATAAGATGTGGTACATAATAAATGAAGTTACATTATAAGTAATAAAATTATAATTATTGAAATTCAAGCAGTTTTGTAGAAAAATGTCCCCAGTATCTGTTCTCATTTAACTGGTATCCCCTACCTATCCCTGTTTTGTCTACAAATCGTGAGCTAATCACCTGCCCAGACACATTTTGTAGGAGTACTTCTTGAAGTCACTTTTAAATTGTTCCAAACTTCTTCTTTGATTTTTTTCTTCCCCTTTTGGAACACAAAACAAATTACCAATTAGTTTCCTATTACAGACAAAAAAAAAAAAATAAAACCTGAGAACCTCTGTGCCACCTGCCTGAAGCAAATTTTTACTGTTAAGTTATATCAGAGGATTTTAAACTTGAAGTAATGGTATACCCTTGACCCCAGCAGCATGAATAGCTCAGCTAGAATTGTAAATGATTTTATGTGTGTTGTCAGTAAGCCACCATTTATATCATGCTGTAAAAAATGAACATGAAGTGGTGATAAACTCGCTGCTGCTGCTGTCAATCAAGGATGGTTTTGTGTTACAATGAGGGCACAATTTGGATGTGTATTACTTCTCTAAAAATTCAGGATGGAGTATGAATACTGGACAGAAATGGAAAATGATTGATTAGAAACTTTGCTTGAAACCATTAAATAGACATCAGCAAACTGAGGAAATCTGTGAGGATGACTTTCATCAGAGTTTATAGTTAGTATATATGGATTCAGATACAATGATAGTTAATGTACTAGATTTATGTAATGCCATTTATTTAGGTTATAATTTTCATTTTTCCTAATAACATTACTACACCATAAGTCTCTATAATTATTTTACACTCCCAGATTTTTATTTAAAACAAAAGTGCAAGTTTTAATTATGCATCCATGAATCATGGCATGCAACACTTCTGAAGGATTCCTTTAAAACAGAAGGACCAGTACAGAACCTATAGATCATCTGAGGGGTTTTGTGGCATATCACTGCGGTGATATTAAAGGGAACAGGTCATGCCTGAACTACTGTTGTTACAGACAGACTGGTAAAAAAATCTCTAAGTATCTCATAACATTCTATCATTCAGGAATAGTTGAGGACAGATGTTTTCCATCCAACTGCAGTATTTTCACACTGCTTTCATTAAGCTGTCATCTTATAAACTGCTTCAATTTGAGTCCCTTTTCTACTTTGTTAGTTTTACTGTATCCCTTTGCACCTGGTATGACAGGAAAGGTTGCCTTTGTTCTTGTGTATAAATTTACTAGAAATTAGAGCAGAGTCACACAATTACCTACCCTAAGTCTGAATGTAATTATGCAGTACCAACAGGTTTAAGCAGGCTTAAGAATTTACACTTATTTATGGTCTAATCTGAAAGGCTTTATAATGTATTAAGGAATTGTAAATTCAAACATTTATGCAACTTTGATTTGAAGGAATCAGTAACTTTGATGTACTAATGCTGTAAAACTCATTGTTCACTGAGCACAGAAAAGGAATGCTTCAGCTTATCCTGAACAGACATAAAATAAGATTCAAAAGCAGCAGTGATTTAGAAAGTACAGCAAATAAATGTGTATAATTGAATCAAATAAACCTTCAGAAAGTTTGGAAAGGTGTAGACACTTGGGTCTCAAAGTTTGCAAAAGCTGTGGATGTAATTTTTTCTTTCAGAAATTCCATTTTTGTTTTTCTTGGTCTCAGACATTTTCTGTTCTTGTAAAATATTGCACTGAGGAGCTATAAACTTACAAGGGCAATAAAACATATGTTTCATAAGAAAAAAAAGTTTTCAGAACTTGTGCTGCAAAACAAGAAATGGGAAATTACATCATATACATTCGGAACAACAACAACAAAAGGAATATCTACCTTCTTTTTCATGAAAATGTAGAATAACTTGAAATAAATTCTGGGATTTTGACAGGTTTAGACATGTCTCTTTACGTCTCTGAGATAAGGAGAAGATAGCTTAAAGTTTAATTCCTTGTTGGAAAGCAGAGAGCTTCTACTCATGCATAGGTACATGTGAGCAAGGATGAGAAAGGGGTGGCATTGCTTTCCTTCTTACAGTCACACTGAAGCAGGGCTGATGGGGTAACTGGGCCTCTTTCCAGATATGCTTCCAGGAGAAAGCCACATGCTGTACCTTGGTCCTGATCCTACCTGTGATGCTGACGCAGGTCACATCCTGCAGCAAATATTTGATCTGCAGAGACACAGCCAGTCTTGGTCCAGCAGCAAAGTGCAGAGGACTGTGCAGTTCCCTAATATACACCAATTTATTTATATGCATCCAGCTGTTTTTAAAACTATCTATGGATAAATGCGGAGGGACTGGGTGAGGTGAGATGGGGGCTGGGGAGGAGGGAAAGAGAAGGGGGAAAAAAAAGAAAAAAAAAAGAAAAGAAAGAAGTTTAAGAGAAAACATTTCCTTTTATACCTTCTATTTCTATAAAAAAAGATGAACCAACACCAAGGATCTAAACCTAGTCCCAACTAACTTGAAAAGTGATGACAACAGTATCCTGTGTCATATGAGTATTCTGAGGATGTATGGATTTTAAGAAGATACTTTGATAATGAGGAATCAAAGTTAAAAAATGTGATGAAATTCAGGCTCATGAGAAAAGGACTTACTGAAAATGGGTCTCCTAGTTTTCACTGGAGTTATAAGAAATGTACATAAATAATTGACATGCTTTTGTTTATTTGTTTGAAGAAACTATAAACCTATCAGAAAGCAGAGCCACTGAGTGAGTGTTTTGATTTGTTGGATGTTTGGGTTCTTTTTGTTGATATTTTTGTCTAAATCACTTTTCACAATTTATCTGCAATAGGCCTTAATATAAGTGTTGTTACATGTGAGAGAGCTTATTAGAGCTCACATTTACTATCAGTTGTACACATTCCACTAGATCATTTCCCCACCCTGTTTGCCAAAGATTGGAAAAAAAGACATGAGAACAAACTTATGAGATGAAAATCAATTCTGAATGTTTCATCTTTTACATTAATTTGCTTAAGGCCAGTATCTGCTTCCCTCTTGAGTAGTATTATTTGCTGGAACCCTTCTCCCATGTAAACAAATTAATGTTCTTAAAATTCAAAAATTTGGACAGTCTTGCATAGACTTCATAAACACCTTCCATGTCTGTGCATTCATAGCAAATGCAATATTGCATTGTACATTATTCCAGCAAATACTTACCTACAGAATAATTTTTTAAAAGTTTTTGCAGTATCTTAGCAACCAGTAAAATCCTCTAATATCCATGGAGAGTATTTATTAAATCTTCTCCTGTAGAATTACATGAAAACTCTTTAATACAAAAAGAAATAAAACCTGATTTTAAAACCTCTTAAAAAGACTAAATGTTAATTGAATTTCTCCCATCTTTGAGAGAATACAGTGTGTAATTATTGATTGTCATGTGTTCCTTCCAGGAGTGCTTTAGTTTGATTTTCAATACATATTTCTATTTTGCAATTAATTTTTCTCATTTTTGTCCTCCTTTAAAGTTAAAATTCTTTCATCCAATTAAATTTTACAGAAAGTTTTTACATTCTGTCTTTATTCCCACTTCAGTCTTTTTTAGCAATATTTTTACCTTTCCTTTGAACACATTCATTTACACTTTATGGGGCTTACTTAATGTCATATCATTTATGTTGCAGCAGAGAGACTTTAATATATGATGTTCTAGAGCTTAATAATTTCCTTCACATGGCATTTCTTTCATTCAACATAACGTAAGTTTCACTGATGGCAATAATTTGAAAACTAAGTTATTGTTTCAGTTCTTCACATCCATAATTATTTCAGAGTTCTACAATGTAATATTTCATTATTTGGATTGAATGAAGTAACCTTAATTTCTCACCCCACAGTTCATCTGTATGTGATGATTCACACTAATAGTTATACTAGTCACAAGCATACGAAAAATAAAAAACCCCTGCTTTTCAATTTATTATTTCTGTTTTTGTCTAGAACTTTAAAAAGACTTTTAACAGGATTAATTTATTCTATGTGTACTGTGTTTATGTTCACTGGCACACAGCTGACCTGCAGCTTCCACATCACAGAAAATACAGATCAGGTTATTCATACAAATGTATCCAATTGTGAGTGTTTAACCTTGTATTTTACGTATGATGACTGAGAAAAATTTTATTGTCGTTTACATAGATGTGCAGAGAAAAATGGCTGAATGATTGAGTTTGTAGTAGAAGTAAAATGAAGGTCTGAATATTCTGAGATGAACTCTAACGAAGGAGGGCCTGAAAAAAAATAGTAAAATTTTGAATTTCACTGCATTACCTGTTGTGAATCTGCTTTGCTGAGACTTAAATCTCTGTGCAGGCCTCTTGCCAGCATTTTAGGACAGTGTACTTTTTATGGACGTTCTGGTGCCTCATCATAATGTCACACTGCTGCTGTCATTCAATACTTGCATGTCATGTTGACACCTCAGCTGCACCTTTTTAACTATTTTGGAAGGAAATGGGGTTGCACATACCTTTGAGATATTTATGCCCCCCACCCAGTGTGCTACAGAAAAGTCAGCCTAAGTGGGAGGTCAAAAATCGAAGTGTAGCTGACTAAAGAGTTGTGGCACTGGGAGAGAATCCTCATGAGGGTGTAGAGTTTGGACCTTATATTCTGTGAAGAGTATGTAGTGATGCGCAATTTGAATTAAAGTTGTTTTTAAATACAATAAAATATGCAGCTTTAGCAGCTGCAAGCACTTTGGTGTTTTACAGCAAATTTAAGGTGGGACAAACTTAGACCTGGTTCTCAGCATTTGACTAAGGCTAAAATGCTTAATGAGTTCCAATATTTTATGTGTTTATTTACTTTAGTTTCCAGCAGACTTAACTTTGAATATACTACCAAATTTCACTTCTCCTTCATATTCCTCTCCTAATAGGATTCAGCAAATAATCAACTGGGATAACAAAATCAAAGCTGATTTGAGGCATGTACAATTTCCCAATTTACATTTACTTAATCATAGTTGGTTTTGTATTGTTTATACATTAATTATATTGTTACATCAGTCATCACGGTGAGGCCCAGGTAACTTGCTTAGTTATTTGAAGGAAATGGGGTTTTTTGTATATTAAGACAGAAAAAAATTTCCTTACTCACCAGGTCCTAGTTGCTGAAATGCATTAAAGTGTCCCACTCATTATATATTTGAGAATATATTAAATCACTTAGTGATCACTATTGGAGTCTGAGATACAGAGTGTGTGCCCTTGTTAATACTTAGTTCTAGGATTCAAAGAAACACTGAATTTCATATAACATGAAATTCATGAGCATGTTTTTATGGTGATACATGTAAACAAATGTTAAAGTTAGATAGGAAAAGTGTAAGTGTGTAGATTAGAAAGTTTCTTAAATCACTGGGTGAAAAAGTAGTTTAGAGAACAGGAGACGAGATGGAGGATTTAGGGTGTTGTCTCTTGTCCTTCTTCTTTCTTCTTCATGTTCTTCTCCTAGAGGTTTTTGGATAGTAGTAAGTGATTGGATAGAAAATGCCACAGTGCAGCACTGACCAACAGGTGTTGGGTCATTGGGTCACTAAGAAAAATAATTTAGTTGGCATCTGTTAATTGGGTAAATGGACATATAAAAGACCTTGAAGAGGATCTTTGTTAGCCATTTCACCCCTTTATATCATAGTGCACATAGCTCCTTGTACCTTGTAATGCTGATAAGAAAAAGATAAACTACTGAGACCGAACAAGAGAAAACTGCCTCCCTCTCGTCAATCTTCAGTTCAAAGGGAAAAGGAACCCCAAATCCAAAAGTCCTTAACGAGACAGTCACCATTCAGGAAAGGGCTGATAGGTGCTTCTTGAGCAAACATCTGCATTAAACATTAGTCTTTATTTAACTGTACCCTTTCAGTTTTCTCTTTTGCATCATGATTGTGCTGACTTCTCTGTAAGAGAAGCCTGCTGCGGTTTCGGAATTGTGTTGCAGAATTTATTGCTTACACCAAAATCCTCCAAACAAAGTACAACTCACTCATGCACTCACTCGTTCTTGCTTCTTCCCTTTGCATCATGTCAAGAGAGGAGAACTGGAAGCCCAAAAGGTGAAGATCATGGGTTGAGATAAGAACAATTTACTGGAAACAGCAATGAGGTAAGAAAATGAGCAAGTAAGAGCAACAATATTAATTACAAAAGTGTACTAGAGAGAGGGCAAGTGATTCCCATGAAAGCACCCACCTGCAGAGCCTGATCACCACCACCCTAGAGAAAGGGTTATGACCACCATAAGAGAAACCTCACTGCAGTGACTCTAAGTTTTGCAGTACTGTTACCTGCTGTTGCAACAGAGGAAAAAAAATGTTCAGTCCAGAAAACAGGCTTACTGTGATCTTCAGATTAACAATCCTTACAGCAGTGCTCTTTTTATCTTAACTTGCAAGGGTTTTGCAAGGACCTTATTAAATGCATAGCCATTTAAAATCAAATCTAACAGCTGCTACCTCAGACTGTCACATGAAATGAAGGAATCTTAGCTGAGGATTACCTATAGGAACCAGATGATTTCTGGATAGATGGATATTTCAGATAGCATTTTCTTAAAAGCTGGTATTAAAGGTTGTGTCCAACCACTAATCCCAGTGCTTACTACTGTAACTGACTGGCAGAATTTAGCCATAGAAGGCTGATTTCCTTAATTTAATCTAACTAAAACTAGAGACCATGTCATCAATTACTTGATGACAAAGAAGACTGAGAGTCCAGGAAGTCCTTAACTATTTAATGATTTTCAGTTTACTGACATTTTATTTCCTGTTTGTGCAGCTAAAATGTTTAGGTAAAACAGAATGCAAATGGTTCAGATCAGGGTAAAGATACTAATAAAAGTATTTATTTAAACATTACTATAATCAACAAATAAATGTATAAAGAATTGAGGATCCAATTTTTACTTCGTTTGCACTCAGATAAACTGAGCCAAAGGCAAAATATTCCTAAGTGTCCAATTTGCATCCAGAACAAGATGAGTTGAAAGAGAGATGCTCAGACATGCTTGAACTACATCCAAATTTAACTCATCAGAAGAAGAGAAAGTGTCATAAATGTTTCCTAAAATAATGCATCTTTAGAAAGGAGACAAACCTCTACCTTTTCAAATGGTTCTTTAACTTCTTAAATACTCTGGGAAAAGAGAAGAAATGTACCTACAAGATTTAAGAACACAGTATTTTAACATCCTTTGAAAAGAGGAAAAATGCAGTTCTGTAGTTCAGAAAGAGGATACAATGTTTTGATGCCTACAGGTGTAAACAGGTACTTTCTAGATGTGTTTCCCTCCCATTTTAACAAGTAATTTAGAAACTTGTGTCAGTAATTAAATTTGTGCATATCTGATATCACCTTTTGAGACAGAACTCTGTCTTGCCTTTTCTGTAAGAGTAACTCTGTTAGGTGGCAATTTTTACACTCCTGAAACAATCAGAAAATAGGAGTCTACAAGAAAACATTGCCTGAAACCATCCAACAGCTTGTCCCAGAAGCTAGCAGCACATGATTAATGGGACACTTTTCCTGCAGTTATATACATCCTATAGCCAGGAGAAATAATGTGAAAGAAAGATTACAATTTTCTCCCTTTTTGTTTGAGGTAACTCTTAATCCTGCTTGAATCATTGGAAACTGAGAGATTTACAGAGAGCTGAGAATCTGGTGGTGAAAGTCACTGTCAGATATCAGTGTGACAGTGTTAAACCACACTTTAAGAATAAACTGGTATTCCCGTTAGCTTTTAATTTAAATTATGTACTCTGTTTCATTAAAAATAAGGAAATAAAAGGGGGAAAAAAGCAGTAATTTTGATGCATAACATCTGGGATTTGTAGGAGGCTGATATACAAGAAATGGATTAAAGGTTGCCCTGGTTTCAGCTGGGATTGGGTTAATTTCTTCTCAGTACCTGATACAAGGTTGGTTTTGCATACAGTATGAGCACAGTGTTGATAACACACTGGTGTTTCAGTTGTTCCTAAGTGGTGTTTATTCTAAGTCAAGGTCTTTTTCAGTCTCTTCTGCTTTGCCAGTGAGAAGGTACTCAAAAAATGCTGGGAGGGGGCAAGGTTGGGACATATGACCTGATATTCCACACTAGAGATTGCCATGACTAGACATGTTAACTAGATTATTATTTATTTATTAAATAATACTTATAATAGTACATATTTCCACAGAATGAGAAGGGCTTGATCAGGGTTCAAGGTTGGGAAATGGCCTTGGGGAGCAGGTGGTGAGCAATTGTATTGTACATCTCTGTTTTTTATTTGGGTTATATAAATGACAATGATTTCACTTCATGACAATTATTAAACTTTCTTATCTTACAAATTTCTTCTTTTGTTCTCCTCACCAATCCCTAGTGGAAAGAGGAGGGAACTGAGCTAGTGGTTTAGCTGTCGGCTGGCCTTAAATCACAACAAAGGTAAAATATGTACTTATCTGATGCAATTGCATTTTAAAAATATTAATTTTTTATTATTTTATATTAACATGAAGTATGTGTAGATCTTGAGAAACTCTGAATTATATGATGGATTGTCTCATGTTTACTGCCTTTTTTCCTTTATGTGCAGTGATTCTACAGGTTTTTCTTTAACAACTGTGAATAGATTTTACATTTTTTATATTAAAAAATTCCTTCTCTCACAAGTTCCCTTTTACCACAAAATTTGATATGAAACCAGTGAATAAAGATACAGTTGAGGATGTAATTTTTAATTATATTTTAGTTTAAGAAAAAGAACAGTGACATGTAAATTGAACGATCTTCTGACACTATTATGTTAGAGAAAAATGAAAAATTATTTCAAATATATTCATTTTAGCTTGAATAGTGCAGCATAATGACAACCACTAAGCAGTAATCTTTAAAAGATTAGTCAGAAACTGTGATTCAGGGTGATGTAAATTTTGATCTGAGACTGAAATTTTAGAATTTTTTTTTGACATGCGGTATGTGCAGTTATATTGTTTCATAATAGTATAATAGCATAATATTTTTTCCCCAGGATTAATATGAGACACTTCTATTGAGAATAGATAAGAAATCACTGGACAGAAACATATGTTAACAAATATGTTTAATGATTCTTCTTCCACTGAAGGAGAAAAAAAGAGACCTTCTACGCTTTCTCTTTCAAAATGCCTGTGGGTAAAAGAACAAAATGTTGTCTGTTTATTATCGGATTAACAATTAACTGTCTGAGTTTTTAAAAAGAGAAGAATTTGTAATTCCACACATGCAGGCATAATGTAAAAGGCTCTTGGGCTCTTAAAGGATCAAACCCAAAGAATAAACTGTAGACAACCCATTCAGGTAGCATTTGTATAACTGGGCTTTACACACTTCAGGTAGCACTAGCATAATCCAGTGAACATTGACTCCCAGTAACTGTGACTTAAGTCCAAAATGTTGCGGATTTGCAGTTAGTGTGACTATGTTTCCATTATTTACAATTGGAGGTTTATGGGAATAAGTACTACAGAATTAACTACTTAGGAATTAATGTTTTAGACAGAACATTAAACCAAGATGTGTAAAAAAAATGTTGCATAAATGGCTAAAGTATTATGTTTGTAATAAATCAGGCTTTAAGATGAAATTAATATTTAGTCATTATATCAGAGCAAATGATGCTGGTATCTTTTTATACAGGTTTTTCTGGTTAACAGAGTTTAACAAATTATCCTTTCATTTTTTATATGTCTCTTCTCTATATATTTGCAATCATGTTGACAGTGCTGTTTGAAATACATGGCGAGGTACCCCGATTGCTCTACTTTCATATGTCCCCTACTATTTACACCATTTCTCAAGGAAGGGTATGCAGGGGAAAAAGGAACAATGGGATAGATCAGGATCAACTCCCCTTGTGAGAATGTCTTGGGTTACAATGTAAGATGCAACCAAAAGAGTGTATTCTATCGCCATCTCCATAAGCTGTTAAAACCAGGTGGGACAGTCTTCTTTGTCTTGTCCATGACATATCCCTGATAACTCCCTCCCTCAAAGGGACATCTTCTGCTAATGGACCATCAATTCTCACTGCATGACTGATAAAAATTACTTCATCCCATTGTGCTACATCCAGAGGGAGGAAGCTAGCATTCCTACCTGGATATAATCTGAGAGTTGGAGCACCACTAGCAGCCTCACCTACTGAATTCCCAGGGGACAAGAGCTACATAACCACCACTGAACCTTCAGAGGAAAACCAGACCCTTCTGCAAGATCATTGCAACAGAACCACATCAGTCACTCCAATAGGACTATGGCCACCATTTAATGGGACTGCTACCAACACTCTGACCAACAGGGTGTCAGAGTGTTTTCTGTCTCTATCAGGTTAAGCCAATGGTTTTTGCATTTATTTAAATTTTCCTGTAAAATTGTAGTTCTGACTTGGAGTCTCCAACTAGTTTGCTTTCAAACTAGTACAGGCAAGAGTAAACCTGTAATAGAAATCTATAGATTAAGGAGAATAAAAATACACTAATTTCTTTACACAATGCCCATTTATTAGAGCTACTCATCCATCAAAAATCAATGTGGGCTACAATAGAAGTGAAAGTATGAGACAAAAAAACCTAATGCCTAAGAATCATCCCAGACCTAATAGTATTTAGTATGTTGAAAATGAATCTGTGGTTTTTTAAATGCATACAAGAAAATGTGTAGTTCTTTAAGACAATGAAGTCAGCTCTATAGAACAGAGCTGAAGATGAACAACAGGTTAGTAAGTATATTCTGGTTTCAGAATATTGCTCTACTTGAGACCTGTGAAAAGGCTTACTTGAATTACCAAACAAATGTGAGGGAGAGAAAAAAGTTTATGAGTTACAATAAATATAGTAAAATCATCTCTGCAAGCAACAGTAAGACTTATCTGGTTGGTTGCCAGATGCTTGAACTGCAGTTAACTTAATTTTCATGAGAACTTATGATTTACTCACTACCTTGAAGAAGTATATATCGTCCCTAAAAGTGGGATTCATCATCTGGTATGGAGTCAACCAGTCTTACACATAAAACTGGGGGGGGGAAGTATTTAATATTGGTACAAAGATGGGTTTTATATGGTAAATCTACAAAGCTGGTGCACCAATTCCTAAAATTTTACACTATTTCTACATTTTAGCAAATAAAAGAATAATGAAAAGAATCATTGGTTGCATGCTACCACTCTCTGGACACATTGTTAACTGTCTCTCTTGAGATATAAGTATGAACAATAGAATGTAGCTGCTTTTGAATGTGATAATGGTTTTTTCCCTTGCCAAGGCCTTTGCTGCACCTGCAGATTGGGTGTACAAAAAAACCTGCCTTGTAAAATTGCTGGAAACATGGAAAGTATCATTCATATGTTGAGGGAGGCAGAAATGGGAGATCAATGGACAATGGGACTGACAGAAATAATCAAAGTGATGTCTTAAAATGGTTTTGAGATTGAAAATTTGTCTATGTTTACTTCCACATACATCAATTGGAAAATGTAAATATAGGAGCAGATTTTTTATTTTCAAAACCTGTGCTGTGTTTTCTGTCTAATCCACTCCATTTCCCTCCCGAATATTTTTTTTTGTAATCTCTATCAATGTCCTCCACCTACAAATATGACTTTACTGGGGAGATAACAAGGTCTGTGTACAAGTTTTCCTCTACTTATCCAGGCACCAGTGAGGCGCTCTGCTGGATGCCAAGGCTGGGAAATATACTTCATCATATTTAACCTTATTTTCTCACAGTCTTTGATTGTTTGGTTTCAAGTTACTGTCTTTCTTTCAGGACTTTCATTACATTGGATCTCCCATATAGAGACCTATTTTAAACAGAAGTTTAAAATAGACCTATTTTAGAAGTTTAAAAGTTTAAAAGAAGTTTAAAAGAGACCTATTTTATTTCAGAAGTTTGAAATCCTCGGCTGAGATTGTTTAGAAATTATTCTAATTAATTCAGAGAACTACAATGTCACAAGTAGTCATAGGTTCCTTAATTTCCTAAGAATCATCATCTTTTAAGCTTTTAAAGTTTTAAAAGTTTCAGCTTTTTCCTATCTGTTATAACAGACATTAAATTCTGATTTGTAGATCGCGTCTTGAACGACAAAAAAATCTGGTTTGGGTTTAGGATTAATCTTTCCCTAGATTTTTACAAAAGATACACTGATTCTTTTAGTTTTTCTTCAGAGAGATTCTGTGCTTTTGGCCTGAAGCCCTCCTAGTTGTAACCAGAAGCAACTTGCAATTTATAATATGCAATGCTTACTTAAACTCTGCAGGGTTTTCTGCCCTGAGTCAGGTTATATCACGTGTAAAGAGAACCTTTACTGCACAGAGACAGAATTTGTTCAGACCAGTGCTGAACAGCTTCTCATGTAAGAGCTGTAATAGAAAAATTGTCAGGTTCGGTTTTGCTATGTTCTGATAAAGGGCATGGAATGAGAAAGAGAGAGAGAGAGAGAGAGAGAGAAAGAGAGAGGAGAGGTGGGGGTGAGGCAGCGGAGCAGAGGGGAGAGGAGAGAATGAGTTGTTTGGTTTTGGTTTTTTGTCCTAGGGGATTGAACACTAAATTGCTGGACTAAGAGCTGGGAGACAGGAACCGTTAATGCTTTAGTCTGTAGTGCCAGATAGGTCATCTAATGCAAGATGAAAGCATGTCACAAAACTTTGGAATGTTATATTTTGACATTAGATGGTGTGTAAAACTTCATTTAAGGGCTAAATTCACATACCTTAATGAAATCTGGAGTGGGGTCTAAGGCTTTCTTCTTTGTGAATGGAGGTGACTATTCAGATAACTGTTCTCACTGAAAGTAACAAGATGGCTTACTTATACGTGAAGGACCAATCTCTTGACTTTTGTGGTTTGTAACTGTCTTCTTCGTGGATTGGGAAAATACTTGGTACAGCTGATTTGTATCAGTGTATTTTAAGAACACAATCAAAACTCATTTTGATTTGGATTGCAGAATTAAAATTCTATTAATTTATATGTTTAATTCAGAAATAAATCAGCAGGCAACTTTGAAACACTGGGAAAAAAATTAAATGAACACTCTAGTCAATCCTTTGATATAGAATAGGAAGAGGTGATCTAATCCTTTTTAATCCTGAAGCATATTTTCTGAAATGTACTCCATTCATGCCGCGGCGGCGGAAAGCCCGGAGCACCGCGACTTCTCCAGAAGCAGCCTTGAGAAAGGCTGGCCCAAAGCGCATGCGAGCAGCTTCGAGCAGTCGAGTGATTCCAGCTCAGCTCAGTAATAGTATAGTGATTTCAGCTCAGCTCAGCTCGGCAGCAGTGGCGGCAGGCAACACAGGAAGCAGGGACGAGACAGCTGGTCCAGCGTTCCACCGAGGCACAAGCCTTTATTCAGGCAAAGCTTCGGCAAAGGGTGCCGGTAACAGCGAATCTCCCGAACAGAGGAAAACCCGGGATATTTATGGGGAAGGAGAGGGGCGGGGGCAAGCCCGAGATACCTGTATCGGGGTGGGACAGCAGGGGGGAACACCAATGAAACACAACAGTTTAACATAACTAACTCAAAGACCCCTGGGAGCAACATTGTGTCGCTCTTACAGAGAAGTATCTCCACTCCAGGGGAGGGCCAGTATCTCGGGCCCAGCGGGCTCCTCCGTACCCACAACTCCCACTTCTTTATTTATTAAAAAGGCATCCCCTAGAGAGTTAGCTGATAGCTTCTTAAAACATGAAAACATACTTAGGAAGATAATAACAATCAAGAAAACCCAACAAATGTTCTTGAGAACGGAGGCAACCCATCTCCCGAGTCCCCAGCTCACAAAAAGGTCTTCAAGCCACTGGGGTTCCTTTTCAGCCTGGAGTTTTTGGACTGCATGTTGGAGTCTCTGGATGCGGGCGTGGATGCCTTCACTGGGGCTGGAGAGGTTAAAGCAGCATAAACCATCTGATTCTTCACAGCCGTGTCCATGGGCCAGGAGCAGAAAGTCTATGGCAGCTCGGTTTTGTAGCGTAGCATGCCTAACAGTTTCTTCATCTGTCAGGAGGTCACTCAGGACAGAGGAGGTCCGGTTGGCCTGCTTACCAAGCCAACACTCCAGGTGAGAAGGCTCACCACAATTAAAACAACAATTTCTATTGGGGTCTGCAGCATAAGCTCCAGATATCGCCTCTGCCACTCCTTTAGCCACTGCAAGTGCCACTGTATTCTCACTTGAGGCAGAGGAGTGTTTGGTGCAGGCTTCAACCATCTGATCTATGGTTGGTTCGGGGTCCAGAGGGAGGGCTCGCAAAACTGCTTTGCACTCCTGATTAGCATTGGCCATTGCTATTTTTACTAATAATTCTTTTTGTGCCTGAGGGCTCTCTATCTGCTTTTCAATGGCTATTTTTAACTTATCAATATACTTAATAAAAGACTCAGTTGCCCCCTGCTTAATATTGGTGAAGCACTGCGTTGGCACTTTATCATCAGGGGTGGTAAAAAGAGATATCTTGGCAGCATTAGCTATATCCTGTAAAGCTGCTTCAGGCAGATCCCGGGCCTGATCTCGGGGCTTTTGGAAATCTCCTTCTCCTGCTAATTGCTCTAAAGTAAAATTGGGTCTGTTAGCATCTCTTGCATAAACATCTGCCAATTGCTTTAAATGTTTTTTCCACTGCCTCTCCCACAACATGTATTCTGCTGGAGAGAGGAGGCAGTTCATAATATTTTTGATGTCATGTGGGACCATGACGTGGGCAGAGAAGGAGGCTTCCAGCAAGTGTTTAAAAAAATGTGAACCCCTGCCATGTTCCTCGGCAGCTTTGCAAAGTTCCTGCAGTTCCCTATAGTGAAGAGATTCCCATGCAGCAACCTGTGCCCCTGTCCTGTCTCTCCTCATTATTACAGGAAAGGCAAGTATTTTCTGGGACAGAGCTGAGTTCCCCGCCTGTGTGGCTTCCCTCTGCACCTCAGCCCAGTGATCTTCATACTCAGAATCTGAATAAGAAGATTCACTGCTCTCCTCTCCTAGTGGAGATGGGGGGTGCTTGGTGGCAGCGCGGGGCCGGCTCAGGTGTCTAGAGCTGACCCTTTTGTGGCTGCGTGGGGAAGCGGGGGTGGCCCCGCTCCGGGCGGAGCCGTCCCGACCTCCGGGGCACTGGGACCCTGGAGCGGGAGCGCCGCTGGGGACGGGGCCCCGGCACAAAGGGACAGGAGCGGGGCCCGCGACGGGGAGGGGTTTCCCGATGGATGGGGGAGGGCCCGATGCGGTTACACCCAACGACGCAGTGGGGGGGGAGGAGGAGCAGGACGCGGCAGGAAGAGAAGGGGTGAAGGCGGGAAAGTGGCCATTTTGGACATCGAGGGCGGGAAAACCGGGGTGTGAATGGGACAAAATGGCGGGGCTGGCCACGCTGCCGGCGCCATCTGTGCTAACGCTAGGAACTGGGGGGGACACAACCGGGTGTGAGGGCATAGGAGAAAGGGTAGGGGAAAGACTCAGAGCGGCATGGCCATTGCCACCCTGGTGCGGGTAGAGAGACAGTGGGAAGGTGTCAGGGAGACGGCAGCAGCCCTATGCCCGGGGGCAATGTCCACCCGCCGACTGGCTCTCAGGCAGGGAAAGGGGTTCAGGGACACCTGGAGGGGCTGACGGGGTTGGGGGGTTTAACTGGGGACCCAAAACTCCCTCTTCTTTTTTTCCCTCTTTTTCCAATGAGAAAATAATATTTTGAAACACAGGAAAGAACTTTGCAACAGAAAAATCCCCTTTAGTTTGAACTGTATATAACTTTCTCCCCACATTATCCCAAAAAATTCCTGATTTAGCAGAGTCCAAATTAGTCTTAAAATGTTTAAAAACCCAATGAATAAATCTTTTTAAATCCCCTTTAGAAAACTTAAAATTTCCCGCTTTTAAGGTAGTTACAACTTGGATATAAAAGTCCCTCTCAGGTGGGGTCAGCCTCAATACAGAGGACTCATTCCCCATCCTTTTTCACTCCCCACCCAGCAGTAAAACAGCAAAAAAAAAGAAAAAAAGCCCGAAAAAAAACCTTTCACGGGATACACTTACAATTTCTCTTCGGCAGATGCCGGCGGGCGAAAACAAAGCTGCTGGGTGGGTGGTCACCTGGCGACCGGTCCTCAGGGGCTTTCCCTTGCCCCAGATGGTCAGCGAGGGTCCCGGTCGCAGCCTCTTGGATCGCTTCTTGCTAGAACACAAGCAAGCTTCCTCGAGGGGTGGCGGCTCCAACGGCGGCTCGCCTCGCAGCTGAAGGTGCAGGCGGACGCTTCTTCAGGGCTTCTTCAAAGCCCCACGTTGGGCGCCACTTGCCGCGGCGGCGGAAAGCCCGGAGCACCGCGACTTCTCCAGAAGCAGCCTTGAGAAAGGCTGGCCCGAAACGCATGCGAGCAGCTTCGAGCAGTCGAGTGATTCCAGCTCAGCTCAGTAATAGTATAGTGATTTCAGCTCAGCTCAGCTCGGCAGCGGCGGCGGCAGGCAACACAGGAAGCAGGGACGAGACAGCTGGTCCAGCGTTCCACCGAGGCACAAGCCTTTATTCAGGCAAAGCTTCGGCAAAGGGTGCTGGTAACAGCGAATCTCCCGAACAGAGGAAAACCCGGGATATTTATGGGGAAGGAGAGGGGCGGGGGCAAGCCCGAGATACCTGTATCGGGGTGGGACAGCAGGGGGGAACACCAATGAAACACAACAGTTTAACATAACTAACTCAAAGACCCCTGGGAGCGACATTGTGTCACTCTTACAGAGAAGTATCTCCTCTCCAGGGGAGGGCCAGTATCTCGGGCCCAGCGGGCTCCTCCGTACCCACACATTCAGGCATTTCTGTGAAAGCCACATAAATCTGGTGGCTAATGTAAAATAAATGGCCTGAAATTTTAATGCATACAGGGATTGATGTCACCAATATTTTGTGTTCTATGTCTAATTTGGTATCATAAACATTTAATAACTTCTTCCTTAAAAGGTTCATGCAAACCTCATTTCATGCCTATTTGTAGACCTATGGATCACAGCCATTATCTGCTGTTTGGAAAAAAAAAAAAGAAAAAGAAATGGTCAAATAATTTTTTTTATCATCATCATCATTGTGACACAGCTTTGTATGGATTTTTCATCTCTCTGTACATCTGGCTTTGTAAGAAATTTAGAATAGAACAGACTGTTTATGAAACAGTTACTGGAAGCTGTAGCTGTAGATGGATGCTGTGCCTGGAATGGGCATAAAACAATGCCCTATTTGGAAAGCTACCAGTGATAAATGGAGAAGGTGCTGAATAATGTTGGAACCTGCCAGACTCTATAATCCCAAAGTTAAACATGCTTATAGTGAGGTGAAGATGTGGCAGACCTAGTAAAGTTCCTGATAAAGGAACCAACAAGTGATCGTGCTGACAACTTACTTAAAGCTGTTGAACTGATACAGGTGGCCTGGAAACATCTGACTGACAGTCAATTACAGTATCCAATAAAAGTTCAGTCCCTCTTCTTAACCATAAGGAATTCTAACACAACCTTTTTACGACTGTGCACAGAGATTCCTACTTTAAATGGGGCTACTCAAGGATGAGCGAGAGAGACTTGCCCATAGTCACTGGAATGAGCAAGTAACATCAATCTCTACTCAAAAAACCACATGAGTTCTTCCTCTAAGAACAAAGGAAGTTCATAGTTGGGGCGAGGGATATTCGTTACAAATTTTATTTGGCATTGCTGGATCTAGGTTTTCTAAACAAAAAGAAAACGTATGTTTATTCAGGACAGCTTTAAGTTGCCGCTTGTAGCCCCCTAAAATAAGGAAATGTAATATTATTGCCATTCATGACTTCTGATATTAATTTTTGGAGAAAAATGCCTTGTTAAAGCTGTGGACTGTAATGAGTTTCTATTTGTCTCACAGTAGAAAATACAGGGTTTGGATAAAGTATCTGATAAAAACTTCCTTCATGTTGATTTTTAAGTAAAATGGTAGGATGTACCTCATTGAGCAGGAAGATGACACATCTTGCAAAGGTGTACTTTTACACTGAAGAACTAATAGAATAGGAAGACTTTTTATTTCAGGACAATGGACTATGGGCATTCGATTCATGCCTTCTATGTAAATGAACTCTGTCTGTCAATATCTAGCTTCCCTACACAGCTCAAATATTTGAACCAGGACCAGGAAAGAGCAACACAATATTCCCCAGTAGCCTTCTCCATCCAACCCCCACATTTTCCCCTCCAATGACCTCTCCAACCCCACAAAAAAAAACCAATAGCTGTCTGTTTTTAACAGGTGACTCACTACCTAACTGTCCTCAGAGGGATAGGATCATGATAATTTTAACATATTTTGGGTAGTTTAAGGCTGTAAATGGCTGGGGAATGGAAAAACAGTGATCTCTTCGTTAGTGTGTAAATCTTGCTTTTTTTGCTATATTTTGCAATGAATGCAGATGGCATTACATGTGGGACAATGCTGACCGTTTCAAGTTTAGTAGACTTGTTTCTGTATTTTCATGCAACTGCAAAGATTGGTGATTGTAGGACAGAGACTACTGTCATTGATAAGTCAAAGTCAGTCATCAATTTTCTTTTAGATTCAGTGGGCACATGTTGGGTAAACGTGTCGAAACCAACCCCTACAGTGATTGAGCAACAACCTAAATAAGTCCATGCACTTTTTCCGATCAAATAATTCTATATGGTGTGTCTAATGGTATTTTTAAAGTGGAGCTAACAATTAATTTTAATCACTGGAAGTGATATTTTAAAAAGAATGCTTTGTGTTCTTATGGTCATGGAATATATGTACATATATATATGTATATATATTTCAAGGCTAATGTAGCTGAAAAAAAAAGCCATCCCAGTACCCTTTGTGTTATTAATACCGGTCATTGCCATGGGGAAGAGAGTTGGTAATTTTTAAATTATAAATTTTTAAAATTATACTTAAAATCTAATGGCCTAAGTAAAGAACATTCATAATTGTATGTAGCTGACAATCTCTGAGCTCTCGGTTTGAACAGTTTTTTTCTAACATAAATATTTTTCTATGTTGTTCATCTAAACCACTTGTAACTTGTCCTTCCATTAATGATTGTTACAGAATAGAAGCAGCCAGAAGGGAAAGCTAACTGGGCTTTGACATACAGATGTGAGCGAAAGACCTAGATTTATCTTCCATCAACCTTATGATGTATAATGTTTGAATTGTAACTGTGAAACAAAACAGTTTGGAATGCAATTCACTGGACCTCTCTAGGAGCTTGGAAAAGTATTACTAGATTTAAGGCATGGTTTTTAGAAGTTGAAAGTGTTATAACACTTTGAATGTTTAGCTCAAGATAATATTTACAATAAAACTAAGCTGAAATTTTTGGAACAGTATTTCTCAGAAAACTGGATATTACAGGGCTAGGCTTTTTCTGATGCATTCTTTATTAATTTTAAGTGTATAAGGTACTACATTAGATATTGTATTTGTTAGACCTTCTACCTAAAATCCAAAAACTGAATCCTAAATACTAAATCCTAAAACTGAAATGTTAATTCATAATGGCACCTTCTATGCAGTCTGAAGGGAGGGATCCTGTGGAGGCCAAAGAACCAGCCAACAGGGAGCTTGCTGTGCTCCCTTGGGAACTCATCCATAATCCACAGACCCTGTTGTTATGGAGAACAAAATTTCTCCCCCAGAGACCTTTGGAACCCTGCATTAACCCCGGTTCACCACTGGTTCTTCCCTTTACTCTCTGCCCCTGTGCCTGCATCCCATTGGTTACTGGTACCTCCCCGCCCCTTGCCTTCCCTATATCTACCCTGGTTTTTTCCCAGTTCAGAGAGCTTCTGTGCTGGTTCCCTTCACAGAGGATCCTGCTCTAATAAAGGGTGATTTCCCTATGGAATCACTAGCCAGAGCTCCAGTCCTTTCTTCCCTGTGTTGCCTAGGAGAAGCTGCTGCCAAGCCAGATGCCACTTGCCAGGCCAGGAGAGGGACGTGCCTGTGTCTCTGACAGCCATCCTTCTCAGGATGCTTCTTCAGGAAGGTTGCGGCACTCCTGCCATCCCAGACACCGTGGCAGGAGACCAGAAATAAAATGTGGATTGTATGTGAACTACTAACTATATTCTAACTACAGATGGAAGATAAATGTTAACTGGGAAGGAACCTGTCAGCCTACAGTGGTGGCTTTCACAATTAAAAGACATACACACCCCCTCTTGTATATATGATTTCTTCTTACCTTTCCCTGAAGTTCCAAACATATGTTTTCCATTTTTTTTTTGTTGGATCAGTGGATCACTTTTGATTTGCAATGTGATGAACATAGGTACCGTTTCAGACGTTTATTATCCACAAGGAATTACATTCTTGATGATCATATGATTGGTGCTTGTGCATTTGTATAGATATACATGCCATTTTACTAAACTTCTGTTTAACTCTGCTAGCACTATGAATGAATATAATTAAAATGCACATTCTGGATAGCTTTAAAACATTCTGGACAATTGTTGCTATATTCTAGAGCTTTGTGTTGCAGTGGTCTAAGTTGTAACTATTTTAGGACTAATGCATAAGCACTTTGTAATGTAGGCACATGATTAATTATTTTTCTTGCTCTAACAAATATTTTATTTTCAATTTTTTTTCCCCTTTGAATGTCTAAGAGAGAAACATTTCTTCTTAAGCAGTGGGTCTTGTTTTAATGTTTCTTAATATGTTGCCCTATTGCAGGTAAAATATCTGACATCTGGTACAGCAACACTATTTAGAAGTCAGTTGTGGCCTTCTTGCCTTCCAGCTTCTTATTATTTAAAATTGGACGTTAGTTTTTTTTTTTTTTTTTGCTTTCAAGGCATTTCACACACAATCAGTGCCTGTATCAGTCTCCTTTCATTCGCTACTGAGAAGTTGATTTGTGCCTCTGATTAATCAAGGATGACAACACTTGTTACTTTTTCAAACAGTATCTTTGGCTTTCTACTCACAATATTGTTTTGCTCATATGTATATGTTGCTGGCTGGGTCCTGGGGGCCTGTCTGACCCGCAGCTTCTGCCGGCAACAAGCCCAGATGGTCAGGCTGTCCCAAGAGACAGAGCCACCGTCCAGGGTTTTGCAGGCAGCCTCCAGCCAGGGGTAACCCTTGAAGCATGGGCAAGGACTTGAAGTGATCCGCTCTTTTACCAATGACTTCTGCTCTGTGATCAGCTCAATTCAGCCCAGCCAGCTCCGTTCGGGTGTTACCCCAGCCAACGCAGATAAGAGATGAGAAGACCATATAACGTTCCGCAGAGAGTCTTTAATGCAGTGAAGGGGGCCAGTGATGATCTAAACCCAAACTAGGTAAAAGCTGGGGTTTTTACAGGGAAGGGAAGAATCAGGAAGGGGACCAGTGGTCTAAGACTGGGGTAAGATGACCAATAGTTAACAAGGAGATAACATGGGGTCCTAAGGCAAGAAGGCATCCACATCTTAGTCGTTACGATTGATCTCCAGGGAGGATGCTACAGATGCCTGTCAGAGGACTGGGCCACCTCCACATACATACAAATATATAGTAGCTTTCTTTTATAAGATTCACCTTTGGATAGTACCTACAAAAGCTATCTTGATTGATTGATTGATTGATTGATTGGCGCCCACCGCGAGGCCCTGTGAACGGAGCCCATGGACAAACTGTGGATTTTATCCAAGGAGTTCTGGCTGTCAGCTGCCTCCGAGTGCAGCAGACTGGTTTTTCTCCAGCGGCTCTTGAGGGGAGAAAGTGATAACCCTCTTAGCATCTAGAGTACCACATCCCTGAGGAGGACTTCCCTGCAGCCCCTGTCCAGTACACTGAAGGAGGGTAAGTATACCCAATGTTAGGATGAGAGTGCTCACAAGTTGTGAGAAGGGTGCACTGCCCCCCCAGGAGTGGTGGAGGCGGGGGCCATAAACCTACAGGCCACAAGAATTGGCTGCGGAAAGCACCCTGTCCATGAGACTGGCCCTTGAACTTTCATCTTTAGTTTGTTGTTTCTTTTGCTGCAGGGGAGGGTGGATTTTTGCTGTGCTGGCAGCTTAACATCAAGGAAAACAGGTGCAAAATTGTCAGCACAGCAGAGAGGGATCTATTTTCAAATTTTGGGTACCCTGGAGGGTGGGAAAAGAAAGTTTTCAAAAGGGTTGTTAAAAAAGTTTGTTCAATGGCTTTTCTCCAGTTTCCAAGGGTATCCCCAGAGGAAATACTAACCATCCCCTTCTGGGATGTACTGGAAGCAAATTAACAGCTTTGACAAATAAAGGTGATGCATCGGTTGCTAAATTCTTTTCATTGTTTGTGCTGTTTCCATCAGTGATAGTTGAAGAAAAGAAAGTAGAAGAAAAGCTTCAACGAACGCCCCTGCCTCCCCCATCCCCTGATCTAAAATCCTTGTCCCTTACATCAGGAAGTCTGTGCCAGGCAAACCACGATGAAGCGCAGGAGAGCTACCAACTCCCTGGCCTCCCATAGACTTCTCAGTACTCTTGCCTTGAGAGAGATGGCCACGCTGTCAAGGACCCTTTCCTAAACCCCTCTTTCCCAGATGATAATCCTCCAGTTCAAGTGAATGGCCCTAAAGGAGATTCCCAAGTTTTCTGTGACTCCTCCCCTGGCCCTCAGAATGCTCTCCAAGAGACACAAGATGGTGAAAGCCACATGGCTCAGCCCCCACCTTGAGCTTCTTCTTCCCACAATCCCTTTCACCCTGCTCCTTCCAACCCCTTCTTATCCCCTGACCCCACCCCTACCCATGTCCCTCCCTCCTCCTCCCCTCCCCCCAAACCCCACCGCTTCCCCGGGTAACCCCCCTTCCTTTCCACAGGCTCTGCCTCCCATTCCCATGACATCAGCTGTTCCCATGATGTCACCTGTGAACAGCAACTCCCATTCCAATTGCTGTCCCACCCCTGTTCCCTCCTCCTTCTCTGGCAGCTCTCATTCTCTTCCAGCTTCAAGTTCCCATGATGGCATGGGAACTGGAAGCCATGAGACTAAAAAACAGAACCTGGAACATGAGATCATCCTCTTCATTGCACCTGTTACCTATACCCAAGCAAGAGGAGCCCCTGGGTGGCAGCCTTTGGATTATCGGCATAAAAAGGAGCTTTGCAAGGCTCAGAAGGAGTTTGGGAGAAAAAGTGAATATTTTAAAGGTCTTTTAAAAGCCACCTTTTCTTCAAATACACTAGTTCCTGAAGATATCAGGGATTTGTTTGCATGTCTCCTAACCCAGAGAGAATATCTGTTGTGGGAGAGGACATGGAAGAGATTATTACAGGAACTCCTTCCTGAGCTCTTGCAAAGCCCTGACTGTGCCATTGATGCAGATAACAACAATATCTCAATGGACCACTTGTGTGGTGAAGGGGATTGGTCACAAGTTAGAATGAAGGCTGGAAAAATACCACAGCCTGTGTTGGAACAGGTAAAGAGAGCTGCAGAGAAGGCCTTTATCCTTATGCCCACTAAAGAACCTAAGCAAAGTTATGTGAATATTAAACAGTTTCCATTTGAGGCTTTTATAGATTTTGTTGAAAGGCTCCAAGTTGAAGTGGAGAGGCAGGTTGAGAGTCAGCAGCTACAGGAACAGATAATAATGGGAGTAGCCCAAGCAAATGCTAATGACATCTGCAAGAAGATCATCCTAGTCCTGCCCTTTGAGCCACCTCCGACCCTCGACTTGATCATCGAAGCCTGCACAAAGAGAGCCATCATCCCAGAGCCTCGAGGAAAAGGAGACAGAATGGAGAAAACAGCTGCTGCTGCTACTCCAAAAATACACCAACAGCCTTTTCTGTGTTTTAACTGTGGGCAGGAGGGACACACAGCAAAAGTTTTCCCAAAGAGGCAGCTTCTGCAAAATAAACCAATAAGTTCTCAGGGGGGAGGGGGACAACTGCTTCCAAAAAACTAGATGGGAAGCGCGGGCCTGCGTCGCGTGTAGACAAAAATGAAGCAGGTCAGAATGGGGACCCAGAGAAGGTTTGGAAGCCACAAGCTCCCTTTAAGCTAGTGGTGAAACAAACCAGATTCTTTAATACAGACAACTGGCAGGTTGTGTCAGTTGACCCACTTGACAAAGACTTATTTGCTGGACTGGACTGTAAGTATGTCATTATCGGGGACACCAAGCACACACCCCAAGAGATTAAAATCTCTCCGGCAATCATAACATCAGAGCCGGAGGCACTCATTCTCATGGTACTTTGTGTCCTTCCACCCTTCTTCATGCCACAGGGCCAAATCATCGCCCAAGCGATTTTGATGCCACATGAGATGCCAGTGAATCATTCTTCACCAGGTGTCTACTGGGCAGAAGTCATTGGAGAAGACAAGCCTTGGATGGGGTGTGGACTGCAGCGAGGTGAAGATTACCTTCACCTTGATGGAGTGTTGGACACAGGGGCAGATGTGACAATCATCCCAACCACCAGATGGCCGTCATATTGGGAACTGCAACCCGTGATAGGTAAAGTACAGGACATTGGGGGTGCCCAATTTGCCAAACAATCTAAGAGCATTGTCCAAATTGAAGGGCCAGATGGGCAATTGGCCAGCTTACGCCCATTCATTTTAGACTATAAAGTTCCCCTGTGGGGGAGAGATGCCATGTCCCAATGGGGAGTGAAAATTGAAATCCCAAAAACCCCTCAGGATTTTTCATAGTAGCTGCTGATGAGCGCCTTGCCCAGAAGCTGAACTTGAAAACAGAACACCCAGTATGGGTAGATCAGTGGCCGCTGAATAAACAAAAATTGAAGGCACTGAATGAATTGGTAGAAGGGCAGTTAGCAAAAGGCAGCATTGTGCCAAACACCAGCCCTTGGAATTCCCCGGTCTTTGTTATCAGGAAGCCGGGAAAGGACAAGTGGCAACTCGTCCAGGACCTTAGAGAAATTAACAAAGTCATTGAAGACATGGGGTCTCTTCAACCAGGAACACCCTCCCCATCAATGCTCCCCCAAAATTGGAATTTGGCAGTTACTGATATAAAAGACTGTTTCTTCCAGATTCCCCTTGACCCTGCTGATGCCCCACGGTTTGCCTTCTCAGTTCCCTCCGTCAATCGAGAAGCTCCAATGAAGCGCTACCATTGGCAAACCTTGCCTCAAGGCATGAAAAACAGTCCCAGTATCTGCCAGTGGTACGTTGCTTCATTGCTGTCCCCAGTGCGTGCCAAAGCAAGAGAAACCATCATCCTGCACTATATGGATGATGTGCTCGTGTGTCCCCCCGATGAGGACATACTGCAGCATGTGTGTGACCTAGCTGTCAATGTTTTGATTGCTGTAGGATTTGAACTCCAAAAGGACAAAGTTCAACAGGTGCCCCCTTGGAGGTATCTAGGGCTCCAAATTAGCAAGAGGACCATTACTCCTCAAAAATTGATGATCAGAAACAACCCAAGAATTTTAGCTGATCTCCACCAGCTGTGTGGTTCCTTAAGTTGGGTCAGACCTTGGCTGGGCTTAACAACAGAAGACCTAGCTCCCCTTTTCAATTTATTGAAAGGGGGAGAGGAGCTGAGTTCTCCTAGGGTCCTAACCCAAGGGGCCAGGCTAGGTCTGGAGAAAGCTCAAGAGGTGATGGCAACAAAACAAGCTCATTGCTGCCTGCCAGACTTGTCATTTAAGTTCATTGTATTGGGAAGATTGCCACACCTCCATATATTGAGAGACCACCACCTATGCACGAGTTTTCACAAAAGTAAGAGTGAACGCCATTTATTTCTGTCTTATACACACCTTTTTTAGGGTTTGCCAGGGTCTGCGGACTAAGCAAATTACTATTGGCTAATGGACATAAGTTTACATTTTTTCTCTTATACACAGGAATATTGTTTTGCTTTACTCTCTCTTCTGCAGGAAGGCTTCAAGGACTTACTTTAGCCTTTAATATCACAACTTATTTCAAAGACTGGTTTGTGCAGACAGGCCTTTACTAATATATAAAATATTAACTACAATTCCCCCTTTGTCTTTTGCACGAGCCAGGCTTTGGATATGACTCATTCTACACTTCTACAAAGACAAGATAGCATACAACTTAAAAGCATCATCCCAATTAACACTCTAAGTAATGTCTGTCCCCCTTCTAGCACGAGAGACCTAAACCATCCAGTGATGCCCCAGCTGGCGAACCAACTTCCAATGGGGTCACTCTCTTTTTTCAGGGCATGTAGCTCATCCTGTAGCTGTTGTACTTGCTTACAGATGGAAACTGAATGATCAGTAAGATTCAATCAGCACATGCCTTCAAACTCCTCACAACCATGTCCCTGTGCTAAGAGCAAAAAGTCAATTGCAGCTCGATTTTGTAATACTGCATGACATAGACTACTCACATCAGCGGAAAGTTCACTTAACATTGTGGATGTTAAGTTCAATTCTTTCTTAGTCTAACAAGCGAGCCTTTTTAGAGTTGCTAATCCTTTAGCAGCAGCTGCTCCTGGAATAAAAAAGAAGGCATGTCCATATTATACCACAATTTCAAAAGTCTGGGTCTCTAACATCATTACATTATAATTCATTCAGGCTTCGCTTTGCTTGATGTTTTTTATTTTACCAGCTATATTCAGCAATTGATGTAAGCTTGGATGGAACAAAGTAAGTTTCCCAAGATAACAGGGTCCTCTACGTGGATTAGCAGAAATTCCATTCCATGCTCTATCTCCACAGATTAGGAATATTGAACTAGGTGATCACTTTGGTAATCGTCCTGTGAGATTGCACCGTGAATAAAAAGCTTTACTTTCAGTGTGAGTAACGAGACCAGCTATAGGGTTGACTGTAGCCCAGTGCTGCATTACTTTGTTAGAATGGCTTTTTGTCGGGGGCTCAGACATTATCCATCCACCTGAGGTATTGGTGGAAGCTAACAAATCTAATTCTTCTAGGGGCTCTATGGTAACATTGAGAACTTTGATAATTTTTGTTTGCAGGTAAGCTTCAAGTTGTCTTGATGTGAGGCAAATAATGCGATTACACTCTTGCAACATTGCCGATCGATTTAGTCGAGTCTCGTTACTAATTAAACCGTTAAATGTTTGAGGTTCCCATTCAGGGACTCCTACGAGACAGGTGCGAAAAGGATCTCCAGGTGTGGCTAGGCTTAGACACATTGATTTTTGGCCAGTTCAGTGTGCTAGAGTGACCCATATGTTCTGTCGCTTTTGGATGTTAGGTAGCAGACAGTTGGTCGGGACTATACACAGCACAATTACCAGAAGCAGTTTGTTCCATGCAAATGACACCATGCTTGCAGAATCACAGCTAAGGCTTTAAAGCTAAATGAACTTTCAAATATGCTCACATTAACTCTTGAAGGGGGAATACTTACACTTTATACTACTGTCTTTTCTAAACTTATCAATAACCTACAAATAACAATTATCACACAGGCTAAACTCTGTATCCTAAACTATTATCTAACTACTTTTAACACACGTGCTCTGGTATTTATGCAATCTAGGCGAGAAAGCAATTTGCTTAAAAGGTAAACACACAGCTACAATTTGCCTTTATATACAGTTAGGTGGAGTCTCTACACTCTTTTGATCTTCTACAAAATTCTTCTTACAGACAATGATTTAACGGAATTCAGTCTTGGAACATCTGCTCTGGTGATGTCAGCTGGCAGCCAGTTGGTGACTGACTGAGGGCATTGATGTTCTGATTGTTCTTCACATCCTGCTAAATCTTAAAACAGAGAATAACTGGAAAAATTGGTAGAGACACACCATCATGATAACAACAAAAAATTTATTTTGGCAAACTGTGTAGTTTTCAGACATAACTGTGTCCTGACAGGTCCACTTCTGATCTTGTTTGGAGTATCAAGGTTGTGTGGTGACTTCTCTGTTCACTGGATCTCATGTGTTCAGAGGCACACAGTCTAGTCAGATGAATGGATGACCTTTTTGAACCTGTTAACAAAACACAGGCACTTCTCCCCTTGAACTTAATGAATTACATTAATCAAATGCTTCTAAGGCATCAATTTCCCCCATTGAAAAAAAAAAAAAAAAAAAAGAGAGAGATGTACTTGCATCATGTACATCAACATTAACACAAAACCATATACACAATAAATATAACCTATAGCAGTTAAAAATCAATCAAATTATAAACATTATCAATAACACATGTAATATAAAATTACCAGTAACCACTAAAACACTGCATTAACGTCTTATTGTCTGCAAACAAACAAAAAAAAATCAGTGAAGGATTGGCTAACCACCTCCGGAAATGGCTCTCCAAGCCCACATCAAAATTGATCAGCTGTCATATTGATAGGGTCAAATTGCTAAGTCAGAAAGTGACTCAAATACTGATTTGGTGCAAAAAACATCTGGATCGGTTGGCAAACATTCTGTCCAGGTAAAGTCAAGGCTTGGCCAGAGCCTTAGGCTTTAAACTGGAAAGATGCCTCTTAACTCATTTTCAAAACAAGGTTTTTAATAATAGCAGCTATGAGATGCTTGCAGCACAGCAAACTGTTAAAATGCATTTATACAAAGCAAATGATCAGGAGCCTTAGGTACCAGACCAATTAAACCATTCAGCAGTTGGTGTAATCTGAAGCCTCTCCCATGGCAGCCGACCCTCAACAATGGTACATCTTCTTGAAATTCTGGAAACACTGAAAAATAATAAAGCTATAAAAAATAAAACTGCAGAAATTGCAACAGCCAATAGAACTCCCAATGAAGTCAAGGGTGTCATAGACTGCATTCACTTCTATGCGCAAGCAGGTTCTATCACCGCTGTTTCAGTCGTAGCTATCTTCATATCTCTAGGAAAATAACTATACTTTGCAGTTCAGACAAGTATCTCCAATAAAACATAAAACAATTTAAATTAAATGATATTTAAACCTAATAAAAATTAATTATAACAAAAGGAAATAAAAAAACTTAACCTTAAAAGAATATCCCAGTTATAAAACTTAACTTTAAAACATTCAAGCTTAAACATAATAAAACTTGACTTTTCTTAATTCTATTAATGCTTAACCTATATCAAATAAAAGCATAACTTAATCTTATTCTGTTAGTAGAAAAAGGCAACTGAAAGTTTGATATATACCTTTTAAACACAATATAACAATAACATGGATTCACTATAAAGATTTTAAAAATCTAACAAATACATCACAATTCTATGTCATCTAGCTTCAAGAATAACTCACAATAGCTGTAAATGTTACTGAAATACCTATTCATAACAGGAATTTGCCTAGTATATGCTTAAGTTGGTTAGGATTTTGAAGTGCAGTTTTTCTAGAGAAAAACCACACTAACAGAGGATTTGGCAAGTTGCCATTCATCTTTTGTAGCGCTTTTCAGAAACATCAAGTCCAATTTTTTAACTAAAATCCAAAATCCGATATATGCTGTTATATATGTTTTTTATAACAAAAGAACTCACATTGAAATTACCTTATTAAAATTGTGGAAAAAACAAGCAAATAGATAATATATGCTTTAACTTAACTTTGTCTTGCACAGTAAAGTTCTCTTATCTAATTATTTTTTAAACCATAAATCTCTTTTGCAGATAACACTAATTGGAAGGTTGTTCTCTTAGTAGCTGTAAATCATACTATATTTTAACCTTAGGTTTTAAAACTAATTATTGCAAGGTAACTTTTGTAATATTTACCTTAAACACCTTTTTTAAAAAGGGGCTTTTTAATCTTTCAAAGAATCACAATAATTTCTCTAGTAAAACTCTAAAAATTGCAACTGCATAAACTCATAATTACTTAAAACACAAAATCAACTCTAAAAGGGTATATAAAAGCATTTTAAAAAACCAATGAATCATGAGATTTTTAACAAACTGGGTATTATTCTGGTGCTTTTTCTTAGAGAGGGAGCAGGGGGAGTTAACTGCCCACTTTGCTGCTGCTATCTTTCTTCACATCCCCCACATACTCTCACAGAGAGGAAAAGTGGAGAGAAAGAAAAAACCTCACAAAGTTGACTTTAACACATACAGTTCTTTCTCACAATTTCTCTCTTGATGTTCACAGATAAAGGAAAAAGGGTACAATTTTACAAAAACAGGTGATGTATCACGAAAAGTCTCTCAGGGCCAGGTGGTAACAATGGTGACCATTGCAGCTTATCAGCTTTTAATTACAGTGATGAATTTCGAACTAGATACCATATAGTTAGCGATTTTTTGGCTATTTTGTCTCTCTTTGAAGCTGTCTGAGCCACCTGTTTCTGCTCAACTGCTTCTGTAATTTTTCAGCGTGGCCTTGGAGCTTTCTCTGCACTGCCTCTGCCCTGGGGGTGCCTTTGTTCTCTGCGCACACCTCAGTGCTCCCCCGCGTCCCCCTGGTTTGGGTAGAATCTAAATCTAGCTTCTCTGCTTCTAGGGTAGTAAAGCTGGAACTTAAGTAAGATAGTAGTGTTGAAAGTGTTTCCAAAAGTGGAGCAGATAGTTCAGGATGTATGACATCCTGCCGTAGCTGAACAGATCCTGTTCGTTGTTTCAGTGTTTGCTATGGAATTTCTTTCTCATTATTTTCTTCTCTCTGACTGTCCCTCCCACTCTCCAAGGGCGGCATAGATAGGAGTGCTTGCCCAGCAGTGGGAGGTAAAGGCGTCTGCTGCTGTGATGCAAGTAGAAGTACGCGGCTCACATCCTGAGCATATCTCATTTTCTGTTTCTTAAGATATTAATTGCAATCTGCCAAGCTGGACCAAGACACAGAGTGTCCTTGCCTTTCCCTGTAATCGTGTCATTCCACAACAAATCTCCTATGTCTTTCCATTCTTCTGGGTGCCCGCGCCTATTATCTCTAGCCCATAGAACGAGTTTTCCAGGCCCTTTTCCCTGACTGCTTTGCCTTGTTTAACAATAATGCTAAGAAGTAGTTTTGTAGCTGCTGCAAACTCCACATCCATTCTTCGTGCAGCCATGGCAGGGGGAGGGACGCGACTCCTCACTTACTCCTCCACCTTTGGTCTCCCCCTGTTGAGGGTTAGGTGGGGTTTTTTTTTGGTTTTTTTGGTTTTTTTGTTGTTCTGGCTAGCCCGTGGAATTGTTACCCATTAGCTGTGGAGACAACCTAACTGTGGGTATTTAGTGGGTGCTCGACAAAGGACAAAGAGTGGCCGGGCCCAGGGGAAGAAGGGGGCAGAAAAGGAGGGTGGGGACAGTTTTTTAGCTGGTTTTTCTTCGGCTTCGGGGAAAGACATTCATTTTTCTGGGTTGCGGAGCTGCTGTGGGAGAGAGAAGGGAACTTCGCCATCACCCAGACGGAGCTGCTGCTTCTTCTCCTTATTCCCTCTTCGTTGGTTGTCCTCACACCCCCTGTCCTGCCGGGACATGTGGCAGTGCCAGGCACCTCCGCGGAGCTGCTGATACACCTCATCCACCAGCCCAGGATCTCAGCTCATCCCTGCTGTTTCAGCCGAGTGTTCCTCGGAGCCCTGCAGGAGCACCAGGACTGCCCGCCCGAGGGGGTTTGTGAAAACAAAGCCTCTCCTCCATCCCGTCTCAGCCGAGAAGGCTGTCCCGGGGTCCCTGGTTCTGTTTTCTTGTTAATGCTGTAGTTATTGTTGTTTGTTTGCCTGGTTATACTAGTAAAGAGCTGTTATTCCTATCCCCAGATCTCTACCTGAAAGCCCCTTGATTTCAAAATTATAATAATTCAGACGGAGGGGGTCTACATTCTTTCATCCCAAGGGAAGCTCCTGCTCTCCCTAGCAGATACCTGTCTTCTAGAACCATGACACCCCCAATGACCCAACGCCTTTTTCACCCTGCTCAGGTCGTCTATGCAGTACTAATTCAAGGTAGCGTCTATCCGCGCTCAGATCCACTCCACCAACCTTGGTCCAAGGCCGCGTCCCACCGTGTGTAGACCTGCCAAAGCCCCCCCACCCACAGGGTCCCAGTTTGGGCGCCAGATATTGAGAGACCGCCAGCTATTCACGAGTCTTCACAGAAGTAAGGGTGAACACCATGTATTTCTATCTTTAGCACACCTTTTATAGGGTTTGCCAGGGTCTGCGGGCTAAGCAAGTTACTTTTGCCTAATGCACACAGGTTTACATTTTTTCTCTTATACACAGGAATATTGTTTTGCTTTACTCTCTCTTCTGCAGGAAGGCTTCAAGGACTTTAGCCTTTAATATCACAACTTATTTCAAAGACTGGTTTGTGCAGACAGGCCTTTATTAATATATAAAATATCATCTACATCCATGGCTTTATTTTCCAGTGGGATCAAGGTCAGAGGGATTCACTCTTGATCATAGAGTGAGTATTCCTCAGTCACCAGCGGTCCAAAAGTATCACCAGACCACAAGAGTTAATGGCTCAGTTGATCCAGAAGGCCAGGGCAAGAATGCGAGAACTGGCGGGGTGTGACTTCGCATGCATCCATCTACCACTTACCCTAACATCAGGTAAGTTAACAAAAGTGGTTCTGGAGCAGTTACTTAGGGAAAATGAGACACTCCAATTTGCTCTAGATAGCTACCCAGGACAAATTTCATAATCCTGGACATAAATTATTTAATTTGGCATTTAAATTAGTCCTCAAAGGAAAACAAAGTCGGAGGCCACTCAATGCTGAGACAGTTTTCACAGATGCATCTGGAGCATCCCACAAGTCAGTGATGACTTGGAAGGATCCTCAGACTCAGAAATGGGAGACAGATGTAAAAGAGGTTGAGAGCTTCCCTCAAATTATGGAGTTAAACACAGTCGTCAGAGCCTTTGAGAGGTTTTCTGAACCTTTTAATCTAGTCACTGATTCAGCCTATGTTGCAGGGGTAGTATCTCGAGCCGAAAATGCTGTTTTAAAGGAGGTCTTTAACCCTAACCTGTTAAAGTTACTCTCAAAATTAGTTTGTCTTGTTTCCCACCAAGAGCAACTTTTCTATGTGATGCATGTGAGGTCACACACTGACCTTCCAAGTTTCATTTCAGAGGGGAACAAAAGAGCAGATGCCCTGGCTGCCCCGGCTAAGATGGTCAGCCTGCCAGACATCTTTCAGCAGGCAAAGCTGAGCCATCAACAATTCCATCAAAATGTGCCTGGCCTGGTATGTCAATTCCATCTAAAGCGGGACCAGGCCAAAGCCATCGTAGCTACATGTCCCAGTTGCCAAAGGTATGCGGTACCAAGCGTGAGTGCTGGTGTAAATCCAAGAGGCCTCAACAGCTGTGAGGTGTGGTAGATGAATGTGACTCATGTCCCGCAATTTGGCAGGCTGAGGTATGTTCACGTTTCAGTGGACACTTTCTCTGGAGCAGTCTATGCTTCTGCCCACACAGGGGAGAAGACCACAGATGCACAAAAACACCTAGTGCAGGCCTTCTCTGTGTTGGGGATCCCTGAAGAGATTAAAACAGATAATGGTCCCACATATACCTCCAAGGCCTTCTAGGAGTTCCTGTAGAAATGGGGACTAAACCATAAAACAGGCATCCCTTACTCCCCCACAGGTCAAGCCATCATTGAGTGAACACATCAGTCGCTCAAGAGAATCCTAGAGCAGCAGCAGAGCAATATCACCAGTGATCCACCACAGATTAAGCTCTGTAAAGCACTGTTTACCATAAATTTTCCAGACTGCTCATTTGAACATCTTAACCCACCTGTTGTTTGGCATTTCAGCAGTAACACACAGCTGAAATTGAGAGAACACCTCCCAGTTTTAATAAAGAGTCCCAAGACAGCAAAAGTAGAGGGCCCATTTGAGTTAATCACTTGGGGTTGGGGATACGCTTGCGTGTCCACGCCCTCCGGGTTGAGATGGGTCCCTCAAAAGTGGGTCAAGCCATACATCCCCAAGCCCATACCACAATCAGGTCAGACCACCAAAGATGTAACTGTGGCTTCCCTCCAGAGGCACCGGTGCCAAGGAACTGGAAAACCTGATCCCCTAATTGATTTTGTCAGATTGTCCCTGACTGTTCTTTTCCCCAGTGATATGTCAGATGTTTTTAGTTAATGTCTACCCTGTCTTTGATTTCCTCTCCCCAGAAAAACGGCATCCTGTTTCTTTGTTCAGTGTGCTCGCCCTAGAATGTTCTCTGGATCAGAAACAAATGATCCTAAACATCATTTGGATCCTGATTCTCCTGTGCCTGTCCTCAGAAGCATGGATCATCCCTCAACCAAGAAAGAATGTGTGGATCACCCTGACACAGGCACCGAAGCAAGATCACATATGCATGTCGAAGGCAGCCGCTGATGACTCGTTGTCAACCTGCCTGGTGGGAATTCCATTTAAGCCTAACGAATACCCAGAAAGCCTAAAAACCCTGCACACAGAGAGGAACTCCCAAAAACCCTACCAAACTTCTGTTGAACTTTCTCTTTCTTATGGTAGCATTTACAGTGTAAAAATGCCCATAACAAACCCTCTTGTTTTATGGAGAAATTGGATTAAGAAATTACCCACAGCAAAGGAAGAACCCCAAGAGCTTGAAATCTTGGGATCTTCCTTTTCCCCTTACTGCGTACAGTTTGTGTTTCAGCCACACCACAAAAAAGAGCAATTTGTTTCAGTCATTCAGTGTAAGAAAGAATACATTCCTTCCAATTGGCGCCAATTGATTGGCCATATAAAAATGGCCTCAACCGAAAATTACCATCCCCTAAAGTTAGACAAAAGCACCTTCTTGATTTGTGGTAATCAAGCGTGGGCAGGAATCCCCTCAATGGGTCTTCTTGGAGGCCCATGTATTTTGGGGCGGTTGTCGCTGTTTTCTCCCAACAAAACCCAAATTGTGAATTGGCAGAGCAAAAAGAATGTTTCGATCATCCAAAAGCAAAGTATTAAAGATTTGGACGAAGATTGCGATTCTGAAATTTTCCATTGGTCACACCTCAAAAGATCTGCTGTCTCCCTCTTTTTGCCTTGGGTAGCCTCAGCGAAAGCTCTAAGTGAATTGGGCCACTTAGAGTGTTGGGTTGCAAAACAAGCAAACTTAACATCAACTGCTGTCAGTGGCCTTCTAGATGATGAGGAGATAACCAGGAAAGCAACATTACAAAATTGTGCTGCCATTGACTTTCTGCTTCTTGCACATGGCCATGGGTGTGAAGACTTTGAAGGGCTCTGTTGCTTTAGCTTAACATCCAAAAGCAAAAGTGTCCACACTTCCATCAGTAAGATGCAAGAACTCCTTGGAAACATCAAACAAGAAACCGAAGATTGGCTGAGTTCTATCTTTAAAGGATGGGGACTAACAGGATGGCTAGCTTCTATTGTCAGGACCATTCTGTTGATTTTCTTAGTAGTATTTCTTATTCTAATTGCCTTTTCCATTTTAAAGAGAGTTATCTTAAAGGCTATCCAAAATACTGTCTCTCCCACCAATGAAGTCAATCATGTAGAAGTATCCACACAGCAGTCCTGGTGGAGAAATGTGTTCTCCCGATCAGAATCTATTCCTCAATGCCAAAACTCTCCTTCTTAAACAGAAAACAGGGAGATGTTGCAGTGTGTTTCTTGTTAATGGTATGTTCGGTAATTACCTAAGTTGATGGTTTGGTCTAAATGAGACCCTCTCACCCCCTGCTGTCAATCTACCCTGAGTCTCCTGTCAATCTGTTTTAGGCCCACTGCATGCTTGGAATTCATCTTCGGAAATCCCCTAAACTTTGACACTTGATTAGTCCATGTGACCCAACTTTCCCCCCCTACCTCCCTCATTGGATGATGATTTTGTGAACCCTGCCTTTTACCTTCCCCAGGATATCTCTGATTAGCTGATGCTTTGTACCCTCCCTTTGAATGGCCTCCCTATTTCAGCTGTTGCACGCTCGCATTTTCTGTCTTTTTCCCCCAAGATTCCCCAGAGCAATAAATCCTCTATTACCCCATGCAAAAGACCTCCCTCTCATCCTTGTCTCCTCAGAGCACAGACTGACAGCCAAAAAGCCGTAGAGCAAGTGCTCTAGTCACACCTCGGGTCATCCTGCTCCTGGGGTGTGACCCACTCCTGTTACAGGCCAAAGTGATAGAGCCAGATAAGCTCTGGCAAGATGCGATAAAAAGTGAGAAGTTTCATTCAAGTACCTAATTTGAACATGTCAAAAATACACCACCCAAATCTTTAAACCCTTGCTTCATGCTCAATTTTGATAGTCATCAAGATCAAATAATTAAGTGCAGGAAAAATAAAATTCAGATTTTTTTTATATATTTGAGGATTAATATACAGTCATAAATTATAACAATTTACTGGAAAATTACCAACTACTCTTCGTAGTGAGTATGTGATGATTAGAATTTGTATTTCAGGACATGAGATTTGTTAATATAATTTTATGTCATTAGGGCATTATAAATGGAACATATTTGCTGTACTGTGTCACCCTGAGAATTAAACTTTCTGATATTGTTTTCATAATTTCTAGTCACTTTCCCAGGAAAGTAACTATAAACATTGATGTTTATACATGTTTATTCCATTAAAGATATGTCTTTTGATGGGCGTTTCTCATGACCAGTGTGGATGGAAAGGTGGTAACCTAACTATTCAATCCCTGGTTATTGTCCAGAATCTGTAAATACAGAAACAACAGAATAAAGTTCTTCTTTTATCACACACCAAGTTGTGTCTGTGTGAATCATTTAGTGTCTGACAGTGACAGTATTGCTTTCTAATATTTCAAGGTTGCGATAAATAGCCTAAATTGGAAAGATACAAATTTGATAGAGTAAGCTGTTAGATAAGAAAGTGGCTGGATGGTCACATCCAGAGGGTAGTTAAAGACTCAGAGTCCTGATGCACATCAGTGACAAGTGGTGTCCCTCAGGGGTCTGTACTGGGCCCAGTGTTACTTAATATCTTTGGCAATGACATAGACAAAGTGATCGAGTGCACCCTCAGCAAGCTCTCAGATGACACCAAGCTGACTGGTGCAGTTGACAGGCCTGAAGGATGTGATGCCATCCAGAGGAATCTTGACATGTCCAGTGGCCTCTGGAAAACTCATGAGGTCTAACAAGGCCTGGTCCTGGTGCTGCACCTGGGTCAGGGCAATCCCTGGTGCCAGCCCAGGCTGGGGATAAAGAGATCCAGAGCAGCCCTGCCCAGAAGGACTTGGGAGTGCTGGGGGTGAGAGGCTTAACTTCATAAGAATTTATTCCACACAGTTCTCCATGAATCAACCTCCATCTGACTGGCAGCACAACATTTGGGTGTATCAGCCAGTCCCCTCAGTTTTATATAGTCATCAATCTTGCTGAGGAACATCCTATCCCTTTATCTAGGTCATTGATTAACAAGTTGAATATGACTGACCCATAAGACTGGTTTCTTGCCACTTAGGACATGGAGAAAGCAAGTTTGCACTGGACAGTGAAATACTGCATAGTGGCCCATGTAAAACGAAGACATTTGGAAGCTATTTCTTGTTTTATTCCCCCTCACAGACCAGATGTAAACAAGTCAAGATATTACTCAATACACAGCCCAGGAACCATGTGCTTCTTAGTAAGACAACACGACTTAAGTCTTCAAAGGAAGAGTTCTATATTTCCCTCTAGGCCTAGCATAATTTCACACTATTGCAAATCTGGAGAAAAAAAACCTATATCATCAGTCTCTGAAAATAAATATATAGAACTGGACAAGAATTTTCAAATCCTTGAAAAGATCTACAAACTTTCAAATCAGAGTGCATGTAACAGCGCATGAAAACAGCCAAACTATCTGCTGAATTTTTCACAATTTGTGCTGTCCCTGCCTGTTTTTATAATGCAGATATGGCTTTGTCTGAAAATTATCACTTTTGTGGGATTATGTCATTTGCAGTAATGTGTCTTAGATTTCAAGACATTTTTAAGCAGGTCAGTTGAGGAGTTCAATGCTCACTGTTCTGACTTTCTAGACATTGTTTATGAGGACAGGCTGAGAAAGCTCTGACTTTCTGTCTACAGAAAAGGTTCAGGGGGATCTTCCTGGCACATGCAACAAGAAGGAAGAAGATGAAGCCAGAACATTTTCAGGAGGACCAGCTGTCAGTACAAGAGGCAGAGCATACACACTGAAACATGGGAGGTTCCCTCGGAACATCAGGAATTAATTTTTTACTATGAAGTTGGTCAAACACAGGCATGGATTGCTCAGAGATGCTGTAGATCTTCTACAGAGAAATGCGAAATGCAACTGAACCTGGGCAACCTGGTCTTGATGACTCTTCTTGACCAAGACGGGGGGCCCACTGACCACAAAAAGCTATGCCAACCTGAATAATTCAGCTTCAAGGCTGAGAGTAAGTGCAGCATAAATCCATAAAGAATACTGGGCTTCTCTGTAAATATCTGTGTGTGTAAATTCTGCCTACCACATATTTCCTCCATGTCCACACTTCGGACATTCATTTTGAATAAGCTGCATTATGTTCATGACTTCTTGGATAATACAGAACTGCAATATAAATCTAGGACACTCAGAATTGATCTGAGCTCCTAGGACTTCCTTTTCTTTTGGTAGCTGGTGCTAAAATATTGAGTTTATCTTCTCCTTTGTGAAACAAATTGCTTATTTTTTCAAAAAACTTGAAACAAACGTTCATTTAGTTGGACAGAGAGATCTGGTCAAGTAAGATCTGTACAGCATTTAAAAAAGCCATCTAAAAATGTAATTTGTTATTTTGTGCAATTATATTGTTCATCATGGTTCACTTGCCCCAATATTTAAAGGTTTTGGGTGTGCAATAGAGACTTAGGGTTCTCACTTTACTGGAGTTTTTAAACAATAGAGACAGATTAAAAGGGAAAAAATGAACCAAACAAACAAGAAAACCAAAAGAAAAACCAAACCAAACAAATTTTGCCAGGGAAAGATGCCAAGATCGTTATTTTGAATAGATAAGAAAAACTCATATATACACTGTGATTGAGAATATTTAATTTCATTTTATTTTTAAGCATTCCGTAGCATCCTGGTTAAGAAATAGAGTGCAACCAAATGTTAAGTGCTTGATTACTGTCAGCACTAAGAAACAAAAGGCATTTGTATGCACTACCTGGATTACATTGGTAATGGTAGTCTCTGCTTATTCTTTCTCATTTATTCTATCCCTGTCTGCTACGGAGAAAAGAGTTAATTCCATATCCAGTAAAAACTTACCCATTCATAAATAAGTCATTAACTATATATAGTCAAATAAATACTTTACTTTTCAGATGTGACTTACACTGTGTCAATGTTTGTTTACTGACAAAAAGTTCTACAGTTTTTCAAAATTCAAAAACGGCCTTTACCCTGCTTGTACAAAGATATTTAGGCCAACTATTTATGAATAAATTACTGTCAAACATGAGAATAAAACCAGGAGTAGTACTTAGAATTATCAGGGGAGGGGAGGGGAGGGGAGGGGAGGGGAGGGGAGGGGAGGGGAGGGGAGGGGAGGGGAAGGGAAGGGAAGGGAAGGGAAGGGAAGGGAAGGGAAGGGAAGGGAAGGGAAGGGAAGGGAAGGGAAGGGAAGGGAAGGGAAGGGAAGGGAAGGGAAGGGAAGGGAAGGGAAGGGAAGGGAAGGGAAGGGAAGGGAAGGGAAGGGAAGGGAAGGGAAGGGAAGGGAAGGGAAGGGAAGGGAAGGGAAGGGAAGGGAAGGGAAGGGAAGGGAAGGGAAGGGAAGGGAAGGGAAGGGAAGGGAAGGGAAGGGAAGGGAAGGGAAGGTGCGGGAAGGGAAGGGAAGGTGCGGGAAGGGAAGGGAAGGTGCGGGAAGGGAAGGGAAGGGAAGGTGCGGGAAGGGAAGGGAAGGGAAGGGAAGGGAAGGGAAGGGAAGGGAAGGGAAGGGAAGGGAAGGGAAGGGAAGGGAAGGGAAGGGAAGGGAAGGGAAGGGAAGGGAAGGGAAGGGAAGGGAAGGGAAGGGAAGGGAAGGGAAGGGAAGGGAAGGGAAGGGAAGGGAAGGGAAGGGAAGGGAAGGGAAGGGAAGGGAAGGGAAGGGAAGGGAAGGGAAGGGAAGGGAAGGGAAGGGAAGGGAAGGGAAGGGAGGGAGTTTCCAACTCAGTAGGATTACACTTAAGATAAGGAAAGGCCAGACATATGAAGGATTTTCACTGGAGTTATTGGACAATGGCTTTTTACATATGTGGACAACAAAGTGTAAGAAAGGCTGAGTCATTCATTGAGATAATTCAAGAAAACATTCTGGAAAAAGCAGAGGATTGTTTTTCAAAATGCTACAGAAACTGTGAATGGTTATAATCAGGCTTTGTGAATTTAAGCCAACTAAAAAAAATGCAAGGAGAAAAAATGATACAAAAGATGATACAAATAAAAATTGTTGAAAATCTAAAAATTTTTATTCCTCTATAAAACTATTATTCCTCTCTGTGTTGGTTCTAGAAGACAGGTGTCTGCTAGGGAGAGCAGGAGCCTCCCTTGGGATGAAAGAATGTAGACCCCCCCCTCCGAATTATTATGATTTTGAAATCAAGGGGCTTTCAGGTAGAGATCTGGGGATAGGAATAACAGTTCTTTACTAGTTCTTAACCAGGTAAACAAACAAACAATAACTACAGCATTAACAAGAAAACAGAACCAGGGACCCCGGGACAGCCTTCTCGGCTGAGATGGGATGGAGGAGAGGCTTTGTTTTCACAAACCCCTTCGGGCAGTCAGTCCCGGTGCTCCTGCAGGGCTCCGAGGAACAGTCAGCTGGAAACAGCAGGGACGAGCTGAGATCCTGGGCCAGTGGATGAGGTGGATCAGCAGCTCTGCGGCGGTGCCTGGCACTGCCATACACGTCCCGGCAGAACAGGGGGTGCGAGGCCATCAACAAAGAGGGGAGAAGGAGAAGAAGCAGCAGCTCCGTCTGGGTGATGGCGAAATTCCCTTCTCTCCACCGCAGCAGCTCCGTGACCCAGCACACGAACGTCCTTCCCCGAAGCCGACGAAAAGCCAGCTAAAAAACTGTCCCCACCCTCCTTTTCTGCCCCCTTCCCCCCCAACCCTGGGCCCGGCCACTCTTTGTCCATTGTTGAGCACCCCTAAGTACCGGTAGTTAGGTTGTCCCAGCACATAATGGGTAAAAATTCCCCAGGCAGGCCAGAAGGACAAAACAAAAAAAAAAAGGACACCTAATCCTCAAAAGTCTCCTTTACATTTAGTGAATTAAGGAGTATTTTTGTTATGAGACATGTGGGTCTCTACAATACTTAGTTTCCAGTCATGATGTCTATGTAAGCAGTGTACAGCATGAAAATTCCTGACAGTCCAGTGATATGAAATCTTGTGTGGTTATAGCTTTCAGAAGACAGTATAAGAACACCAGTGAGCAAAAATCCTCAGCTGTAATGAGAACGTTTATAGTGGTAAAAAGAAAAGTCTGTCTATTTCTCTATGACAGATCAATAGTCAGAGGACAACAGAAGAAATATTAACAACTTGTTTAAAAGATTGCACCCTATCAAACATAGTAGATAGGACTCAGTAAGTAATTTGCATTCATAAGGCCATGAAAAGTAAATTGCTTTAAAGAAAACCAAAGAGGATTATGTCTTGGGTGTTTTTTACAGAATTGCTAGAGGCAGAGGATTCAAAAATACGTTGTTTTCGGTGGTAGTTTTTTGTTTTCTGCTTAGTTTAGCTTGGTTTATTGTTTGATGTGATATTTTTTAAACCACTATAGATTACTAAATTCTTCTAAGATACGGGGAGGTACTTTCATCTTAAAGTGGTATAAATTAGCATAAAAGAAAAAAAAAGTTCCTTCATGTTATTTCAATTATGCTTATGCCCCCAAATGGCAATGCTTAGCACTGATTTTTTTGATGATCACTATTTCATTATTGGGAGACAAGTATCCCCAAAAGGGACACTTTGTAGTCTTAAAGATTGCTCTACCTAACTTATTGCATCCTGTCAGAGCAGCAATCCCAGTTTGCACAGAGAGACTCAGGACCTTAGGATAGGATCCCAAATACAGGGCTGCTTTGGAATGTCACCAAATGGACAACCAGCAGGAGGAACCTTTGAGTCTTCACATCCCTATGTGATGATGATGATGACTGTCAAGGTAAGACTTAAAGAAGGAAATCCTAGCTGAAACAAGAACAGTCCTTCACATCAGCCTAAACTACTGAAGAGCATAGAAAACTGAAACTGTCTAAACTCTACCCATTTGTCCAGGTTTTGGCAAGGAATGTCTGAGAAGATGTTTGTGGGTCCGAAATCCTTACTGACAAGATAAATGTGAGGGTTAAGAAGGAGTTTATTACCTGAATCCTTTCATAAATGAAATCCAGAACATGTGAGGAATGAGAGGTGCTAAGGTTTTTATGTTATCTGGAAGAAAAGTCATAAAACCAAAAGTACATTATTTAATATTAGGTTAAATTTGCGCCATACAAATAATAAGTTTTCTGTTAGGCACTCAGAATTAAATATTAATTGGTTTTTTTTGTGATTTGTTTCCAACTGTAAGCTGAAATTTTGACTTCAAGTTCTGAATGTCACAGACTATATGTACTTGTTCAGTCCTCTGGTGACATAGATGTAAAACTCAAGCTATTTTAGGGTGCCTTCAAATGATAGGTGGTTTACATACACACAAACATAGGATCACACTTTAAGGCTATTTATTAATGGCAACAGTATCTTGGTATCTTTGGTACCAAGGTTCAGTTCTTGTAAGAGCCTCTGTCTTGAGGGCCAGTTAATCTTGTATGTATTTCTGCCCTCGTACAATTTTAAGATTGTCACAAGTCGGATAAATTTTGTGTCATTTATGTTCTTATTACAGTCTTTACATTGTAATGAGAATGGATTCATTTTGTTCCATTTTCTGTCCTTGTTACTGTCTGTTATGTGAATGGATTAATTTTATGACATTTCCTTCTCCCAGTATAATCTTTGTTATGAGAATGAGAATATGTAATGAGAATGAGAACGCTTCAAGCATTAAAGGTCTGTGAGAGCTCTTGACAAAGACTGTAACAAGAATAGAAAGTGACACCCAATCCATTCTTGTGACAATCTTATGACTGTAAAGAGAACTCCAGGTAAAATTATATTCATCCATTCATAAGACAAAGACTGTTGAGAAAATGGAAAAAAAAATAGTAATTTTTTGTAGCAGTTGGGACATTCTATGTCAAACTTCATGATGTGCTTTAGAAAGTATAGTAAGTTAATAGAAAAAAACACAATAGGGCCTACACAGAATATACAGCTTTCAAGTTACAGTCTTGATCCTGTAAATATAGTTAGTGCACTCTGAGTCAGATTTGCACAATACATTAAGGTATTATGTATTATAATAATATATGTATGTAATATATGTAATAACATATTATTATGATGTATCAGTAATGGAAATGGGACTGTCATGGAGTTACTTTACCTTTAAGGAAAGTTGGAGTTGCTGGGGACTGCCTGAAGTCTTTTCTCCTGACCAATTATCGGTCATTGCTGAGAATTGACAGCAGTTTTAGCCATTGAAAAGTGGGATCAACTTGTGAACCCCACCTTAAAGTAAAAAAACCAGAACTCTCTTGTTCTCTTTGTTGCTTGGCTGTGAAAGGTAGCAGACCTCCAGCTGGCCTCCGGTTCCCTGCCCAGGCCATGCGGCCGGGCGGGGGCCGAGCTGGGCCTGCCGTTCTCCCAGCCGGGAGATGGGGCCTGTGGGGGCTTGCCCCGAGCCAAGCCGGGCCAGGCCGGTTCCTGGCTTGGCTGCAGGTTTTGCTGTGATGGAATTTACCAGAAACTGCCGAGTAAAGAAGGAGAGGGGCTCTGGGCCTGCCCCATCTCGCGGCCGGAAGATGGGGCCTGCGGGGGCTTGCCCCGGGCCAGGTCGGGCCGGGCCGGACCCGGCCCAATCTCTGGCTCGGCTGCAGGTTTTGCTGTAACTACATTCACTAGAAAACTGCTGAATGAAGAAAGAGAGGGGGTCTGGGCCTGCAGCAAGCAGAGACGGTGACCACGCTCTCCAGAGCAGCTATGAGGAACTTTTCATCACAGACAGCTCCAGCTCCTGTTCAGCAGAGATCACCGAACCATCTACAAAAGCTTGGGCAAGATTTTAACTCTTTCTTATCCAGATGAGACTTGCAGATTAATCTTTTTATCCAGAGAGAGAAAAGGAGAGTGATCAACATGAAAAGAGACTTTATAAACTACTAGTGGCAAGAAAGAAAAGAAGCTTCAAGAAAGGTAGAGAATTAAGAAGATGCTTTTATTAAGCTGAAATATCTTTCTGTTAAAACTATGGGGATGGACAATAAAGTCCTGAAAAGAACTCCTTTAATTCATGATGGAGTATGGGGAGGAATAGAGTGTTCAAAGTGTAAATTTGAGTAAAAAGTAGAGTAATTATAGTATAGTGAAGTGCTGAGAGATTTGAAGCCTTGAGAGGCAATGAGAAAACTTTTCTAGTGAAGCTCACAGAAACAGATGAAGAATACTTTTTGCCTTTGAATAACTTATCCTTAAAAATACTATCCCCAAACTAATGACCCATAACACATTTCAGAGTGATGTGGAATGGGAGGGGTGGGCTCTGATAACAGCAGCTCTGGGCAGCTGATATCAGGGAAACGGAAAACTATAACAAAAATAATTTTCTTGTGAGAAACTCCATAAATTAACAGAAAGGAACTTCTGTTTCTCTACAGAGACTGGTGAAAAAAACTGTAGAAGGAATTGGGACTGTTTAAACCATCAAAGTTCTAAAGTTTCTGTCTCTGTTGTCACGTGAACAAAAGAATGGTGGGCAGTAAGAAATGAAAAGGTTTTTCTGGAAGTTTATTCTGGTGTTCTTATTATTGTAGTTTGTCAATAAACTTTCTTTATTCCTTTTAAAATTTTATGCCTGGTTTGCTCTTGTTTTAATCCATATCTCACAGCAAGAAATAAGTAATTCTTTTTCCCCATTTTTGTTAATTGCTGGTTTAAAACCACGACAGGGACCCACCAAGAGCTTCAGTGGAAATCCTTCCAAAGACTTCAATACAACCAGGAATTATCCTGTTTTTCATAGTCATCCAGAGAATAAGAGACTTTCTTATATGAGCATTGCAGCAGTTTTTAGCCAGGACCTAAAATATTAAATATTGCAAAAATCCAGGTAAATATATATATACGTTTCCAAGACCAAAAACTAGGTCTGCTTACCAGCAGGGAGCTAGGAAAGTTGAAACTGCTGGTGGCTGATGGGAGTCTTTCCTCCTGACCAATTATCAGTCATTTCTAAGAACTGACAGCAGTTTTAACCATTAAAAAGTGAAGTCAACTTGTAAACACCTCCTTAAGATGTAAAGTCAGGGCACATTTATCCTCTTTGTTTTCCTGGCTGTGGAAGGTAACAGAGCTCCAGCTGGCCTCCCGTTCCCTGCCCAGGCCATCCAGCCCGGGCAGGGGCTGGGCTGGGCCCAGCGGCTCCCAGCCGAGAGATGGGGCCTGCGGGGCTTGTCCCAGGCTCTGGCTGGGCGAGGCCAGTTCCTGGCTTGGCTGCAGTTTTTGCTGTGACTGAATTCACCAGAGACTGCCGAGTAAAGAAAGGAAAAAAAAGCTTTTGACCTGCGGCCGTCTGAGACAGTGACCACACTCTCCAGAGCAGCCATGAAGAATCTTCTATCGCAGACAACTCCAGCTGCTGCTCCGGCCGAGATCACAGAACCATCTACAAGCCTGGGCAAGATTTTAACCCTTTCATTACCTTGATGAGACTTGCAGATTAATCCTTTTATCCACAGAGAGAAAAAGAGAGTAATCAACATGTAAAGAGACTTTATAAACTATCAGAAACAGTAAAGAAAAGAAGCTTCAGAAAAGGTAGAGAATAAGGAGATGCTTTATAAGCTGAAATATTTTTTCTGTTAAAGCTATGGAGATGGACAATAAGGTCTTGAAAAAACTCCTTTAATTCATGACAGAGTATATAGGGAGGAATGGAGTGTTCAAAGTGTAGATTTTGAGTAAAAAGTAGAGTGATTGTGATGCAGTGAGGTGCTGGAACAGAGTGAAGCGAAAATTTGAAGCCTTGGGGGGCAATGGGAAAACTGTTTTCCAGTGGAGCTCACAGAGACAGATGAAGAAGACTTTTGCCTTTGAATAACTCATCCTAAAAATGACATCCCTAGACTCATTGGCCCATACACACCTCAGAGTGATGTGAGATGGGAGGAGTGAGCTCTGATGACAGGATTTCTGGGCAGCTGACATCAGGGAAATAGAAAACTATAACAGAAATAGTTTTCTTGTGAGAAACTCCATAGATTAACAGAAAGAGACTTCTGTTTCTCTACAAAGACTGATGAAAAGACTCTAGCAGGAATTGGAACTGTTTTAACCACCAAAGTTCCAAAGTTTTTGTCTCTGTTGTCATGTGAACAAGGGAATGGTGGGTAGTAGGGGATAAAAAGGGTTTTCTGGAAGTTTATTCTGGTGTTCTTATTCTTGTAGTTTGTTAATAAACTTTCTTTATTCCTTTTTAAGTTCTAAGCCTGTTTTGTTCTTGCTCTAATCCATATCTCACAGCAGGAAGTAAGTAATTTTTTAGTTACTGGCTTAAAACCACGACAATCAGTACCTATCCAGAAACCAAAACAGCAGAATTTTAGGTCAAGATTTGGATGGGGCCTTTTATCCTGATAACTGACACTATATAATTCCATCACCACCTCTATTTCATAATAGATATACTGCACAGCTGAAAGAGACGAGCTGCATAAATCATGTGAAAACTTGGAATCACTAGAGACTGGCAAATTGAAAAATTAAATTTTATTGTAATGACACTCTAAATAGCTTGTAACAAACAGAAAGCAAATAATGGATATTAAATTTGGGAACTTTCTAAAAGCTGCTAAAAGCCTGCTCTACTGAGGTGTCTGGTGTCAGACTCAGAATAAGTAGAGGGTTTTGCAGTCAGATGGAAGAGAAAGAGCAACAAAAAGGCAAGGAAAAGACAATAAAGTTTGCTCTATTTTAGTTAAAAATGTCAGTACTACACCCAAATATAGATATAACTGCAAAATAAGGGTTAATTGGAAAATACAAATATTATACCTATAGTAGAACTGCAATATCACTGTCAGCTGGGATTTTACTTGGATCTGTAAGAACAGTGATGTTATATCTAACTCAACATGATTACGCATATCTCAGATTTGATCACAGCTTCTGTCCTGGAATGTCTTGGGAAAATTTCCTTCCTGCATCCCTTACGCCTTCTGTTAAAGTTTAACCACCTTGTACAAAAGAAAACCTACCAGAGAGTTGTTAGCCAGGCTGTGTAAAATTTAAGACCAACGCACCAGACAGTCTGAAACAAAGCTAGCATCAACAGAAATAGAAGAAAATCAGTTTACAATAAAAACGATTTCTATGACCAGTAGAAAAACAGGGAAAAAAATCAATATGAGGAAGAAATCATGTAAAGAAGGATAATTATTTTATTAAAGGACAGATATTCAAGTGCAAAAACCCATGCAGCTAAAACCACCATTCCCTCAGCTAAAGAGCAATGAAGGTTCATGTGCTTGCTGCAACTTCTAAAAGTTTAAACTACTTCATGTTTTTACACAGTATTTTGAAAGCTGTTTACCTCCATCTTACAGGATTTGTTACAAACTGACCACACCAAATTTGGATCACCCTGAACCTTTCAATATCTTTGATATGCCTAATTTAAAGTCTGAATTCTAATTCTTCAGTATTAAAAGAAACTGTAGTACAACTTACAGATATTCTTGTACTCTTAGTTTTCTGCCTCAAAGGTAATAATAGCAATTTCTAGCTAAAGGTACCCAAATACAGAAATCTGAAAGCTTTCCAGAAATTAAATTCTGTATCTCACAATTTTCATCATAGTGTATGATTTTTTATTTATGATAGCGTATGATTTTATTTATCTTTGAGAGATAGGTGCCACCTCAGTATCTTGGTGAGGTGTCTTTAGGCACATGGTGTTCTCCTGTCCTTCTTTCTCTTCCTGTTATGTAAATGTCTGCCATGAACTGTGCTATCATCAGTGAGGTTACCTGAGAGAAGTGAGAGCCTTACTTATGTAGCTAACTAGTTGTTACTTTTTTCTAAAAGAGTTTGATAAGAGACTTTATACCTTGGTGTAAAGGATACTAACCCCTAGTATGTAGTGTACATGTATGTCATAGTTGCATATTATGGTAGATCAGTACTAATTTTTGAAGCTTTTGTTCTGAAAGGAACCCTTCATGACTTCTTTTGTTCTTTAAGGCAAACTTGATGAGATCAGCTGTATTTAATCTTAAAACATAAATTCTTACTAATATTAAAGGTTATCTTTATTATGTAGAAGACATAATCAAGTAACTTTGTTAGCTTTATTGCAGGAGTGATATCTCCAGGCTTCTCTGAATTTCACCTGAATTAATACTAAATACAAAATCCTTCGTTTTCTAGACAATTAAAAAGCTGTTCTTGTTTTCTTCCCATGAAACAACTCAGTAGCCCAAAACAAAACAGCTGCATGAAGAAATTAAATCTGTCCATGAGATAAGGAATGTATATACTGTTTTGTAATGGTACGATTCAGAACCCTGCAAATAGACAGTGGAGCAAAGAGAAATAGCTGGCACCTGCCTTTGCACCAATAACTTCTCCATTACAATTAGCAGTAAATGTTTCAGCTCTTTGTATTTATGTAGATACATGATGTTTACAGTTAAATAATGATTTTCATACATTTTCTTCAACAGCAAAACATGCTGTCTTCTTTTGATGACTAAAGATTTTTTTTAGATTTTTATGTATTTTTCATATATTTGTAGTCCTGTTGATTTTTAATACATAGCTGTACAGATTCTAGTAGTTCTCCTGCCCTCTCTCACAGTTTATCGAAACCTTATTAACATATTCTTGAAATTCTGTTTAGTCTTATTCTTAAGAAGAGAATTTCTGATAAGGTCATTTTGTTTTCCACTAGAACTTAAGAGACAAAACAAGAAAATAGGGCAAAGAAGCCCCTGCACCAGCTCCAAGGGGCTGACACAAGGGTGGGTTACAGGGCCAACTGATCTCCTATTGGATGTGCGTTCTATATGTAGTATTTAATTATATAATTTTTTTAAATTATGGAGCTTGTATACACGTACATATAAATATAGAAATTGTAGAAATCCTTTATCATTTGTGCATTTAGCCATATTTGTGCACCTGAAAGCTTTCATTAAAGATCTGCTTTTTATCTTACCATTTTAACACTCTTGCAAGTTTTGTCTTTTGAATCCAGGCAACATGTTTATCAACTAACTGCTTGAAAGACTTGGAATTCTAGACCAGTGCTCAAACAACATATGTGCAAATTATATTTCTATTAAATGTAAAGCTTCCTCAGTTTTCTCAAGCTTTTTTCCATCTTTTCAATGAGTATATCAGATCAAAGTTTTGATGTATTTAACACAGTATTGTTTTCTCTGTAAGACTGTGTGTCTTACAGAGTCTTGAGTGTATAGTTTTCCACTTTCTGTATTCATGGTGCTTTATGTGCTATGAGTTCAATACTGTCAGATTAAATATGGTTTAGTTTTTGTTCTACTTCATGACTAGAGAGGAAATCTATTTGCAACATCAGCTATATTAACATCACGTTTTTTCATGCACATATTTTAAATTTAGTTTTAAAAAATTCTTCATGTTTCTTGTGATTTCTGAGATGGATTCGCCTTCTGACCACTGTGCAAAGTCAGTTTAATGTGATATGGAAGCTTATGAAAAATGATACCATCTGCTGATACCTCCTGCACTTCCACCCACCTTCCAAGAAAAAATAATCAGATGTTATAATATTTACAAGAGCATTAGCAGTTTGATGTTTTGTTTTTTCATTGATGCTGGTTTTGATTAACCAATCCTTCTGTCTTTGATCTGTTTTCTACTGTTTTTATCCTCTCTCTAATGTCAGATGCTTGTTGATATCCAATAAGGAGTAAGATTAGGAGTAAGGATTCCATCAGGAGTAAGACTCTCCTTTCCTTGGCAAATTTTTATTATGCTGGTAAGGCATTTTTTTTCTGAATGTCCTTCACTCTAAATCTTTTGCTCTAGATTTCTTACCACAGATTGAAAAATTGTAAATTTTTCTTTTGAGGCTCAGATAATTAAAAGCACTTGTACTTTCCTTTCTCCTCCTCTTAAAAAATCTTGTTTTCATATTGTTCCTTCTTTGATGCAAGACAGTGATGTTCTCAGAAATGTTATGAATTCACAGTTATTCACTCTGCACAAATTTACTTTAACTTGTTAAGAAAGTTGGTGGCTTCAGCACTAGTTGTAATGAAATACATGTCTATTGATGTGACTTTTTATTTATGTCCCTTGCTTTCAGAAGCAGAATAAAGTAACATTTTTGTCATTATTATTTGTCTATCACATCTTTAGGGCTATTCAGCTTTGAAGGGCTTTAATTAAGCTATTCTTTCATGCAAGGTATTCTCTGAACAGTGCGCCTAGAGATCACAGTTCAGAAGGTGCTCAAAGCAGAAGACCATTCACTAAGTTCTTGCTGACTGAATTTTATAAACTCTCTGTAATGTCAGAGCCTATCTCATGAAGTCCCTGACATTACAGAGTTAATGATACAGGTCTCCATTTATTATTGAGATTACTGACTTTTGTTCCTACATAACCAGATCCTTTAACCCACCCTCCTGCTGGATCTTTTCTCTCTAGTCAAGCAACCAGCCATTCTTCTGTCCCAGACAGTGGTGTGGCTGTCCTTTCCCTTCAGTAAGAGCGCATGTTTTCTGCATTTGTGCATTACAAGCCAAACTAGCACTCTTTATTTTCACAGTCACATGTGCCACATTTATGAGTTTAACATTTGTGCTGGCATTGCTGCTGCATGTTCTCTAGATTATATGGCCTATGTGGGGAGGTTCACCACTTTAAATAAAACAAATTTTTTCTCTTCCAAGCTTTTCTTCTGTAGAGCAAACAAAACCGGAAACTCATTTCAAAGGACTTGTAGCTATGCACGTGTTATTTGTGATCTTTAAAATTTATAAGTCATGAATATATGCCCATGCAATATTGGGAAAAGGTCACTAGAACAAACTTAATTCGGTATACTTGGAATATTTTCAGAGCATCAAGTACCTTTTGCTCAGATTGGTCCTCCAGAAAAGTCTGATCAGGCCTATCCCACACTCAACTCAGACACACCAGAGGTTTCTTAATCTAGAAATTATATAATCCCATATAAAAATATTAAAAACACAGTATTCCTGCTATTTTTATATGCCCTTTTACTATAGCAAAATCTAATTAATAAACCAGTTTGTATTAAATTTTTATTCTTGATACTTGGACTACAAGCAGAAGAATAAATATTGAGTTATTCTTATATTGTCCTTTAGGAAGAATGTATGTGGAGGTTTTTTAAGGTTGCTAAAAACACTTCATATTGGCAACACAACTCTGGATGAAATTTTATTTTTAATATGAAAAGAAAGATCTTTTAAAATAAGGATTGCATTAAGACTTTACCAAAAAATAAATTTCATTTAAATACGAGCATTTGTCTAGTTTGTAATATTCTACTTTACCTTATTTATCCATAGCCTACCTATTGGTTTTCCTTCACTACCAAGTTGAAAGGCAAATTTTCATTTCAAATTTATTTTTTCAGTTTTTGTTTTCTCCCTTGTGTCTTACAGAAGTCCCTCTAAATATCTGTAAAAGTGCTACATTGTTTTTATTTTATTATCTCTTAAGCAAAACTACTCAACTTGAAATTTACAATTAACAGAGTAGTGGTATTTTTAAAATCAAATGCGTGGGGAGGGTGTAAATCTGAATGTCAACCCAGGCACTCAAAGTATATGGAAACATGTTTTGTGTCAATGTTGCTACATTGCATTTAGAACTTAATCCTCTGTACTGCTTTTATAAATTAAGTTGTTCAGTTATCTCTTTCTGAGTCTACCATGTCTCAGCCAGTGTAGTCACTCTTCCCAGTACTCTGGGAAGAACAGTTTTGTGTGAAACATTTCTTTCACTGAAATATTTTTATTTTTTGAACCCTGGAAATGTTGTAGATCAACTTCCTTAAGAGTCTCCCTATGCCTTAACTGCCTACAAACACATTTCAGATTTCTGTTGATCCTTGACACCTTGTTACATGTCTCAGATATGATTTGCCTCCCTAAATGGCCTGAAGTCCTGATGCAATATCATGCAGACAGGTTTCTTATTAGACTACATGTTCCTGTTTAAGGCTTGACAGCATGAATCCAGATGAATTGGTAAAATACTATCAATTTTGAGGGTAGGCATCCATATGTTTCTTCCTGTGCCAAGACATGCCTGTAAATTTTGCTGCATTTATGTTGTAATATTAATTTCCCACCTTATTTATAAGGCCTTCTAAAAGGCCTATCACTAATCATCATGTGAGTATATTAAAGCTTTCACTTCCTCTGTCTCCATCTCAGTTTCCTTGCATGTGAGAGAGTTGGTTGTCAGAGGAGAAAACAAACTTTCCTAAAAAAGCATACATAGCTTCTCCATGTCCCTCATTGTGTACTCAGAGATAAGCTACCTCTAGGAAGAAACTACTGATCTGTGAAAATAAGCTAGCTGCTGACATGTGATCTCACAGCTTTCCTGCTGGCTTGCCTAATGTTATACAACAGATACTTCTGAAAGCAGGATTTCCCAGCCCAGACCTGACCAGAAAAAAAGGAGGAAGGCTGTATGGCAAGCTAAGCACACATATTATCCTGCCAGGCCAGCAGCAAGCAACTGACCATGTTTTAAGAAATAGCACAGGAATAATCTCATTAAGTAGCTTACATCTGCAATGCCAAACTGAACTTCTGATACGGGGTCACTAATATGTTTTACTCCAGCAAGGTTTCACATAAGATCCAGGGCACACAGCAAAAAATTGAGCTTCTAACACATGATGGAAGTGACAGTACAAAGTGGAAGTTACAGTGTGATACTTGGGGTTTCCACTATACCAAACATCAGAACATTATGTGTCTACTTTTCTCCATGTCAAAAAAACCTGTACTTTTTATGAAGTACTACAGAAAAAGCAAAGACAAAGAAAACAAGCAAACAAAGACCCCCATGTTTGCACAGACTTTATTAAACTTTCAAGATACAATTTAATTTTTTTATTAGTGTGATCTGGTTTCAACCTCAGTAATATGTGATGCACTGTACAATGTATTTCACAAAGGTAATGATATAATTTATGTTTGGGGGGTAGCCTTTCTATAGATCCTGTCTAACTTTTCACTCACTATTTTTTGATGTCTTTATTCAAAGGTCTACAGCAATTTAAAGGATGTTAGTGCTGCTTTTCTAAAATGGCTTATCTAAACAAGAGAAAACATAATTTTAAAATGCTAAAAAGATAAATATGTTGATTTACTTGTAATTAAGGTATAATAACTTTTAATAAAATTGTATTCCAGCTTTTACTTCAGTCAAAAAGACAAAGACAAACAACTGAGAACATTAAATCACATAGAGGAGATTTAAAGGTGAAAATTCATTTTCAGAAAGGAATGATTTGAGACTACAAAACTCAGTTGTGTAAAGGTTTGACACAGGTGAGAAGCCAAGAGTTATATCAATCAATGCATCCAACTCTTTACAGTCTTTGACATTGTTGGATCACTGGAAAGCCACAGAAATTAGTGTTCATCCTTTAAAGAGCAGAATTCCTAAGACCACCTTCACTACAGGAGTGGATGTTGGCTTGTGAGGTTTTTTTGTGCTTGAGGGTTTTGGGGTTTTTGTTTGCTTGTTTGTTTTGATTTGGTTTGGTTTGATTTTTTTTGTTTGTTTTTCTTGTTTGGATTTTGTTGGGGGGGTTTTCCCCACCTTATTTGTTGTGTGATTGTTTGGGGAACAAAACACACACATCCTGACTTGAGTGGATTGGAAGTTATGAGAAAAAAATATCACTTTTTAACTGCATTCCCCACATGCAATGACAAAAAAACCCCAATCAAAACAATAACAAAAACAAACCTCAAAAAGCCCCACAAAATAAAAAAAACAAACAAACCCCCCCCCCCCCCACCAAAACACAAACAAAGAAAGAAAAATCCCAAGGAAGCAAAAATAATCCCCATGAAATCTAAATTTTCCCACCAGGTATTGTAATTAATACATAGAAGAATGTTTCTCATTGCTGAACAGCTCTGTTTTGTTTCAGTTTCAGCATTCCCACAGCTACAGGTTTCTCAGAATAAGTTCTTTAATTTAAGTAGTCCATTATCTTGCTTACAGAAAAGGCATTCAAATACATGCATTTTCACTGCTTTTAAAGGAGGTTAAGAAAATTTCTATATAATATTCTTACTGCTTGCAGCATTTTAAAAGATTTAAAATGGGGTTTGGGTTTTTTCTTGGATTTTTGTTTGTTTTTATTTTCCCTGCCTTTCTGAAGGAGATAGCAGTCCTTTATATCAGCAAGACATTTTTCTTGAGTAACAGTAAGCAAATAGAGATGACAACAGTGGTCATTTAAACTGATCCAGCCTATTTGTCAATAGTGAGACAGGGCAGGAGATGATACAGATTCCATTTGATTTTACTACAAAGCAGGAATTTTTACCCTTTTAATATATCAGAGGTATTTTTCTACATTTGTATCAAAAAATAACTTGCCAATTGATTTTCCTTGGGTCAGATAAGATAGTGTGTCTTTTCTGCAACCAAAGACAGAGATAGATCCGTGTAGGGGTGTAGGTAACAAGCAAGGGAAGTCTGAGCTATTATTTACACACCACTTGACAAAGACAGAAACTGGAACATTAACTTTTTTTAATCATGGCAGTTCACACATGTTCAATCACACTAAACAGCCCTATTTACTGAAAAGCCCTTTAGGTCTCAGAGCTCATCTCACAGAGATTCTTCAGGATCTCCAAAGCACAGATACCTATTACCTCAAACTTGTCTCTGTTAGAAAGCAATATGCTCACTCCTTTCCAATGTATATTATCATATACATCTTTATTGGCAGGATTATCTAGGTGATAGATAATGAGGGTTCATTTTACGTCTTTGTTATCCTACAGTGCCTGGATCTGTATCATGCAAGGGGTTTTCTAGCAGCTGCAGCTGAAATTGGTGTCCAGTAAAGGTGCTGTGTGCTGTTCCATTAAAATCCAAAGGCAGTTCCAAAAGTTCGTAGACGTCAGAGTTGAAATAAAGCCTCTGCTCTTGCTGTCTGCAACTATACTTCTTGGTGAAAGTAATTGCAATATTTGTTGAAGACACAGACATTCAGGCACCTTGAGGAGAAAACTATAGCATGAATACATGGTTTGTGACTATCAAAAAACTGTCAAAAGAGGAAAGTGTAAATAAAGTTTCTGAAGAGAGATAGTAAAGAATGTGAACTATACACATCCAGCGGGTCCACAACTCATAAAAGCAGACCACTTAAAAATAAATAGACCACAGCAGAGCTGTTGTGAACTTGACCTGTGTTCTTACAGACCTCTACAATTTGAGATTAACTTATGACCCCCTGCCTTCTGGCTCTTATATCTAAATATCCTCTGTTACACCATTCTTTCAATGGTGTTGAATGTTGTTCAAATGTTCAAATGTTCTCTTTCAACGAATGCTTCTGGCAGAAGCACTGGCACGGATGTAATGAAATCCTCTTCTCTTGCTGATCACAGAGAAAATACAGTAGTAGCTTCAGAACACATTTGCACCCCACTCATCGTGGAACTGTCCTACAGACTAAGTGACATCTAGCTGCCCTAAAAGAAATCATACTGGCTTTGAATATGCTGTTTTTCTATTGTCCTTGATCTGGACCAAAATTTCTCCAGGAATTACCATGGAAATCTGATTTTTCAGCTGATTGGAGTTTACAGTTTATCCCAAGCAGAACATCTCATTCCCTAAGAAAACACACCAGTGCTCTCTCTTTAGGCCAGCATCTGCAAATCAGTAGTGAGAGCACTGTATCTTGTACCATGACTGAAATAGATTATTTCATTATTCTACATACCTGTATTTGGTTGTAATACAAAGAACTGGATTTGGCTTTCAGAAAAGAAAATCAATATATAGAAGGGAAGCATAAATTAAGTAGCAAAACACAGATTAACCGTCTTTGTACTGTATTAACATTCTTCCCTTCATATTTATGCCTTCCATATAATTATTTTTACACTGAATAAAAAAAATTATTTTTTTTTAATTGAAAGCAAATTAATTGCCCTTTAAATGCACGTTGAAACTGCTGGAATGAACCCTATATTTTAACATCCAATTTGGATAATAATTTCTGTACTGTAGAGCTAGCATTTGCATCATATAATGAGAAGAATGGGATAACAATTACTTTGCCTTACTGAATAGGTAAGTAAATTGAGCTTGAAAATCCCTATAAATAGTAACCATGGATTTTCCCATAGGAGGCTTAATGAAAATACTGGTTCTTATCTTTGAAAAAAAAAAACAAAACACACTTTTTTTTTTAGTAAGTGTGGACTGTGCATTTTAGTTAGAGCTAACAGACTTTCTCCCTGTAGATGACCAGCTTTCTTTGAATTACTGGCCCCAGAAATAAATTCTGAGATTAGGAAGCCTCCATTTATATGGATGAGAGTTGAAAGATGAAGAGTAAATGTATGAGTTCTCTAGTTTTGACCTATTCTGGAAAGTAAAATCAGTCCAAATGGAACAAAAATAGTGACTAGATTCAAACACTCCATTTCTTTCAAAAACCCAATGGAAAACATTTTTCAGATAGTGATATGAATTAATGTCATAAGTGAATGCCAAGGAGAAGTGTTAAGTCCTACCACAAAGAATCTCTTTTTAAAGAGAATTTACAGAGTTAGATTATATATTACAATAAGTTTACCAACTTTAGTAGTTGTCTTATGTTAAAAATAGAGAAAATATCTTTTGACTCTCTGTTCACACAACTTACCTAAATTACCCTTCCCTTTCTCAAGTTTTCTGCTTCTGATTAAAAGAAAGGTGGCAGTCAAAATATTAACTTTAAAAACACGTCCCCAATCTCAAAATTAATTGAAAACCTATTTCATAGATATGCCGGTTCTTGAACAATGTGTCTCATCTATCATGTTAACTTAGTTTTGGAACATTATTCCTGAAGTTCCCAGAAAGTCAGTGAGGTTTTGCCTACCAGGCTTAGGAGCATCTATTGTTTTTCTCTGCTTTGGACTGAAGGTAAAAAGGTGGATGAGGTTTAAGACAAACTATATCAATTCATAGAGAAACTAATGGGGTTAGAAGGCAAAGTTATGAGAAACTTCCATGTGTCAGATGCAGAGAAGGGGAACTAAATTAACCAGTCACTGATATTTTTTAATTCTGTATTTCATTATATTTATATTTATATTTATATTTATATTTATATTTATATTTATATTTATATTTATATTTATATTTATATTTATATTTATATTTATATTTATATTTATATTTATATTTATAGGCATGTTTACTATGTGCAATTCTGGGGAATTCTGGTGCTATAACTGTGCCTGGGATGAGTAAATTTCCAATGTGACCACTTGAAGCTTTAGCATGGAAAAGTTTCTAGATAATAGAGATGAAGACAGTGTTTTCTTACACTCGAGAGCTGAAGATGGGGCTACAAGTTGTGGCACTCTTTCTGAAGAGTAAAAGCTCTTGAAGACAATTAAGCCAAATGGAGAAGAAGACTTAATACAGGAAATTTGTAATATGTGAAGCCTTGCTGGGTAGACAACACAGTTACAGGGTTTTACAATGAAGGAAAAACTACAAGTGGTAGAAAGCTGACTTGTCAGCTGTCTCTCAAAGATATGAAAACTAAGTATTTGAAAACATCATTTTTTTCTTTAGGAAAAGGGTTGTTGCTTGTATCCTACTTTGTCTTCTTGCCCTCATTTTCATTGCTCTCTCTCCTAAATGTTGGTATGTTAAGGACATTTCATTCATCCCAGCAGCAGAGACAAAGAATTCATTGAACACTTATGCTTAAACATCATTCCCTCAATTTTCCCAGTGAGTTTTCCAACAGAATTTAATAATGACAAAGAGAAATCCAGTGCAGTCCATACTGCCAATTCAAAGTTCCTAAATGTTCTAAAGGCATAGTGCTGAATGAGACAAATACTTATTTTGGATGCATATAGCTGGCATTTGTCAAGAAAAGACCTAACAGAATACCCAAAGAGCTAGTTAAGGTAGTTTTGAAAGTGTAATACAAGGTAAATTGCAGTGAAGTTTCCAGTATGTTTTCCTTTCTTAGTCTGGGTTCCTTCGTAGCAGCAATGGGATAAATCAGCTTCTTTATTCAGTTTTTGCAGGACTGGGACAAAAAGATATTTGTCAGTTGAAGAAAATGTAAGCTTAAGTTAAAATGAAATGGAAGGAAAAACACAAAGATAAATGTTTATCTGTCTTTTTACATTGTCTATTATGTTGGCACATTACTCACTGAAGTACACTAGATGATAGTAATAAAAAAAAGTTTACAGAAGTCAACATTCCATTGAAATGGAAATAATAATTAAAATTGTAGAACAGTGTGGTCATATGCAAAATCACTTCCTCATGAACATTTCTCTAAGGAAAATAGTTCGCCAATTAGATTGTAAAACAAAGTCTCCAGTGACACAAGGATGTTGTTTAACACAGAGTCCTCTGTAAATTAAAATCTGAGTAATGAAAATAGTAACTGTAAAACTTGACTGAAATTGATTGGTTTGGAAAGCTTAAATTTAAAATAAAGATACCAAAATTTTAACTAAATACAGTTGCAGAAGAATTTCTAGGCTTTTAATACTGCAACATGCAGTATTAAATAACATGTTATTCCCCTGAGTAGAGGAACTTAGTGCCTGTCAGTCTTATTAAGAAATCACAAGATATGAGACTCTTATTGGATAAACTATCAGATTGTCACATTAAATTCTTCATTCACTCTTGTGCTCTTCATATCAGAAAGGGCAGGCCTGAAGTAGATGTGCTTCATGGTTCCATTTTATAGGACATATCACACTTAATTTTTCATCTGACTTTTTTTTAAAGATATGGCTTTAAAACAGTAATAGGTTTGAAGTTTTCACTTCTAAGCCTGATTGTGTTCTGCTTCCATTTGTTCATTAGGAGGTCATCTTTACACGATCATATACTGTTTTTCCACATGCTTTAAAGAAGGAAAAGAAACAAGATATTCAATTCACAGAAACAAAAATACAACATAGGAGCAAGTCAATTAATCAAGAGTAGTGAAAATAAGGGTAAAATATGAATTTATTTACTGAGAAATGAATAAACAAAATAAACCTAAAATAGGACAGTGTACACCTATGTGTGACTACAACAGCAGAAGAAATTTATTTCAATGTGGAGTAAAAACTGGTTTTCCCACTACATTTGCATTGAAGAAGAGAAACAGATGTAAAAGTAAATGAGTTAAAACAGAGGAAGTAGGACTACATATGTCTTAAGTCTTGAGAAGTATACACACTGTTACGTTCCTGATTCAATATTGATAAAAATGTCAGAGGGCATAAAACAAAATTCAGCATTCAGATAAACTTCTGGATCAAAGAACATGATTTATAGAAATCTGAGATGTGAAGTGTTTCAATCATATAAGATCCTGTACTAATAAGCTCATTGTATAAAAGGATTATTCATCTGAGAGGGCAAGAACTCAAGAAAGTGCTTCTATATACTTACACATAGTTGGCCTGTTACAACAGTCCAAGAACACAGCACGTATTCCACAGTATTTAAACTATTTAAAGCAACTTTAATGCAAATTTTTCCACCTTTGGATGCTCTTTGGCCTGGCTTTTTAAGTAAATAGATAGGTTGCAGTAAGAATCATAGCATGGAGTGTTAGAGGATGTCCTCTGAAAGCAGTGTTACATTTTACAGTTGTGTAAATCAAAAGCAGATCTCATTCAGAACAGCTCTGCTATGGTTTGTATGTCCTCCTGCTCCCTTGCAACCACAGTCGGCCCAGCTGCGGCCCAGAGAGAGGAGAAGATATTAATAGGAAGGACTTCGAGAATAAAACTGAGGCTCTTTCCTTCCTGGGATGAAGTACCATCTTTATTCAGGGGGGATCTGGGGCAGAGAAAAGAGGAAAAGACTGATCCCGCGATGCTTTTTGAAGGGTGGGAGAAGGGGGAAGAGTTACAAGTTACAACCAATAGGGAAACATTACAAGGGAGCAGTCTGGTGTAGGAACTAACACTCTGCAGCTCAGAGGGTATGCCTCAGGATCATACCATAATTATACATACACTGCAACACACCTCACTTCCACAGATGCATTTTTTCAGTGTAACATTGAAAACTATCCTCCTGAGCACAAGTGAAAAAATTAGTAGAAATAACATTCATTTGCCACACAATTTTGGCTACAACCTCCATCTCTCACATCTCCACAGATAATTTTGAGACTGTGCCAACAGCTGAATTGCCACACAAAACAGAATAATGTTGTTTATTTAGTATATCTGGATTACCAAGAGATAGTTTCACGTTGTTTCATGCGCTCCTTATGGGTTTTTTTACACATTAGTCTGGGAATATACCTCTTATCCTCAAGGAAAATATTTGATGAATATTTCCAACATTCAACAATGCATTTTTGAAAGTCAAGCCTGTTAAAGAATATCAATATATAGAAGGGAATAAAGTGTGTGAAAAAGTTTGTTTACACCCCTAGATGAGATTTTCCTATGTAGAATTAGTCTGAATATTTTCAGATTAGATCACAGAGAAGGAATGAATCTTCTGTATCCCTGTCTCTCTGTCCATCTCTCCCTACCCCCTTCACAGATCTTCTACATAATGGAAAAGGAAGAAAACCCATATATAAATATTCATGTACATATAAGGGATTTTTATATTGATTTTTTTTACAAATCTGGCAGCAAGTTTTAGTCATATATCTTGTCTTCTCTCAGCTCTGGGATATATTTCATTTCAAATATTTTCATTTAGTGATGTTTCATTTAGACAACCCTCTTTTCCAAAAATGGTATTTCTAGATACCTTCCCCCATTGTATGAATCCAACATCTGTAATTCTGAAAACTCAGTTTACTGATTTACAGCCTTTAAAAGGTGAAGTTCAAAGATTTAATAACTATGATAGAAGTTCTCTTCTAGAGAACCTTCTAATCGATTACATAATTCATTATATGCCCTGTACATTGTTTACTGAAGGAACTATTGTTGGAAGCATGAAGCAGTGAAAAAAATGCAAAATCATGATGCAGACACAGAAACCGGGTGGAGATCTTGTGGTTTGTGTTGCCATGGCAATGGAGAGGTACATGGAGCAAGGTGGAAGTCACATGATCTTATTCTTCTCCTTGATACCCAGAAATGTTTAGTGTAAACCAAATATAATTTCTTTTATACTACAAACATTTATTTTTACTAATAACTTTATTATCACTATTTCAATTTCTGACAAATGACACATTTGTTTAATGGGAAATATCTCGTAAAGAAAAAATAATGACTTATGGAACTGCCTGTTCCATTTTTTCTAGTAAAAATTTCTTACACAGAAAGATACTGTCCAAAGAATTTCTTCAAAGATTTTTAATATGCCTTAGATCACCATTTGTTGTTTTCTCAGAAAAATTAACCACTTAATCAGTTGCTCTGCAATCTCTGTTATGAATAACTTTATTATACACTTTCCTTTGATGCTTTGAGAGGCTACCTAGAACAAAGGGTAGACAGTGTTAAAGGAATAAAGTAGGTATTTAGTAAAAGGCCTTCAAAGATACACCTGGGGCAGTACAAGGGCCCAGCTGAGGCTCCACCCAGGATGGACAATGGGTCACACATTTTCACACTTTTCTAAGTTTTGCTCCATTTACATATTGGCGTTAATTGTCCAATTATAGCTTCAGGTTATGAAGTTCCATCCTCCCAGTTTGCTCTCTTCAATTTGCTGCTGTTTGTACTTTTTGGGCCTGAAGCTGCAACGGTGCCCTTGATTCTTGGGCTAAAAAATTATTGTTTTGTCTAACTGAACTGTGAGGACAACTTGCTAACACTTTCTATGGAGTTCAGAGTTATATACTAATGGAGTAGAGACTCTGGATAATATGAAAGTGAAAACTTAAAGTCTCACCTGTTATTTAAGGGGAAATATAGTTCTGTGCATTTACAAATACCACATGAGTGTGCTTGAAGTTCGTAAGTATTACTTGTTCTTATCATGCTATACTTGGAACAGTGAATATATTTTCCCTATCATTACCAGAACTGGAAGGGGGTTTTATGAAACTGAAAATAAAGAGTAATTAACTTATTAAAAAATATATAGTCCCTGTATTTTGTAGCTGTTGCTAGGTCAGCAAATTTTATGGTGGAATTTCTGAAAAAAATTCTTAGATATTCCATTACCCTTTTTATGGTGGTGCTTTCTCAATTCTAATCTAAATTTAGACCTGTAACAATTTTAACACAATGTTTTAAAAATGGAAAGCATTAGAGATTAGCATGTTATATATAAGAGGCATTTTCAAAATGTCCATTCATGGATGAGATTCAAAATTTCTGTGCATCTCCATCACTGGTTATAAAATGGATCTCTCACTTTTACACCACTCTGCAGTGATATTATCAAGTCCTTAATAGAGACAAAGAAGATTTCACAGGGGCAACAGTGGCTTTTCAGGGGAACAGGCAAATGCTACAATAATAAGAAACAGATATTTTTATTAATATTTTTAACAGTTGGTCTAAAATGCATTTAAACTTTTTCTACATTTCACATACCAAATTCAATTCTAATTTCAGATATCTTAAAGTTTTGAGGGGGGTTGGGATGGGTTGGTTGCTTTACTTTTCTTCGTTGTTTTGTTTGTTTGTTGTGGGAGTGGGTGGGGGAGGGAATTGGTGCTTTTTTCCCCCCCTCTACTTTTATTTAAATTTCACAGTATATAGTCATTGGCTACCTGGTAGACCCTGGAAAAGTTTTTTGTATTTGTGAATTTGTGACATATTTGAGCATTGTATTATGACTTCTCCAGTTTTAAATTGTGTTGTCTAAGAAATTCTCATCTGATAGTCTAGTTTCTATCAAATGACACTGCCACGCTCTTCTTGTACACCCTAAATAATTTTTTTTTCTATCATCATAGGCTTAATTTTTGTTGAATGAGACATCTCCCAGGCTCATTTAACCAGACATGGATGAAAAGGAATAACATTTTATCTTAGGAATTCAGATGTTTCTCAGAGAATTAAGTACTAGTTTTCTTGTACAAGAAATTTTGTGATCTACCCCATTAATCTCTGCTGTGTAAGAGAAAAGAGATTAATTAAAATTGTTTTAGAGCAGATGTAGAGAAGGGCCACTAGGATTTTTGAGAGAAAAATCCTTTTTATAGGAAGTAATAAGAAGAATTTTATTTTTGCAGTCTAACCATATAAAGGCGTGATCTGGGTTCTGCCTAAATATGAATCTCCACAATTATATAAATATTCTGAAAAATGATTGTGCAAACTAGTGTAAGAATGGATGCATGGAATGAATACTGAGGAAGAAATCTCGTTGCAGAGGATTTAAATTTCAAAGAAACTCTCCTCCATAAATAATTGAGCTAGTATATAACAGAAATCCAGCTAATTTTAAGATGGACCTTAAGAATATTGTAAAAGGTATTTCTAATTCCTTGATTAATGGCAAGGAATAGAACACACTGAACATTAAGGTCTCATCTCCTTGTAACATTTACCTCTCTTGCTCTGCTAAACCAGGAATTTTGGCTTGTTGATCATGCTTTCAGGACATTTTAAAGCCATGTTAAATTCCTAATTTGGAAAAGACCATTATAATGTTAACATATCACAATTCTGTTTGTATATATATTAAGGAAAAATTTTAAAAACCAACTTTTTATTCTCAATTATTCCTTGCTTTTTTCAAACTAAATGGATCATCAGTTCAGAGATTTTTTTTTCTTTTAAAATCAAAGTATAGAACATGTAGAACATGCAAAGAAAAGCAAAATCTGATGTTTTGCAGCACAGTATATGTGACCATAGCAACAGCATAAAACAGCTATTACATTCTGCACCAGAGATAGGCAAAGGATTGGTCACCATAGAGAGACACACTGAGAACCAGAGCTTAAATTCAAAGTGGAGAATGGAGTATGTAATGCCCTGTCCTGTGTCAGTTGGTTGCTTTCCTTTGATAATATTTTGGAACAACAAGAAGAGTAATTATTCCAACATGTAGTATTCTCTATCCAGAAATTAGTTGAACTCTGTATCTTTACAGAGACACCCTGGCTGAAACACCTCAGCAGTGTTTCACCAAATATCTAAGGTCTCTGTAGGCTTTAAAAAATACAGAAGCTAATGAAACAAATGAAAACTGCCTCCAGGACATTTTTTTATTTCTAGCATTCTCTAATAGAAAGAGGTAACTGCCTTAAACCTGTTGTTTTTACTTTCAAAAGACACTTTCAGAAACTGAATGTTGTTGAAATGGATATGGGTGAAATTCGTATGGTATAATATTTGCACATAGGTACAATAGCCAGTTACTTTCACAAGATGGGCATATATGACAATTACAAATATTCTTTTTGTTACAATTTTATTTATTAGGCACACAGAAATAATATTGCTGATTTCAGTGTAGACAGGTGTTTGCCATAGAATAGAAATAGGAACAGAATTTAAAATAACAAAGAGAGAAAATTAAGAAAAAAGCATTTAAGTTGAAAAAAAAACCCATGATAATAAAAAGGATTTGGTCTTCTGTTGATTCCTATTACACTCAGGTAGCTAAATGTGTTCTGAAAGTCAGTTCTCTGTAAAACTGTTAAGCTTAGACAGACTATGGGACTAATTTTCATATGGACTTGTTCCACCACATTTAGCAGAATATCTGACTGAGGGGAGGGACCATAATATGAAAATGGTTGGAAAGGAGTTGGAGTGCTATAAGTAGTCAATTTTGAAGAGTTATCTTTTCCATATATTCATAGAAGTGTCACATATTTTATTCAGGATAATAATTCTGTACTTTGCTGTAGTTTCTACAATGGGGATTGTGACAGAATTTGCTGCCAGATCAACAGCTAAATGCAAAATTTTTATTTAATATACCAATATTCTTTATAGAACTTACTATTACCAAGTCTGTTTGGGATAATTATTTTTACTTAATTCAATTTCTTGCAGATCACCTTCTTAAATAAGCATGAAAAATTCTGGCATCTTATCTCACAAGTACTGAGAAGTCATCTGGTTTAGTGATTTATAGTGAATAGATTTTCCTATATAATCAGTAAAATTAATTAAATTTACTATATGGAGTTTCTTTTTTATGATATTTATTTATGTATTTTGTACATTTATTCATATCAAGAATAAAGGGGGAAAAGCAAAGTTTTGCATTTTCCTAAGTTAAAAACCATATATATATACACATATATATATAAACACAAATAATATAAAGATATGGAAATTGTAAGGAGGAGGAAAATTAAATGAGCCCTGGATTTCAAAAAGTGTTGAGCATTGTCACTGTGAGGTCAGTGGAAACTATGAATTTGGAATGAACATAAAACAGCTTTTATCACTTTATTTGCAATTATTTGGAACGTTCTGTGCATCATATTAGTGTGCTGTCAAATAGCAGAATTATAACAGGCATCACTGTGAGAATGTGTTGTCTTCAAGTGTGTATGTGGATGGATGGAGGAGGGAGCCAGGGAGCTATCAGAAATATTTCAGTCTGTGGCCATGTAACTTCCCTTTTCTATGTAGCTGTATTCATTTCAGTGCTTTATTATGACATAACATAAATCAACATTACAAGCTGGCAAGTAGAGATAAGTAGTATCAAAGCTCTTCTTATGCTATTTTGTGCTGCTGAATACTTTGGAATCTCATTTTTGACAGCTTAAGGCTGAAGTACCATATACTCCCAAAAACTTTTTTTAAATACACAGATGAATGGTACACAGAACACTGTCAAAAGTGAAAGCACCTCATCATCAACAGCCACACACATCCACAGACACACACTTGTACAGTGAATCAAAATGAATTAAACTTGCCAGCTTTCTCTTCAGTTCTGTCTCTTGTTGTGAGGGTGCTTCTCACATTAAACAGAAGCATGAAGAAACTAGAGGACAAACCAAAGCTATGGCCTAATACTGTCTGGAAAATATTTATTTCTGAGGGATTTGTTCACTTTGCATATTTCTAAGCTTCAGCATATTTTTCTCTTTTTGTCTTGTTTTGTATTTAAATACAACAAACCAAACAAATAGAGTTATTACATTTCTTTTGCTCTAAGACTATAATCTTCTAATAGAGAAAAGAGCAGTAATAATAGAAATAATGATGATAATTGCAGCACAGGCATCCTGTGTAATCCTCAGGCTACTCAGAAATGCCTTGAAGTACAGAAAAAATAGATACAGCAGTTTAGAATGAAGCAAGAGAGAATAAATACAAAATACAGCCTGACTGCCTGTATGTACCTCAGAAGGATGTAAAAAGTGAATTCTCTATACACAGATTCAGTTCAGAGCAGACAATTATTTACCCTTCAGAAAAGGGAGCTTTTTATGTCCTTTACTGTGTCCTTCCACCGGTAAACGTAGTTTACAATCTGATGAAATCACCACATGTGCACATCTGCCTAGACAGAGAAAAGCTGCTCCAGCAAGAGAAAGACTATCACATGTCCATTTTCTTATAAAAGTGGTGATCTAATCTCCCATTAAGAATCACAAATTTTTAAAGTGGTGAATGTGGAATTTTCTGGGTAATTAAATCTTTCTCTAGGAGATATAAGCCCCTGCCTATGCGCACTCTTACATGAATGCCCTCTGCTAATCACAACTTATCACAACCCACCAGAGCTTATCTGTCTCTATCACTTCGGCCTGCAATAGGAGTGGGTCACACCCCAGGAGCAGGATGACCCGAGGTGTGACTAGAGCACTTGCTCTATGGCTTTTTGGCTGTCAGTCTGTGCTCTGAGGAGACAAGGATGAGAGGGAGGTCTTTTGCATGGGATAATAGAGGATTTATTGCTCTGGGGAATCTTGGGGGCAAAAGACAGAAAATGCGAGCGTGCAACAGGTGAAATATGGAGGAAGTTCAAAGGGAGGGTACAAAGCATGAGGTAATCAGAGATATCCTGGGGAGGGTAAAAGGCAGGGTTCACAAAATCATCATCCAATGAGGGAGGTATTGGGGGAAAGTTGGGTCACATGGACTAATCAAGCGTCGAAGTTTAGGGGACTTCCAAAGTGGAATGCCAAGCATGCGGTGGGCCTAAGACAGATTGACAGGAGACTCAGGGTAGATTGACAGCATTGGGTGGGAGGGTCTCATTTAGACCAAACCATCAACTTAGGTAATAACTGAACATACCATTAACAAGAAACACACTGCAACAACAACTGTGACAGCAATACTTCTGTCTTACCAGAAATGCACTTCTAAAAGCAGAAAAACAGCAAACTGAGAGTCTGAAAAATTAGTTATGACTGCAGAAATTTCCCACCAGAAATTCCAGAAATTCAGACCACTGAGTGGTCTGGTTATACGTGCCATAGAGAAGATTTGTCACATACACCCCAGTCTATGACATCCTCAGAAGATCTAATGACATTCAGAGACATTTAGGGAGGCCTTGGCATAGCAGGATGCTCTGCCCTGGTATGCAGTGAAGCAACTCAGACAATGCCCTGTTTGCAACCTCTGGGTAGTGGATTGAGAGGGGTATCATGCTAGTTGTGGTGTTGAACTATGCTAAAACCAGTCCGCTCACCAACCTCAAATTAACATCCTGATCATGAGGCAACCAGAGACGTGTGACTAGCAATCAATCACTTTACACTATAAAAGTCCAGTCCAGTCTCATACATTTAGGTTGTTTGAACATTCTAACAATTCCTCCTTGGAGTGTATGGAGATTCCTCCTTTGGATTTTGGGGATTCTCCCCAAGGATACTACTCAAGACTGAGTGAAAAAGACCTGCAAAGAGTGTTGGCATGGTGGGTTTTATCAATCACTACTTAATAATTTTTCCTTTTGCTCGCTTTAATACGATTGTTTTAACATAATTGCTTTACTACACTATATTATACTATACACTATTAGTAGTTTTACCTTTTATACTGTGTAGTAAATAATTCTGATTAAGAATTTTGTCTAATAATTTTCTTAATAAATAGCTCATTTTATAGAAATGGATTAAAATTATCTAAGAAAAATATAAAAATTTAATCCTGAGGGATTAAATATTTGACAAAGCCTGGGGGTAAGATTGGATCCAGCCTTAACTTCACTTAACTTGATTCTTCTCTAAGGAGTTTTGAACACAAGGGGGTCCTTTCTGCACCTCATGACTCAACAACAGGGCTTCTCTAATAATCTTTATTGAAGGTTCCAGCTCCATCTACAGCTCTTGGTTAACTTTTCAGCAAATACACATGAAGTCAAGTTATGGAGAATACAATTGGTTTTGTGGAAAGGTTTCATTTTATTTGTTTATTTAAATGGAAAAAAATGCAAATAAGTATTCTCACAGAAAATTGATTACCTTGGTAATACAAAAATTTTCCATTAAATGCCGCCGTTCGTCAGCAGGGCGGCCTGGTTCGAGAACAACACGGCAGCTACCTCAAGCCTGCACGGACCACATACACACAGACACCAATGTGGTCGATAGCAAAATGGCATTTATTAGGAAGCTGTTATGCTTCATATTCCATAAGTTCGCAACGTCACTTCTGCTTGCTCCTGTCAAACACTGACCAGGATGAGAAAAAGGGGTAGGAGGGAGAGAGGGGGTGGGGGAGGCGCGCCCTGTCTCCTCATACAGCGCGAGATCTTCCGATCGGTGAGTCTAACTCCCCGCATTTCCCCACATTTCCCCCCCTTTCCATGATGTATTAAAAACTATATGAAGTGGTAAACTTTATAAACTACAAAGGGGAATAAAATTAGCCCTATAAATTGCAACAGTTAGCACTATTATAAGAATTGTACCTATTAGTTGCAGAACGACTAAAACACGGTTAAAAGGTGATGAACAAGCAAAACTTTTTAAAACTGAAACTAAAAGTAACTGCTGGTGTTCGACCAATATAATATTAACTGTTTCCAAGCGGCTTTTGATAAAAGCTGTTAGTTTGTTTAACACACAGGGTCCAAAAATCAAAGCTAAAACTAGCATTGAAATAGGTCCAGTCAGGGTGGATATTAGGGTGGTCTGCCATGGGGATTGGTTGACCCAGGATTCGAACCAACTTTGTTGGGCTTCTTTCTCTGCCTTCCGTTGAGTCAGTCTTTCTCATAGTTCCACCATGGTGTCTCTCACAACTCCGGTGTGGTCTGCATAGAAACAGCACTCTTCTTTCAGGGTGAGGCAAAGGCCTCCTTGCTGCATGAACAGAAGATCAAGACCCACCTGTTCTGTAAGACAACCTCTGAGAGTGAGGAGACTGATTTTTCTAGAAAGGATGTAGATTTTTTGATCCTTTGCAGATCTTCATCTACAGTCATCTGTAATTGAGAAAGACTCCGACTCTGGGTTACCAGGGCTGAGACACCAGTGGCTGTGCCAGTCGCTTCTAGTCCAAGCAACATTGCTATTGATAGTCCTGTTAGCAGCTCTCTTTTCTGAAGGCAGCTCACCTGCTCAAGGTATTGGTTCATTTCTTCCCCGGAATGGTATAGAACTCTGGGGATGACAGCTGCTAGCACACAAAAGTCAGCAGAAGCGTTAAAGTTTTCGGTAAAAACACATGGGCTTAGCCCAGTGCGGCGGCAAACCCACCTGCCGGACAAAGGGGCGATTGCCCATTTCTTGGATGTTTCTATTTGTATGGTAGTTGCACAAACCTCGTCGTCAGTGGCAGTTGCTTCGCCCAAACACAACCCCCGCCTGGTCATGCGACTAATAGTGATCCTACAAGATGGTGATCCACCGCAGCGTTGGACCTGGGCCTGAGCGTTGGACCACAAAGGCAAGTTGTTAAGAGCTACAGCCTTGTAAAAGGGGAGCTGTGTATCATAACATAACCAACAAGACTTTGTAGCGTTGGGATTAGACTGATTTAAAGGCAAAAAGGTAGCATCTAGCATTCAGTAGAGCGAATCAAAAGCAGTTGCTCTAGATCTGTTGGGGGAAAATACCTGTTTAGGCAACAGGTACAAATCGTTGGATTGTGAGTTTCCTGATTGTGCTACAATGTTGGGCCCAACTGCTTTAGGCCTCACAATTGGGAGCCACTTCACTGGGATCTTTGCCTGGATTATGCAAGAGTACTGACCACATTCTTCCTGTGGTCTAACTTGCATCAGTTGGCTGTAAGACCTGCATGACTATTCAATGACAGACCTTAGACCAGTCATCCTAAAAGCCATAAAACACCTGTCCAATGGAATTAAAACTAGGCTGCATACAGCCCGTAGGACCCCAAGTTACCTGCAGAAATTCGTCTGCTCTTGGTGGTGCCCATCGGTTACTCAGGACTCGCATCCCCAATAGCCACAAAGCCAATGTCCTAGTTGGTGACAATAGTCTTTGCCATGGTTGGAGGCTGGACACCAGTATGACTGGTACAGCTCAAAACGAGGATGGATGTCATGTGTTACCACACTGGGGAAAATATCTCGAATAAGCACAGAAAACCTTGGGGTGCCTGCTGTTGCGACTTTCTGTATTACTCTATTGTTCGCAGGGTCACAAAGAGTCCATCGGTATGGCTGATGGAAATTGGGATCAAACCTGGCTTGCGCCATGATCAGTAGCCACAGGAGTAGGACTGCACAACAGTACCAGGGTTGCATGGATTTTACCAGGGCTGAACTCCAGGAAGTGGCCAGGGTGTCTGTGGGCTCATCCTTCATTTTCTCCACTCTGGAATACAGGTTATAGCAGCGTCCAAGGGAGTAGTCCTGTAAATAGAAACTCAGCATTTTCGTTAGCATCACCTTGTGTATTCAATTTAAGGTTTGGCTTAATGGATTTCAGAGGACACCATTTAATCTCGCCGTCTTTTTTAGTGGCGGCATACCCATGTCCGGCTAGGACCAATCGCCACCCCCGCTCCCATTGGCCTAGCTCATTTTTGATGGTAACTAGCGGGCCTTCTTCTAGCGCTTGGGTAGCCCAGTGTTTCTGGGCAGGGCTGCTGTTACTGTCTCCTCTAGAAAACTGATTTAGTGCTAATAGGGCGGTGGATCTTTGGCCGGAATGGCACCGGAAAAATTTTCTGATTTAGCCAGCACACCTAGTTTTTTCTTCAGCGTCTGGTTGGCACGCTCAACTATGGCTTGACTGATGCTGTTATAAGGGATACCGTGGACTAAAGTGATGCCCCATTTAGAAGCAAACTCTTTCACGGAACTAGAGACGAAATTTGTTCCATTATCAGTTTTTATTTGGTTCGGGATGCTGAGCCATGCCATGGCCATCAGCTAATGCTGGATGGTCATTTGAGAGTTGCTTTTCCAGTGCTGTGTGGCCACGATCATTCTGCTGTAGGTGTCAACAGTTACGGCTAGCCAGGCTTGGGGCTTCAGCAGTTGGCAAAGTGTGAAATCAGTCTGCCACAGCTCTGAGGCCTTGAGGCCTCTAGGGTTGATTCCACAGGGCCACAGCGGTGCTTTTTGGCAATGGGGGCACGTGGCTATTATATGTCTCGTTGGTGGCAGAAATTCCACATTTCTTGACTAGCACCTTGGCCCCGATGTGGAGTAATTCATGAAGTTCGCAGGCATCCTTGAGGGTCCATAACCCCTTGGCAGTGGTGTCTGCTTTATCATTTCCAGCTTGAAAGAATCCTTTAATTGGGTCATGGCTATTAATGTGGATAACAGATATGGTGCCTTTCCTGGAATACGCTTCTTCCATCATTATGGCAGTGGTGGACATGGCCACCCCTGGCCCTGACATGGACAAGCAAAGTTTGGCCACAAACATTGAATCAGTAACGATGTTGAGGTGCTCAGTGGTGAACAGTCTGCACACCAGGACCACGGCTGATGCCTCTAGCTGTTGAACTGAAAGATTATAATCAGTCATCTTTACGCAGTGCCACTGCTCTTCTGACTGCCACACTACAGGCTGCAGTCGAGGTAGTTGAAGATGCGTCAGTGAAGCCTGTTGGTCCTGGTAGGGGCCGGTCCTTGACTTCCTGTGGAAGATCAATGTCTATGACTGTTAGAAACTGTGTCCAAGGTGGTTTGATGGCATACCAAATCTCCCCTCCAAATCCTGTAAGGGCTAGGGCAAAGCACTCTAGTACCGCTCGTGATTGTGCTGGAATCTGTTTACGAAAAGGTAGGTATATGGCAGCTGGCTCAATACCGAGATGACTCAGAACAAGTTTTCTGCCCCTTGCAACCAAATTAGCGAGGCACTCAACCCCGGGGGAGAACACGCATGATGGCTTTCCGAGCATTACCCATTGTATCGGCCAAGCCTTATCGGGGGGCCCTTGGGCTAATGCTCCCACTCCCCCTCCGCTGGTGAAGTGGATGTACAGGTCAAGTGGTAGGCCAGGATTGCACCTAGAAAGCGTGCTTAAGTGTATCTGTTGTTCAATGTAGTCTAGGGAGCTAGTTGCCTCCGGTGTCAAGGTTTTCCGTTCCCATGGGTATTTTCCTTTCAGGAGACCGCACAGAGGGGCCATGACCTCGGGGGGTACCAATACGATATTGCGGAGCCACTGTAAGGATCCTACTAATTGCTGCATGTTGTGGAAGGTTTGAATGTCTCTCTTGATTTTTATCTGGGGTGGGGGGTATGTAATAGTCTGTAATTCCGACCCCCAGAAAGGTCACACATGGTCCTCTTTTTATTTTGGTGGCAGCAATCTCGAATCCTTTCACTTCCAGTGCTGCTGAGATGGCTGAAATAAGTTGTTCCACTCAGGTCACTGATGAATGAGCAACCAGGATGTCATCCATATATTGTATGATGGTTGCAGCTAGGTCACTACTCTGAACCGGTGTCAGCACTCGGTTGACCATGACCTGGCAGATGGTGGGCAAGTTGACCATGCCTTGAGGTAAAACTTTCCACTGAAAACGCAGGTTCGGACACTGACCATTTGGGAACATGACAGAGAAAGCAAACCATTTCCTGTCTTCTTCATGCAGCGGTACAGAGAAAAAGCAGTCTTTAATGTCCAACACAGTGCAGAGCTGTCCCTGCGGTATCATTGAGTTCATAGGTAACAAAGTCTGTACAGGACCCATGGGTTCGATTGTTTTGTTTACTTCCCATAGGTCATGCAACAGGTGAAAACCTTCGCGCAATCGCTTTCAGGATGACAAAAACTGGGGTATTCCACGGGCTTGTGGAAGATTCAATATGGTCATGTCGCAGCTCGCGCTCACCTAACACGAGAAGGGCAGTCATTCGAGGCTTGGAGAGGGGCCACTGCTCGACCCACACTGGGTCAGATGACTTCCATGTCAGCTTGATCAGCGGGAGTGGGTCTTTGGCAGTGGCCCTTAAGATAAATTTGTCACCTTAACTTGCAGCTGGCTCAATGCATCTCTCCCTAGCAGAGGCGGAGTCTTTGGCAGGACATATGGGAAGATAGTGATGGTTTTTTCAGGCCCTTTCTTGGCGTGGACTGTAATTGCAATTAGCTGAACACTCTTCTGTGCCCGGGATGTACCCCCGACTCCACCCACCATAGAAGCCTCTTCCAATTCCCAGCATGTAGGCCAGTGGGTCTCTGGAATAACCGTGACATCCGCCCTGGTGTCAATTAAAAATGGAACGCTGATGGTGACAAGGTTCAGGGAGTGTGTCCAAGGAGGTGTAGGGGAGTCATAAAGATGGCAAATCCCCCAAACCACAGGAGGGTTATCACAGTTTACGGCCAGGGCCACCCAGGGGCCGGGGTGCTAGGGGCTGGTCCAGCCCATTGAGGCATGAAGGGGTCCACCTGGGCCACTGGTATCGCTGCAAAATTGGCTGTTTCTCGTGGAGACATTGGGTTTGGAAGATCCCCACCCCAGGGTGCGACATAGTTGGGCCGCTTCACATTCCAAGTGGGAGGGGGCTGCCCCCTCCCCTTCCCGTTTCCCTGAAACTTGGAACGACAGTCTTTAACAAAATGACCCTTTTTCCCACAAGCCCAGCAAGGTCCCCTGGGTTGGGTCTGACGGGGGGATGTGAGGGGCATGTAGGAGGAGATTTCCCTGATTGGGGACAGTTGATTGCAACATGGCCCAACTGACCGCAGTTGAAGCAAGCCATGATGTTAACGATTGCCATCCGCACAGCTGCCTGAATTGGGGCAAGATGTTCCTCCTTCGCGACATGTTTGATCATGTCGGCGACGCTGGCTCCAGCCGGTAGGGACTGCAGAATTTCTTTGGCGGTTGAATTGCACTGTTGGTGAAGGCATTCTGCTACGACCAGGCCTTTCACTTCGGCCAGCAGGGCCGAAGAGTCAACCGCTGCCTGCAAATGGTCTACAAATTGAGTGAAACTTTCGCTTTCACTCTGTCTTATAGTAGACCATGGGGATGGTTTGGTAACAACTCTGCAGGCTGAGCGGATAGCTTCTCTAGCGGCTCGGGTGGTTGCCATGACTTCCTGGGCCCGCAGGCCCTCGGCTTGCGCTTGCGGGGTGAGCATGTGTGGGTCCGTGCCCATCAGTGGCTGAAGGCTGGAGCCATGAAGTGAGTGATCTGCTCCGGTTACTAAAGCTAGCTGCTTTGTGCAATTTTGCTCCCACTCTTGCTTAAAAACAATCATCCCTGCCCCATCGAAAATCAATCTGCAAGTCTGTTTGATGTCAAAAGGTAACATGTCATCTCCCCCAAAAATGCCATTGATGAGGGTGGAGACCATTGCTGAATTAATTCCTTTGTCTGCAATAGCCTTAATGACAGCCTGTATGTCTTTGGGGTTTATCAGCAAATATGTTCTCTGATTTCCGCCTTGCCCTCCTAATCGGACCGGAAATGCCAGTTGGGCCGACAGGGCCCAGTTGGCACAGGAGATTCCTATTTTTTTCCAATTGGTAAGGGGGTTTTCTATGATTCGCCCTTTACTTGAGGAGGTGAGGCGGAGTTACCTCTTAACTCGATATGCCCTTGTTACTCCGAATCAGAGCTTGCTGTGGACCCGTCATCTGACCACCTGCCCTGACTGGTGTCTGAGTCAGAGCCAGAAGTCGACTGACTCAACATTTCCAGACTCCAGTGTCTTTTTTTTTCCACTCCAGTGGCTCTGGCCCTGCCTGCCTCCCCTTTCAGGAGTGGAGCATTCCTTTCACCCAGACTCACCCCGCCCCCTGCTCACGGGGGTTCTGGCCATATAGAAGTATATTTTTCGATGGGCACCCTGATTGGCTCTTTTTCTTTTGCATGCATCCTTCCACCCTGGCCTAGCCGACCTTGGCGCTCCCCCCAGGCAAAGTTCCGCCTCCAGTTGCTTGCGCAAGCTCACGATGTCCCTCGGTTCTACCTCTCCCTCACCACCTGCTTTCTCACTCCGCCCTCCCTCCTGGTATTCAGCGCCATATTGTGGCACATAAGGTGGAGGCCTTTCTAAAACTTCTTTTGACTCCAAGTCAGCTTTGGAGGGGCCAGCCTCGACAGCCTGATTTCCCCGAGGGGATCGAGCCCGCTCTGGCTGCCCTATGGGAACACCAGGGCTTGGAGAGTGTAAGGAGCACTCTTGCTCTTGGTGAGGGCGAGGACTCAGTAGAGTCACAGTCAGCTGTCTGCATGGCCGCCCCAACCCCCAATTTTGGGGTGATTCGGAGGCACATTTGTACGGCTTTCCATGTTTCCTGTTCCTGCAAAGCTTTCTGCAATGCATTTACAACCCTCCCCCATGATTTGAGCGATTTCCCACTGCCCAAGGACATCGTGTCCTCTGCGAGGGCTTGAGTGTACTTTCTCCATACTTTAGGGTGGAGTATATCCACCGGACGATCAATCACCCCTACCTGCATCAACCTCGTAACTGCGAGGATAAAATCCTTGGGCTTGCAGTTGATCCCCCACTGTTTGTGTACCTGAGTTACGACCTTCATGAGCTCCTCCATCGTCGCCATGGGTCCAGGAGCATCCTCCCCACCGGGCTGGTTCCGCCGCTCCAGCCGTCGTTCACTCGTCCAGGCGATTTCCGTCTCCCGGGTGCTCCCGGGTTTCGGCACCACTTGCTGCCGTTCTTCAGCAGGGTGGCCTGATTCGAGAACAACACAGTGGCTACCTCAAGCCTGCACGGACCACATACACACAGACACCAATGTGGTGGATGGCAAAATGGCATTTATTAGGAAGCTGTTATGCTTCATATTCCATAAGTTCGCAACGTCACTTCCGCTCGCTCCTGTCAAACACTGACCAGGATGAGAAAAAGGGGTAGGAGGGAGAGAGGGGGTGGGGGAGGCGCGCTCTGTCTCCTTGTACAGCGCGAGATCTTCTAATCGGTGAGTCTAACTCCCCGCATTTCCCCACAATTAGACAAATTTTACAAGTAAAGAAAATACAGATTGAAACGCATAAGTGCAAATTTCATATAACAGAGTCTATACATTGAGAGGGAATGTAGTCGCAATCCTCTTTGACTAGCAAGGCAGAGGTCTCCCTTATTCCCCATTAAAACCATTACTGAACATAAAAATTTAGGTAAAATGCATTAATGGGACAAAGAAGATAATTCCCTCCCTGCCCCCCTTCACTTCCCCCCCATTTATCTTTCCTAGATGTCTGAGGCTGTAGCCAGGAGAAGTTAATGAGTACATAAAAAATGAGAAATGGTTGTATAATTTTAAAGTAACATGTAGTAGCCTACAACATGTTAGAAAATAATTTCATTCAAGAAACTAGATTAAGAGTAATAAAGAATCAGATCCTTACTAAGAGGTGATAATCAAGAAGTCCTTGCTTAATAGTCAAGGACAATGTAAATACTTTTATTTCTACTGACTCACTACGCATTTCTATTTTCAGTCTTTGGGATTACTTTAGTGATTGGCCCTGTGCTAAATTATTTGCATAAAACCTGATAATGGCAGGGAGATTATATAAAAGAGTCTTCCAGTTCTATGCTAATGAATAACTGTTTCATGGAGGAAAAACTGAAATTTCACACCATTGATTCCCTCTAAATATAAAATAACATAGTACAAAGGTACTACATATAAAAGAGGCAATTAGTTTTATGCTAATGAATAACTATGTTTCACTGAGGAAAAACTGTGAGATTTCAAAACCATTCATTCGCTCTAAATACAAAATAAGTTAGTACAAGATAATGCATGTTTTACAGGGTTTGTATCTTTGCGGCATTCTGAAATAAAGTGCTTAATTATTAGACTCATTAATACAAATGGTAAATCAGGGAGATTAAATATTTTTATAAATAATTTTATTAATAAAACAGAGGGCTCAATAAAGAACTGTTGAACTATTAATATGCAATATTTCAGTATAAGCATTTTATGAACACTTCAGTTAGCACAGGTTAACATAGAAAGGGAGGAATAAAACAGTTTAGCCACATTATAGGATACAGAATGCCAGACTGTTGAGAAATAAGGAATAATGTTTCAGTGGAATTGTAAATGCATAGCAAATTGAACATTTTAAAGAACAAATATAGAAAGCATCTCTAATCTGAGACTTTCAAGGACCTTCTGAAGGACTGTCTGCTGCTGGTGTTCATTATATCATTTTACTATTATTCTTGGAAGGAAAACTGTCAGTCTGAAAGGGATTTGAACAACTGAGGACAAAGAAATAAGAATAATGATAGATTAAGAGAACAAAGCGAAGAATAAAGTGTCTTTAGTAAGAATGTTTAACATATGTAAGCAGTAAAAAATGATAGCTTGAAGTCTGCATTTTAAATGTGCTACAACAGATCTGAAAGCACAAAATGACCACAGAGCAACTGTTGGGAGAATATCAAAAATTATAATGTCCTGATTCTTTTGAAATTCTTCATGATCAACGTTTACTTAGCTCCTATCGTGATAATTATCGCATATATGCTGTGGGGGAAAAAAAGAGCTTGCATGAAATACTAAATTGAGGGGGGGGAATCAGTTTGGTAATTCAATTTCATCCTCAAGCTGTTCTCTGTTTTCCACTTCTGAATGATATTAAGGTGAAAAGTAAGTATTGTTGGCTAAAATAGGGAGAGAGAGAATCAAATGGCAGAAGAGGTAAGATAAAGAGTGCCTTCAGAGTCTGGGATTCCTTCACCAGAGGAAGAATATAGTTATAATATAGTTATAATATAGTTATATAGTTATATAGTTATAGTTATAGTTATGTTCACTTTCTTGAATTACAGTTGCTGAAGGGAAAAAGAGCTTTTTATTTTGAGCTTAGTGAAACAAGAAAATTATGCAAGATATTGCCTTATTCTCATCACTGTGTGGAAATGTAGAACATCTTGTAGTAGGGGCAGGATCTTATTTTTCTTCCCATTTTGATGATGTTGACTTTTCTCTGACTATCTGTAAAATTTCAGCCCATGAAAACAAATTCATCTTTCATGTAAATGGTTAAATTCTCTGAAGTTAAACGGACAGAAGAAAGTTATTCAAAATACAAGCAAATCTGGTATAAAAATGTCATCAGCATAAGTCTTTTTCCAAACCTCTTTTCCATCAGCTGAGGTACTCAGTGGAAGGGCAAGTTGGTCCCTGGTGTGGTAATCTGCCAGTGTCAGCTCTCATTCTGTGAGCATGAATGAAACATGATCTCTCTTTTAACAAGTAGGATATTATAAGCACTTGAGTAGCACAAGGGTTACTTGATCATTTTTTCTAATTTTATTTTTTGTTTTATTTGGGGTTTTGAGGGTGGGATTTTTTGCTTTTTATTTAGTTCAACAATACATTTTATTCACAGAGAAAAATGCCTTAAATTCTGTTAACTGTAAAATCTCATATAGTTCTATGAGGAGAAAATGTTATGCCCACCTTCAGAATAAAACAGTCAGGAAGAATATTTTATTTAGAAACATTTTAAAAGCAGACAGCAGATTTCAAAAGAATCTTTAAAAACCTTAAACATAATGTGAATAAACCATCTTTGATACCTTGATGTTTACTTTTAGTTTCTATGTGATGTCATGTAAAAAACAAAGTAAGATTCAGGCATGTATCCTCTCATCAGTAATCTCAGTACCATAAAATCTCAGTACCATAAAAAAATTTGGCTTAACTTATATTAAAACCAGGAACAAGTAATTTTCCACTTAAACAACTACCTGCAAAAATAATCCAAAATATTTGTCTGATCTGTTGGAAACTCTCCATCATTTTAAAACCTGTCTAAATGTGCTGTATCTTCCTTCCCTAGGTTTAGAAGCTTAGCAGAGTATCTGGTATATCTAAACTATTTTCATTTACATATACATGTGATATACACAAGCAAATTTTGAATAATGTTTACATTATTATCTTAAAGAGTACTTAAATCTAAGGAACACTTACATTAATGATTTCTGCATCAGGTATAAGGCAATAATCAAAAAGACTGCATAACAACAAGACAAGGATAAAGAAGTTAACAAGGTCAAAAAATGTTCATTAAAAAGTAGAATAGGTCCCTAGTGATACAGTTAGAGATGAATGGAAAATCTGGGTGTCCTGGTTTAGGGCAAATTTGGGATAAAACCTCCAATGGGGCTCCACCCCAGGAAGCAAACCCATGTGGCCTCTTTCTCCCACCCCCCAACTGGTTCGGGAAGAGATTTCTCTGAGAGAAGTGGAAAAAACCTGTTTATTTAACAGGCACAGCACTACCCAGCACAAGAATGAACAATATCAGATTACAAAACCTCTCGCCGCTCTGAAAAGGTGACAAAATTCAGAGGGTCTCTTTCCTGTGAGTGTTTGCTCTGTTATCAATCCCTCTGATGCTGGAAAATGCTGCTGCCAAGGCTGGGCTCAAGGTAGTCCACGGGTGCAAGCTCCCGGTGCTCCCTCGAATCCCCAGTTCAGAGCAGGTTCAATCCGTTTCAGAAAAAGGGAAAGAAAACAGTCCAGGAAGACCTTCGCTTTGGCTAGTTGGAAAGCCAAGGTGATCTGTCTATTGTTGTCTGTCTGTGCTGTAGTCAAAACCTCCTCTCAGGATGAGGGGGGAGCAAGTACAGTTTCTGATAACAGATTCCATGCTTCTTCTCCACTCACTTTTACTCTTAGATGAAATTTTAAGGATACAAAATCTATTTCTGGGCTAGGTGGATGAATGCGGATACAATTTAACATCACACTCACCTCAGGACACTGGGTTAACAAAAACAGTACTTCATGCTGATCAGAAAATCACAGAACTATGGCATTAGCGAATGTTTCCATTTTGGTTTGGGAGGGACGTTCAAAGATCATCTAGTCATTTCACTAGATTGGGTCACTCAAAGCCCCATCTAATCTGACTTTGACACCTGGTAGCAATTGGACAGCTGCAACTTTTCTGGACACTCTGTGCGAGTGTTTTGCCATCCTCAATGTAAAAAAATTTCTTCATGCCATACAGTACAAACTGATGTGGGTTTAGATTAATACCAATAATCCTCTTCCTTTCATTACAGGCCTTGGTAGAAAGTCTTGTCCACCTTTCTTATAAGTCTGTTTTATATATATAGCCTCTAACAAGTTGTCCTCAGAGCCTTTTCCTCTCCAGGCTGAGCAGCCCCAAGTCTCCGCCTGTCTTCTAACGAGACTTCACATTTCTTTCCTTCACATGCACAAGGGAGTCCACCATTGCTATACCTCTGGACTGCTCAGACAGATGCAAATCTTTATTCTGGGATCACAGAGTTGGATCCAGTACTCCAGATGAGTAGTGTCATCATGGAGTAGAGGGGGACAATCACCTCCGTGAACACTGCATTGGAGGCACCAGAAAATTACTTACTTTCTGGGCTGCAAGCACACATTGCCAGATAATTTACAATTTTACAGCAAGTAGTAATCCCAAGATCTCCCCCTCAAAGCTGCTCTCAATGAAGTAATCATCCAGTCTGTAGATACTGGGGTCGCCCTAATTCAGATGCAGTCCCTTAGGCTCAAATGTAGAACTCAAATTATTGATGACAATAAATTAAAGGTTCTTCCATTAACAATCTCAAACCTTTGTGCCTTTGGGCCAGGCCAGGGGCTTAACATTGCAAATGAACTTCTTCCTGAGCTTGGCTAGCCACAGGAAAAAAAAGAAACACAAAACCACCAAACATAACAACAAATATGATATAGCCAAAATAAAAAATCACTGTGTCTGTAGAAAGGCACTCTTCTAAAAATTCCAGGAAGAATGCTTATATATAGCATAATACAACTATTATGAATGACCTGATATTTAAAGATGAGTAGATGCTGGTGCTGCAACCACTCAGTTCAAAATTATGCTTCTGCTCTTTGGACAGAGAAAATAGACCACTGGGAAGAATTTATATCAGCATGTTGAAGAAAATAAGCAAAAATAACCATCTGGCCTATAGCACCCTATGTCAACCCACAGGGGCTATTTCCTTATCCCATATACCTTCAGAAAGGTCTAAGAGACCACAGCAGTGATGCCATAAATTTCCACAGTGAATAAGGAACCTTAAGATTGCAGTATTATAAACTCAGGGGTTTATATGTCTCTGAGTGGAGTTAATGGGAAGTTCTCCAGATCTAATTCATAACACAGACATGAAAACGCTATCCATTTCTTATAATGAGAAGAGGAGATACATACAAGTCCCTAAAGGAAGAGCAAAACATTTCAATCCAACAATTCTTTTTCAACCTCTTTAGAATATAAAAGCCTTCTGAGTTACTGTGACTGTATCAGAAAAGTTCTTGACAAAACCTAAGGAGGAAAAAATGTTACTTGTGGTCATTGTCATGTTCACTGTGTAGCAATAAGAAACTGACTATCATTAGCCACAGGATCTCTCATGAAGGGCACACTATGAGCAGCTCAATCAATTTGTTATCCATCTGAATGTCTTTTTCAGTAGTCAGCAGGTAGCTACATGTTCTGCCCATACAGCAGACAGAACCAAACCTTCAAACATCACAATACAAGTTTTTTGTTATCTATATAGCATACATGCACCTTATCAAAAGTCATTATAATTTGATTCTCATGGAAATAAATTTTTCAAGATAAAGGCCTCTGATGTTGAATTATGTCTATATCTATAAACAAAATACTGCTGGTGTATCTGAGGAACACAAGTATTCATCTGAATTGGGACATCAGCTTTTGGTGCTACATACAAGCAACTGTTTACTAAACAAGGATTTCAGTGACTCTAGTATTTCAAAGGCCACATAATATTTTTCCTACTTTGTTGTTATTATTTTCCTCCTCACAGCTATACAAACACTGTATTTTCTTTCAGTAACCTTAATGCAGAGAAAATTAAGTATACCAGTGTTTTCCGCATCAATGATTTTTTGGGCTAAGAGAAGATCAAAACAAAAATGCAGAGGCTGGTTTTGTGGAAGAGTGTCAAACCAAAATGTTTCATAAAAATACATTAATTAATTCTATGGTTTAAACATCCCTACTTCAAGTCACACAGACACATGATCTTGATAAAAGTAAAATCCCTAGATTTTGTAAAGATGGTTTCACACAGACTTGGTATGGAAATGTGCCATCTACTAATCTGGGAAATGATCCAGAGGAAGCGAGCAAATCTATCAAGTATCTGCGTGGGTAGTTGGCACACAGCACCACTCAGTAGAGGGAAATCTCATTCACAACCAGAAAATTACTTTGAAAATGTTTTAAAGATAATGCTGAACTGTTAAAATATTCTGAATCAAAATCCTTAACAGCAATTAAAAATTAACAAGACTGAACTCATTAACATTAACTTCTAATCGACAAATTTACATTAACATGAAAAATAAATAGTGAGAAGTTCATTCCATGTTTTTTAACACTCATTGGGCTAAATGCAGTCATTGCTAAACAAAGGATGACAATAATGGGATTGCAAGATAAAACTCAGGCTAGATTTTTGTTAAAATATTGTTCCCTTTCCCAAAAAAAGACAAGAGACTCCAAATGTCTTCAAGCTAATATATATATATATATATATATATATATATATATATATATATATATATAAACAGATCTGATTCTTAGTCATTAAGTCTCCTGCTTCTAGAAGCAATCAGTACTTGATATGCAGAGAAAGGCTAAAGGCTTCAACGATACGCCTGAACATTTTGGGAATGCAGGAGGCATTAATGAAGAGGAGAAAAGTCCCTTCTTTGCTTTTCTGAAGATCAGCTTAAAGTATAAAAACCAGAAAATCCATAATTAATCAATTTCATTATTTCATTGTGTTGTCATAATATGTTCCTATGCCATAAATTTATTACACTATGCTTTTGCTTATTAATATTTTACTTAATAGTATCATTTTACATTAAATTTTGTGTCAAACCATATATTCAGCATTTAAAAAAATAAAAAATCTGTAAAGAGGATAGCCCCACAAGGATAAATGGCATGTGTAGATGTACCTATGCTTACAGAGAGATGTAGGGGTAAGCGAAGAAGTGGCTGAGCTAATAATGGACCATTATTAATGGACCATGCACCATTTAGTATGTGCAGTGAGCAGATACTTCCAGCAGGTTGAATAAGTTATGCAGAGCAGTTTCCTGATTGGATGCATTTAAAAACATTGAGGACCTGGAGCTAAGCACTTTCCCTTTTAAAAGAAGTGCTGCTCATTTTCATCCAGCAGTTTGTCTCCTGAGTGACTAAAGTGACCCCAGGCCAGGTTACAAAGGAGTGTAATGGCCTTGAAAACAAAGTAAATGCTAAGAGATCTTCTTATCCACAGGAATTCAATAACTTCTAGAATGTTTGAATATTACTTCTCAGATATAAAGCCATTCATGACAGATACTCAAAAGGCTACTAGAGCTCAAAAGACATGAGATACCTCAAAGAAACCTTGCATTACCCTTAATGGATTTCTAAAGATTTGTGGAATCAACATTGTGAATTTGTGGAATCAAATTTGTGGATGAACAGTGTGCTTTTTCTTCCTCTCTTTTTTTTTTTTCTCTTCTCTTTTTTTTCTTTTTATTTTCACAAGACCCAGTACCTTCACTATTACTACTCTGAATGATTGCAGAAGGAAGATTTTCTGATGCCTGGCAGCAGCAATCAGATTTGTAAAGAAACGCAGAAACGCAGAAAATCATGCTGACCTAGAACCAAATTAATTTATGCAAGTATTAATTTTGGCTAAATATACTATAATATTTGGCTAAATATACTATAATATATACTGTAATTTACTATATAATAAATATAGTGCTTAGACAAACAGGGATTAATGCAATTTACAGAATAAAAATCTTCAAAATTATTATTTTTTAAAATGTGGGTAGGGAAGAGGACCAAAATCACTGGAATAAATTTTTTTATCCCTTTTTTACACCAAGAAAAAATGACACTATTAAAAAAGGAGTGATGGAAGTTACATCCAAATCCTGTTTCCAGCTGGACTCACTTTGATATCAGCATTTACATCTGAACTAACACAAGTGGAATCACAAGTGGATTAAATAGTGCTCACTAGTAAGATACAATTTCTTACATAAATTTTACTAAATAAATGTAGAATGACCACCTATCAGTTGCAGTTTTATATTCTCCTAATGAATGCAATCACATTTCATACTTCAAAGTTTCCTTTAATAATCTATAGGGGTCAGAAAAGAATTGTCTTTGATGGACAGTTTGATCTCTGGGAGTGAATTTTTTTCCTTGCTTTCCTTTGAGTCATATATCAGCCTTGACTATGTTTTGGCTCTGAGATGACAGCTAGACTCCAGAAACAACAGCTACACACCAGACATATCTTTATTCCATGCTTCAACAAGGAATTTTCCACTCATTTAGACTGGCAGGACCTTTAAGGGACTTATACCTACTCATGTATGAAGCATGATAGACTTGCTGAGATAACTGGAACCTTGCCAAACATTGAATGTTGCCTTCATCTCTCTTGAAATTACTTCTTCAGAAATACCTTACCTGAATAACATCTGGGTTTCTTATTGTGTAAATGGCTAATATATTGAGAACATATTCACTTCCCTTCCAGAAAAAAATGTTTATCAGGCAAAGGGCCTTATGGAATCTCACTTGCAACTTAAATTAAGACAGCCTATTATCAGTGAAATACAGGGCTGGAAAGGACTTTGAGAGGTCATCAAGTCCTATCCATGACATAATTCCTTACTTTATTCAGTAATTGGTCATAACATTTTGGTATTTTTTAGTGGGGAAGATGAAAACTTATAATGGAAACACATGATGGTGTGTCTTTTGTGTTACTGATATACACTAACAATCTCCTAATAAATTTCAATTACTGATGTTACTTGTTTGGCTACTACAAGGAGATTGCTGAAGGTCAGGGTTTTTCCTTTTAATTCTCTTAGGGAATTTTCTCCCTTTTTTTTTTTGTTAAAAGATAATAATGACCAGGTACTTAGGAGAGACAAAAGAAGTTGCCCCAGGAAGGGTGCAGATGGCTACTCTCTTATCTGAGGGTTTCTCTCAGAGGGGCAGAGATACCATGAGAATTGGGGCTGGAAAGAAAAAGAAAAAAGAAAAAGGAGGGCCTGGGGCAGCTTCTTGCTCTCATTCTCTCTCGGCTTCAGAAGAGGATGGTGGAGCTGCTTCTTGGTGTGGGGGAATTGGCCTCCACCAGAGCCCAGTCTGGTCCTGCTTCTTCTGCCATGAATGGGCCTTTGCACATGAGAGCAGCCACTGAACTAGGACTTTATTAACAGCCTACCTCACTAAAAAAGGTACTTTCACCATCTGCTTGGGTGCCTCAGGCAAAACCCCCAGGATTCTGAACTCTTTCGCCCTGCCAGGAGCCTCTCCCTGCCCTGTTCATGTTTGGGAGCTTGGGCTGCCACTGTCCAGACCCAGGTGTTTCTTTGCTGCTGCTCTGGGGTTTTTTGCTGGACTGTAGCCCCACACGCCTGGCTGCCTGGACACTCTGCAGTTCCAGTTGCAGCTGTGGAGTTTCTGATACATCCTGCGTACTACTTCAGGATTACGCTTGTTCCTGCCATTCCAGCTTGCTGCTTTCAAGGTCCCTGTTACAGCTTCTTTTGCTATCCAGAGAGGCACCAAGACTGCCCAGCCCTCGGGTTTGTGAAGCAAAGCCCTTTTTCCATCCCTTCCAGTCTTGGCCAGGCCACCATTACTGAGATCCCTAAGCCCGCGCCACAGCGCCCCCTGCCGGCGCGGCGGAATCACCACACCCGTGCTGCCCGCCGGGAGCCAGCAGCGCCCCTGCCGGCCGTGCCCGGAACTGCACTGAGGGAAGCGCTCGGAGAGCGGGCAGAGACTTCATTAGGTTTTCTGCTTTTTTGTCCATTGTTGCTGCCGTTGTTGTTTCTTTGCCCTGCTATACACATACATACTAGTACAGAACTGTTATTCCTTTTCCCATGTCTTTGCCTGAAAGCTCCTGAATTTCAAAGTTACAATAATTCAGAGAAAAAGGTGTCATATTCTCCATTCCCAGGGAGGTTCCCACCTTCCTTGGCAGACACCTGTCTTTCAAACAAATACAGAGAACTAGATTGAACACAAGTAAATATTTCTGAATATTCTGCAAAGAATGCCTCTGTTGGGATCAGCTATGACTTGTCCACAATATTACCTTCTTGTGACTCAAATGTAGACCAAAAACCACAGGATATTTCCTTATAGATAACTGAATACCCAGATCTTCTTAATTTTTTTAGATGATTTTTTTGTTGTTTTTTTCAGCTACGGTACCCTTATCAATATTTTAAAATAATAACTTGAGACCTATATTTCATGACCATCATGGCAGATTGATTTCTGAATGTATCTGCCAGAACAATTGGTAGATGGACTGATGATCATGAAGCCTTAATGAGTTCTTTATGCAAACAAAAGGCATTTTCTGAGAAATTAATTTGTTAAAATACTTGGAAAAGATGGTTACCAGACAATGAATAAAGTAGACTCACTGGTATCATAAGCACCATCAGACAGGTGTTTTGGTTTGGTTTGTTGGGGTTTTTTGGGCGTGGTTTGTTTTTGGTTTTGTTTTTGTTTGGTGTTCTGTTTGCCTGGTTTTTGGGGGGGGGGTTGTTTTGGGTTTTGGGTTTTTTCTTTGTTTATTTGTTTGAGGGGTTTTTTTTTGGGGGGGGGGGCAAGGGGTGGAGCATTGCTACAATCCAAACTCTTGAAAATATCCATAAACTTAAAAAATTACATCATAGATAATTAAAATCCGTAAGACTTTTCCTCTTCAATTCCAGCATTGCTGAACTGGGACATTTGAGGAATATCTCTATTTCTCCCTACATTTACTCATTATGAACAATGCAAAATAGCTAAAACACAGGCCATAAAAAATATGTGGAATACAAGAGTTTAAACCTATGCAGGCTGCAGACTAAATAGGGGTCTCTGATTTCATAGACAAGTGTGTTAAACACTGAAGAAAAACAAAATCTAAACTTCCCCTTTTTTGTGGGTACATTTCCAAAAAAGGGTAGTCAAAAATCCAATTTGTGCAGTGCCCTGTCCTATTCCTTTGTTTTATCATTCAATAGATTGCTTAAGAAATATACCTCAGGGATATTCAGTTTTGGGATCCACATCAGGCCTGGTAGGTGTTAACTGACCCTGCACTGAACTGTCCTCATGCAAGATTTAAAAACTCAAGTCTGGTTGGCCGGGACATTTAAGTACAAATATTCCCAGAATGAAAAGGCAGCTGCCAGAGAGCAATCAGAACCAGAAAACCCACTTTAGACAGCTAAGCTCTCCAAAGCATAAGTACATTTTAAGCCTCCACAACCCTATGTAATGAGATACAAGAAAATTAGGTACTTATCCAGTCTGTTGCTGATGTTATTAGCTTTGTAACTAGAGGCTATTTCCTGAATCAGGATCCTGCTCCACTCAGGTACTGTACAAAAAAGGATGAATGAAGATTGTGGGCTAAATAAACTAATGTACTTGCAGTCATTACTGTATAAGCAGACATCACTACTGTAGACATGCACCTTCCCCCACTTGAAATTTCACTTATATTGGACGAAACAGTCCATCTGTCTCCTTGAAAATTTAGAGATATGTGTGAAAACTTTCAAAATAATCACTGTCAATTTGCAATTTGCTGTAGAATAAGGCTGCTGGATTTTTTTCAGCAACCATACCGTGTGAAATTACTCTTGCAATTAAATCTATTGGAAGCTTTTGCAAAAACACTTTTCTGCCACCATTGACTGTGTCTATTTGTACTGAGGTATGTCATCACCTTCCCCTCTCCTTGCAGAGGAGTATGGATGCTAACTGTGAAACAGAGAAGCACAGTGCCTGTGTAAATTACAGGCCACATAGCTTTCTCAGTCTTGCCTGAGAAAGTGGCCTGGGAAATCATGAAGAGGAATTAAAACAATCCTCAGAGACAGAAAAAAGCCTTGCAGGTGCTGTTTGTCTGTTCCTTGTTTTCTTTGCAGGAGAAGGTCAAGGGGTGGTGTGCCCCACTGACCAATGATGGTGATGTAGTAGTTTGCTAACCAATAAGAGTTTCCTTTCTATACTTTCCACGTATCGGTCTATAAAAAAGACCTGAAGTAATAAACTAAGAGAATTTCTCCTGATCGACACCCAAGAGTGTCTGTGTCGTTCTTTTCGCCGTTCCTAATAGAGCGACAAAGGAGGGTGGTATGAGAAAGTTTTGCGAGCTACAGTGTTTTTTCTATTCTTTGCATAAATTCTTAAAAACAATAGTGTCTAGAAGCAATTCACCCAAAGATATCTCAAGCCAACCTTCTACTGTTCAAATAACAGGAAGTTAATATAAAACCTAATTAAACTAAGTGGCACAACCCTAAAATTATAGGGTTTAGCCAGTGGTGAAGTAATTTATTTTCTGATAATGAATGATTTGGTATAAACCTTGCAAAAATATTTCCATTTATTAAATAAGTTAGGGAACAAATGAACTCAGAACAAAAGGCTGTCACTGTGAATATCAGTGTAACTTGATATTCCCACACTCAAAGAGTTGCTGGTAACAAGTCTGTTAAGTCCTGGGTTGCTTTCTCTTGTTACATCTCAAAGCTATCAGGGTGGGAAAAATACTAACACAGAATATTTCTCATTGGCTAAATAGCAATGTGTCATACAAGAGGAAAAGAAAAATTAGCAGGCATAAGTATTTATAATTTAGAATACATTGTCTGAGTAGGCAAAACTGATTATATTTAGTGTTGTAAGTAATAGTGGTTACTTATCAGGCCCAGGCATTGACACTCCTCAGTTAATTAATTTACTTTAAAGAGAAACAGGAACATCAAGATGTGGATTATATTTTTTTTTTTTAAGGAGGAATTCCTGTTTTTATATTGTGTCATTCAGTACTACATAAGAGATGGAGATCCTTACTATTTTCTGCTCATGAACTCTCTTTATAATCAAGTTATTACCAATATATGAAAAGATTGCACTATTGTATATCACTCTGGGCCAGAGCTTATCTGGCTCTATCACTTTGGCCTGCTCCAGGAGTGGGTCACACCCCAGGAGCAGGATTGTTAGCGTTCAGAAACACATAATCACAGAATGTTTATATGAAGGTGCTTTATTAAAGAGCTCTGGGTGTCAGGGGTACACATACCCAAATCTGACCTGACTTGGTTTCGAGCTGAACATGTTTTATACTCTATTCTTATATAACATACATATTAATTATTAAACTTACATTGTTCTATTGTATACATTGATTCTATCCAAGCATGAATTTCTCATGATCCCTCTCAAACCCCTAACATAGTTTCGCATGATTCTTTAAACAATAATTATATCTAATCACCTCTAACAATTATATCATTTATCATATGCTGACTACACAGGTGCAGTTTCACATGACCATAGCAAGCACAAGGCCTAAAATTTCCCAGGGCCTACTTTTAACACTTTTCTCATGGATTGCCAAGCCTAACTTCCTTTCTAACTCCCCAAATTTTCTATGATTTTAAAGTCTTTTACTATCAGGATGACCCGAGGTACGACTAGAGTACTCACTCTACGACATTTTGGCTGTCAGTCTGTGCTCGGAGGAGACAAGGATAAGAGAGAGGTCTTTTGCATGGAATAATAGAGGATTTATTGCTGTGGGGAATCTTGGGGGAAAAAGACAGAAAATGCGAGCAGGCAACAGCTGAAATAGGGAGGCCGTTCAAAGGGAGGGTGTTGTAGTCCGCAACTTCAGGATCTCGCCCATGGAAGCCATAGGGTTCTGGGGACCAGCATGGAACACCAATGAGATGGGCTTCTGTTCATGAAACCATAAATTCAGCATGGGAACAAACTCAGATCCAGAACAGAGAGCCCCAAACAAAGGCAAAGCAGGGGTTTTTGAGGGACAGAACTCTTGAGGGTCTCCACCTTTGAGGGTGGAGTTCAGGGTCAGGGACCACTAGAAACACAAGAAGGGAGTCCCTCCAGGGACTCAAACCCAATCAGAACTCCTGGGCCGCCCTTCACAAGGGGTTTGGGGTGGGACAACTTCATCCAGTGTTCACATACCCATCCCCCAACACAGGGGGTCAAAATTCACACACATGGTTACACATTCCTCTCCTTTCACAATGCTTATCTGAAACTAACTCATTGCCTCCCTGAGGCACTTCACAACAGGAGGGTACAAAGCATCAGGTAATCAGAGATATCCTGGGGAGGGGTAAAAGGCAGGATTCACAAAATCATCATCCAAGGAGGGAGGTAGGGGGGAAATTGGGTCACATGGACCAATCAAGCATCAAAGTTTAGGGGATTTCAGAAGTGGAATTCCAAGCATGAGGTGGGCCTAAGACAGATAGACAGGAGACTCAGGGTAGATTGACAGCATGGGATGGGAGGGTCTCATTTGGACCAAACCATCAACTTAGGCAATAACAGAACATGCCATTAACAAAAAACACACTGCAACAACTGTATACATTCATTTTTCAGTCTTCATCAGATCTTGCTTTACAGCCCCCAGATGTGTTACTATAGAAACTTAAGAGAATGTGACATCATCAGTATTTATGTAATAATGCCATTGAAATCTATCAGCTTGAGCTTTAAAGGCAATTTTCAAAGTTAACAGCCTGAAGTGGAGCTATAAACTGCTGTTAATGCTGTCCAAAAAGTTGTTACTTGCTCAGATATACAAGCATTTTAACACTATTACCTGTAAAGATGCAGTCTGCTGCCTGAGTCTGATTCATGTAATTGAAAATACTGCTAAAACAGTAAATGTATTCATTTGGACCTGAAGTTATACAGCTGGTTTCATCTAGATCATCTGCAACTGTCATTTTAGGGTAATGGTCATTTCCTGCCATTTTTCAAAGAAAAACAGAAATGTGACTTTTTGTCACAATAAAAAGAATATGAAAGGATCAGAGCAGATGCAGGCTCAGATTCTTTTGCCCCACAAAATTGTTTTTAAAAAATCTAAGCATGTGTTTCTGTTAAAATTAACAAAGATGTTTTAGACTATTCTCTGCCACATCTCAACTCTATCTACTCTAGAGCCAAACTGACATTTTTTTAGTTTGGGTTTGGTTTTGGTTTTTTATGTCTTGTATCCTCAGATTTCTACCAATGCAAACAGTACTTATGGACTAAAAAGTCACAAAAGGAGGTATTTAGGCTGCAAGAGTTATCTTCTTCTGAAGAAAAAGTGTTGATAACAGTGAAATTTTCAGTATTCATAGGAGTCTCTTTTCTCTTCTGGATTTGCACTCCCTCACCGCATGAAACCTTGGACAAAGTCATCATAACTGATTGCTGAGTACTAAATGAGGCAAATCCTGGCAAACCTTATATGGCTAAGGAGATCATCAGGACCTCAAACAGCTGGTGAATCAAGCAACTGTGTCTGGGATAACCCACTCTGGCAAAAGCTGCTTACACTGGGGAGGCCTGCCTTCTGCAGCCAGGAGATCTGGCACCAGCTCCCAAGGTCAGCAGGGAGTTTGCATGAATGAGCTTTCTCTTGCCCCATGAATTTCATCTTGCCATTCTGTTGGGGAGGATGAAACAGGGAAACCTTATGAATGTGATTATTTGGCAAAAGATTCTGAAAATATGAAGCCTAGAATCGAAGTAGAAATGAAACCCTGCTTTGAATCATAAGATGCTGAGTATTAGTTACTATATGACCAAAGAACAATAGCCTAGCCAGCTAAAGGAGAATCCCTGGTTGATAAAATTATGTCCTTCTGCTGATAGAAAGTCCAAAGGTCAAGAAGTAAGGAAAGAACTTACAAAGCTTTTAGAGTTTAAAATGCAACACTGTATGTTAATATGGGGATTCTCACAGGCTGTATGTAAATTCTTTAGTGGGTGTATCTTGTAGTGATTGGTTACTGGGAATTAGAATATTCACTATAGAAAAAGATATATTGTATTGTAACAAGAACTTTGCTTCCTTAGCCTTTCCCCTCTCTCAGCTCTTAGCATTTCCCCCTCTCTTAGCCCTTCCCTGCTCTTACCCCTCTCTAGTTTTCCCTGTTTTCTCCCTCTGGTTTTTCCCTCTTTCCCTCTCTTACTCTTACCCTCTTGGTTTTTCCCCCTCTTACCCCTCTCTTGTCCCCCCCCTCTCTCCTAAGCCTCCCTGGTTTTCCCTGCTCTCCCTCTGTTGCTCTTGTTTCCTCCCTCCCCATCTCTAACCTCTTCTCTCCCTTTCTCACCGCACTCTCTCCCCTCCCCCCCAACCACGTGGACGCCGAGGCTGGTGGCGGACACGGGCCTCTCCCTCTCTTTGCCCTTATAATAAATTGCTTATACCTGAACAGCTTGATCCTGGAGAATTCTCTCACCCAAGCGAGTGTTTTGAACACCAATACCATTCCATCCAAACTATGGTTTCAGGACTGCAAAGGAATCAGTTTGAAAATGGAAAACAAGTACAAGTACTTTGTGCGAATAAATTTGACATGCCTTTAAAATTATGCAAGTACTCTTATCTCACTATTTCAAATAATGAAAAAGCCATCCTTTTTCCCCTCTGTGTTTTGTCAATTGGTCTACATGCTTTTGGTCCTATGATCCTCTTTCAGACAGTTTCCTATTATTTTCTGCCATAATTTTAAAGGAAAATAGAAACAGAAGACAGAGTTTTTTCACTATGACATAAATAAGCTTGATGGTCATTTTGTGTCTTGAATTAAAAAAGATTGGTACGTGTTTTTTCCTTAATAATTTGTCCATGTCCATGAATTACAGTATGGAAAGAAAAAAAGCTAAAACACTGGCTGTTTCACACATAGGAGAATTTTTATATTACTGCAGTTGTTTGTTTTGGGTGGAATATACAACGTAAAGCAGCATGCCATTCCAGTGCATCTGTGGATGATAGGGTACAGATTTCTTTTCCTTAGCACTTTCTAAAAAATTAGGTCTTCTCATGAAGGATTCAGTCTCCACTAGAGTATGCGCCATGTGTAATTTTTTGAGGAGCATAAGTATAATATATGACCTGTGAACTAGTTTTATTATACTCTGATTGAGAAAGATATTTGTGAAAGTGAATAAACAGCAAACTACTCCAGGCACTTCCAAATTTTAGATGAAGAATTTCACATTATCCTCAATCTCCTAATGCTATGTTACAGCTAAGAAGTGTTTTTTGTTCTTGTACATATGACACGGGTATTTTTATATCCAATACAATCTAGGAAAATGGGATTGTGAGATAAACTGTAAAAATTGTTGGAAGAAAATCACACATAGATAACAGTATTAGCTCATTTAATGTGGCAGCTTACCAAACTTCATACAATAGAATTGTTAGAATAAATGTGGGGTAAAGAGAGGACCAGAGCTTTTGCTATTTCTGTGATATCTTGCCTTTAAGATTTTTAAATAACAATGTTTGAATTTCTGATTTATAAACTCGAACTTTTCAGCAAGAAACTTTCCTCCATTTTGCATTCCACAGGTCTTTCCTCTTTCCTGTTTCTCCACTTAGGAGTGACCAAAATCTATGAAGTCTTTCAATCCCTGAGAGCGAGTGTTCAGTAGTACCTGTGTTGATGTCCCTACAACAACACCTACTTACACTGGCCAAGAGTAAGTAATATCAGCTGCAAAAATACTAACCAAGCCAAGGCTGTCGTTTAAATTATAAGCACAACTCTGAAGGCACAGTTTCAATTCTGAGGTCCATTTACAACAACAGCACTGTTGTAATGCACATTTCTTTCTAGATCATTGTGAAGCCTATGAAAGATGGAATTGTATTAAGGTATGATGTAGCTACAGGATAACTTTATTTACTGTCATTTGGATCCACCTCTTGGAAAAAGGATAGTTTTACATAAAGAAATGTGTATCCCCTTGCCATGGTGCAGTTGATCCCAAATATCTACACTGCTGTTAAGAGAGCGACCCCAGCTGGAATACTTTAGAGTGTTTTCTGATGCTTTGATAAGACTAATACTCACTTTTTAAATATAGCTTCAGAAAATCTTTCTCTTTACCTCCTTCCTTCAGTGTTTCCAGGACTGTTTTTTCTTTTTGTAAAGCATTTACTCAAAACATGAAGTGAAAGCAGCTGTGGTTAGTGGATGAAGTAAAATCACAAATTACTTACTTGAGGCCAAACCCAAGAAACCTGGCAATTAGTCCTTTCATTCATGCACCAACCCCACAGATTTATTCTTATTGAAAAGAAACAAATCTGTAGTGTTGTTTGTGCATTGGAAATGGAAATTTCCACAGAATTATTGCTTATTTCATCTATCAAGATATAATAGGACCTGACCATGGTTTCTTTCCCTTCTCCTTAGTGCAACAGGTCCAGATATTATTTTATTAAATGTCTCAGATTAAACATTCTCTGTCAATTACAGATGACAGAGATCTTCTAAGACAGTAAGTCCTACTACAATGCCTGCTTTAATTGCTACATTATAATCTCCAGACCTGAAAAACTTCAGAGACCTCCAATAGTAAAATGCTATTCAGCTGTGTGGGTGTGGAATTCATTACACATTGTTCTCCTCCCCCTCACCTCTCTTGCATACTCTCTTTCCTCTTGGAAAGTGACTTGGAAGTGTGCCCATGCCTCAGGGTTTTACATACAGTAAGTTAAAATACCATTTAAAGTTTAAGAACAATGCTGCTTTGAAGGCCCTGCAGAACAGAGAAGAAAGCAGGAAGGCATGACCAGAAGGTCTGTTCAAAGAGCAACAACAAAATGGTGACATTGTTATAAATGTACTATTGCCGTATTTTTCTTTAAGGGAAAAAAAATAACATCAGAATAATTTTTGGCATCTCTCTGTAAGAAGTGTCCAAAGGACAGCAACAGTTGGGCTCTAGGGCTTTTTTGGTTTGGTTTGGGTTTTTTTGTTATTTTATTTTCTTTTTTTTTTTTTTTTTTTCATAGCAAACCAGAAATATGCTGGACCAGAAAACATTCACTTCAATACACTTTTTTCCTTGAAAGAAAAACATTTTGTAATAGTTTAGAGTTGGTGACTGAGTCAATTATTCCAGTAATTATCTCTTCTTTTTGTTCCTGTTTCAAGGAGTTTACTGTTAAAAGATTTTTAGAGAAAACCTGAAACAATGTAGAGTTATCACAGGAAAAATTTCAGTTTATGCTGAGATAATATTTATAGATTCATAGCGTCATTCAGTTTGGAAAAGACTTCTGAGGTCATCAAATCCAACCCTCAATCCAGCATCATCATGTTCACCACTAAACCATGTCACAAGTGCCACATCTGCCAGCCCTTTAGATACTTCCCAGAATGGCGATAGTGCAGATGTGAAGGGAACCATGATGAGGAAGGGATTCAAAGGGATTCAAGGGATTCACTTTTTCAGTTTTAGCTAAAAAGGCTATTACAGCTGATCTAAATTACACTGACTGCAGCAATCAGTTAGGACATCTCAAATCTACCCTTAAGTGGCCCTTTCCATGCATGCCTCCCTGGCTCTATGCCACCTTGAGAAATCATTTAGAGTGGCACACTCCTTAAGCATCCTCTAGAAATAGTTTTCTGTCTAGTTATACAGGAAGAAGCATAGAGGGCCAAGAACAGAAGCTTAGGTTTTACTTAGAATCAGCACTGTAGTAGTTATTTCATGGAATCATGCTGTAGAATAAGAGAAGAATGGAAGATGTCAGTTAAAGAAAGACACAATACATGACCCTGACGATGGAGTTGCTCCTCTATGACTGCACCACTTACACATGACATCAGACATAGATTTAACTTTTATCTGCTTCTACAGGCTCTGCTCAAAACCAGTCCTGTGTTGCAGAGGGCCACATCTGTACAATGACTGGGGACTTGAGTTCCTTGGGAAGTAGTTGAGCTTCACTGTTTGCTTTGCATTTGTTTTTGTTGGTAATTTTTTCAAATGTTAATTTGAACATTAACTGGTTGTTAATTAAAAGTAATTTTATTGAGAAAAATCTCTTGAGGCTGCATATAGAATTTACATGAAAACATTGAGAAACAGTTCAAAGGATCAGGAAAAGTCAAATTAAATTGAGTAATTCAATAAAAACCCAATAACCTTTTAATTTGACTCAATAATGCAAACAGGAAAAATAATAGCAAGTATTAAAACACTCATCACTCATGCCCTAGTGAGAAGAAACACAGCTGAAAGACTTATTGAGATAATGTTTTTGCTTGACCTAATATTAGATGTTACAAGGTGGGGCTTCCTTATTAAAGATTTCTCAGGGTTTCCACTACTTTGCATGAAACCAGTACCAACTCATTAACCTCTTCCCAGGTAAAACAGTGAGTGGGGATTTTCTTGGAGACTTCTGGATTTGGCCAGACCCCGAAGCTGAACCTGACTGAATACTTCAGTCAACCTACCTGTTGAAATTAAAACAAGCTCTTTTTTGAAAAGCTGTGTCTGGCACTTTGAAAACCATAAAGATTACATTTCAAATGGCCCACAATAAAAGACAAAAAAAATTGTCTAACTTATAAGAGTTAAGTCAGTGCCAATGAAAGATGCATTGATTTTATTACTAAAAAAGTCCTTATGTATCAGATCTTGATCCAGTACCTAAATGTATCATTGAGTTCAGGGCATGCATTTTAACCCCCAGGGTTTGGATGATGTCAGAGGTTACTTAACTTTTCAGCTACACACTTTCCAATCATTTGCCAAAGGTATGACAACTGGAAGTCTGGGAGAAACAGCATTTGATAAGGTCCTTCACATGGCTATTTAAAACTTTTCTGGATTGCTGAAAACTGAGCACAGCAATGACCCAAAATCTGCCTCTGGTTGGTAACCATAAGACAGAGCAGTAGTCTGGTTTATCACAGATGTAATATTCAGGGCACCTACAGATGCCAATTGTGCCTACAGGAACTAACTTTCACAGTCTTATATCCATATCTGTAAGCTGGACAACTGTAGAGTATCTGCAGGTATCTGGAAATACTGGGAAGTTTAGAGGACCTGACAGAAGTTTTGTAAAGAAAAATGTAAGCAATCTAAAGATTTTCACATATGACAGAACACTGAGTTCAGATTTTCAAGTGCAAATTTGAATGAAACTATCCTTGACGCAGTCACACAGCAAGGCAGCTGAGCCAGGCTTCACTTCAGACACAGTTTTCATCTATGTTGTAATCTCTGCAATACCAGTTGATAGACACTCCAAGGAGCCCATACTCAAGGCAAGGAAAAGTCACTGAATACAACTTAGAAACATACTGGTATGGTTCAGTATCAAAGGACTTCAGTAAAGCCTCTGTTGCTTTCTCCCATAGCACTCTTCTGGAAATGGGCAGCCTGCAGCTTGGACCAGTGCATTCTTGGCTGGGTTAAAAACTCTCTGAATGGCTGTGCCCAGACAGTGGTGGTGATTTGCGCCACATCCAGTTGTCAGCTGTCACCAGTGGAGTTCAACAGAACTCACTGTTGAGGCTAGTCCTGTTTTGTATCCTTCATGTTCTGGACAAGGGGATCCAGTGGCCCTTCCGTCAGTTTGCAGATAACACTGAGTTGAGTAGGAGTGTTGATCTGCTGGAGGACAGGATCTGACCCTGTCTGCAAAGGGATCTGGACAGGCTGGATTTTTGGTTCAAGGACAGTGGCCTAAGGTTCAACAAGGCCAAGTGCTGGGTTCTGCCCTTGGGTCACAACAACCTCTGCAGTGCTACAGGCTGGGGCAGAGTGGCTGCCTGATAGAAAAGGACCTGGGGGTGCTGATCCACAACCTGCTGAGTATGAGCCAGTGTCTTGGGTTGACATGCAAGTTGTAACCAAAAGTAAGTATTCTATTACCATCTGTTAAAACCAGGTGGGGCAAAGTTCTTCATCATTTCCACAACCCATCCTGCCTCCAGGGGATATGTTCTGTTAATGGGCCGTTGATTCCCCCTACAGGACTGATAAAATGACATCATCCCATTGTGAGATGTTCCACCCAGGGGGAGGAGCCAAGAATTTCTACCTGGATATAATCTGAGACTTGGATCACTGCAGTCAGCCTTTCTCCACTGGATTCCCAGAGGAGAGACCAGACCCATCTACACCACCACTGTGCCTGCAGAAGAAAACTACACACTTCTACAGGATCAGTGCTTCAACAGAACCACATCTGTCACTCCAGGAGGACTGCAGCCACCATTTAATGGGACTGGTACCAACACCCTGACCAACAGGGTGTCAGGTTGAATCCTAACTCTGCTAGTGGGTTGGGGTTTTTTGTTTTGTTTTTTGTACTACTGCATTTTTATTTTTATTTTTATTTTTATTTTTATTTTTATTTTTATTTTTATTTTTATTTTTATTTTTATTTTTATTTTCCTAGTAAAGAACTGCAATTCCTACTCCTCTATCTTTGCCTGAGACCTCTTTGATTTCAAGCTTATAATAATTCAGAGGGGAAGGTGTGTTTTACATTTTCTCCCTTTCAATGGAGGTTTCTGCCTTCCTTAGCAGACACCTGTATTTTCAAACCAAGACAGCCCACTGTGCCAAGTGGGCAAGAAGGTTAAGGGCATCCTGGCTTGTATCAACAACAGTGTGGCCAGCAGGACCAGGACAGTGACTGTCCCTCTGCACTCAGCACTGGTGAGGCTCACCTCAAACCCCGTGTCCAGTTCTGGGCCTCTCTCTACAACAAAGACATTGAGATGCTGGATCATGTCCAGAGAAGGACAGCAGAGCTGGTGAAGGATCTGGAGCACATATCTGATGAGGAAAGGCTGAGGGAGCTGGAGTGTTTATCCTGGAGGAAAGAAGGTTCAGGGGAAACATCATCTCTCTTTATAAATTTCTGAAAGGCAGTTGTAGTCAGGTGGGTGTCAGGATCTTCTTCCTGGTGATGAGTGACAGAGTGAGAAGATATAGCTTTAATCTATGAAAGGGGAGGTTCAGGTTAAACATCAGGAACAATTTCTTCACTAAAAGGGTTGCTAAGCATTGGAATGGACTGCCCAGGGAGATTGTGTAATCACCATCACCAGAGGTGTTCAAGCAACAAGTGAATGTGACTCTTAATGCCATTACCTAGTTGACAAGATAGTGATCAGTCAAAGGCTGGACTCAATACTCTTGGAGGTGTTTATCAACCAAAATGTTTCTGTGATACTGTGATTCTTGTGTACAATATTGAGGGGTGTGGTTAAGGTGCCTCTGCACCTTATATATGGTCAGATATTCTGTCATTCAAAAGCCAGTACTTTTTTTTGAGAGGAGAAATATTAAAAAAACCAAACATTTTCCTTCATTTGAATTACTTGGTGAATGTATTATCACAGTCCAGAGTATAGGTGACTTCCTGTGTTTCACAAGTTTTAAGTTTGCAGAATAATACATAAGCAAATTTAGAAGCCAGAGCTTATTAAAATTAAAAAGGGTATATGAAAGGTGAAAAACAAGAACTCTGAAAAATAAGTGGCTAGTATTAATTTCATTCTCTGCCTAATGTTTGTTTTGTATTTTTAGAAGTGTACACTTAAATGATGTGTTTAGATGGTGAGTAGAGTAGGATTTGAAAGAAAGTCTTTTTTCAAACTAAGAAAGCTTCTTTTCAAGAAAAATGACCTATGTAGGTCACTGATCTAATGCAAGTACTGATTAATAGTAAGTGGATAAGTTGAGGATATTTGCCTCATTCAAAGGACAAAGACATGTCTACTTTACAAATTTATCAGCACATTTAGCACTAATAGGGCATCTTCTCACTGTTTATAGAAAAGGCATGCAATTAGATGAACAGGTCAACTGATCTACTTTTTCCAGATGGCATTTCCCCCTGGAATTGTAACATATTTGTTAAGGAAAAAACTCCCTCTCCACCTCTGTGTTTTATAGATATATAGATGATTTTGATTTCCAACAAAATCATCAGCCTACCATGAGCAGTATCTACAAGCAAGAATCCAGTGCTAGTGACTTTAGGTGGTAAAGTCTGTTGACAACCTCATGCATTTCTCACTTTTTGAATACAGTCTTGGCAACAGTTATTGCTTTTCCATAAAGTTTTTAAATTAGCAGTCTTGAAGACTTACTTCTATTTTCTTCAAGAACATGCACGATACAGTTGTTTATTACTTGTAAAATTTACTTTAGTATAGTATTTGCTCACCATCACGCTCCATGCAGCTCCAAGTCAGGTAACAGTGAAAAGGAAACAAGGGAGCATAAAAAAGTGAGTTTTGTGTGACTTATTATTGTTCTTTCAGTAGGAGCTTTTCCAGAAAGTGGACAGGTAAATACAGGAGGAAAGAAGAGAAAGAGACAAGGACTAAATCAGAGACTTACATGTAGAGACCTCAAGCAACATGGCAAAAATGTAAGGTTTTCCTTTGATCAAAACATAGCTAATTTTAACTGTGATTTTTACATAACACAGTGATTTTAACAGTTAGTTCAGAAAAACAACTGTGATTTCAACAGTGCTTCCTCCAAACCAGCTGAGGTACACACATATAGTACCAGTGGAAGGAAAGGAAGCCTAGGAGTCATAATTTAGGTTTTCGGTGCCCATCCTTGTCCCTTCACTTTTTGCTTCTCATAAATTAATGGCAAATCAGTTCACAGACCTGTGTTTTTCTACTAGTAGAAAAGTAAGAAGTAACTTGTGGTTTTTGAAATCAAGACTTCTTCAGGGGCACACAGGTGACACCATTTCCTGTTCAGTTCAAACTGTGTAGTGAGTGTGTGAGTAGAAATGAACAGAAGATCTGACTTTTGATTGTGGAAGCTTGTTCAGAGAACTAGTAAATATGCTTATAAGCAAGCCAAGATAAAGCCAAGATAAAGGAGTGATAGCATGATCATCTCATTTTTGACTCTTTCTTTTCTTTATTAAGTAGCAGTAAATAAATCAATCTGTGATGTCTTGTTATGCCAAGACATCTTTCTTTCTCTGTTAGCATCTTGAGTTCTGAGAATAGTATCATTAATTAACTGAGATAATAAAATTGGCAGAAAGAGAAAGAAAATGATAGGGTATGTCTTTGAACAATGTTATTAATTTCTCTGTAAGGAGGAATAGTTATAAAAGCAGATGATGTTTGTACTCAACAATATAATTTTATATAAAGTAAATATATACTTTAATATATATAAATAGATAAATTTATAAAATCATAAGTATATAATTTTATGAAGTTATAAAACCAATATTCACAGTAATACAGAATGATAACATTGCAATAGTGCATAGGATACCAGGAATTAAAATCTGTTGATAAACTAGAATTCTACAGATATTTTTTTCTGTAATTTAGTGGCACAGATGATGCCCATCATCTTATCACTTGAGTACAGCATCCTCAGCTTAGCTGCATGCTTTCTTTAGGAATATTCTGTAGACTTACTCTGGCTCCTGATATGTGCTCAGAGAATTCTTTGGAGAAAGGACTGAACCAGTCATACTTAAACACAATACCACTTCGTATTGCCAAGCCAGTTACCTTAGCTGTGGCTGAAAGAGAACTTTAACCTTTCCACACTTCATTACTGTCTTTCAGTGACCTGTGCTCTGCTGCCCAGAGCTGCCTGTGATCTCACTTCACAGTAAAATTCTATTTTGAACAGCAAAAACTTCCTCCCCAACTCAATCCATGTTATCTATTATTCACATTAGCATTTGTGCAAGTTCACCACGTAAGTCCTACTGGCTACTCAGAATACCTAGAAAGATTAACATTTCCACCAGTTTTTAAATACAAAGCTATATTCACATTTATCATTCAAGAAATACTGGGTGTCTAAAGACCAGGCAACATTTCTAAAAATTCTGCCAAGATTGGCTGCTCAGACATTCTTTTGCTAAAGAGTATTCCTCTCCAGGAAGACAGTCTGTTTAGGCATGATCATCTAAGAAGGCTAAAGCAAGTACAAAGTACTGAAAAAAACCCCACAACAACATAAGAGCTGTGTGCATATTAACAGAATCCTGCTCTCAGACAAATGTGAACAACAGGCTTGGTCTTTAACCCTCCTATTGGAGGACTTCCATTTTAAGTAACTAGGAGCAACTGACAATTCCCATCTATCAACTGAATTCACTAATAACCAAAGTACGGATTCAATCCTTCTCCCTTCCTCCATCCCTCCTTACCTTAATGGATATTTAGTTAAGCAACCAGAAACAACTATGATGGAATCAACAAAATGGCACTGCTGGCTTAGGGTCAATCTGGAGTCTGTTATGACTCCCACATTCTTTTCTACCAATCTGCTTTGCAGCTGGGGGTCTCCCAGCCAGTGCTGGTGTCTGGAGTTGTTCTTTCCCAGGTGCAGAACTTTGCACTTCCCATTGTTGCATAAAGTTCATGTCAGCTCATTTCTTCAGTCTCTTGAAGCACAATCCTCTAGTGTATCAGCCCCTCCTATCAGTTATCTGTCATCAGAAATCTTGTTGAGAATACGCTCTGCTCCATCATCATCCTCCTCCCCTTTTGACAATATACCAGAGGTAGTCAAGGCTTATTTTTTTGAATCAGGTGTCTCACTGCAGCAGAGGTCCCCTGGCTCTTCCCTAGGCAGAGTTCTTAAATATCAGATCCAAGGCTGAAAAAACACACCTCTGTCTCCTTTGCTTCCTATTGTCAAAATATGTCTTCTGAAATACTTTACTGAACTCTAAACATTAATTTTCCATCCTGGAGCCATATATGGTCTCTTAGATATAACATGTCTCCATTACTATCCAGGCAATCAAAACCATAGCTACAGGATTTGCTCCATTTTTCCTTCTTATTCACACATTTATTTTTCTCATTAACAGTTACAATTCAGTTATTTCATGTTAAACTCTGCATTGCTTGGTGCTTCCTAATTAGGTGTTATGGGTCCAAAATATTTAGTAGGTTCCTGGGGAGCATTAAGAGCTGGACATAGCAGTTCTAATTTTAGAGCAGGCACTGGACAGAAATATACTAAAATAATAAACAGGCTTTTAAGAAGCATCCTTGGTCAGCAGAATAAGGCAGAATAGAGATGAGCCCAAGGACATACTCTATTTCAATCTTGTTTATGATCTTGAAAACAAGCTTGAGTAGTCTATTGCAGGCTTGGGATGGCACAAATGTATGATAGTGCAACACAGGATCATGTTAAGGAGACCAAATACATCATAAAATATCATATTGGATTTTAATTTTATTCCTTCAAACAAAATTCTAACCTGTCCAAATAAGTTGGAGATAAGTCCTGGTTTCTAATATGAAAAAAAAAAAAAAAAAAAAGTTCATTTTGGGCATACAACTGTCAGGAAAATTAATCCACAAATCCCAGAGGTTTATGTCCAAAAAGGAGACAGAGGAGTCCTTTTTCCTTTATTCGAATAAAGGGAGAGGCCATGGGGCATTCCCCTGGGGTCTCTCAAATTTTTGGAGGGCGCAGCCTCCTTTTTATCCTAATTCCCGGCCTCTTGTCCCTTCTCTCTTTCCCCATAGGCTGAGGTACTTGAGAGGTACAGACTTCCCGGAACGCCTGATACCGGCGGTGATACCTTTCCCCCCCACCCCCCGCCCCCACCCAATGCATAATCCCTTCTTAATTCTTAACTTTTATGGAATTCATGGTGTTCTTTCAGTGCCTCTTTGATCTTTTAGTGGAATCCATCCCATTGTTTCTGTTGTCTCTTACTGATAGCTGCATCTTATCAGCGGACCCACAGCTTGTTTGTGAAGACAAGCCCATCATTCCTCTCACAACTAAAGAAAAGGGAACCCTTGTTCTGAATTACATGTTTCGTTTAGCTATTTGTTTCATTTATAAAAATAGCCTGTTTAACATTTCATGCTCCCAGATGATACAGTTCATGCCTTGTGGTAAAAATGGTACCAATGGGAAGCAGTTTATGTTCTATGTTTATATAGGGATAACAAATGAAAACCAGGCAAGTGTTTAAATTTCAAAAGCTTGGTTTTCTTGTATGTCTGCTGAATGTCTGAAATATTGAAGTATTATTACCCTGGGGTTTGCACTTATATTCAGGAAAGTTATGAGGTTCAGATCTTCATCCAAAGTACTGACTTGAATTCCATTAACACAACTGCTCTTTCTACATTTTACATTTCATTTTCTTCTTTGCATTCCTCCCCCAAATCCCCACACTCAGCCATGAAAAGTACTGTACATAAACAATATAAAAAGTTCATTATCCAAAGGTTGAAAAACACTATAAATTGACAAAAAAAAAAAAAAATTAAATCTGTACATGTCTGAGTAATGGTAATGTATTAAAAGGATGTATTAGAATTTTTTTCTCATTTCTTTGTTCTCTTAAAATTTGCATGTATTTTTTTTTTTTATGTTTCCCTTTAACAGAGCTAGTGAAGCTATGTGTGGAACATGTAGATCCAAAGAACTGACAAACTACATAAAATCTGAACATGAAATTCAAAGTTAGAGGAACATTTAAGATTCTATACATATAATACTTTCATTTTTGAATAAAATATTGAAAAATAAAATGTTCCTTTATTCCTTGCTAAATGTAGGATACACTTTTCTTTGCCAAGCTGACGTTTCCACAGCGCCAGAAGCTAAACCTAAATGTTCTGACTCTCAAAATTGAACATCTCTCAGCAAATAAGAAAAGTACAAAAGCGAAAATCTGATAAGAGAATGAATATAGTGATGTTACAGAGAGAAATTCATTGAAGACCAAGGACAGAATGGTCTAGAAAACAATGTCTCTCCCAGAAGTAAAGATGAAAACAGAAAAAATGAATATCGCTTAAATTTAAATCAAAAGTGCCCATGAAACTTTCATACAGAAAGCATTAATTGGATCAACACAGTATGCAAACTAGAAATAAATTTATTTATGACTACTCCCATTAATGAAAATCTACATCCAGAAACATTAATGCTGGAAAATTAATTCCTGAAGATCAGGAAATGTCTGTATTGATAATACTAAGAAACGCAAATTTTTCGTCAGCTTCTCAGCTAACATATAACCATTTTTTCTAGTTTTCAGGTTTTTATTCTGTGTCCTTTTTTATTTTCAACAGAAGACTCCTATTTTTGTTCTCTTTTTACAAATCACGCATTTGCTATTTCATGGCAATATTATATAGCATTGTCCCTGTAAAGGTCAGTAAAGATTACAAAAATTTTTTATTTCACACTCCTAGACTGATACAAGAGTCCAGACCTTTGGGGAGACAAGCTTCGTGCTAAGGAGAGAAAAAAGTCACATTTTCAGAGATAGAATGATACCATTTTTGAAGACAGGCACACAAAAAGACAGTATGGCGGGGTAGTTTGTCCATCAACACAAGAGGACTCCAAATTACCCACATTTCTAAAGGTACAGGAGCAACCCACTCCCCACCTGTCTTTGCAGAGTCAGATCAGAGACTATTGCTCAGCTGACAGAAGCATCTGGGATACACCTACCTAGTGCAATGCAGCCCTTCTGCTCGGAGACAGACAAACTATAAATTCAGTAGAGGGAGAAGGACATCCATAGCTGTGGGCACATCCTGACTGTTGGAAGAAGGGTTCTCTAGCCTGGATGGAGCTGTGAGCTGATGTGGCTGTACACTTTCTTCCATGTGAAATGGGTGGCAGTTAATTTTCATAGGCTTTTAAACTCATTTCCCCAAGTGAATCCAGTGAATGTTAACAGAGATTTCACTGGGTCTTAAATTAACTGTAACAAGCCTGACATGAACTTTCACTGCAGAAAGTGGTACAGAGTCATTTAAACACAAGGTAAGGGATCACAGAGCTACTTACACAGATGAGCCTAGTGAGCACACCTCACAGTTAATATCTGTGGTAAATGCGACACCCTTCTGCTCTAATAACGCATTTGGCTGGCAAAGAAGAATGGAAATATTCTCTTTTCATTCATATTAACTCAGCCTGTCTTTGTACCTCTTTTTACTGTTTCACTGTTCAGTACCACACTAATAAAACATGTTCTGTTATGTCACTTGTTTTGAGTCAGAAATCATCCCTGATTTTATCCAAGTATGAATATATGTACTGCATTAGGTAAGGCTTGTTTCATATAATGAACCTGAACACTAGACCCACCCAGAAAGGCAGCTACTTTTACAATACTTTAGCCATGAGGCTTTGGTCATAGAAACAAAGGTGAAAGATGAGGAATGAAATGCATGCAATAATTAAATTCAGGGAAAAAATTCCACAGTCATTTTTTTTCCTTTTTTTTTTTTTTCCCCTAATGTAGACTGTTTCCTGATGTCATGCCAGTTACATAGCTTGCTGTCATATGGTTGAATTTATAAATCTAATTTAGGATCCTGTTGGTTTTCCATTTGCTGTCTTTTCATAATGTTGACACCCTGACTTTTGCTGGCATTTATATTGCTATAAAGTAGGGACCAGAAAAGTCCATTTTTTAAGTTAGTTTTGTCATTTGAATTCATAATTCTGACTTAAGCAACACAGCTAAAGTTGTCTAATTTCATCAATTTTATTCTGTGCTCACATGACTGTTTTGCACAGACCAGGCAATTTGGCAGAGAGATTCGCCCAAATGTAATTGAAATATATTGCATTTATTTCATTCAGTGGGATTCAAAATGAGCAACATTTGACTGTATCAAAGAAGTCAATGAGAAAATAAAAACTTAAAAGACTTCCTTTTTATTTTACACAGAAGACATAAAAAAAGATAATACATGAAATGTTTGGGAAGAATTAGGTTTAATGCATGTCAGGTCCATCTGCTTTATTTTTAGCGCAGAAGAATAAATTATGTTAAATCATCTGACTGTTTAGCAAAAAATAATAAAAAAATGCATAATCTATTAATATTATTGCTCTAAATGTGAGATTATTATATAATAATTTCAGAAAGTCTTAATAAAAAAAAGGTGTTTCAACACATCTACAAATTTTTGTATTCTTTAAAATTTTTATGGTTTTGGAACCAAGTCAGATAATTAAAAATTAATTTAAACAACAGATATGTTATTTAATTAGCAGATTAGTTCTCTATCACAGCATTTGGAGACTGAGATATATTGTTTAGCTGACTATGACTATTTGGCTGGTTATCTTGGCTTGATGCTATCAGATATGATTATTACTGTTGGATTTGTTCTGCAGAGCCATCTCCATTATCTATCCCGACCATTCACACTTGGCGAGGTCAGACCTCAAGGGATATTTTACTAATAGCCTTCATCATAAGCTTTCTCATAATTGATGTAAGATATGTTGACTGGTATAAAGTAATTACCAGAGGCTGGATATGAAAGAAACAAGCAAATGAACAAACAAACAAAAAAATTCAAGCATTGTGTAGATGCCCTGAGATTAACACATGGCTTTAGTGTTAATATCTGACCTTGCTAAAAAAGAATAGTTGAGCTGTGTAACTTTGGTCATAATTTTGTTTCAGCTTTCCTTAAAATGTTTGCATTTATGAGGTCCTGATATTTTAAAAAATCACTAATCATTGTGAATGGATAAATAAATAAATAAATATTATAAGTTTATTTAAAGATGCCCAAAACTGATATCCTTGAACAGCAGACGTTTCACACAACATTTTACTTAGGCTCTCCTAGGATGTAGACAAGTGCTTGAATTCAGAAATATGAATATTCTTTGAAATTCTGTTATCATCACTACATGTCATATGCACACACACATTCTCCCAGGGTGAGATATCTTAAAGTAATATAGGGATCTGTTATTATATTGGTCACGCTGGGATGGAATTGTAAGTCTCATGTCCAAAACACCAGTTGCATACTTATGTTCATTAATATCCACTTAGCTAATAAAGTCACTCATTACTTAAGTTACAAGATTTCTCTCCCTGAATTTTAAACATGCTGAAATGGAAAGAAAAACAAAGTCAAAACTCTTCTACAAAATGCCTTTCAATCTTGCAGAACAGGAATCCTAAATTGCAGACTCCAGATTCTCACAGTATTTGATTTATATAACCCCTACTGCATGTGCACATTCCCTAGCACAAAGCCAGGAAGAGCTTTACTGCAGATTCTGATGGCATTCCAAAACCTGAAGAAATTTTGAACCACCTGTGAAATTTAGAAGAATTATGCATTTCAATCTACTCCCAGTGCAACAATATATATAAACTCATGCTAAATTGTGGTCAGAGTAGTAACGTTACCCTTAGGGCTACTCTTGGTCTGACAGCCAGGCAAGAGTTCAAATACTGTGTCACAGGGGACCCCATCTTCTACTATTTCACCAGGTAAATATAGCTGAATTGATGACCTGGATAATGGAATGTATTGGGAACACTCATGTATAAAAGAAAATCCCCTCAGTATGGGTTAAGTCTCAGCTCATACTGGGTGAGTCACTCTGAGTACTCACTAGTTAGATAGCTGCTCTATCTGGCCTTTCAAAAATTTGACACCATCAAATTGGCTATTACCAGTCTGCTAAATGTGACTACTTAAAGAAGCTCTTCAAAAATAATTGCAATGAAAATCAAAAATTATAACCAGAGAAAGCCACAGAGACACTGAGTTAAATTTACTCTTGGTGTATCCACAGTGGAATCAAGCCCGTATTTGATCTGTGCTTCCCAAATTTAATGTAAAAGTCAAGTCCACACACAAAATTTAGTCCTTAAACTGTTACTTGGTAAGGTGAAATACTGTTCAAACCACCCCAAAGGCTTCATGAGGTTAATGAGGTTCTGAGGAATGTGTATAAAACTATGGGATCTTACACACATTTGAACTCATGGTAGTTATTAGAAAAAAATATTTTTGTTTGTTTGGGGTTTTTTGTTTGTTTGTGGGTTTTTGTTTTGTTTTGACTGCTGAAGGGAATTTAATGTGGAGAAGGTATTTTTAGGTTTACTAAAAGACAGGTGTGTAAAAAACTCAGATATGGTACTGGGATCACAGTGATGGATTATGTACCCATATGCAGAACTGGAGTGCAAGGAAAGAGATTTACATGATGTCTATAGGTTTTGCATTCTTACCTGTAAATCCTGAATTTGAAAAATCTCCAGATTCTTTTCCACTTTGACTATGTCTATGCTTTCCACATATATTTCTACTTATACTTATTTTGGAGACCTGGATGTACTTTTCATATGATTTTCAATTTAAATGCTAAAGGGAAATTAATAGGAGAGTTCAAAATAAGAGATTATGGTAAAATTTTGCATGCAGGCATGTGATTAATTTTAGTCATAGCCAGTATAGAACATCATGTCCCCTGAATGAGTTACATACCACCTTCTCAACAAAGCAAAATTTCTCAAGAGGAAAACTTACTGCAATATAAGCAAATAAGATAAAATATGGAAGATAGAACCTTTCAGAATAATGATCTCTCCACTTTTCTTTTTTTTAGTATTATAGTTTTAAGAAAAGCCAGAAGCTCAGGTGAATGGGAAATTAATTAATTAATTAATGGGAGTTGCCCTCTCAGCTATAAACAAAATTTTAATTAATCCAAGATTTATTCCAGGCACCTTGCTTATAATATTACCCCTGGAAATATCTACAGCTGTTGCTGCAATCAAGAACATATTCACTATTGGCTAAGTCTCCACAGGTAAAAAAAATGGAGATAAAGGAGATAAATCATAGTTATGGTACAATCAGGGTGTCTTACAGCTATGACCTGGTAACCTAGGAACCACATGTATACACACACACATTTCCACTGAAGTGCAATCAATACTAAGATTGGTGCATTATTTGGGTAGCCATAATTTCCAGATTATTAGGATAAACTTTTAAAAATAACTTTTCACAACAATAATCCTACTTAAATTCAAGATGGAAACATTCAGAAAAAGAGAAGCTCTATTAGCTGCACAATGTGAGGCAAACAGGAACATGTTGCAGTGCGTTTCTTGTTAATGGCATGTTTGGTTATTACCTAAGTTGATGGTTTGGTCCAAATGAGACCCTCCCACCCCATGCTGTCAATCTACCCTGAGTCTCCTGTCAATCTGTCTTAGGCCCACCGCATGCTTGGCATTCCACTTCTGAAATCCCCTAAACTTCCAATGCTTGATTAGTCCATGTGACCCAACTTTCCCCCACTACCTCTCTCATTGGATGATGATGTTGTGAACCCTGCCTTTTATCCTCCCCAGGATATTTCTGATTAGCTGGTGCTTTGTACCCTCTCTTTGAACGGCCTCCCTATTTCAGCTGTTGCACAGTTGCATTTTCTGTCTTTTGCCCCCAAGATTCCCCAGAGCAATAAATCCTCTATTATCCCATGCAAAAGACCTCCCTCTCATCCTCGTCTCCTCAGAGTGCAGACTGACAGCCAAAAAAGCCATAGAGCAAGTGCTCTAGTCACACCTCGGGTCATCCCGCTCCTGGGATGTGACCCACTCCTGCTGCAGGCCGAAGTGATAGAGCCAGATAAGCTCCGGTGGGTTGCAATAGCTGGCGCCCAACGTAGGGCCCTGTGAACAGACCCCCATGGATGAACTGTGGATTTTATCCAAGGAGTTCTGGCTGTCAGCTGCCTCCAAGTGCAGCAGACTGGTTTTTCTCCAGTGTCTCTTGAGGGGAGGAAGTGATAATCCTCTTAGCATCCAGAGTACCATTTCCCTGAGGAGGACTTCCCTGCAGCCCCTGTTCAGTACACCAGAGGAGGGTGAATATACCCCAAGTTAGGCTGAGGGTGCTCACAAGTTGTGGGAAGGGTGCATTGCCCCCCGGGAGGGGTGGAGGGGGGACCAAAAACCTACAGGCCACAAGATTTGGCTGTGGAAAGCACCCTGTCCCTGAGACTGGCCCTGGAACTTTTATCTTTACTTTGTTAAGTTGTTTCGTTTGCTGCAGGAGAGGGTGGATTTTTTGCTGTGCTGGCAGCTTAACATCAAGGAAAATGGGTGCAAAATTGTCAGCACAGCAGAGAGGGATCTGTTATGGGTTATACTAATAAAAAATCAAAATCCTTGTTGAATAAAAATAATTGGATTTATTTTAGCAAGCAGCAGCAAGCAAAACAGTGCTGGGCAGCCGGGGAGTCACCGCTCCACCAATGTCTCGCGCCCCCCTCCCCAAACTTCAGAGTCCTTATAGCCTTTTCAGTTCCGGTTTCTGCGTCATCCGGGTTGCTTCTGTGTGGCTTGTTGCTAGGTGGTCATGTTTTGCCTTTTGGTGGTCGTGTGGAGGAAGATACTCCTCTTCCTCACAGCATCACCCTTAACCTGCAAGCCAAGCTCCATTTTTGGCTAAAATACTGGATACACAAGTTATGCTTCAAGCTCCATATTTGGCTAAGATAATGAGTATACAAGTTATGTTCAACAACAGGATATCCTTGGGGTTTCTGCCAGTTCTGCTTGGAACTTTTCAATTCCCAATACCTTGCTTAACCCTTTATTTTCTTGTTTTTATGAACAAACTCCTTATATACTCATCACAGGATCTCTTTTCAAATTTTGGGTACCCTGGAGGGTGGGAAAAGAAAGTTTTCAAAAGGGTTGTTAAAAAAGTTTGTTCAATGGCTTTTCTCCAGTTTCCAAGGGTATCCCCAGAGGAAATACCAACCAACCCCTTCTGGGACGTACTGGAAGCAAATTAACAGCTTTGACAAATAAAGGTGATGCATCAGTTGCTAAATTCTTTTCATTGTTTGTGCTATTTCCATCAGTGATAGTTGAAGAAAAGAAAGTGGACGAAAAACTTCAACTAACGCCCCTGCCTCCCCCATCCCCTGATCCAAAATCCTTGCCCCTTGCATACGAAAGTCTGTGCCAGGCAAACCGTGATGAAGCACAGGAGAGCTACCGACTCCCTGGCCTCCCATAGACTTCTCGGTACCCTTGCCTTGAGAGAGATGGCCACGCTGTCAAGGACCCTTTCCTAAACCCCTCTTTCCCAGATGATAATCCTCCAGTTCAAGTGAATGGCCCTAAAGGAGATTCCCAAGTTTTCTGTGACTCCTCCCCTGGCCCTCAGAATGCTCTCCAAGAGACACAAGATGGTGAAAGCCACATGGCTCAGCCCCCACCTTGAGCTTCTTCTTCCCACAATCCCTTTCACCCTGCTCCTTCCAACCCCTTCTTATCCCCTGACCCCACCCCTACCCATGTCCCTCCCTCCTCCTCCCCTCCCCCCAAACCCCACCGCTTCCCCGGGTAACCCCCCTTCCTTTCCACAGGCTCTGCCTCCCATTCCCATGACATCAGCTGTTCCCATGATGTCACCTGTGAACAGCAACTCCCATTCCAATTGCTGTCCCACCCCTGTTCCCTCCTCCTTCTCTGGCAGCTTTCATTCTCTTCCAGCTTCAAGTTCCCATGATGGCATGGGAACTGGAAGCCATGAGACTAAAAAACAGAACCTGGAACATGAGATCATCCTCTTCGTTGCACCTGTTACCTATACCCAAGCAAGAGGAACCCCTAGGTGGCAACTTTTGGATTATCGGCATAAAAAGGAGCTTTGCAAGGCTCAGAAGGAGTTTGGGAGAAAAAGTGAATATTTTAAAGGTCTTTTAAAAGCCACCTTTTCTTCAAATACACTAGTTCCTGAAGATATCAGGGATTTGTTTGCATGTCTCCTAACCCAAACAGAATATCTGTTGTGGGAGAGGACATGGAAGAGATTATTACAGGAACTCCTTCCTGAGCTCTTGCAAAGCCCTGACTGTGCCATTGATGCAGATAACAACAATATCTCAATGGACCACTTGTGTGGTGAAGGGGATTGGTCACAAGTTAGAATGCAGGCTGGAAAAATACCACAGCCTGTGTTGGAACAGGTAAAGAGAGCTGCAGAGAAGGCCTTTATCCTTATGCCCACTAAAGAACCTAAGCAAAGTTATGTGAATATTAAACAGTTTCCCTTTGAGGCTTTTGTTGAAAGGCTCCAAGTTGAAGTGGAGAGGCAGGTTGAGAGTCGGCAACTACAGGAACAGATAATAATGGGAGTAGCCCAAGCAAATGCTAATGACATCTGCAAGAAGATCATCCTAGGCCTGCCCTTTGAGCCACCTCCGACCCTCGACTTGATCATCGAAGCCTGCACAAAGAGAGCCATCATCCCAGAGCCTCGAGGAAAAGGAGACAGAATGGAGAAAACAGCTGCTGCTGCTACTCCAAAAATACACCAACAGCCTTTTCTGTGTTTTAACTGTGGGCAGGAGGGACACACAGCAAAAGTTTTCCCAAAGAGGCAGCTTCTGCAAAATAAACCAATAAGTTCTCAGGGGGGAGGGGGACAACCGCTTCCAAAAAACTAGATGGGAAGCGCGGGCCTGCGTCGCGTGTAGACAAAAATGAAGCAGGTCAGAATGGGGACCCAGAGAAGGTTTGGAAGCCACAAGCTCCCTTTAAGCTAGTGGTGAAACAAACCAGATTCTTTAATACAGACAACTGGCAGGTTGTGTCAGTTGACCCACTTGACAAAGACTTATTTGCTGGACTGGACTGCAAGTATGTCATTATCGGGGACACCAAGCACACACCCCAAGAGATTAAAATCTCTCCGGCAATCATAACATCAGAGCCGGAGGCACTCATTCTCATGGTACTTTGTGTCCTTCCACCCTTCTTCATGCCACAGGGCCAAATCATCGCCCAAGCGATTTTGATGCCACATGAGATGCCAGTGAATCATTCTTCACCAGGTGTCTACTGGGCAGAAGTCATTGGAGAAGACAAGCCTTGGATGGGGTGTGGACTGCAGCGAGGTGAAGATTACCTTCACCTTGATGGAGTGTTGGACACAGGGGCAGATGTGACAATCATCCCAACCACCAGATGGCCGTCATATTGGGAACTGCAACCCGTGATAGGTAAAGTACAGGACATTGGGGGTGCCCAATTTGCCAAACAATCTAAGAGCATTGTCCAAATTGAAGGGCCAGATGGGCAATTGGCCAGCTTACGCCCATTCATTTTAGACTATAAAGTTCCCCTGTGGGGGAGAGACGCCATGTCCCAAAGGGGAGTGAAAATTGAAATTCCAAAAACCCCTCAGGATTTTTCATAGTAGCTGCTGATGAGCGCCCTGCCCAGAAGCTGAACTTGAAAACAGAACACCCAGTATGGGTAGATCAGTGGCCGCTGAATAAACAAAAATTGAAGGCACTGAATGAATTGGTAGAAGGGCAGTTAGCAAAAGGCAGCATTGTGCCAAACACCAGCCCTTGGAATTCCCCGGTCTTTGTTATCAGGAAGCCGGGAAAGGACAAGTGGCAACTCGTCCAGGACCTTAGAGAAATTAACAAAGTCATTGAAGACATGGGGTCTCTTCAACCAGGAATACCCTCCCCATCAATGCTCCCCCAAAATTGGAATTTGGCAGTTACTGATATAAAAGACTGTTTCTTCCAGATTCCCCTTGACCCTGCTGATGCCCCACGGTTTGCCTTCTCAGTTCCCTCCGTCAATCGAGAAGCTCCAATGAAGCGCTACCATTGGCAAACCTTGCCTCAAGGCATGAAAAACAGTCCCAGTATCTGCCAGTGGTACGTTGCTTCATTGCTGTCCCCAGTGCGTGCCAAAGCAAGAGAAACCATCATCCTGCACTATATGGATGATGTGCTCGTGTGTCCCCCCGATGAGGACATACTGCAGCATGCGTGTGACCTAGCTGTCAATGTTTTGATTGCTGTAGGATTTGAACTCCAAAAGGACAAAGTTCAACAGGTGCCCCCTTGGAGGTATCTAGGGCTCCAAATTAGCAAGAGGACCATTACTCCTCAAAAACTGATGATCAGAAACAACTCAAAAACCTTAGCTGATCTGCACCAGCTGTGTGGTTCCTTAAATTGGGTCAGACCCTGGCTGGGCTTAACAACAGAAGACCTAGCCCCCTTTTTCAATTTATTGAAAGGGGGAGAGGAGCTGAGTTCTCCTAGGGTCCTAACCCAAGAGGCCAAGCTAGCTCTGGAGAAAGCTCAAGAGGCGATGGCAACAAAACAAGCTCATTGCTGCTTGCCAGACTTGACATTTAAGTTTATTGTTTTGGGAAGATTGCCACACATCCATGGCTTGATTTTCCAGTGGGATCAAGGTCAGAGGGACCCACTCTTGATCATAGGTATTCTTCAGTCACCAGCGGTCCAAAAGTATCACCAGACCACAAGAGTTAATGGCTCAGTTGATCCAGAAGGCCAGGGCAAGAATGCGAGAACTGGCGGGGTGTGACTTCGCATGCATCCATCTACCACTTACCCTAACATCAGGTAAGTTGACAAAAGTGGTTCTGGAGCAGTTACTTAGGGAAAATCAGACACTCCAATTTGCTCTAGATAGCTACCCAGGACAAATTTCATAATCCTGGACATAAATTATTTAATTTGGCATTTAAATTAGTCCCCAAGGAAAAACAAAGTCGGAGGCCACTCAATGCTGAGACAGTTTTCACAGATGCATCTGGAGCATCCCACAAGTCAGTGATGACCTGGAAGGATCCTCAGACTGAGAAAGGGGAAACAGATGTAAAAGAGGTTGAAGGCTCCCCTCAAATTATTGAGTTAAACACAGTCGTCAGAGCCTTTGAGAGGTTTTCTGAACCTTTTAATCTAGTCACTGATTCAGCCTATGTTGCAGGGGTAGTATCTAGAGCCCAAAATGCTGTTTTAAAGGAGGTCTCTAATCCTAACCTGTTTAAGTTACTCTCAAAATTAGTTTATCTCGTTTCCCACCAAGAGCAACTTTTCTATGTGAGGGGAACAGAAGAGCAGATGCCCTGGCTGCCCCGGCTGAGATGGTCAACCTGCTGGACATCTTTCAGCAGGCAAAGCTGAGCCATCAACAATTCCATCAAAATGTGCCTGGCCTGGTACGCCAATTCCATCTAAAGTGGGACCAGGCTAAAGCCATCATAGTTACATGTCCCAGCTGTCCCAGTTGCCAAAGGTATGCAGTACCAAGCTTGAGTGCTGGTGTAAATCCAAGAGGCCTCAACAGCTGTGAGGTGTGGCAGATGGACATGACTCACATCCCACAATTCGGCCAGCTGAGGTATGTTCATGTTTCAGTGACATGTCACTGACAAACCAGTGCTTCTCTGGAGCAGTCAATGCTTCTGCCCACACAGGGGAGAAGACCACAGATGCACAAAAACACCTAGTGCAGGCCTTCTCTGTGTTGGGGATCCCTGAAGAGATTAAAACAGATAATGGTCCCACATATACCTCCAAGGCCCTCCAGGAGTTCCTGAAGAAATGAGGAGTAAACCATAAAACAGGCGTCCCTTACTCCCCCACAGGTCAAGCCATCATTGAGTGAACACATCAGTCGCTCAAGAGAATCCTAGAGCAGCAGCAGAGCAATATCACCAGTGATCCACCACAGATTAAACTCTGTAAAGCTGTTTACCATAAATTTTCCAAACTGCTCATTTGAACACCTTAACCCACCTGTTGTTTGGCATTTCAGCAGTAACACACAGCTGAAATTGAGAGAACACCCCCCAGTTTTAATAGAGTCCCAAGACAGCAAAAGTAGAGGGCCCATTTGAGTTAATCACTTGGGGTTGGGGATACGCTTGCGTGTCCACGCCCTCCGGGTTGAGATGGGTCCCTCAAAAGTGGGTCAAGCCATACATCCCCAAGCCCATACCACAATCAGGTCAGACCACCAAAGATGTAACTGTGGCTTCCCTCCGGAGGTGCTGGCACCAAGGAACTGGAAAACCCAATCCCCTAATGGATTGTATCAGATTGTCCCTGACTGTTCTTTTTCCCAATGATATGTCAGAAGTTTTTAGTTAATGTTTACCATGTTGAAGTCAATCATGTAGAAGTATCCACACAGCAGTCCTGGTGGAGAAATGTGTTCTCCCGATCAGAATCTATTCTTCAATGCCAAAACTTTCCTTCTTAAACAGAAAACAGGGAGATGTTGCAGTGTGTTTCTTGTTAATGGTATGTTTGATTATTACCTAAGTTGATGGTTTGGTCCAAATGAGACCCTCCCACCCCATGCTGTCAATCTACCCTGAGTCTCCTGTCAATCTGTCTTAGGCCCACCGCATGCTTGGCATTCCACTTCTGAAATCCCCTAAACTTCAACGCTTGATTAGTCCATGTGACCCAACTTTCCCCCCTACCTCCCTCATTGATGATTTTGTGAACCCTGCCTTTTACCCTCCCCAGGATATCTCTGATTAGCTGATGCTTTGTACCCTCTCTTTGAACGGCCTCCCTATTTCAGCTGTTGCACAGTTGCATTTTCTGTCTTTTGCCCCCAAGATTCCCCAGAGCAATAAATCCTCTATTATCCCATGCAAAAGACCTCCCTCTCATCCTCGTCTCCTCAGAGCACAGACTGACAGCCAAAAAGCCATAGAGCAAGTGCTCTAGTCACACCTCGGGTCATCCTGCTCCTGGGGTGTGACCCACTCCTGTTACAGGCCAAAGTGATAGAGACAGATAAGCTCTGTCAAGATGCGGTAAAAACACAGAATGCAGCTGAATTAAATTTAACAAGGGAAATATTCTTTAGACTTTAGTTAGTCCATCAGTATCAAGCAAAAAAGCAATTTACTTTGTCATCTTCCTGAACAATATACCAGCATGATCTGAGACTGAAGTCAATATCTATATTTAATAAAGTGCCATAGAAACAAGCTGAAGGTGAACAGTATGGAGATCATTCTGAGACAAGAGGTATGGTAAGATATGTTGTCACATAAAAATAGGGTCAGATTCTCATAACCTATCAGTCCCAGAGATTTAATTGTACTGAAGTAGCTGGATTCCTATGTAACACAAGAATTAGTGACTGCATCTATATTATCCATATGCATAATAATAAATACAGTAGTTGATATACCACAAGGTCACAGAATAAGATAGGTTGGCCTCTGATGTCATCGTCTACAACCTTTTACTGAACACCACTATGTCAACCAGATCATGCAGTGCACTAAATGGCACATTTCTGTCTTTCTTTAGACACCTCCATGGATGGTCACTCCTCTCTGGTCCCATTCCAGATGTCTAATCAGATTTTCTATAAATAAATTCTTCCTAATATCTAAACTAAACCTCCCCTGATGCATCTTAAGATTATGTCTTCTTGTCCTGTCTTTTATTGCCTGGGAGAAGAGACCAACCCTCGCCTGGCTGCACTCTCCTCTCAGGCAGTTGAAGAGAGTGTTAAGAGACTCCGTTTCTCCAGGCTGAACATTCTCAGCCCCCTCATCTACTCTTCATCAGATTTTTGCCAAGCACCCAAAGAAATCCTCACTGCATTTTTCTGGACACACTCCAGCCCCTCAACGTAGTTAGGGGCCCAGAATTGAACACAGAACTCGAGTTGTGGCCTCACCATTGCCCTGGACAGGGGAAGAACCACTGCCCTGGAGTGGAGCTGGTCACTCTATTTCTGATAGACCCTTCTTGGATGCCTTTTGGACACCTTCTTGGTCACCTCCAGGAACACTGCTAGTTCATGTTCAGCTACTGTTGGCCATATATATCTTGTATTAACAGTAAAAATGTGAGAGGAAGCATTAAGGATTTGTAATAACCTTGAGTTTGCTGTTTACTAGTCTTCGAAAAACTGATTCTGATTTTTTGTATTTTATATAATTGTACTCACTCTTGTTGGGATGGAGCTGCTGCTTCTTCACAGCAGCTCAGATAATACAGTGTTTTAGACTGGAGACCAGAAGAGTGTTGGTAAAATGCCAATATTCTAGCTGATGCTGAGTAGTGCTTGCACAACATCAATACCATTTCTGTTTCTTCAGTGGGCTGGGAGGGGCTGTATCTGGGACAGTTAATACAAAGTGTCCAAGGGGAAATCCTATACCATACTGCATCACACTCAGTAATAAAAGCTCAAGGCAAGAAGAAGAAAGGTGGGACATTAGTGGTTATCACATTTGTCTCCCCACAAAACTGATACACATGCTGAGGCCTTGTTTTCCTTGAAATGGCTAAACACTTGCCCATGGATAATAGCTAAGGAATTCTTTATTTGCTTTTGTTGCACAAACAGTTTTCTTCATCTCTCAATCCATGTGTTTCTTTCACACTTGTCTTTCTCTCCCCCTCTATGGGAGAGTGGGAAAGTGACTTGATAGGGACTTAGGTGTTGTCCAGGGTCAACCTGCTGCTGTGATATTGCCTGTTGAAGTGTGAATGTAGAGACTCCCAAAAATAAATTCCATTGCCCTAACTCCACTAGTCAGTGTGAGCTGGATAGGAAATGCCTTAACATATCACCTCACCATAAATTATATCAATTGTGTGAAAACTATAAACTAAGAAGGCTCTTAGTGCCTCTGAAAAAGGAATTCATTCCAGTTTCCTTGTACATACATGTCTTGGTTTGAAAATACAGGTGTCTGCTAAGGATGGCAGAAACCTCCATTGAAATGGAAAAATGCAAACCACCCCCCCCACCTCTGAATTATTGTAATCTTGAAATCAAAGGGCTCTCAGGCAAAGATATGGGAATAGGAATAACAGTTCTTTGCTAGGAAAATAAAAATAAAAATGCAGTAGTACAAAAAAATGACAGAGCAAAATCCCCACAAACAAACAAACAAAAAAAACTAAAAACCAAAAAAACAAAAAAAAAAAAAAACAAACCAAACCCACTGACAGAGTCAGAATACAACCTGACACCCTGCTGGTCATGGTGTTGGTACCAGTCCCATTAAATGGTGGCTGCAGTCCTCCTGGGGTGACAGATGTGGTTCTGTTGAAGCAGTGATCCTGTAGAAAGGTGTAGTTTCCCTCTGAAGGTCCAATGGTGGTGCAGCTGGGTCCTGTCTTCCTCTGGAAATACAGTAGAGAAAGGCTGACTGCAGTGTTTCAAGTCTCAGATTATATCCAGGTAGGAATGCTTGGCTTCTCTCCGAGTGGAGCATTTCACAATGGGATGATGTAATTTTATCAGCCATGTAATGAGACTCAATGGCCCATTAACAGAAGATCCCCCTGGAGGGAGGATGGGTTGTGGAAGAGATAAAGAACACTGCCACACCTGGTTTTAACAGATGGTCATAGAATACTTACTTTTGGTTACATCTTGTCTGTCAACCCAAGACAATATGTCAGGATACCTATGAAATAACTAAAAATGGTTGGTCGATACATTTCTAGATTACACGGAAAACATAATCAACTTTTCTTTTCAGCTTTGTATTTTGTGCAATGGTTTCCTGTATTTTAACTTAGTGAAAAAATTTTAACACTACGTTATCAATCCATCTCACTGCTACTGAGCTCATTTACTCTGGTTTAGCTCTCTTGAGTACATGCTCATCTTTCCACGCAGGGCAATTGGAAATATGTGTAAAATAATTCTTTCTTTGAATATAAATAAAGAGATCCCAAGTATAGTTTTCTGTTCTAAATGTTTCAACAGAGACTTGAGACATGGATGCAAAACTTAGGATCTATAAACTTACAAGTTAGCTAATTATTAAAAATAAGGGATCACATTTTCGTAGTCTTTTTTATTTATATTTACTTCCATGTAACAAAAGAAGAAATAGAAGCATGCAGTTCAGAAATTCAAGCACTTTTGTATTATATAAAAGAACATATTTATAATTGTAATGACATATTTTCATCACTGTAATTAATGTTTACAGCTTATTGATCATATTTTAATCACTATAATGTAAACACTGTATTTTAATCACTATAATTATTGTTTTAACCACTAACAGACCTACCAAGAACCCCCACCCTGTGATGACTAACTTCTGGACAGGCAGCTGTCAGGGGAGGTAGGGAGAGGACATCAAGAGCCCACAGCTAGATAAACAAGTTATGCCATGGGTAAGCCACCCGCTCATGAGTCAGGCACAAAGGGTTACAGTGAATGGGGTGACACCAGACTGGTAACCTGTCACCAGTGGGGTTCTGCAGGGCTCCATCCTCAGACCTCTGCTCTTCGAAATCTTCATAAACTACTTGGATGCAGAACTGGAAGGGATACTAAGATCACAGATGATACAAAACTTGGAGGAGCTGTTGACTCCATTGAAGGCAGGGAGGTCACACACAGAGACAGCAAAAAATCAGAGGAATGGGCAATCACCAAACATATGAAGTTCAACAAGTAAGAGTGCCGGACCTGCGCCTGGGACGGGGCACCCTGGGTTTATGGACAGACTGGGGAATAAGAGCCTGGAGAGCAATGCCATGGAAAGGGACCTGGGGTTCCTGGTGTATGTGAGGCAGCAGTGCCCTGGCAGCCAGGAGAGCCAACTCTGTCCTGGGGGCATCAGGCCCAGTATCACCAGCTGGGCAAGGGAGGGGATTGTCCTGCTCTGCTCTGGGCTGGGGCAGCCTCACTTTGAGTGCTGGGGACTCAGGCACATGGTGTGGCTCTTGGGAATGGTACTGTGCAGATCTAGGACTTGATGATCTTGATGGGTGCCTTCCAACTCAGCATATTCCATGATTCAGTGATTCTGTGATCTTTGCTCCTTGCAGAAGTGATGCTGAGTTGCCATCTTCCAGTTCCCTGTTTGTTTGTTTTTATCCTGGGATTTTAATTTATCTGACAGGAGCATTTTTTTCTCTTGAATTCCTGGGCTGCTAACTAACATTATCTGAACAATCTTAGCTCTGCCTGTCTTACCATACATCTCTACTGCATGAACTTCCTCACAGCCTGGAAATTTCCTCCGCAGCCTGAGCCAAGGTTACATAGCTGAACCAAGACAAAATTCACCTTCAATAACAGATTGTTGAAGTTCTAGCAGGAAGGTTAATGTACCCTATAGCTTGTATATGATTTGGCTTAGCCTTCAGCATGTACAACTTAGAGAAGGACTCTCACTTCACTATTCCTTCCACAGACTGGTTTTGGACTGATCTTAAAAGGTGTTCCTAAAGGTTACTGCTATTTTCTGAAGTTACCTCAACTGTCTGTATATGGTGTTTTTAATACAATCAGTGATAATATTTTGGGGTTTTGTAATGGAGAAGCTGACTTGCTCCAGCCTGATTGTCTCCTTTCATCTCCTGTTGATGTGCGGCTGTGTGTTTGAATGAAACACAAGTAATTGTCAGGCAATTGTCTTCAACTCATTTGAATGCTGTAAATGTTTTGTCTTAGAAGACCAGATACACACTTGCAGAAAATATACAGCATACATATACATAACTAACAATCCAAAAAAATATTGCTTTTCCCATCATTTCTCTCTCACCAATTTATGGGAAATATGACCCTTACACAATGCAACTCATGAGAAACAGCAATTTTTGAGTATTTAAAAGACCTATGCAAGATGAAAACACATGCCAGTGTCCCACAGGGAATGTGGGAAACTGAAAAACCCTGAGGTCACATGGCATATGCATCCTTCAGACCTGGAATAAAAAAGTGATTAATTTATGTTCTGTGTATTATAGTGATTATTCATCTTCAGTATATCCTCCTTTTGCCATTCCATCTGCCGATGCTTAGTGCTGAAGGGAACTTTCCTTTTTAGTTGTATGATATAACAGCATAAGAAAAATCCAGGTTTAGAATCATGTATTCAAACCAATGCACCAGTGAAACAAAAGGACATTATTAGCAGAATGAAGATAATATTCATAGACTAATGAACTTTCCTACACTTTTTTTCCCACTGCTTCAACATTCTTGCCTGAATCTTTTTAGTTCATATCTATGCCTAGAGTGCCTACTAGCCTAGACTCAGGACAAAAATTGGCATAAAATGCCACTGATGTCACTGACATTACTCAAACCTAAACATCTGATATATGAATAGTTCAGAAAGTAATGGCTGAAACTTCTGAATTCATTGTCTTGAATCAAGTACTTACTGCTTCCAAAAAGCTATCACGGTGTATTTCTGTGTAATATTGGACTTGCATGAATTCTTTTGTTATATGATTTTGGTCTCATTTTATTTACTGGCTCACTTTGACAGTAACAGCAGCTGAAAAAGCCCATAAATCTGGAAGACACATTTGAACCTTGTTTGCTCACTTGAACTGTGTTGATATTTTGACAGTAATACACAGATTTTCATATTCCTCCTGGTAACAACCAAATGGAGAAACACTAAAAATTTACAAATATGAAAACATACTAACATTACATAAAATTATAGTAATGTTTAGAAAAACAAGAGCAAAATCTAGTGAATTTAATAGGCTTTTCTTTTTCATTAACACACATTTACTAAAAATGACTGAGGAAGTAATTAATATTTTATAATGACAAAAAGAAAATAACTCTAAAACTATAATGACTTTATTGGTCCTATTCATTTTTCATTTAATTCCATCCTGCTCATCTCATGGCAATTTATCCATTATATATTTACTTCTTTTCTCTAATAGAAATATTAAGTATTCAAGCAATTTTACTTCCTATGCCAATATTTTTCCCTAACTGTAAATGGACATGGTATATGATTTTAAGATGCTGATGACATCATAGCAAAAATTGTTTGGGTTTTATTTTTTAGTTTTATCATATTTCTTTATTGATTGTATTTCAGGTTAGGATGTCAGATCATATATAACTTGATGTATTCATCTTAGCTTTATAAGCAAGCAATGTACATACCTGTCAAGAAGACATATAATTTGTCTGCATGACCATTCTGCATTCTCTAGACCTTTCACATTTGAAAAGCCATAACCATTCAGACATTGGATATGCAAAATTCTGCATAAAATCACTATCTGAATGCCTATGTAAGAGACATAAAGCAAATATACTCTGGAAATGCTTCCACCCCTTACTGTGAAACAGGAAGTAAAAAATAAGATTATTCAGACTCTTGGACCAAACAGAGAACGTTACTGGAATTAGGTCATCTTATTTATTCATTTGTAGTACCAAGGTCATAGCAATTATATATTAACTCTAGATATAAAACTGAAATACACAATAAAAACTGTACTGTTGTTATCACTTCTTATCTCCGTATTCTCATAGATATATATTTCTATTTGTTTAGTAGTTGAAATCATTCCAGAGCTTCAAAAAGCTTTATCCAAACTTTCTGCAAGTGAGTTAGTGCATTAACGCATATTTTCTGAGAGCTTAGAATGATAGAGATTGCATTTTCTTTTCATTCATACTGCCCATTAATACCATTCTCCAAAGATTTCTTATTCTAATTATACACAGTATGCTATGGGTAATTTTTACATCATGAGTTTTTCAGTAACTTTTAATGTAAGCATGTCTACTAGAGAAGAAATTCTAGGAATTGTGTCAGTTATTCTGAATGTAAAAATTATGAAGTTGATTTTGTACAGTTTTACTTCAGCATTTTTGAATATAAAAAAGACAATCATTTCACAGTATTTTTGCCACATTTATTACTTCTTATTTTTCTAATTTATGACTGTTTCTCATAATTTTATAACACAATATATATAATTATCTTTTTTTTTTTTGTTGGAGCTAGGCGGACAACATTCCTAAATATTTGTATTTTGTAAGGACTTACATACACTTAAAGTCCTCAGGGCCCTCTTGAAAAAAATACACCTTATCACTCTGAGATAACATGGTAACATTTTCTACAACATTTCTTATAGCTTTACTATCATAAAAATATTCCATTTTTGTAATATATATAACTTACAAGAACAGTGTAAAATGTCTATATGAATAAACAATTTTTTATTGAATTAAAAATTATCCATTTTTATAAGACTGTCTTTTAAAAATTCTAATTTTGTACATAAACTTTGCAATTTATTTTTCCTATTTTGCTGTACACTTATTTTGCGCTCAGTTAAATTAATCTCCCTGCTAGACTGCAAACATAGCCAGCAATTCTGAGTACCTAGGGTTAAAATTATTTTCATAGGTATAACAAATAGGTATCAGTCTTACAGCCAAATCCTTTTCCATTATTTCCAACTGTAATGCAAATATTAGTCTTAGTTTCTACACATACAATCTTACAAATTAAACCCCAGTGTCTGAAATCATAATTTGATTAATACCTTATCAACCCACATACCTTTTCACTTCTTTTTACTAGTAAATAATCATATACTAGCACATACTATGTACATCTATCTTATGTACATATTAATATACTTTGTTTAGTTTCTTTCCTAATTTTATTTTCAGACTTATACAAATTTTTGTGTCAGACAAAAACAAGTAATTAACTTCAACACAAGCCCAGGGGAAAGTCTCCTTAAGAATCTCAGCTGCATGTTAGCCAAGGCCTTTCCAGTATTCTACTTCTGAAAGAAAAAGCAGACATTTGAGTTTCCACCTCCAGCCCATTGCTGATTTGGAAATGGAAGGAGCAAAGATCAAACCACAGTGGAGCAAGTTGCAGTATTTGTTGCTAGGGTCCTATAAACTGTGTCATAATTGGAACTGTGAACCTGCAGAGACCCTTGTTAGAGTTTAATAGACTGGCAAGGTCATCACTGCTTTCGTTGTGAAAATGAAAATGTTGTCTAGGAGTTTAATGAACACAATGACGTTTCTGCATGTCCCCAAAAATTCCTGAGAGCATCTGGAACTGGTTTGATCTTGTTGGAACATTGATTTTTCTTTTTCTTTCTCTCCCAAATACTTTTCTTGCTGAGGGCAATCTTGTTTGTCTGCATATAGAGAGAAGAGGTTCTTGTTCAAAGGGAAAAATTGTAGGCTTTTTCCTGAGAATTGGTTTTAAACCTAGTTGCAGTATCCTCCTAAGGAGAAAAATCTAATTCCACTTTTCAGCTCTCTGTAGTCCTCATGGGAAAGAGAAAGGCAATAGCCAACATAATTATGCAAGGTTTAAGGCAAATATTTTCAGCGTGACCTTACAAGGAGAATTGGGTTACGCTAGGAATTTGGTTTGAAATTAAGTGGCTGTACATTCCTTAAGCAAGGGTTTGCAAATAATATCCAACATTTTCATATCCGTTAACAGACCGTTGTGGTTTTAAAACAGTAACTAAAAAATTACTTATTTCTTGCTGTGAGATATGGATTAGAACAAGAACAAAACAGGCTTAAAACTTAAAAGGAATAAAGAAAGTTTATTAACAAAACTACAAGAATAAAAACACCAGAATAAACTTCCAGAATACTCTTTTATCCCCCACTACCTGACCATTCCTTTGTACACGTGACAACATAGAGACAAAAAACTTTAGAACTTTGGTGGTTAAAACAGTCCCAATTCTTGCTACAGTCTCTTCATCAGTCTTTGTAGAGAAACAGAAGTTTCCTTCTGCTAATCTATGGAGTTTCTCATAAGAAAGCTATTTCTGTTACAGTTTTCTATTTCCTCGATGCCAGCTGCCTGGAAATCCTGTCATCAGAGTTCACTCCTCCGATTTCACATCACTCTGAGGTGTGTATGGGCCATGAGTCTAGGGATGTTATTTTAAGGATGAGTTATTCAAAGGCAAAAGTTTTCTTCATCTGTCTTTGTGAGCTTCTCTGGAAACAGTTTTCTCATTGCCTCCAAGGCTTCAAATCTTCGCCTCACTCTGTTCCAGCACCTCACTGTATCACAATTACTCTCTCTCTTTTGCTCAAAATTCACACTTTGAACACTCCATTCCTCCCAATATACTCTGTCATGAATTAAAGGAGTCTTTACAAAACACTATTGTCTATTTCCATAGCTTTAACAGAAAGATATTTAAGCTTATAAAGCATCTCCTTATTCTCTCTTCTCCATCTAAAACTTAACTCTTTTCTTCACTGCTTTTGATAGTTTTATGATGTCTTCTTCATGTTGATTGTCTCTCTAGGAAAAAAGGAGTAATTTGTATGTTTTATTCAGATAGTAAAAGAATTAAAGCCTTAGAAAAGCTGCAAGAGTTCATGGTGTCAGGTTTCAGTGCAGCAGCAGAAACTACAAACTAAGCTAAGCTGGCTGGCTCTGTTTCCCTTCCTTTCCACATCCCCCCCCCCCCCCCCCATCCTCTGCGGCCTTGTCCGGCCTGGAGGGGGAGGAAGGAGGCCAAGACAGAGCCTTGTTACCTTGTCAGAAGCAGGAAGCACAAAGAGGACAACAGAGCTTCGACTGTACATCTTAAGGAGGTGTTTACAAGTTGACTTAACTTTTTAATGGTCAAAACTGCTGTCAATTCTTAGAAATGACTGATAATTGGTCAGGAAGAAAGACTCCCATCAGCCACCAGCAGCTTCAACTTCCTGAGCCCCCAAAACCACCTTGAAGGTAAAGCTACCCCATGACACAGACCCTAAGATCGTCAGCCCTGTTATACATCCAGAAAAATATGGCATATTTATTTACAGAATAATTTGTAAAAAATAGGAAGAAGAGGGAAAAGGAGGGTTCTTGCCATCTGTAGAAACTTTGATTGTTTGGAATGGCTGCTATATTCATATCTCATTACCCAATTAATTCAGAGTGTTAGTGCTGGAGGGATAGTGAAGCCTTCTCTCAGTCTCACAATAGATATTAAAGCTGTCAACAAGTCTTCAAAGTTGTGAACTTATTAATTTTTTTAAGGTCATCTTACATGGTGAAATCAGGAATGCAGCCACAGGAAAAAAGGGTTTTAAGGTATTGACTCTCCAACCATTACTCCTTTTGGGTGAAAAGAAAAAAAAACTGTTACTCAGTGTCACACTAGAGAAATCATGGAATAAAAGAATCATAGAATATGAAATATTGGAAGGGGATCTCAAGGATTATTTGGTCCAACTTTTTTTTGTCAAAAGCACAATCCACACAAAATGGCCCAGCATCTAGTCCACCTGGATCTTAAAAATGTCCCATTTCAACCTCCCCAGGAGTAACTTACCCATTAGTGCTCACCTTTTCCCTGTTAATTATTGTAAAAAGGCGCACCTGTCTTCTCTGTAGTCACTGGATCATGGTGACAAATTCTCACCCAAATCTTCTTTTCTCAAACCTGAAGAAGTCTAGAACTCTTATCCTTAGCTCAGAGGGCATGCTGCTCTTTTCTCTCTCTGTGGCACTTCTCTGGACCCTCTCCAACCTGTCTACATCCTTTTCGTATAGTAGGGGCCAAAAGTGAGCAAAGTATTCCAGCTGGCCTGACCAGAGTCAAGTAAATCAAAATGATGACTTTGTCTCTGTGGGTCATACCATTTTTGAGACAGCCCAGCATCCCATTAGCATTCTTTGTCACAGCATCACAGAGTTCATTCATACTGAACTTGTCCACCAAGACCCTTCCACAGGTAGGAAGGTAGATCCCAGTCTGCCCTGCACTCCTGTGTTATATTTTTCCAGATGCAATAGTTCACACTTGTCTGGTTAGCCCACTCTTTCACCCTATCCAGGTCTTCTTGCAGGGTGGCTCTCCCTGCCAAAGTATCTACTTCACCACTCAGTTTGGTATCATTTGCAAAGTTTATCAGTTTACATTTGATCCCAACTTCCAGGCACTAATGAAAACATTAAGACAGCATTGAGCCCAATATTTGTCCCTGGGGACACCACTTGTGCCAGGTTTGAAAAGGAGCTACTTGCCACTCACTCCTGGCGGGAGACTGGTCAGCCAGTTCTACACTCACCACACAGACCACTGGTCTAAACTATAATACAACACTTTCTCTAAGAAGAGGCTGTGGAAGACCCTGTGAAAAGCCTTGAAGAACTCCAGGTAGACAGTGTCCACTACTTGTTCCATATCAACAAACTAGGTTACTTTGTTGTAGAAGGTGATCAAGTTTGTCAGGTACAGCTTGCACTTGGTGAATCCATGCTGGCTTTTGCCAATCATGTGCTTCATCTGACTTGTGACGGCCTCCAGGAGGATTTGTTCATTAACCTTCCTCATCACTGAAGTAAGAATTCTGGGCTTGTAATTTCCTGAATCCTCCTTCAAGCGCATCTTGTTAGATGGGGGTGACAGCCTTGTTCCATGCTTCTGGGAAGATATCCATGACTTCTCAAAGACTATGGAGAGAGGCCTCACAATGATGTCAGCCTTAACACTCTCAGGTAGATATTGTCAGGTCCCATTGATTTGTGCAGGGGGTCAAGCTCCTGTGAAAGTTCACGGACCCAATCTTCCTTCTCTGACTCTTGGCCTGTGCTATCATCAAGCTGGATTGTTGTTCCTAAGGCCTGGGGTCAAACAACGTTGGTAAAGATGGAGCTGAAGGAAGCGTAGAGAACCTCTGCCTTTTCAGCATTACTGATGACTAACTTCCTTCTGTTTAACAGTGGGCCAGTATTTTCGTATTTATGCTTGGTCTTTACAAAAAAACCTTTCTTTGTGGATTTTGATGTCTTTGACCAATTCCAAATCACCCTGAGATTTTGTTTTTCTAACTGAATCTTAGCACTCCCTGGCAATGAGCTTGTATTTCTTAACAGGTATTTGTCCACTTTGTCATCCCTGGTATGCTTCTATTCTGTTTCAAACAGACTCAGAATCTTGCAGATTGTAGTCATCCATTGTGACTCTCCAGTCATGTGAGCTGTCACACCATATTACAGTTATTCCTACAATATCCCAACTTTCTGACCAGCCATGGAGCTCTAGCCGCTATTTCTTCCCCAAGCTGCATGCATTGGTACACCTGCACATGAGATGGTTGGCCTAGGAATATGTATTAGATGAGAAGCAAAAAACACATCAAGAAAAAAAAATATAAGAATTCTCATTATACAATAGGTGTCGCAGTTCCCAGGGCATTCAAGAGCCTACAACTGGTGGCTAGTAGTAGCTGCTAGAGACATTTTCCAGTTGTGAGATGCTGGTATCTATAAACATGGCTTTTGACACTGTCAGGAAATCCATTGCTGTATGCATCCTCAACAGTTTTAATCAGGGTGAAATGGTATATTTTTTGTATATATTTCCATTTTAAAAGTCATAGAGAATGAAGAGATATTTGTGGTTTTAATGTAACCCATTTTAATGTGCAAAATGGGTTACATCTGAGGCAAACAGAAGAGGCACAGGCAGAATTTATTAGTGCAGTAATACTCTAATTGCAATGGAGATTTTCTTGTGAAGCCTTATTTTAAGTGGGGTTTTTTCCATAACAGTAACTAAAGTAGTGAATAAAAACATAGTAACTATGCAGTAGCTGAGCAATACAGGGAGTGAGCTAAAAAATATTCATTGCCTTAGCTAATGTATATGCTTCTGACTATTTCCCTGGCAGCACTTAGTAATTCAAAGTGATGAAAATAAACTGATTCTATATCTTTGTGATAAAAACAGAGGATACAGCTCTGTTCTCACAGTATAGGTTAAGATTTTATTACTTAGCTTGATTCTTGCTTGTAATTGGCCGTTTTGATTCTCAATGAGCTGTGAATAAAATCTGAGATGTTTCAGATTATGTTAAGGAGGATGCACTTATGACTGAAATACATTCAATCTTATGAGGAAATGATGAAAATTATTATTTCACTGGACTTGAAGTGCAAAATAAAAAGCCTTACATGGATAATCAGGATTCCTCTGTGCTCTATGTTAATGACTATTGGCATCTTCCAGTTTCACTATTACAACTCATCAGACTATAATATTTTTTCTTTTTTTTTTCTTAATATAGAATTCTGGGATATTAACTAAGGTTCTCATGCAGATGGCTAGATCTAAAACACCTAGTTCAAGAGTAAAATGTGAGCTTAAGGGGTTTATTTCATTTTGTGGTCACAAAGGAATGGGTAGGAAGAAGGAAGAGATGGCGAAAAGTTTTTTGTCTCATTATGCTCTTCATATACATGGTAATGTCTGTAGTCAAATCACAGTCTGTTTTAATGTGCAAGTTAAAATACAGAATTTTGATCTTTCTTATATATTTGAAATGCAATTTTTATACTTTTTTCTTCTAGACAGCTTAATATGAAAAGAATGGTTTGCATTTTCAGCTGCTAAATGATATTCTCTTGTGCTGTACATTGTCTTTTCTAGCTGTCTGTGGTGGCTTCATTAAGATGGGTTTTGTAAATGGAATAAAGTTAAACCTCCACCCAGAGACATCACAGAATAAAAGGTAAGATGAAGAAACTGGCAATGAAGTTTCAGGCAACAATAGGACTTTTAACGTAATCTAACTGATGTATAATTCATAACAGCATTTACTTTCACAAGCAGGTTTTCCTCAGGCAATACCAACAGGATTATTTACATAAACATGATTTGTTTATACAAGTAAGACTTATATGATTGTAGTAATGCAAAAATATACTAAGTTATGTGTCCATAAAATTCCCTTTCACCTCTGAGGACCAAGAACTGGATGATATCACTATACATAGTAATATTGCACGTTGCTTAGACTTTCTTTATCTTTACTGGTCATTTATGTGTATCTGAAAATCACCACATAATATATAAATTGGCACAATTCTCTCTCCGCACATATGGGACACCTTAATAACAACTGGTGTTGCCTTGGCAAACTTGTGTAGAAAAGCTTCTGAGGACTAAAGTCAGTGAGTTTGAAAAAATACATATTTATATCCCCAAACTGCCTTTTAAGAAAGACTATTCAGTGCAAGTCAAAAGTGGACTCATATAACATAGGCAATGAAGTGTACCCTTCTCTCTTTCACTGATACAAATTTTAAAAGGCTTGGTTTAATATATTTTCTTTCTGTCCTCATGGACAGCAATCTAGCAATCTCCAAGAAGCAATTTAGGTCAGCCTCTTACTGGTGTACTAATTAACAGGACATGTCCATTATATTTATTATCCCTCTGCAAGGTGTCAGACTTCAGCTTTAGAACTAGCAAAACCAGTATGACTTCAAATTACAAAAAAAATTGTAATTGGAGTGTGAAGGTTCTTTATTTTCTCCAGTAACTTGCTCCTCACTTTCCTTTAAATTGTATTAAAGTATTGCTGAATTTAAAATGTACAGATTTTGCCATGTACACTTTGATATATTTTTGCATTTTCAGTGACCTCAAAGCAGATTAATGTTCTAATAAGTTCAAGAGGTCCTTTCTGTTAGGAAGCATTCATACTGAGTACTACAACAAAAATCTGCTCTATTAGTGTTTCTTTTTTTTTCTTTTTCCCTCACTCTAATTGATAGAAATCACAGCACTAAATTAAGCTCTTCTTCCTCCCACCTGCTTTTAGAGGAGATAGCAACCTCTTGATCACTGTGATACTCAAAGTAGTAAATGAAAATGCCTTCACAAAATACACTTCAAAGGTATGTTTTGAAAGAAGAAAAGATTAGTTTGTGATCTTGGTGTTAATGGGGGTAATATGAATGTCTCTATTGAAAAAAAACCCAAAACTGCACAGACCTCAAAACACACCTGATGGGCTAAGTTTCCATAGTAGCCAGATAAACTCCAGTGTCAGTTTTTCATTAAGTATAGTGAGAAGGGGGAAGAATCTTAAACATGCATATAAATTGTGTGATCTCATGCAAGTTGGCACCCTTAATGCAAAAAATTCTACAGGGCCTTATACATGTGAAAGAAATATGAAAATAATGTCATGGATTAGGTCTTTAACCTATGTTTATTTCTCTTATTAGCAGACATGTTATCTCCTTTGAAAGGCCTGATGGAATGGCAAAATGGTAAATCTTTTGGGAATTGTCTATATTTAATACTCAAGGGTCCCAAACAAATGATTTCTTATAAACATCAAGAAAAATACTAGGTATTAAGAAAAATGGTTAAGAAGTCATTTCAATAAAATTCTAGAATGTACTTACAGTAACTCAAAAGAGTTACTTAGGGTTTTATAATTTTATGAAGAAAAATCCCTCAGATTTTGCCAAGAGAAAACAATATTTTTCTTGTCATGATCATTCTAGGAAAGGTTTGATTGTTCTGGGTGATACCAGAACTATTTAAACAAAGTAGAAAAGTAGTTTCAACATACACAAAAAACATTTTTAAAAAAGTCTGTCACCTGCTTATCACAGACACAAATGACCTGTGCTCATGCACTGGCCTCAACTGAAAGTTGGCTCAGTTCTGTAGGTCATCAGTCCAAAGGAGTTTTTGATATTCTGTTGATGTGTGGCTAACAGTGCTACTGCTGTGCAAGCAAGAACTTGCCTGTATCATTCATTGTAATTCTAAGGGTGACCAAAAAAGAGGGGGTTAGCAAAAGCAGAAAAAAAAAGGATAAAAATGCATAAATACTAACACCGAAAAAGCCAGGAAATATATCAATACTAATACCAAGCCACTCAAAGGGCTGAGTCATTGCACCCCAATACAACTTTCACAATGCAAAAATCACTCCAGTATTACCACTTAGAATAACTCAGCCCTTGTAAGCATTGCTGCAATAGCCAGTAGAACATCAGCTAGTGTCAGGTACAGTGTCAGGTCTTCCATTTCTTCAGCTTTAATTATCAGCAGGGCGTTCTTTTATCCTTACAATAATGAACTTTGCCTACGTTCAGGGATGCACTGGAAATAACAGTACACTCATTACCTGGCAACCACTTTGTTGCTTCTTTTGTCTTCACACTTTTACTAAGCTACATAACTTATATACATTTTTAGTAAAATATCAATTCACTATGTAAATTGTAGTGGGCTATTTAGCTAAGTTTTCACTGGTGACACAGAAGAACCCGGGAAGAAATGTGAGAGACACAATCTGTATTTCTCCTTATATCCCAAAAAAGTGAGGGTAGTTTCTATATATTTCAAAGAGCTATGAAATTTCCACCTCTCTTCAATAAGCCAAATTGAAAAAAAAAACAACTTTTATTTTTTGCCTCCCCAGAGCCCTTTTCAAGGTGTAACTAAAACTGTTTAAACAGAAGACATTTTTTCTGGCAGCATACATTGTGTAAGTGTAGGTGCAAACACTGTGTGCAATGCATACTCTGACCTCCATAGCTTATTCTTATTAAGGTTAGGAGTCGATCTCCAATTTGTTCCCATTTTTCCCCACTCATTTGAAGATTTTTCCTCAGTTTGTTTGAAAAACTCATTCGTTGTAAGGGTTGTTTTCATCAGTTCATGTAATCTAGGATTTATAATTAATGCAATTTAGTTACTTCTGTCTGATAGTACTGTACAACATGGCTGATGTTCTCTCATCAGACCAACAAAATTGAAAAAATAATTGTTACTGAGCACTGCAGTCAACGGTTTGGAAGCAGGAAATCTCTCTTCAACCTGTCTCAGTTCAGAGGAACCTGAACACCAGCTATGGTGTTTTAAATATTGGATAGGGGTTTTTTTCCTAGGAGCTTTGAATAGGAGGAACTGTCACGCATCACAAGTTTAAATTTACTCTAGGCAGACAAGCTGTAAGGAGAAAGTTTATTCAGGCGAAGAAAAACTCAATGAAAATGTTGTTTGATTCATAGTAGTCCTCTGTCACTTGTGAAATGTGTCATTAGTGGAATCTCTTGCTAAGGTCATATTATTCTGCTTTAGTGCTACATACAGGGCTAAGCCAAAAATTATATGTTAAAACTACTTTCCAAAGGATTTTTATTAAATTAAATTTCCTTCCAGAAGTGTCTGTTTTTCTTCAAAGACAAAGGGAAAAAAATAATCAGTGAAAAGCTGACAACAGAAAATATTTAGGCAGAGATAAAAACACCTTGGAAAAAATCTTCCCATGCCTACCCTACTGTACTCAGTCTTTGACAGCAGGTCAATATTTTTCCCAAAAATTAATGACTACAATTTTTGGTTTTGTTTTAATTTCATTAATGCATGCCCCAGAGTGGAAAACTTTCAATGAGATGGAAAATACAAAATTTGTCTTTCAATAAGCATTCACTAAGTGTTGCCTACTTTCTGGAGAACACAACCAGAATCTAACAGCCATTACAGGCCAAGTCATATTCTCCACCAAATGAACGGAGATCTGCAAGAATTGACAAGTGCTAGTGGCTCTGTGGGTGCTGATAATTTGGAGATAGTAGTTTTGCCACATATGTTAAAGTCACTTCAGAGTGTTTACATAAGCTCATAAAAAAATTAATAGTTACAAATTTATTGATAACTGTTAAGTAACCCTAAAGAAAGCAATTAATTACTATAAAAATCAAGGTTTAACAAGCAAATTTGACAAATACTACTTCTTGTAGACAAAAAGCAGTTAGACAGTTAAGAATAACTGAGGGTCTTTGTTGCTGTTGGACATGAAGTAGGAGTGTGAATTCATTCACAGCAGCCAAAATAAGATGCCAAGGGAAGTTTTATTCACTGAACTTTTCAGCTTTTTATAGAATGTTACAATACAGGTTTAATATGATTGGTAAAGGGAACACCACCTTTCTGTCTCATTGGTGGGACAAGTTAAAAATACACTAACTACAGCTGTACACAACCGTTTTGAGAAAATTAGATTGTTTACAATAATAGTCCTTGAGTGAGAGATGCTCTCAATACACATTCCCTTGGGAACAGATCAGCCACTGGAACTCTCTCAGACTCAAAAAAATCAGGTCCACAGGTCTTGATTTGAATATCTAATACCTAATTTTTCACTGTTTATTTCATCATATTGACAGAGAAAAAATTGTTAAAAGAGAAAAAATAAGAACGTTGACTTTAATCAGAGTGAAGTACTTTTTTTGCTGTTGTCATTTGTTATCTTAGATTGGAAAATAAACACAGAAAATTCCTTGACAAAATTTAGAAGTCAGTTATTCGGTACATTTTCAACAACAGGATGAACAGAGCACTTAAAGTGATGTTATTTTTCATAAACATAGGTACCAGGTGGTAGAAGAGATAGTCATCATCAGTTATTGCACATCATTCAGACTAATGGTGAGGAAGGGCGCTGAGGTCTATGCCAGCACCAGGATATGGGGAGTCACTGGAGTGTATCAACTATTCAGCAGTGTAAAAATCCATAGCACTGTCTAGGATACAATGCTGTCTTAATGTGGCACATAGAAAGTGGTGCACTTCACATTACTGGAAAAAATATTCCTTCTGTGTTGACCTTCAATGTAGGTGTGATACAAGTCCTTATTGTAGTGATGATGCAAAAGAGTGCTAACAATTCAGATACAATGTACGTTTTGTGCTCTCCAACAAGAGAAACAACTTCAGAACACACACAGCACAGAGGAGTGTAAGTTTTTTGTCCGGTCTTACTATAGAAGGTAAAAACATAGCATGTGCATTCTAGTTTAATGTAGAAACTACCATCTGACACCTACTTTTATTTGGAATGACATATAATTCCAATGATTTAAGATATTTTACCTGTTAATTATTGGTTAGTAAACTGTCTCGGTTTTGGAAGTCAAGTGTCTGCTAGGGAGGGCAGGAGCCTCCTTTGGAATGAAAAAATGTAGATCCCCCTCCCTCCGAATTATTATAATTCTGAAATCAAGAGGCTCTCAGGCAGAGATCTGGGGATAGGAATAACAGCTCTTTACTAGTATTTATAACAAGGCAAACAAACAACATTACAAACAAACTACAGCATTAGCAAGAAAACAGAACCAGGGACCCCGTGACAGTTTTCTCGGCTGAGACGGGAAGGGATGGAGGAGAGGCTTTGTTTTCACAAACCCCCTCGGGCGGGCAGTCCCGGTGCTCCTGCAGGGCTCTGAGGAACACTCAGCTGGAACAGCAGGGATGAGCAGAGATCCTGGGCCGGTGGATGAGGTGGATCAGCAGCTCCGCGGCGGTGCTTGGCACTGCCACATGTCCCAGCAGGGCAGGGGGTGCGAGGCCACCAATGAAGAGGGAAGAAGGAGGAGAAGAAGCAGCAGCGCTGTCTAGGTGATGGCGAAATTCCCTTCTCCCCACAGCAACAGCTCTGTGCACCCAAAGTGTCCTTCTCTGAAGCTGAAGAAAAGCCTGCCAAACTGTCCCCACCTTCCCTTTTCCTGCCCCCTTCCCCCTGGGTCCAGACTAACTGTTTGTGTTTTTTCAAGCACCCACCAAGTACCCGCAGTCAGGTTTCCCCACAACTAATGGGTAAAAATTCTACAGGTGAGCCAGAACGAAAAAGAGGACACCTAACCCCCAACATAAACATAATTTCACAGTGCAACTATGCCATGTGAAATAAGACCACTGCAATAATACATAGTGGGAGGTTTTTTTGTTTGTTTCTGGTTTTTTTTTGGTTGGTTGGTTGGTTTTTGTTTGGATTTTTTATTTTGTGTGTTCATTTGGTTGGTTGGTTGGTTGGTTGGTTGGTTGGTTGGTTGGTTGGTTGGTGGGTGGGTGGGTGGATGGGTTGGTTGGTTTTATGGTTGCTAGTGCCAAAATTACTAGTAGAAAAAGAATGTAGGTCATACAAGTGAATCTAACAAGACCTACCAAATAGACTACAGATTCTGACAGAGCCTGGTTCTGGCTCTACTTCTGACCTGTTGAGGGACCTTCTATGTCATTCAGCTTATACAGCTAGTAAATTAAACTGTGGTGCTGAACTTTTTGCAAAAGATGTGAACAGCCGTTGATGAAGGAAAGATATAAATGTTAGGTACTGTTGTTGTTATCTGAAGATGTAATTTTTATTTCATATCCTTTGCATCCATGTCATTGTAACTCTAGAACAAATACTATAATTTTTGGTATAGAAGATTTGTTATGACTGTATATATTTTGAAATCTTTATTACACTCCTTCACAGCCCACTCTGTTTCTTCCCCTGTCCTATGCTGTACATAAGCACCAAAGAACCAGGTACCTGTTTGACCTTATGGCATAAAGTATATCAGCAGAGACTTTTCATTGAACTTGTCCTATCTAATAGAACCTCAAGAGACAAAACCATGTTACTCAAGATTAAAGGAAGGCATTACACTGCATACATCTAAATAGGAAGACAGACCAGCACTGTTCACTGAAATAAAAGGGGAAAACTCAGAATTTAGAATTCATTTGTTCAAGGTGAAAAGCAACAATGAATACAAGAGATAATGCTTATACCAAGAAATTGTACTTCCTGAAATACTTCTACCATCCAGCTATTCTCACAAGATGATGGACAAAATCTAGGCAATTCATAGTGGAATCAGTTATCTGAGAGCTTCCTTCAATTCTTTTTTTCACTCTTCACAAACTTATTTGATGATTATGTGCAGACTGCTTGTTATTCCAATTTACAGATGAATAAGAGCTGAAGATAATGCATAATCCAATGTGATGAGGAAATTTCTCTTCCCCTTCATTTATCCCATGCTTTTATTGCATCAGAAGTTAGGCAGTAGAATCTTTCATACTTTTATTTCTAGAAAGCATTTACCATACTTTTGGATACTATTAAACAAGGTAAACTGAAACTGTCAAGGGACTTCTTCATAGATGTGAACATAATCCTCAGAAATACCATCCTGACAATCACTTCTGGAAAAAGGATCCAGCTTGAAGTCAGTAAGAATGAATATTACATAGGAGTGAGATACTGTGACTTTGTGTTGGAATACAACATAAGAAAATCTCTAGTGCAGTTCACATTGAGATGAATTGTTGAAGCAATTTTCTTAAGGAACAAGGACCAGCATTTCTACTACTTCAAATAAAGCAACTGACACTGGCATGTGCTTTATCTGCTGAAACTTGTCACTTGTATTAAATAAATATGTGGAAGGCAAAATAATTTGTCCTGTTCAACCTTAATGTTTAAAGAACTGTAGCAGAAATCACAGAGATATATAAAGCAAGTGCAAGGTGTTGCCTATGACAATATTTGTCTAATCAGCTTACATAACACTATATTCATAGTGTACAGTATCTGTGGCAATAGCAGATATTACTCTATGTTTTTCCTGTTTATCTTTACCACTATTTGGCATATTTCAGTTCTATTAATTATCAAGTGAGGAGCAGCTTATTTGAAGATTAGCAGTCATTTCACTCTTGACTACCTCAGCTACTCTTCTTACGTGAATTTTCTTACATATATTTGTGGCAATCTGTAGGGCTCTAAACACCACGTTCTGACAGGTTATTTCAGATATAATGTTTTAGAGGTTTACTTCAGGTTTAGAATGTTTTCGTTCAGAGGAGGTATTGCACATCTTATTTTGATGATAGAGGATAATCAGCACCACAGCAATGTTTTTTTTTAGTCCACAAATGCAACTTTCCAAGCTTTTATTATGCACCACTTTAGAGTAGCTATATAATTAGCACTAATTTTTATATAATAAAATTTACACTAGAGATTATCACTGGGTTTCAAGTCTGTCCACAGAGTAAAAAAGTCATAATTTAGGCCAGAAGGTTCCAATCTGTTTTAGGAAGTTCACTTGCATTTAGGAATCAATCCCCTCTATTTCACATACATGCAATAATCAAAGACATTACAGAGACATTGTGCTTATGTTTCAGTTCCATTTTCCCATACTACAAGTTTGCTGGAGAAAGGCCATGTAAAAGGAGAACAATCATTTGTTTTATGTTAGTGATTTCATATATTTGCTAATGTTGTCTAGCAAAATGCACGGCAACAGTAAATTCTAGTGGATCCCTGGAAGCTACTGGCTGGAAGGCATTGTGTCAGGAGTCATTGCTGTATGCCACTGGAAGTAAAAGGTCAAAGGCAAAATAATACGGTGATATTGGCTTGACAGGGAAGCAGACTCAAACACTGTAAAGAAATTAGCAGCTGAGCTAGACAAGTTACTAATTGAAAGAAAGGGTTTTTTTGGGCGGGGGGTTGGGTATTATGAGGGGTTTTGGGCTTTTTGTTGTGGTTTTTTGTTTGTTTGGATTTGTTGAGGTTTTTTTGTTGGTTTTTTTTGTTGGTCTCTTTTAGGTTTTTTGGGGGGGAGGTTGTTTGTTTGTTTTGTTTGGGATTTTTTTTTTTTCTCTTTTTCTTCTTCCTTTTCTTTTTCTTGTTCCTGTTATTTTCCATTTTCCGCCCTGGTAGTACATTGTTCACACAAATCATGATTAGCCATGAGTTTGTTCATTGTCTTTAGCTGTTCAATAAAGGGCACACAAGAACACACTTGAGTCTAAAGTACATTTATGTATAGCTTCTACTGCACTAAATATTTTTTTTTTTGTCCATTGAAGTTATATAAGTTATATGCTGTTTCTACTCTCCTTTGAGAAATGGGAGTGTATCAAGGACCTAGTTATAGCTTTCTAGTTCTGGGTCAAATCATGCACATATATTAACAACATTTGAAAAAGCACAGGTGGTATTTCAAACTCTGGCAACTTGGAGCAGCTTCCTGAGAAACCTTTCACAGTTTGTAAAAGCCCAAGGGCAGCAGATGCTGGCCAAGTTTTGCAGCTGTAGCCTGAACTGAAAATGAGAATGGCACACCATCTGACTATATCAGTTCTGTACATTTTGAGAATTTCTCTAGTTTGGTAAAATACAGTAAGTAATTTTGCTTTTTTTTCCTCAGTTATGCAACACAGTAGCAGGAGGACAAGGATCAGGGACAGTCCCACTTTTTTTCTGTCTTCTAAGTAGTTGTCCCACACCATACAATGTGATAAGATTGTCATTTAAGAAACAAAAGGAAACACGTAAGGAAGTTAAGGCTGCTGGAGGCTGATGGAGGTTTTTCTCCTGGCCAATAACTGGCCATTTCTGAGAATTGACAGTAGTTTTGACCACTGAAAAGTGAGATCAACCTGTGAACACCACCTTAAGACCTAAGGCCAGGAATTTCTTGCTCTCTTTGGTTTCTGGCTTTTGAAGAGGTAACAGAGCTCTGGTTCAGCCTCCTTCCCCCACAGGCCATGGGGGGAGTGGGGCTGGCTGGATCTCTGCGGGTCCCAGGGAGGATGGAGACTGTGAAATGACAGGAGCCCCTTCCCGGAGGGCTTGCTGGGCCTTGTACAGCGGGCCTGACGGGCCAGGCCGGTCCCTGGCTCAGCTGCAGTTTCTGCTGCTGCTGGGTTTCACCAGAGACTGCCAAGTAAGGGGAGGGAAAGACATTGACCTGTGGCATGCTGAGATAGTGGCCACACTCACCCAGAGCAGCCATGGAAAAAAAAAAATCTTCCGTCGCAGACAGCTCCAGCCACTGCTCTGGCAGAGATCACAGGACCATCCACAAGGCCTGGGCAAGATTTTAACCCTTTCACTGCCCAGATGGGACTTGCAGATTAATCCATTTTCCAGAGAGAGGGGAAGAGAAAGAGTGATCAACATGTAAAGAGACACCATAAGCTATCAAAGACAGTGAAGAAAGGAATTAAGCTTCAGATGGGGGTGAGAAATAAGGAGATACTTTAATAAGCTGAAATATTCTTTTGTTAAAATGATCGAGATGGACAATAGTGTTCTGAAAAAAACTCCTTTAATTCATGACAGAGTATTTTGGGGGGAATAGAGTATTTCAAAGTGTGAATCTAAACAAATGGTGAAGTAGTTGTGATGTTATGAGATGTGGGAACAGAAAAAAGAAGTGAGAGTTGTCAAAGATTTGTGGCCCTTAAGAGACAAAGAGAAAACTTCTGTTTCCAGAGATGATCACTGAGACAGATGAAGAGAACTTTTGCCTTTGAATTACTCATCCTTAAAATGGCACCCCTTGACCTATGGCCAGTGAACACACCTCAGAGTGGTGTGAAATGGAAGGAGAGAACTCATGACAGAGTTTTCCAGGCAGCTGGCATCACAGAAATAGAAACAATGAGAAAATGGTTTTCTTGTGAAAAACTCCATAGATTGACAGAACTTCTTTTTCTCTACAAAGACTGATGAAAAGACTATAGCAAAGTTGAGACTGTTTTAACCACGAAGTTTTTATTTTGTCTCTATGTTGTCATATGAACAAGAGAATGGTTGGGTAGTGGCAAAAAAAGAGTTCAGGAAGTTTTATTCTGGTTTCTTATTCTAGTAGCTTTGTTAATAAACTTTCTTTATTCCTTTTAAGTTTTAAGCCTGTTTTGCCCTTCTTCTAATCCATATCTCACAACAAGAAATGAGTAAGTTTTCTAGTAATTTTTTAGCTAATGCTTTAAAACCACAACATACAAACAGAACACTTCTTGTTTGTAAGACAAAAAGTAACTGTCGGCAGTAATTTTGGACTGTTTGAAAAATATTTTGAAAACAGCTGAATGTTTTCAAAGTCAATACTCCTGTAGCTTTTAATATATATGATTACATACAGGTTTTTCTCTACAATAATGGTTTTGTACTGCAAAAAGAGTAACTGAAATTGTTGTAATTGGTTTAATTGGTAAGAATATTTTTGCTGTAAGATTTATTATGTCTATTAGACTTTTTAAGAGTGTTTGCATAATTTCCTATCAAAGCAAGAATAACGTCTTTCAACTATAGTTTCCTAAAGCCATATCTTTAGGTATTAAAAAAAAAAAATTTTGAATGATGTTTCAGATCATCAAAGATAGCATTAGAAGAACTAGAAATTTCAAGACTGTACTGAGCAGTCTTCCCCTCACCTGATTTGCCATGTGATTTTTCAACATATCACCAAAGAAATCCATGCTTGCTCTTTTGAATCTTCCAGGCAGATGAAGTTGTTGGAAATTCTCCTTGGAATAATCTCTTTTCCCGCATTTTATGAGGGATTTTTTAAATCTACTTTGTATGTCATTCCTTATTCATCTGTAGAATCTATGCACAGAAGTAAGTATTTATTCTCAAGTTTTAGCTGGGCCTGCACGGAATGAGTGTGGAGTCTGGATAGAAATGACCATCACTATATTATCACACTTGAAATTGACTCTGAAAAGATGGCAAAAGCCTTTAATTATTAGCTTTTGCTATTAAATCCTTCACTACTATTTTACTGGCATGAGTTTAATTTTATACTGCACCTAAGAAAGAGACTGAATTCTGAAATAGTCTAAAATTCTGAAAGACTTTTCTTTGTGCTCTGGTACTATACTTCAACAGTGCAGAAAACAGACAAAGCTACCTCAAAGAAAATTCAACACACTCTGAAGTAATTTTATATCCAAGTAACAAATTCGACTCAGACTGACTGAATTTTTTTTCCTCTAACATGATTGTTCAGTATGGTAAAAATGGGAGGGTGAAGTGAGCTGTTGGTCACAGTGATCTTTCTCTAGTGGACAACCAGCCAGTGGCACTGAAGTGCTTTCCTCACCGAGAAAGAAAATCTTTTAATTTCACATGTTGCCCAGAGGAAAGGTATTGGGAAAAGTCAGTGACAGGCATGTTATAAAGGAAACAATTCTAATTCAGACTACCTATTTTATAGCTCTTTCATCTGTTTCTAATACAATCCAAAAGAATACATCTTCCAAAATTTAGTCTTTTTACTATAAAATATGAACACAAATTAGAGCATATTTCTGTAACCATCACAACCAACTAGTTATATTTTTAAAACAGAATCAATATTTGCAAAAAAGTGTGTAAATTCCTGAGCAGTAAAATTACTTTTTCAGTGTCCATTTTGTTGTCTTTCAGTCTGGGAAGTAGCCACACTTTTTGACAAGGGTTTTTATGAATGTTTACTGTGATGACAGATAGATAGAGGTTTTAGCTGATGATTTGTCTAAAATAATGGGGTTTTAGATCTTGTTTCCATATATCAGAGCTAAAATGTATATGATTGACTGTGTCTATTAACTTCCTGGTTGAGTCATGAAATGCATATATGCAGAAAACCATCAGAAGAGTTTTGCAGTCTTGAAAAGATATTCAATCATCCAAGACACTACAGGAAAAAAAAAGCAAAAAGACAAATTAAATCAGGCTTATATTGACAGCAACTTCAGTAGTTAAGTATTCACGGATATTACTGAAAATCAGTTCTTCCAGGACATATGATCCATCTACTGGTGATCCTTCCCAATAAAAATCTAGAGCATTACTCCAAGCAAATTTTGCTCCACTCTGAAGTTAAAAAAAAGACAGCTGCAATTTATGATACAAAAAAGAAAAGGGGATAAGCAGCATGGAATTTTCTAGCTCTGTGATTTGGTTGCCCTAAACTGTCATGAAACCACATTACAAATTTGTGCTAAAATTAATCTTTAACATAAAGAAAATAGTAGTTAAAGGCACTGTATTATTTAGAGTTTCAGCAATCCTTTGGCAATGAACTATTACAGATGGTAGGAGACATGAGGTGATGTGTAAAGTACAGGTATCTAAGAGTAAGTTGCTTGGAACTCACAAACTAGGAATGACTAAGTCGTCTTCACCTTCAGAAAAAGTTAATTGTAGTCTGGTCCAGGGTACCTACATATAGGCACAATTGTAAGGTTTGTAAATGTTAAACTAGTTCCCCAAAACAGAGATATTAACTGTGAAAATTTGTAGATGCATATGGTCTATAATTTTAAGTGGGATTCCGTCCACAGAGCAAAGATGTCTGAATCTCTTCTGGTTTTAAAGCTCAGTTATATGGTATTGAGAATATTGTGTATAGACTTTTTTGGTCACAAGAGACCATTGTAGCCCGAATGAAATCAGTGGGAATTTTGACACTGGAATTACGAGGAACATGACTTAGCTTAATTATTCTTTTGTTTTGAAGGTTTGTCACATTAGAGACACTTTAGCTATGTGGATTTTGCTGACACAGTTTATATGTACAAAACATAAATCTCACCTTTTTTTTATATAGTTTTGGTGTTGAAAGGTTTAAGCCTAAGGAGAGAAGAAATTGACTTTCATTCATGAAGTTATGTTTCACTGTCATCAAAGAGATGCCTTCACTTCCTATTACCTCTTACGTTTATTAGATAGGTTTGTGTTGTGCTCTGAAAGCTGACGTAGTAAATCAGAAAGTAGGAATATTGTATAGAAAATATGGGAGCAAGCATCCATGACAAATTGTTGATTTTTTTTTTTATATACTTATATTGGATATGTCTACAGTCAAATGAACTATATGAAAGTAAATCTGCATACCAGTTTCAGTCTCTACAAACTGTGAAATAGGCTTCTTCTTTTTTTCACTGCACAGTAGATAAGCAAAGATCTACTGCAAGAGTGAACCATTATCTGTTGTATCACAACACACTAGGACAGTGAAAAACTATTTACTGAGGAAATAAAAAATAAGAGCAGAACCAGAAAAGAGAGATGAATTTCTAAACTTGTAGAACTAAATAACATGCAATATCACAGATAGTTTGTTTTAAGGTCTTGCTCTGGAAGAGAAAGGGAGGAGAGCAAAAGCCTTTTTTTTTCCCCATAGTGATAATCCATCTCTGATTAATGGACCTGCAATAACATACACTTTTCATTTGGCTGAATGAAATTCCATAAGTCTTACTATTTCTGAAAGCATCTTCAATGCATGAAAGAAATTCAAACCCAAGTAAGTACTAATTAGGGTTCCACAGGTGCTGATTGTCCAGAGATAAATCAACAGAATTAATTAATTAATTGTGTTTTCTTCACAAGGAGCAGCTGAGTAGCAGAGGTGTCAGGCGGGGAAGTCATTCCCACATTAATATATATAATGACAGTGTCTGAGGCACGACTCAGACAGGCAAGGACACTGAGATGTTTGTTGAGAGCAACAAGCTGGTTTTATACACTTCTTCAGGACACAGTATTTCCTTATATATTTTTCACTAAGGGACCTGTTACACAGTGCCACGCCAGCAACACGCTTTCCTGATGTCCTTCCATGGGGTGACCAGGCGCTGTTCAGGTGCCCAGCAGCTTCCAGGAGGCTCCTCTCCATGGGGCACCTGCCACATTGCATCTCCTCCCTCCAAGACCAGGCAGAGACAAGCCTCTCTATCCTGCCATGATGTTCTGCAGGCATATCCTACAGCCTGTAACTTGATTCTATCCTATCTCTCCCCACAGTTATGCTCATTTTACATAACTATAGCAGTATTGTGCTGCAACAGGTACAGAAGTATTTTATAGCCAAATACAAGGCTTATGAGCCACAAAAAGTTCACAGGCCTCAAAGACATCAGATCCTCACAGTACAAATTAATCCTGCCCCCTTACTTCTTGTGTGGGTTGAATCTGGCTGAATGCAAGGTGGTCATCCAAGCTGTACTACCACCCTCAACTGGACATATGACAAAAACATGATGATCTCATGGATTGAGAGATAAGGACAGGGGAAGCTCACTCATCACTAACTACCACTGCAGACAAAACAAACTCAGCTCAGGGAAATTAATATCACTTATTGCAAATCAAACATCAGAGCAGGATAATAAATAAAAATACATCTTAGAATACCTTTTTCCCAACTCCGCTTTCTTCCTGTACTGAATTTTACATCCAGTTTACTATATCTCCTCCCCACTAAGTGGTGCAAGGGGTCCAGGAAATGGTGGTATGATATCAGTTCATCACATATTGTTTCTGCTGCTCCTTTCTTCTCATGTTCTCTGCCTGCTTGAGCACAGGGTCCCAGATACAGAGGACAGTCTTTCATCTACTTTTTCAAAACTTGCTCCATCAGCATTTTCTTCCACAAGGCACAGTCCTTCAGGAAAGGATAGATCCTACATAAGACCTCCCACATGGGTCACAAGTCCTGCCAGAAAACCTCTTCCAGTGTGGGCTTCTTTCTCCATGAGGCTACAAGTCAGCAGCCTTTTCCAGTGGGCTGGAGGATTATCCTTTCATCATCCACTGTTTCTGATGTGGGTATCTGCTTGTTACAAACCTGTTTAAACCCAGATGAGCAAAGAAAACTATGTGTATTTATAATAATACATAATATATATGTGTATATATATACATATATATATACAACATAATATATATAATAAATAATATAATATAATATAATATAATATAATATAATATAATATAATATAATATAATATAATATAATATAATATAATATAATATAATATAATATAATATAATATAATATAATATATTCAAATTTCTATGTGTAGAAAATGGAAAAAATTTTGGAGGTTCAAAACATTCCCAAAAATGAGATTAAAAACAAACAAGATTAAATGTTGATGCCAAAAATTTGGGGTGCTTTAATAGTAAGAGAGACAAAGAGAAAATTGAAGAAAAGTTAGAAAAAGCTAAGGTTACTTTAAAAAGTATAGGACAGGTCACCACCACACTGTTCTATCTTTGCTGCTGCTGAGACAGTGGGGAAGCAGAGAAATTTTTACCCTTTTTCTTTTGTTTAAAGCATCTTATCTGCCTTCTCCAATTTCTGGGGCAGTTTGGCTGGGATGTGACTACCCATCCTCCGAGAGGCAGGCATAGTGCCTGGTCTCTGCGGCCAAACCTCGGTCCACTCATGGTGCTTTCACCATGGGATGCAGGAGCAGGGTGGGGGTTCCACAACTCATTCATTGTTGGGGAAGGTGAAACAGGGAAACCTTATGAATGTGATGGTTTAACAAAAGATTCTGAAAATATGAAGGCTAGAATCAAAGTAGAAATGAAAGCCTGCTTTGAGTCATAAGATACTGAGTACTGGTTAACCAAAGAAAAATAGCCTAGCCAGCTAGAGGAGAATCCCTGTTGATAAAACAATGTCCTTCTGCTGATAGAGAATGCAAAGGTCAAGAAGCAAGGAAAGAACTTGTAAGGTTTTGTAGAATCTAAAATGCAACACTGTATGTTAATATAGGGAAGCGCATAGGCTGTATGTAAATTCTTTAGTGGGTGTGTCTCATGGTGATTGGTTTCTAAGAATTAGAATATTCATGATAGAAAAAGATATATTGAATTGTAACAAGAACTTCACTCTCTTCGCTCTTAACTCTTTACTCTTACCTCTTACCTCTTACCCCTTAGCCCTTAGCCTTTCCCTCTTACCCCTTTACCCCTCTCCCCCACTCCTAACTCTCAGCCCCCTCTCCCTGCTCCTTCCCCTCTCGTCTTCCCTGCTCTCTCCCTCTGCTTTTTCCCTCTTTCCCTCTGTTGTTCTCTTACTCCCTCCCTCCCCCATCCAACCTCACCTCCACTGCTCTACCTGTTCTCTCTCCCCTCCCCCGGACCACGTGGATGCCGAGGCTGGTGGCGGACACGGGTCTCCCCTCCTTTTACCCTTATAATAAATTGCTTATACTTGAACAGCTTGACCCTGGAGAAGTCTCTCACAGCGAGCGAGCGTTTTTACACTCCAATAATTCATGACTTTGATCCAGGGGTGGCATCAGCTCCTGGACACCTCAAGGCACCTCAGGGTATCTCACAGGAGGCCATGGTGGTTGGGTAGCAGGAGGTTGCTTTCCCCTGTACATTTTGCACCGATTTTGCTTTCCTTTTTATGGGCCTCAAGACAGGCTACTCAGAGTCCATCTCACACGTAGTTTTCAGGTGTTCAAGAGTGATTATGATAAGCAGACATAATAATGAAGTCTTTTCTGAAGCCTTTCTCTTATTAGCAGGCTCTTACACTGCTCCACTGTGGAATTCCATGGGATCCACGGGCACACTTGTGTCACCCCAGTACTCACCAAAGTCTGCAGGGGAATCTCTGTTGTGGCACATGGAGCATCTCCTCCCCCTTCCTAATCACTGACCTGGATGTCTCCAGAATTGTTCCTCTCACATACTCCTCTCTCCCATTCTCACTCCTCTCTCCCTGCTGCTATCTCAGAGATGCTAGCAATGTCACTGGTTGGCTCAGCTTCAGCCAGTGGCATGTCCATCTTGGAGATGGTTGGAACTGGGTTTATGAACACGGGTGAAACTTCTGGCATCTTCTCATAGAAGACTCCTGCAGTCCCCTCTTGCAGTACCAAAACCATGTTGTGCAAACCCAATGTCCTTGACAAATGTACTCTCTTCTGCTTATACGCATACAGAATATTTCTGTAAAGATCATTCTCCAAGCTCAGCTAATGACACATTCCTACATCAATCTTCCACTGTTCCACTTTCTCTATCCCATCAAGTAGATGCTTATTTTCTTCTGTTTTCCCTCTGTATTTTCATGTTGTCCAGGCCAATAGGCTGTTGTTCTTACTACAGTCATTGCCACATATAAAATTGCAAATACAGCAGCATTACAAGTGTAAGATATGGGGTTATAATTGTTAAGGTGGTTAAGGCTCATGCTCACCAAAAGGCCCTGTGGGGAAGACACAGCCGCAGGCTAGACGGTTCAAGGTTGGTAGAAGGGTCAGAGGCTTTTAGGAGTGAGGAGAGAGTCATCTGAGGGCAGCTGGGAGTGAGATTGTGATTGGCTGGAGGAACAGTGGACAGCTACGAGTGAAAAGCTGATTGGCTGAAGGAACACATGGACAGCATATGAGCGGGAAGCTGATTGGCTGGAAGCACATGTGAACAGCGTAGGAGTGGGAAGCTGATTGGAGGGTAGGATGCATGGACAGCATATTGTAGTAATGCATCTGAACAGCTTGGGCTATGATGCACTGCAACCAAACCATATTTATTATCAGTCTCTCTGGAATTTCTCAAGGTTGCTGAGAAATAAACTATTCTAAAAATAAGAAAGAAGAGGCTGAAAAACAAGAGAACAGGAACCACGAGAGCCAGATAACAGAGGGTGGTTGAACCCCTGGACTGTAACCAATCCTGTGCCCGAGGGGTGCGTGCAGAGCACTTGGACAGGATAGGGGCACAAATGAAAATATGCATGACTGCATGAATAGTAGTTTTAGAATGTAAAAATAAGTGTATAATGTAAAAAAATAGATGGCTTCTGCAAAATCATATTGGTTTGTTGTTCAGAGCTCCTGAGCTCCTGCAGCATATGAACAGGAAGCTGATTGGATGGTAGGATACATGGACAGCAGCACTGCAGCTGGACCAGCCAATGGATGCCCTTCTGTTAAGTTCTGTTAGGTCTCAGATTGGTTGGGTAGAGATTAAAGACATAAAATGGGTGGTATCAATTTCTACAATAAAGCGATCTCCTTCAGATGCTTAAGGGGGTTCATGTTGCTTTGTTCCCCATAGCTACATATGAGTCTACATCTGTGAAAAGCAATCATTCCAATGAGACACATTTTTCTAAAAGTTTAAAAAGTCAAAAGGAGATAGGTATGTTTGCCATGGAAATACAAATTCAAAACGCTCAAATGAGTAAATAAATACTGTTGTATGACTGCACATTTCTCCTCATGTCAGAAGTCTGGATTATCTTGAAAGACATACAACAGTTACATACAAATTACTAGAGGCCATTAGTAATTAAATTATTGATGATAAATACTATTCTTACTAAGCAGTTTTAGATAATTAAGTATAAGGAGGAATAGAAAAACATGCTGGAAGATGACACCTTTATACTTGTTCAGAGGACAGAACCTGCAAACAGACTTTTGTCCTGCATACCCAATTGGGTAGAGAAACACCTGTTCCACTGTGTGTTAATGTGATGTGATGTACCTTCCTCTTCCTTCAGTTTTGTATGCTTCCAGCTTTCATGCCTCAGTGTTAAAGTCCCAACTTTGTGCTGAAGCAATCAGGCAACAAAGATAAAATTCTAGTTACAGATTATCAGCATTGTCTTAAAAAGTCACTCATTTTTACACCCAAAGAACTCAGCTACATCCTTGATGACACAAAGGTGTGTTGTCTATGATGAAGGGAATCAAAACACACAAGCACTTTAGAAGAGGAGGAAATAAGACTTCATGAGCCTAAGCAAAGATATCACTGGTGATGGAGTTGATAGTCTGGGTAGACTTGCACATGAACAAAGCTCATAAGCTACAAGCTAAACCTGTTCCTCTTCATTCAAGTACAAGTCAGACTCATGAAAGATTTGAGCAGACATTTGAACATAACTTTTAAAAAATTTGTCTTTGTCCAAAATGTGTCAGATAACTTCCAGGAATGCCTTCCAATTTATGTTTGTATATGTGTAGCCTGTGACCTATGGATAGAAGAGCAAATAAGGTATTGTTATGAGAATTTGCTTCTCAGTCATTTGCAGCATCCCGCAGCAACCAAGAGAGTCAAGGTTGTTACCCAGCAGGCTGTTCGGAATCACAGAGTGAGAAAGAGACACAAGCTGTGGAAATCCATCTGAGAGCTGGAACATCTCTGTATCCACTACATGAAATTCAAAGTGTCAATAGCACAGACATTGTAACCACTGCAACACTGTACAGACTAGTCATTACTGACCTGAAAGGCTTTTGTCCTTTCCACTCTCTGATCGCATGCTGTTGGGGGTTAAGCGTCCTTCTTTTAGTGGAACTTTATCCATTAGTTGCTGGGGGGAAAAACCTGACTGTGGGTACTTGGTGGGTGCTTGAAAAAACACAGTCTGGGCCCAGGGGGGATGGGGGCAGGAAAAGGGGAGGGCGGGGACAGTTTGGCGGGCTTGTTCAGCTTCGGAGAAGGACACCTTTTGCTGGAGCTGCTGCTGCGGGGAGAGGGGAATTCGCCATCACCCAGACGGAGCTGCTGCTTCTCTTTCTTCCCTCTTTGTTGGTGGCCTCGCACCCCCTGTCCTGCCAGGACGTGTGGCAGTGCCAGCCACCGCCGCGGAGCTGCTGATACACCTCAGCCACCGGCCCAGGATCTCAGCTCATCCCTGCTGTTCCAGCTGAGTGTTCCTCAGAGTCCTGCAGGAGCACCGGGACTGCCCGCCCGAGGGGGTTTGTGAAGCAAAGCCTCTCCTCCATCCCTTCCCGTCTCGGCCGAGAAAGCTGTCACGGGGTCCCTGGTTCTGTTTTCTTGCTAATGCTGTAGTTATTGTTGTTTGTTTGCCTTGTTATAAATACTAGTAAAGAGCTGTTATTCCTATCCCCAGATCTCGGCCTGAGAGCCCCTTGATTTCAAAATTATAATATTGGGAGGGAGGGGGTCTACATTTTCACTCCAACGGAAGGCTCCTGCCCTCCCTAGCAGACACCTGTCTTCCAAAACCAAAACACACGCCAAGAGCTATATCAGAAACATGGAGGTATTGTGCATCTTGCAGAGTAGAACTTACTTTTCAAAATGGGTCTATTTTTTATGTCAAAAGAAAACAGTGAGAAACATTCAATTGCTAAACTGTATGATACACTGTTATATTTTTGTTTCTTTTGAGAGGCAAAAATGAGTTTACCTCACCATGGGATCACCTGATTTTCTTCCTTTCACCCTGCATTAAAATCACAATCATCCACTTAAAATATCATTTACCTGCTCTGGACATAACTAAAAAAAAATTGATGAATATTTACAAACTAGTAAACATTCAGGAAAAAACTAAGCAGGAAGCTAATACATACATCATTCTTATCCTTATTTATGTGGTTTTAATAACACATCCTTTCTCCTGTGACATTAATGAATTTTAAATGCTTATTAGTTTATATGATTTTAGTATCATCAATCTGCCCACATTTTTCATATAAATACATTTTTATGTTTCAAGAATGCAGAAGAGGAGTGAATGACCCCAGAAAAGACCATAAGGTTACTGTATTTTTATTAATTTCTCTAAGTTTTTAAGCATCAGCTAGGTTACTATTATCCAAAGATAAAAGTAGGACAAAAGGCAAGTTGTTTCTAGATATAATTATATATAGTCTCTCTTCCCAAACTCTAAATGCACTGTTCTAGAAGCATACCTTAGCATTTGAATCAGCCTCACTGGCTCTAATTTTTTTAACTGTGTGTACATCTTACAATCTTTCATCTTGGCAGAAAGATTTATGGGGAAAATAACAATGAGGAACTGGGAGAAAACAGACCAAAATAAAGTGGAAAAAGAAAAGATGAAATAAATAAATGTTTTGGAACACAAAATATGGTGTGAGGTAGGCAGGCAGATGGGAGTACACATATAAAACCATATAAGAGAGAGGTTATTTATAAGGAGTTTTTTTAATAGTGATCTTGGATACAGATTTTATTTTCTTTATCTCTGTGTCAGTTTGGTTGCATTGTTATTTTACGTGCAGGGTAATCTGCAACTAGCAGACCTGTCTTTTTGACTGTAAGAATTCCACAGAAGGAAACACAAATAGGACAGCCATCACAGAAAGACTGAAAGTAGAATCACATTTTTTACAAATCAAGATAATAAATATTGATAGTTCCTTCTGGGATTTGGGATGAGACTGTTCATTTTGTTTCTAAGCAAGCACGTCATGCTTCGATATGTTTCAATTTAGCCAAACAAAGCACTCTGAAAGAATACAATCACCCAAAAATGATCCACTTGTTTGACTTTATCCATTTCACTTTTCAATAATCTTTGTTTTTCTAAGTGTTGGACTAGTGCAGGCATAATTACTGCTGCTCTTGATTTTGATTTTTCTGCTGTTGAAATTGGTATTACTCGTGGCCAGTAAAATGTCCACTTTTTCTAGACAGCCAAGAAATGTGATCAGAGTTACACAATGGATATTGAATTGCTAACATTTTGCAATGCAGTGACCTAAGTATCGGAGTGTAAAAAACGCTCGCTCGCGGTGAGAGACTTCTCCAGGGTCAAGCTGTTCAAGTATAAGCAATTTATTATAAGGGTAAAAGGAGGGGAGACCCGTGTCCGCCACCAGCCTTGGCGTCCACGTGGTCCGAGGGAGGGGAGAGAGAACAGGTAGAGCAGGGGAGGAGAGGTTGGATGGGGGAGGGAGGGAGTAAGAGAGCGAGGCTCCTGTTACAATTGATTATATGCTTTCCTATAGTGAATATTCTAATTCTTAGTAACCAATCACCATGAGACACACCCACTAAAGAATTTACATACAGCCTACGAGCTTCCCTATTTTAACATACAGTGTTGCATTTTACACTTTACAGAGCTTTACAAGTTCTTTCCTTGCTTCTTTACCTCTGGACTTTCCTATCAGCAGGACATTGGTTTGTCAGCAGGGATTCTCCTTCAACTGGCTAGGCTATTGTCCTTTGGTCACATGGTAACCAGTACTCGATATCTTATGACTCAAAGCAGGCTTTCATTTCTATCTCAATTCTAGGCCTCATACCTTCAGAATCTTTTGTTAAGCAATCACATTCAGAAGGTTTCCCTGCTTCATCCTCCCCAACACCTAAGCATGTCACAATGATCTGCAGAAAATAAAAAAAAAATTACTTCTATGATAATGTTTCATTTACAGGCCAGGTTATATCAGAACAGAGGAAAAACACACATTTCATGGATACGATTGCATTAATCCTCCAGGTATATCAGGAATACAGTCTTAATCTGGAAAACAACAGAATTTAACTAGTAAAATTAGAAACAATAGGAAAAAAACCCCACAACAACAACCAAAAAACCAAACAAAAACAGAAAAACAAAGAAAAAACACCTATGGAGGCCACATTATTTTTTTTTTTAAGTTTCTAAAATTAAATCCTATTCAAGTCTTCTTTTATTATTTATTACTCACAATTTTAATTTTTTTCACTGCACCCTAGATTTAATCCCTCAGAATACCTTCTCTACATACAGTGTAACGATATCTTTTCTCAACACAATAAAAATGAAGCAAGCAAACCATTTGTTATCATTCACTGAAACCTAAATAACAACACAATATTTTAGATTCCCTTAAAAAGTTTTTTACTGGGGAAAAATTAAAGGCCTCATGAATCACTTGGGAATTAATTGAAGAATTCTGGTTACAAATGAGAGGAAAATGATTGTAGCGAAGCTGATTCAAGTATTTTCCAAAATCACAACATTTTTCATTCACTTAACCTGTTAGAACATAAATATTTTCTGTACTTAGACTATTCTAAATAGTACTGTTCAGTAAAACACAAGTACCTTCTCATTAATAGGTCATTCTGTATGAAGAAGTATTAATTTTGTCCACTGACCACCAGTACCCAAATGGTGACATGCTATAGTGTGAAAATTATTTCCTATAAACCCTTGAGCCTAGAAAATTTATAATGGGGAAGTATTTGAAATATTTAAGTGGTTAAAAGAAGGGGGACAATATTAAATTGTGTTGAAGAGTTAGCTTTGCATTTGTATGAAAATACTTCCTATTTATGAGTTTGAATATTAGACTGCCAAATTTAAGTGATAAACAGACTCAGTGACAAGCTGACTATCCTTAGAAATTCACAACAGATTGGTTACCAGTTCCCAGTCAACAATCTCTGAGTAAAGTACTGAATACTAAAACCAAATGTTTCTTTAAGAAAATAAAACCGGAAATAAGAGAGTTTAAATTAATAAATTACTCATTTTAAAAGAATACATTCTACAAGCAGATAGTAATTTCTATTAAAAAGGTGGGTTTTGCAAATATGGTGCAAATATAGAATAACAGAACATTTCAGATACGTAAAAATGTTGAACACAAACACAAATTGAGATTTTCATCCCTTTGGACTCAATAAGTGACGTATTCCATAGCTTTGAATATTAGTGAGGTTTAAACATTTAATTCCTCACAGCTTTCCAACTGGCTTGGCAAAGTGCAGCCCAGATTCCTTGTCAAGACCCAAAACAGATAAATATGTAAAGGTATTGTGTTTCAACCTTACTTAAGTAAAAAAACCAAAAAAACCAAACTGGCTGAGGGGACTGGATTATTTACCAAAGCTAACCGCAGCCCATCTGCCTTCATGTGCAGTAAAAAATAGAAGAGGGTCCTTGAAGACTTCATTTTAAAGGATGAGTTTCTTGTTTTGTTCCCTATCTCTCTTTTCTGGTTCTGCAGCGAGGGGAGCAGCACATGTCTAGTAGAATAAAGTACACCTCTGACCTCTATTCTGTGCACATGGAAACTTTGAATACATCTTCTTGGATGTAGAAAAAGACAACGTATAAATCTGACTTTTCCAGCATACCATGACCTACTTAAGTAAATAATCTTTCACCAATGAATAGCTAATATGCTTAAGGAAACAAAACCTATCTTGCCAGCAGTTTTCATCTCTTTCAGCAATATGTTTGCTTTGGCTAACTCCTCTCTAGCATCAAAAAATTATTTCTTTGATTAGTGTTGCTTTGCAATTTATAGTCAAGGAAATAATTTATCTGCCCAAAGAAGAAATATCAGCTTAAATGGAGGAGGAAAACAGTACTTTCATTTCCTTGAAATTTTACATACTCAGCTTCTTTTGCTAAGAAATCTCCACTTTTAAGAATGGCAGAACTGGGTTCAGTTTGTTGTTCATCAATAATCTGCTTTGTGTTGAAAAAGCCCTCAGTGAAATAATTTCCCTTATTCTGCTTACATGACAGATGAACTGAAAACTGCTAGTTGTTCTGCACACCTTAATGGGAGTAAAGTCCTGCTTGTCAAAATTTACTTCCTTCTACAACAGGGTAAGTTGATCAAAGGAAGTTAGTTCGTGTAATTTTTTGGTCTTCACAAAGCTTGTGATACTGTCTCTCAGAGGATCCTTCTGGACACAAGGCCCAGCTCACAGCTGGATAACCAAGTTACACAATAGATAAGCTGACTCACAGGTTAAGCACAAAGAATCACAGTGAATGCGGTGATATCAGATTGGTGACCTATCACTACTGTGGTTTTGCAAGGCTCCAAATTCTCTTCAATATCTTCATTAACAACCTGGACAAGGGACTCAAAGGAATACTAAGCTTGCTGATGACAGTAGAGTGGGAGGAACTGACAACTTCTTCAATGGCAGGGAGACCCTGTATAGAAACCTCAACAAATTAGATGGACAATCACCAACCATACGAAGTTTAACAAGAGCAAGTACCAGATTCTGCATGTGGGACGGTGCAACCCAGGTTGAATGCACAGAGTAGGAAATGAGAGGCTGGAGAGCAGCATCATGGAAAGGAATTAGCTGATGGCAAGGTGAATATAAGTCAAGCAGGCCCTGGAAGCCTGGAGGACCAAGCATGTGCTGGGATGCATCAGGCACAGCATCACCAGCTGGGCAAGGGAGGGGATTGTCCTGCTCTGATCCACACTGAGGTGGCTTCAACTCCAGTCCTAGGGGCAAGTTTGGCCACTAAATATAGAAAAGTCATCAAACTATTGGACAGCATCCAGACAGTATCCAAAGGAGGACACAAGGATCATGAAGGATCTTGAGGAGAAGCTGTATGAGGAGCAGCCAAAGTTACTTGGTCTGTTCAGCCTTGAGGAGACTGAGGCAATACTTCATCACAGTCTGCAACTTCCTTGTGAGGGGAAGAGGGACAGGTGCCACCAAAATCCAGGGAAAAAACTCTCCAATCAATTTGTTAGGTTAGAAAGTTTTTACTTTATTTAGCAGTGCTGGATGCATGGGGAATTCTCCCCAAAGCATGTGTGCTCAATAACCTTACAGAACAGGTTATATTCCTGAAACTAATAAAAATTCAACACATTTTTGAATACATGCATGTAAGCTAATTATTTCCATGGATTTCTTTGGATATGGTTTTGGATCTTCTGATGAATCTTTTCTTCTTGAGAGTACCTCAATTATGTCAAGTCATACTTCCATTATCACTCTTTACTCTGACACAAAATCCTTGTTCTTAAAACTAGTGAGTATTAATCACTGATAGAAGTAAACAAGGAAGCATTAGCTGGAAGATGGCTTATTAGTCACAGATATAGGGAGTTACCACAAGGCCACGCTAATCTCTGGCATTTGTTCTAATCACTGTAGGGTGCAAAACTAGGCATTAACCACAAATATAGGCATCATACACTACCTACTGAAGTCAAAAGAATTTTCCAACATCTTCCCCCATGCTGCACAGACTTCTTACAGAAGCATTGTAGCAATGGGGAACAAAGATACATGGACCTCTTTGCTTGCTCTCAAGAAGATAATTTATTGTGAAAAACCAAATCCTTTTATATTCTAAACCTAACTGAAAGCAAGCAGTCATCTGGCTGCCTGCCACTGCAGTATCACTGTTCACGCATCCCTCTGCCCAACCAGCTCTCTGACCAAGTGGTGTCCATGGAGCTTCTCAGCCAATCCCTGCCTCATGCATGAGGCAAGCACACGCCAGCCATACAGCCCAATCTCTTGTGACAGGACCTGGTTTGTACCTGGCTGTCAGCTGAAACTGTCTCAGAGTGCTTTCTGTTGTGCTAGAGCGAACAGGATTTCTTGTCTCCCACAAAGTATGACCTGCTCTGTAACACAGACACTGATCTCTTCTCTGTGGTGACCAGTGACAGGACTCAAGGAAATGGCCTGAAGTTGTGACAAGTGAGTTAAGGCTGGATGTCAAAAGGTTTTTCTCCCAGAGGGACTTTGGGCACTGGAACAAAGTCCAGGGAAGTGGTCACAGCATCAAGTCTGACAGAGTTCAAGAAGTGTTTGGACAATGCTCTCAGACCCATGATGTAATTCTTGGGGTGTCCTGTGCAGGAGTTGGGCTTGATGATCCTGATGGGTCACTTTCAACTCAGATGATTTTGTGGTTCTGTGGTTGTCCCTCAAATCATAGAAAGCTGAGAAAAGCCAACATTTTCAGAAATCTTCCAGACCTGAGTCCAGGCTTTTCAATGATGGCTAGTAGCATTCTAACTGTCAGTGATGTGTGGTAGCACAGTGTAATGCCAGAACAAACTCTGGAATTTAAGACAGTACCAGAAATCATGACACTGGTACTGCTGTATGAAAATTATCTCACTCCTGCTGAGCAGCATTCTACAGTCCTGCTAAAAAAACCATCTAGTGAAATACAATCACCTCTGTAGCACAAGCTCTGCACAGTACTAAACTGTTCTATAGGAACATGTGTGATGGACTTACCAGCTATCTTGTAAACATCTGTGTATCAGTAAGATGGTGCTGTACTGTATAGTATGAAGATACCTTGGTCAGATTTTCAAGGTTTCTGGGAAGCTGACAGCTCTTACAAGCAAGTGCTGAGAACCTCTGGACATCTCCCCTTTCAATTTAAGAGGTTAAGAGCTCCCTCTGAACACATTAACTAGAGATACTAGGATTAACATTGTTCACTGCAACAACGGTTACCTCATCCATGCAGTTATGTGCAAAAGTGAAGCAAGGTTTATAGAGAAGAGACATTTATTAAAATTATTAAGCCTTTATTAAAACTACTCATGCAGTGTGGCAAAGGATCATAATCCTTCAAGTCTTTCTAAATACTCAGTATCAGCAGGTATTTTAAGCAACTTCCAGCACTTCATGCATTATTTAGCTCATTCTCATACGTAACTTACACAGAGGTTATCTGTACTCATCAACAGTGTTTGCTGGTGCTCCGGGGATCATTTCCTACATTTGTAGTGGTACATTTTCAGTTTTGAGTTATAGTTTTTTTGGTTTTTCATCAGAATGGCATGTAATGACTTTGGACAACATGTTGTAGCAGCATCGGGAAACTAAAACTAGTAATCATGTGAATCAATAAACTTGATTTTCAAATATCACATCTGGTGGTATGTTATCAGCTTACTGCCATCATGTTTCTACAATTACAGATTGTTTATTCTAATCAAATAGGTGGATAGTAGAGCATTTTTATGTCCCTTCAGTGCAGTGGTCAAAGAATTGGCCAGCAAAGGGTCTGTGGCGCTCCCCTGGAGAGCTTCTCCTTAGGCAAGGTGCTTTCATAGTGAGAAGGTGTCTTTCCCAGAGACCTTTGTGAGTTACATGTTAATCTATTGTATCTTATTGGTTTTTTTCCCCATCACTCTACCCAGTTACTTGTATCCCAGTTTCTCCCTGCCCCTCTTCTTCCTTATATAAAACCCCAGTTTTATCCCAGTTCAGGAGAGCTGCTGTCCCTGGCTCCCTTCACAGAGGGCCCTGCTTTCAATAAAGGCTTGTTCTCTGTGGAACGCCACACAGTGCTCTAGTCTGTTTCTCTGCACTGCCTGAAAGCTGCTGCCAGGCAGAGCTGCTAGGCTAGGGACATGTCTGTGCCCCTGGGCCATCTTTTTAAAGACACTTCTTCAGGGAGGTTGCAGCACCCCACCATCATTCCCGCTGCGGCAATTCAGCAGGCACATATTTTGAAGAAATCTTTACTAGGAGCTTGTTGAAAATAAGTCTACACAGTGGCAAACTACACTGTGACATACACTTATAGAGAGTTCAGCCACAGAATTTTCACACATATCAATACTTTTAGATTCCCATCACAATTCCATCTTAGTGTTTGCTGATAGAAATCAAGTTTTCACATTGAATTAGCTCAGCTAGGCTGCAATACCTCATGTCAAGATTTAGACAAAGAATGAAAACTATCAGAATTTATAGAAAATATTTTCAAAGTCCTATAAAAACACACAACAATATGTTGTAAGACCAAAATGTTGTCATTTTGTAAGCAAATATTTTGAAATATTTTTTCAAATAATGCAAAGCATTTCTGGTACAAAGACTCGTTCTAAAAAATGTGATACAATCTTGTTTACTTTTCTATTGTGTTCAGTCTGAGCTGAATGTAATCTTGGATCTAGAGGAACCATCTGGGAGTATATTCTCATTTCCTTGACTTATTTGGCTTTATAACTCGTTGCTTCGAGGTGCCCTTAAAAGTTTGTTCTAACTGCTGTGACAAAGTTGTATCTGAGATAGTTTTTTATGTTGTAGTAATGGTTACCACAGGGTAACTGTGCTAGAACATTCAGCAAATACTCCTTTGAAATTACTTCCACACCATGTGTCTGGTTAACAAATATGCTATGACCCACTATGACCCAATACTTTTCCATGTCAAAAAAACAGTTGCTGTTTTACATAACGTTATAACATTTGGGACCATTACCTTAAATTTCCACTTTTTGATTTTGTTTGAAATATATTTCCACTCAAATGATTTAGTTTTTTCTATGGTTTTTCATGCTTTAAAAAGCTATGTAATTGTCACATAAATCATCTGTGCATTAATATATATACAGAAGCTATCTCACTTTTGTGACTCTTCACATGAGTGTCTTCCTTTTTAATTTGGATTGCTTGAATACTAATTTTCAATCTGTTTCATATAAATTTACAGTGCAGAGGTATTTGAGAATAAAATAGAACTTTCTCTTGAAAAATAACCTGAAATAATATATGTTTGACATTAAAGAACAGAAATCTAAATTTGAAGCATAATGGACTGGGCTAAAAAAAAAAAAAAAAGTTATTGTAACCCAGAAAATTTATTTTTCCAAAATTAATTCTGGGTGTCTGAAGGAAATCCAACAAGGAGAAGAAAAAAAAAAATCATGCTGCAAATCCTTATGCTGCATGTAGAAATGTTCCAGTCTAAAGTTTATGAGATAGAAGTCCAATATATATTTAGCATAGTTTTTTGCACAGAGCAGCTCTAAGACCGAGTCTGCCATAATGCTCAACTCCCAGCCCCAGGAATCACCCAGCTAGCTTCCAGTGCACCGGGGAGTGGGGAGGATTCGACAAGGGACAAAGGTAAAAAACGAAGGAGGCTCTTTTTCTGGGACACTATCCAAGTTTATTCACAGAACGCACTCCAGGGAAGAAAAAGACGAAACAGGGAATGGCAGGGACTTCTAAACTGGGAGGAAAGGGGAGGGGGAAGAGTAGAATTACAACCAATGAAATGAGACCAAAGGGGTGGGGCGACAGGAAGGAACCAACATCACAAACCCAGGGGGGTGCACAGGGAAAAACCACTTAGTGTAAATGTCTTAGTGCAACATGACAAGGGTCTTTGAAGTCATTACCCTCCAATCAACATTCACTGCACATAACTTCATTTGGTAAAATTCACATCTCATTCAAAAATTAAAATTATTGCAATTCCCAGTCTTAAGTGAAATATATAGCCTTTGATTTTCAAAAGTGAAAAACTAAAGCACTCTTGTAGGTATGGCATGCTGTAAAGCACATTGGTAAAATAAAGATAAATGATTAGACAACTAATCAACAATTATTCTGCAAAATTCTTTCTTGCTCTCCCTCACTGTGTTTAGGAGTTTTAAGGCACATTAGCTGTTACATCACCAGATTTTCAAATAATTACTAAAGGATATTTTTCGTATCTGAATTTTTCAGCTAGCTAGCTTATCTGTGAATAGTCATTTTATTATCTTTCAATTCATTTAGGGTCTGTGAAAGGGTGTCATAGTTTAATCACAGCTGGCAACTAAGCCCCACGTGGGTAATCACTTAAACCCTCCACCTGGTGAGATGGGGGAGAGAATTAGAAAGGTAAAAGTGGAAAAACTCTGGGCTAAGATAGTTTAATAGGTAATGCAAAACCACAGATGCAATCAAAACTGAACAAGGAATTCATTCACCCATCTCCTTCATTCATCCCAGGCAGGCATTCAGCCATCCCCAGTGGAGCAGTGCTCCTTTGAACATAAATAATTTGGAAAGACAAATGACATCACTTTAAATGTCCCTCTTTCCTCCTTTCTTCCCCAGCTTTATGTGGTGAGCATAATGCCATATGGTCTGGAATATCCCGGTGATCATTGTCCCCTCTTCTGGTTGTGTTCCATCCCAACCCCTTGAGCATTCCCAGCCTGCTCACTGGTAGGGTGAGGAACAGAAAAGCCCTTGTGCAAGCCCTACTCAGCAATAACTCAAACATCCCCATATTATTAACACTGTTTCCAAAGCAAAACATGGCTTCATACTAGCTACTGTAAAGAAAATTACCTCAGCTAAAAACCATCACAAAGTTCAGACTAACAGCACAAGAAGCTTATGTACCAACAGGTAAAATGCCATCAGTGTGTTATGGGTTTCTATAAGCTTGTGTCTGGAAGTCTAACACAAGGGAATAGTGTTTCTTGAAAACAGGGAGATTTTCCAACCCTGTGGAATATACAGCAGGTTGGCTAACTCCAGTATTTGACCTTCATTAGAGCTTACAGAGCTAACCCCTAATTTCTAATGCAAGAAAGGCAACCTTAATTTCTAAGAAATCTGGTTAGTTTTTTTCTAAAGATATCTACATTGGGCAAAAGGAGGGACTCCAAAATCAGAACATTGAAACAACTATAAATTTAATTTCAAAATATTTTAATTAAGCTGAAAATAGCTTTTTCTGCAGAATGATCCACCAATTATGCTGTGTCAACAACTCATCATTTAAGAATATGCTATATTTTATAATATACAGAGAGAATGCACTCAGAGGAATGAAGTTTCACTCTACATTATTTCAGTTGTAGAAATGGCTGTTGTAACAAAACAGAACTGGGTGAAAGTATGCGTTTGCAGCACTGAGACCATAACTGCTGTCTCCTAGAAAAAAGATATTCTAAAGAAATGCCATTTATTGCTATCTTCACATTCAAGCATGCTGTGGAGCAGCAGTTGATAGTGGCAACATCCAAAGCAATCAAACATCTAGAAAGTATGTCAGTGCAGTAGATAAAATATTTGCATGGAAACCAGACACTGAAGAATAAATACTATGTTGGTAACTTTTTATGTATGGGAAATATCAGTTTTGAGGACTGGCAGATGATACGGAGCTTAGCAGTCCCACAGAATAGCTTGCTCCCTCCCCCACAGAGGGATGGTAGATAGTCAGAGGTGTGAAGTGCAAAAACTCATGGGTTTATATAAAAACAGTTTAATACAAAAAGGAAAATTTCTGAGAACAAAGAAAAACGAGGAATTCATCCACTCTGTCAGACAGTATTCAGCTTTTTCCTGGGAAGGAGAGATTAATTGCATATAACATTTACTTGGCAACAAAAACTCTGTAATTTTGAACATTTTCTTGAGAAAAAATAATGGGTAGAATAAGAAAGAAGAAAGACAGAGATGTTTACTGCTTCTGCATATAGAGAGCGAGCAAGATATCCCACATAAATCTGGCACGGCCTTGATTGGTGAGATGCTCTCATTGCTCCTTACAGTTCCACAGCTTGTTTAACTATAAGGGAAAATGGTATTTCATGGTTCTGTTCTCAGAATTTCCTGAAAGTGTGTAAAGATAGAACCATAGAATTGTTTAGGATGGAAAAGACCTGTAAAATTACAAAGTAGAACTACTAACCCAGCACTGCCAAGTCTACCATTAAACTACGTCCTTCAGCTCTGCATCTGTATGTCTTCTAAAATTCCCCAGGAAGCCTGTTTCAGTATTTGACAACCCCTTCAGGAGAGGAATTTTTCCTAATATCCGATCTAAATTTCCCCTGGTGTAACTTGAGACCATTTCCTCTTGTCCTAGCACATGTGACTTGGGAGAAGGGATCAACCCCTACATTATTACACTTTCCTCTCAGGTAGTTTAGAGGGCAACCTGCTGGCCATATTACTACTGATACAGGCCTGGTGCCATTGGCCAAGTCGATGGCTCACATTTAGTTGCTGTTGCTGTTGACAAACATCCACAGGTATCTTTTCACCGGCTGCTTTCCAGCTGCTCTGTCCCACCTGCAGCACTGCAGGGGTTGGGGACCCCTAAATATTTGTAAAGCTTTGAAGGGTGAACACCTTGGGAACAATCTAATAAAAGATTGCAGCCGTGTTTATAGTAGAAAGACAGCTTTTTATGTCAACAGGGCAAGCAAGCTGGGCTAATTAGTGTGGAGAAACACATAAATCTGAAAATTCAGCAGCGGCTTGGGTGGATATAGGTGCACTTCTGTTGTACAATCACACTGTAATTAACTTTGAGAAGCAAGAAAAGTCTTTGCCAGGGAAGGTCCACAGAGTTTTGTTACAAAAAGCATAATGATCAAACTAATAAAATGAGAAAACAATAGTACGACATTAATTACTTTATTAAACAGCATTTATATTAAAATGTGCTAGATAATCCTATCATTAGTTATTTTACTACAATCATGTGTAGTCTTACAAATCACAATGTGTGTCTCTCAGTCAAGTTGCTGCTGTATTTTGTGAGACTTTTAAAGCCATTTATATTGTTGTTGCACATACTTTCCTGTCATCAAAAGCTCTTTGATGTAACCTGGCATGTGATCATGAAATCTCAGCAAATTCTACAGATATCTTCCCTATTTGAATTTTCCTCCATTACTCTTCCCACATGATAAAAAAGGCCATGCAGAACATAAAGTCTTTGAATGACTGGGCAGGGTACCAGGGATTTCTGAGTTCAAAATCTACTGAGACTGCATCTGAATTGCTATGAAGAACTATTACAAGTTTCCCTGAGGGGAAGTCCAGCTGTGCCTCAGGAGATGGCATCCCTGAGAATATTCCCAGAGGGCAGCACAGGCATGACCATACCAGCCATAGCTGTTCCTGCTCACTTCCTGCAGAGCTCTCAGCCATTCTCATCTTAAGACAACCTCTGCCTTCCTTCTGAAACCTCAAAGCACACAATGCAACTTTCAAGCCATTGGTGTGAAAACAAGACTTCTACAGGCTGCCAAAAAAGCCCTCACATTAATTCAGCCATGCTAAAGGACAGAAATGCCTACAAGAGCACCACATGAAGCCTTGAAGGAGACACAGGATATATGATGCCATGTCTCATGGAAATGGCTGTTTTATTGAAAGGATGTAGACATATTTTAAGCATATCTTCAGTCCACAGGACAGTGACTGCAGCTGGTCAATGTATCACATGGTGGTTAAACAAGCCACTCTTCCCAAGTGGGGCTGTGATGGAGATGACATCTTGCACCTCAGCACCATGAGCCAGCAATCACCAGAAAAGGTGGTGGGGAAGATGCTAAAAACAAATTTTAATACTTGGGGAGTAAGATTTGATCAAATGGATTGCATACATTGACATCCAGTAAATTCTCGAAGTCCTCAATGTTTCTCTAATGAAGGAAATCACAGGATATTACAGAGGTGCAAAATGTACAAAAAGCAATAATATTTCCAGACTGATATTTTATCCTATCTTTTTGAAAATTTTCAATACTTCTAAGCTTCAAAAGCTAATTAAAGAAACACCAATAAAAATAATTTTATGTATCTACTATGCAATATTGATGGAAAAGAGTCAGTTTCTGATCTGAGCTGCCAATCCCAAAGCTCTGGTGTTCCCTAACATTTCTCCAGAGCTACAGTTTTATAAGCAGCAAAATAAGTACTTAGACTTACAGATAGACTGTGCTTTTATATTCCATTCACTACTCTTTTTCACCATTTATATTGGATAAATACTGACAAGGTATTTGTTTAGAAGCAAGAGTTGCTTCTTTATCTCCATGTGTTGTGGTTTTAAACCAGTAATTAACAAAAGGGGAAAAAAAAAAATAAAAATTACTTATATCTTGTTGTGAGATATGGATTAAAACAAGAGCAAAACAGGCGTAAAACTTAAAAGGAATAAAGAAAGTTTATTGACAAACTACAAGAATAAGAACACCAGAATAAACTTCCAGAAAAACCTTTTCATTTCTTACTGCCCACCATTCTTTTGTTCACATGACAACAGATACAGAAACTTTAGAACTTTGATGGTTTAAACAGCTCCAATTCTTTCTACAGTCTTTTCACCAGTCTCTGTAGAGAAACAGAAGTTCCTTTCTGTTAATTCATGGAGTTTCTCACAAGAAAACTATTTTTGTTACACTTTTCCGTTTCCTTGATATCAGCTGCCCAGAGCTGCTGTTATCAAAGCCTACCCCTCCCATTCCACATCACTCTGAAATGTGTTATGGGTCATGAGTTTGGGGATAGCATTTTTAAGGATAAGTTATTCAAAGGCAAAAAGTATTCTTCATCTGTTTCTGTGAGCTTCACTAGAAAACAGTTTTCTCATTGCCTCTCAAGGCTTCAAGTCTCCCAGCACTTCACTATACCGTAATTACTCTACTTTTTACTCAAATTTACACTTTGAACACTCTATTCCTCCCCATACTCCATCATGAATTAAAGGAGTTCTTTTCAGGACTTCATTGTCCATCCCCATAGTTTTAACAGAAAGATATTTCAGCTTAATTAAAGCATCTTCTTAATTCTCTACCTTTCTTGAAGCTTCTTTTCTTTCTTGCCACTAGTAGTTTATAAAGTCTCTTTTCATGTTGATCACTCTCCTTTTCTCTCTCTGGATAAAAAGATTAATCCGCAAGTCTCATCTGGATAAGAAAGAGTTAAAATCCTGCTCAAGCTTTTGTAGATGGTTCGGTGATCTCTGCTGAACAGGAGCTGGAGCTGTCTGCGATAGAAAGTTCCTCATAGCTGCTCTGGAGAGCGTGGTCACTGTCTCTGCTTGCTGCAGGCCCAGAGCCCCTCTCCTTCTTTACTCGGCAGTTTCTGGTAAATTCCATCACAGCAAAACCTGCAGCCAAGCCAGGAACCGGCCTGGCCCGGCTTGGCTCGGGGCAAGCCCCCGCAGGCCCCATCTCCCAGCCGGGAGAACGGCAGGCCCAGCCCGGCCCCCGCCCGGCCGCATGGCCTGGGCAGGGAACCGGAGGCCAGCCGGAGGTCTGCTACCTTTCACAGCCAAGCAACAAAGAGAACAAGAGAGTTCTGGTTTTTTACTTTAAGGTGGGGTTCACAAGTTGATCCCACTTTTCAATGGCTAAAACTGCTGTCAATTCTCAGCAATGACCGATAATTGGTCAGGAGAAAAGACTTCAGGCAGTCCCCAGCAACTCCAACTTTCCTTAAAGGTAAAGTAACTCCATGACACCATGCTAAGTTCTGCCAAGAGATACTTAGGGAACAGAAAATGACCAGTTGACACAGAATTGGAATAACTGGGCAACAGTCAGCATAGTAGAGCAGAATATTAGAAAGCTTCTGAGGGGATAAGACAAATTAATACATACCAAGATTCTGAGCATTTTTAGCCACTACTTATTTAAGCTCAAGAAAGGTTCAGAGAATTGCAAAATAGAAATTGCAGTAGCATACCTAGGACCAGAAAAAGGCAATAGATATATATATGTAATTATATATGTATATGAGGCAACCTGAACACCCAGCAATCCAGTCAAATAATTTAATTCTTAGAAAAAAACAACAAAAACAAATAGACATTTTGCTAACAACATATAAAAAAGCAAGTATGTCAGGAGAACTTACTGTTGCTGCCTTCCACAATAAGACAAATCACACAGTTTATTGCTGCCCCTTCACCTGAATTTGGTCTTCCATATTAGTTCTCTTATTTGTACTGTTGTGCTAATGAGTACTACCTCCTTTCCAGGTATAAGTAGGTTTATAATGACAGGGTCCAGTATGCCATTTCAACAACCTGCAAATGACTTGTGTCACAGGGTGAAATTGCTGTCCTTCCACTATTGCCACCTCCCAAAGGGAAGGTGTTACCTTGAAGTGGCAGGATTCAGGGAATCAGCTAATTTGCAGGTTTTAAATACTCCATCAGGTAACACCACACCACATTTAGAGAGTATCATTAGGTGTTACCTGGTGGACAGAAGCATAATTCATTCGTTGGTCTCTCTCACTGTTCACATATGCAGAAAATGCCAATAGCTGACAGGGGACAGCCAATAGCAATCAATCAATTTCCTCTAAGCCTCTTTGTACTGCATTCAGTGCTCATGTGTTTAAATTACATTTCACAGCATGGTGTTGCACTGCTGAGTAAAGACTGTGTCACAGTTTCATAACTAATGTATTAGTTAGTGCCAACCTAAACATTTGACTTATAATCCTTGAGCAATAGATTTTTCCTCCAAAACAAAATTATTATATTTTGTCCTAATCTATTTGTCTAGTTTGATAAGGAGATTATCACAATGACTGTTAAACCGACTGCATGGATTTCCCCTCAGACCCTACTCTATCCTTCCCCTTTTGCCTTTCATTGAAAAGTCTGCCCATTCTTTTTCTCCAGAATTTTGTTATTAATCAATATTCTGACTTACGGCATCTGTCACTGAGACTGATGCTACACAGTGGCACAATATGGGATTTCTTCAGCTAAAAATATTTTCTCCATATACTTGCCCTTTTGTATTGGTATTATTTGCTTATTTCATAGCAAGCATAACCCTCTCACTAAACTTCTTCATCAGGTATATGCCAAATGACAATGAAAATGAAAACTCACGTGTCTTGGAGTGACTTTTTATGATACTGTCTCCCTATCATCTGTGCTTTATGCCCATAAATTGGTCCTGTAATATTAAGTTAGGCCCTAAATTAAGTTTTTAAGTTAAGTTAGGGGGAGGAGCAAAGCCGGGAGAGTTCTTTCGACAGTCTGTTCAAACACAGATACTCTTCCGCACTCTCAGGTTGGTTTTTTTTTTTTTTCTCAGCAGAGACAGGATGTTAATTTCTTTGCTTGCAGCTAACTTCTTTTTGTTAGCTGAGGAAAGAGATTTTTTCCCGGGGCTGTGGCATCTTCTTGCGGAGCTGCTGCGTTGTGCTCAGGTCCGAGCAGCAGAACACCGTCGAGAGCCGCGGGCTGCGGCGGGGCGGGGCGGGGAAGGCTGCGGGGACACCGGACCCACCGAGGACCCCGGGAGAAGCCGAGCGGGATTCTCAGTACACCGGTTTTATCTACAGCGAGAAGGTTCAAATATTAACAGTTATTCCTTTTTGCCCTGTGCCTGTGTGCACTCTGCTTGTTAAATAAACAGTTTTTTTCACTTTCCACCACAAAATTCCTTTCGTGGTTGGGAGGAGGGGGGGGGAGGGAGGGGCGGCGGGGGGAGTGGCGGGAATTGATGAAACCTGCCTTCTTTAGGGAAGATATTTCCTCCTGAACTTGTCTCAAACCAAGACATCACTTAACACGTAGATCAGGAGTATGGCCTGAAATCTTCAAGTGTCAATCAGAAACATATGAAGAAATTTTTTGCACTCCTTCATGCATGTATATTTCTGATCAAAGAACTAGTAACAGCAAACACTGGCATTTGAACTGCAGTATAACATACAGATGTGCTACATTCTTGCCCTTTGTCTTCTTTAGAAGACATCTTATCATGCTTTGAATATCTTTCAGATCAAGTTAGAATGAATTTATTGCCATTCTTTTCACAAACAGGCCCACTTCTTTCACATGGGACCTGGGACAACTTCCTTTATAAAAAATCTTACAATAAGAAATTTGCTTCAAACCTGTTATCAGAATGCAACTAACAATAAGACACAGTAGTTAGAGAAACAGTATTTATTAGCAGACATCACTGAATGCCCATTGTAAACATTTCTCCATTAAACCAATCTCAGAGGTTTTTTTCCTCTGCACACTCTGGCATTAAGCTATAGAACCTTTAGACACTTCCTTTCTGCTATAAATGTTACATCTTTAATTCAGACACTTCATATCTGTGCAAATGTTTCTATAGTTATATCTGTGGACTGTCTGCTAGAAAAGCTAGAGGATCTGTACTTCCTGGTTTGTTTCATTTTGTCTTGTTTTCTTTCCAATTTCCAAAATAGAGAATTGTGTGTTTCAGAGTAAAGGTTTGATCTTGTTCAGATTTTGGTAAAGAGGAAATATAATTTCTGTTTAAATCAACATAAAGCAATGCACTCTTCCATCTAGCTGTTACCCATATAAAAAAATAGCTTGGAGCTGTCCATTACTGCTCTACACTTTGTGTATGAAAACATTAGTGAAGTGCCAGTACCGATTAAAAAAAAAAAAAAAAAAAAAAAAGGCATATTTCAGGGGCAAAAACACAGAGAATGCCATTTTGTCAGAAACAGAGAATGCCATTTTGTCAGTATGAGTCCTTGACTCACCCATACCTGCAAAGTGTTCACACAAGAGCAATGGGGATCATCATGTCACAGGGCAGTAAGAGGACAGCTTTTTATCAGCCCTTCCACTACAAAGGTTCAGGATGTTAAATAAAACATAAGGATGTGATTTCTCATGTAGCAGATAGCAGAGAAATGTAAAACATTTTCTTCAGAAACTTTTAATGCTAATGACTTCAGTTACCCATATTTTTAACATAGCAGAACCACTGGAGATTGCATTTCAATAGCAATCTTTCAGGTTTTGCTCCATGATAAAGAGAATATGAGTTGCAATGATAGGAAGACTCATTTGATCCATTTGATGTTGCTAAGCACCCACACTGTGGGGCTGATAAACACGCTGCCTACAAGAAAATTGCTGAAATAATGAGAGTAAGTGGTGAAATTAATGTACCTGGTAATGATTTAAGTAAGCAAAAGTAGTCTACACCACCAGTTGCTCCAAAGCAAAACAAGGACAGTAGATTGCTATAGAAATTATAAATCATGTGCATTGATCTTTTAGCAGTGATAGGCTTATATAACATACAAAATAGGTCTCATAACACTACACGCTTTTACAACTAAATTAGACTTCATGGCCACTTCAAAAAATGATAGGTAAATATCACTAGGCAAAGTTTTTACTGGTGCCAGGCATCTTCCTTTCTACTGGAATGCTGTTTCATCTTTACATTTTAAACAAAATTTTATCTATTAAAAGATCCATAACAATGATTGTTGAAAGGTAGTGCTCCAGGTCTGCCTACTGAAAAATGTCATTTTATTTTTGTCTGTACAAAACTTCAAACAGCTGAGTTCCATGTATTTTCAGAATATGCACAATTTTTTTTTTAAACAGGGGTTATGAGATAGTTTTAGATGGTCAGATGACTCCTGTTCCCTTCAAAGAATATGTAGAGGTAGAGCTGCTGTGCAAGGTACATGCTAGAAGAAACTAGGAAGAAAACAACAACTACAACAACAGCAACAACCAGAAAAGCTCCTGAACTGAAAGAGAAAAGATGCGTCTGAAGTGCAAGTCTAAATGCTGAAGACATTTATATTCTCATTTACCTACTGCTTGAAAGAGACCATTTGTGTTGTGTGTTTCTTCTATTTGGCAGACAGAATGAGTTTTGCCCAAAGAAAGAGAATAGGGAAAATTACTACAGCCAGCATATGGATTCTCTTACTAGACTGCATTAAAACCTGGTGATATCCTAATACATTTTCTCTCAGATTAATAGACTAGAGATGTCTCAGGTTTACTCTCGATAGTCATGCTTAAATACACACATCCAAATATAAAATGATGCTGGAATACTTAAATTTCATCTGTTCTTAAGACTATAGAAATTTTTGATTTCTATGTTCTTACCTAAAACCTGTTATCTGTTGTCGTGGTTTTGAACCAGTAATTAACAAACAAGGGGGAAAAAAGAATTATTATTTTTTTGCTGTGAGATATGGATTAAAATAAGAGCAAATCAGGCATAAAATTTAAAAGGAATAAAGAGAAGTTTATTGACAAACTACAAGAATAAGAACACCAGAATAAACTTTTAGAAAAACCTTTTCATTTCTCACTGCTCACTATTCTTTCGTTCACATGACAACAGAGACAAAAACTTTATAATTTTGATGGTTTAAACAGTTCTAATTTTCTTATAGTCTTTTCCTCAGTTTCTGTAGAGAAACAGAAGTTCCCTTCTGTTAATTTATGGAGTTTGTCACAAGAAAACTATTTTTGTTATAGTTTCTCGTTTCTCTGATATCAGCTGCTCAGAGCTACTGTTATTAAAGCCCACCCCTCCCATTCCACATCACTCTGAAATGTGTTATGGGCCATGAGTTTGAGGATAGCATTTTTAAGGATAAGTTAGTCAAAGGCAAAAAAGTATTCTTCATCTGCTTCTGTGAGCTTCACTAAGAAACAGTTTTCTCATTGCCTCTCAAGGCTTTAAATCTCTCAGCACTTCACTATACCACAATTACTTCACTTTTTACTCAAATTTACACTTTGAACACCTTATTCCTCTCCATACTCTATTATGAATTAAAGGAGTTTTTTCAGGACTTCATTGTCTATCTCCATAGCTTTAACAGAAAGATATTTCAGCTTAATTAAAGCATCTTCTTAATTCTCTACCTTTCTTGAAGTTTCTTTTCTTTCTTGCCACTAGTAGTTTATAAAGTCTCTTTTCATGTTGATCACTCTCCTTTTCTCTTTCTGGACGAAAAGATTAATCCGCAAGTCTCATCTGGATAAGAAAGAGTTAAAATCTTGCCCAAGCTTTTGTAGATGGTTCGGTGATCTCTGCTGAACAAGAGCTGAAGCTGTCTGCGATGGAAAGTTCTTCATAGCTGCTTTTAGAGAGCGTGGTCTCTGTCTTTGCTTGCTGCAGGCTCAGAGTTCCTTTCCTCTTTCACTCAGCAGTTTTCTAGTGAATGTAGTTACAGCAAAACCTCCAGCTGAACCAGAGATCAGGCTGAGCCCGGCCCAGCCCGACCTGGCCCGGGGCAAGCCTCATCTCCCGGCCGGGAGACGAGAGACGCAGCGGGCCCGGCCCGGCCCCCGCCCGGCCGCATGGCTTGGGCAGGGAACCGAAAGCCAGCCGGAGCTCCGCCACCCTTCACAGTCAGGAAACAAAGAAGTACCACAGACTTCTGGGTGTACACTTTAAGGTGGGGTTCACAAGTTGATTCTACTTTTCAATGGCTAAAACTGCTGTCAATTCTCAGCAATGACCGATAATTGGTCAAGAGAAAAGACTCCCAAGAGCCCCCAGCAACTTTAACTTCCTTAAAGGTAAACTAACCTTATGACATCTGTGAACTATGTTGTGTGGTGGTAGCTACAGTTATTGTACTAGTTGAAGACTAGAAGCTCTTCAACTAGTGAAGTTGTGAAGAAGTGAGTAAAAATCTGAATTTTAAGTTGGTAATCAAAACTAAAATAAAGAAAATATTTTTATAAACTAGATTGATAGTGCAGACTGCTTATGACATTTTAATCCAGCAAAAGCGGATTTTATAACTGATTTAGATTTATTATGTCTTGACTAAATTTAAGCTTCATTAAAAAAAAAGACAAGTATTCAATCAACATAAGAAGACTGTTTTAATTTTTCTTAAACACTACCAGAAGAGAAATTACATTATCTTAATATATATGTAGAGCAAGTTTACAGATTGTTAAGTATCAGATAGGCTTAGGATGAAGTAAAAATACCTCTCTGTGATTAAATTATATGAAAAGACCATTATACAAAAACTAATTTCATCTGGAGCAATGATTACTTATTCAACCATTATCCTGTATGCGCATGCTCCATTTTCAGTTTCAGTTGAAGAACTGCAGCAAGACAAAGGAAAGAAACTTGGTGCTGGAAAAACAGTATGTAAAATTCATTCACAGAAGTAAATGTTGGCTAAATGTTGTGGTTAGACTGACAAAAGTTTTATATTGGTTGGATTTACATTCTCAACTGCTCCTCAATGGGCATTTTGTAAAAGGATGCTGGTCTTGTCAAAGGGTAGAATTTGTTTTCACAGAAGAGAGTAACCAGGGTAATTACAGAAAAGTTACTTACTAATTAATAATATACAATTTACATTACTGATAAATTTTCTGTTGTATTTTCTGCTGGTTCTTTAAAGTGACATTAAAATACAGGTAGAAGTTTTTCTCTATTAAATATTACAATCTCTTAAACTAAAAAAAAAAAAAAAATGGGAGGAGAAAACAAAAATATTTGAAGCCCTTTAAAAAACAGCTTCAACTCTACATCTACAAGACTTTTTTCCATTTTTCCCTCTTTCTTTTCCAAACCGGGTGACCCTATCATTATTATACAGTAGTAAATAAAAATTGATGCAATGTTTTAATTCTTTCCCAGTAAAAAACATACTTTGAGAAAAAATTATTCTGTCAGTATTTTGTTCCCCTTTTACTTTCTTCACCTTCAGTGGTAGTTTAATCCAAGCTGATTTTTCTCACTGATTTTTTTAAGAAGTTGCGAAAAGAATCTAGAATGTACCACTTTTATTAAGACATTTGCATAACACAGTTCCATCTTCTAAAAAGCAAAGAATTCAGAAACAAAAACACAGGACTTTTATTGCAAAATAGAAAAAACAAGTCAATTGGTTCTACAAAGGTGTATTAGTAGATTATTATCTACATAGATTAGTAGGTTTTTATTATATGATGACCATTTGGCAAATCATTTAAAAAAAAAAAGTATGGTAGGCTCATTTTCAGGAGGCATTTTCCCCATTAGCATTTAGTTCTCATTAAGAAGCAAATCACAGGAACATATACAGCAAGGGAGCACTAACCAACTGTTTTCCTTTGTGATAAATGGCTCTGTATAAAAATAATGACATCTCTCTCACAGTCCAGAATTTCAAACATATATGGCGTCCTCTGGGACACAAGCATAAGAATACTGTCCAGGAGCAGAAGAGTGATTGCAAGAGATTGCAAGAGATTTCTTGTCTGGGTTGTGTACCTGCTCCCCATGGAACACAATAATTGAGGACACTGCAAACACCAAAGTTTAGAGATCAGAATTTGTTAACCTCTTCTGAACACTAGGTTTTTCAGAAAATCCAGGGAAACCTGGCTTTCCTGGAAAAGGAATAGGAGGAATAGAAAGTCTGGATAAAGTAGAGGCAGAGATTCAAGTTAATTTATGCACCATTTTGTTTTATCACCTTTCTCCACATAAAAAAATTGCGGGAGTGTTGGTACAAGCCTCGATGTGCTTAAAAGGCAGTTTTGTTTCTGCTGCAAATTCAAGTAACTCACACTCTACGGGCATCTCACTATTCAATAAATTTCTTCAGCTGACTTCTTCCTTGACTCCATGAAGAGTATATATTCTTGCATAAATGTAGTATCTTTTCTTAAAAGATGCTTTATATGACATTTTACAGACTTACCAGAAGTAGTTCAGGTAGATGTTTGAGCTTCTGTTATTACGTTATCTGAATAATACAAAATGTGCCTTATGGTCTTGACTGTGTAATACTTCTTGCACTAATGTGCTGGTAAGACATGTCTGTAAAATTGAAACAATTACTCCAAAATCTACAGTAGAAAACAAAAAATTTTAGAGCATTTTTAGAGCATAATATCCAAATTTATTAATTAAGGTAATTTATTAATTAAGCTGTTAAGATTTTTCACCCACTCATGTTATTTATAAGACATTTAACTTACAGTCTTGCCCTTGCTTAGTCAATGGGAGTTTCTTTATTTATTTCATTAAAGGCAAAATGGTTTTAATTTTATAAATAGGTTTCTAAGAGACCACAAAGGGAATACAAAAATAGCCTGTCTTGTCTCACTTTTTCTACTCAGTTCAAAAAGGTTGTTAAGCATAATTATTCTTCTACAATGAAGTTTTCTTTCTATTAGGCTCTTCAGCATTCAGCTATCCCCCACATTCTATGCAACATCTGCATGGTAAAAATAGGGGTGGAAATATGGACCATAGTGCAATTAGAAAACAGATGTGTCCATCTCTATACAAGTTCTAAAAAATGCATTTTGCATTTCTAAAATTTTTATGGAAAACAGAATCTTTAGACAGCAGTAGCTTAAATCTGGATCTCAGGGAAGACTAATAAAAATTAAAGCCTTAAGTCCAGATCATCCTGGCACATTCATAGTCCAAAATAACATTTCCTGAAAATAACTTCCGGCATTTTTCTATAAAATAAGGAATAGACCAGTTATAAAATTATGTAACTTCTGGAATACTTCTTGCTTCCATAATTTAAACTCCCTCTCTCAGTGAAACACGATGGCTAAGAAGAAGAAGGAAGTGATTGCAGGAGTGATACCTACTTTGTACCCTTTTCCATCAAATTGTAGTTTTCAAGGATTCAGGCTTCATGAGTCTTGGGGACAGAGACTTATGTGATTTCTTTATAAATTAATCAACAAGTTCTTTCTTTTGGCACATAAGTCTCCCTCCTAAGTGAGTGGTCCCACTTCTAAAAGATAGGGACTCTGCTGAATATATCTGTACAGCTGTAAAATCTAAAGATGAGAACAATTCATCTACTTGCAAATTTTGTCAGGAACTGATTATATATTGCTGCTCTCATCTGAAACCTGGCTTTAAAATATAACCAAATTTCCATTTTATTTTTATGTTCATTACTACTCTCATTGTAGCTATTCTTCAGGCTTGTAATTTATTTAATGCCAGCCCCGATAAACCATTACTTCTGTATTTCCAACTCTTGCATTTGTAGTGATAACTCCTACTTATTATATGATTCCTTTTTTGAACTAAAGCCACAATTCTCTAAGGGTAGTGTTTGAGATCAGACAGCTAGAGAAGCTGAGCTGGGTACTGCTGCCAACCTTTTGGCCTTGGTACAGTGAAAGCTATGAGAGAATAAACTCAAGGCAAGAACAGAAGTGGAGACATCATGTCTGATCGCTCTGACCCCCCTGCAGGGTAGCTGTGCCCCCTCACTCTTCTGAGGTTATAAATGGGACGTATAAGAAGAGAAACAAAGATAACAGATTTCTAAGGCAGTTTAACTCACTCACGGTTACAGCAATCAAATTCCAAACAAACTTACCAGACTGTACTTCATGTCCTAATCTTTATGACTCAATAACACAGCTGTTGCACTACATGGACAGACAAAAATGTGTCTCAGTTCCCACTAAAGTAAAGGTTATTTTGTTTCAGAATAAACACAAGAGCTTCTTGATGTGGAGGAATTCGTAGACTATTTTTCTCTTCTTTAGGATTAATTTAAGATTTGAGATGTCAGAGTATGTGTTCAAGAGCAAAAAGCAACCATTTTTTAATCACTGGTGGGAAAGCAATTTCCCAGGGAGGAAAGAAGTGTTACAATCATGCATTAATCAAGCAGAGTTTGACCAATGAATTATCAGCAGATATAAATGGTATTTGAAAAATTTCATACTAAATTTAAACTAAGTTTTAAATTGATACTACAAGTAATTATAATTGAATTTAATTGTAAAACAGCTCTAATATCAACTCAAAATTAAGCAGCAGAAGAACAACAACTTCAGGGAGAGCAACCAGGAGCAGAAATTTAATTTGATCACAATGTTTAACTGTAAAGCTTTTGTAGTGAAACTCATCTGTTTGGAAATCCAAAGGATATGATTTAGCTCATTTCTCACAGCAAAAGTAAAAGTATCTGGACCTCAGCTCAATGTTCACTGCAAGACTCCAATTTTTGGAAAAAAAAATATATTTAAGTAGAAGAGTCAAACCTAATGAAGTTTCATGGTTTCAACCCAGCGAAAAAGATTTACCCTAAAATTCTACAGCAATTCTACAATATATTTAATTTTATTTTAATGGATGACTCTAGAGATTATTGAAACTCATGCAATACACTAAAGAAAGCATTTCAGACAAGATCCATTAATGTTTGAACTGTGTTTGTGCCTGCTTTGGTTTTATTTTCTGTTTACTGAACATTTACATTTTTACAGTTTTCCTAAAAAGAGGTTACAATTTTGAGTTCAACACAAGGAAGTAAAGAGTACAAGATCTCCCATGATATTCCTTTTTTAATTTTTGACTGCAAGTTGATGGTTGCTTTTTGGCCAACACTGCAAGAACACAGACAAAACCCTTTCAGAGAGAGAAAAATTATACCAAGCTTTAGAAATGAAAGGAAAGTCAAAATCATTAGTAGATCACAAAGGAGTTCTTCAAGAGACCTGTGCCCAAGTAACACACAGAAGGGGTCAAGAAAACAAATCACAGTCTTATTTTAAATTATTTCAGAAAAACCATGCACCAGAAAAAATGTTTAAAGGCTTCCAAACAATTTAGAAACACCAAACATTAAAGAGTGTGATTTTGATTCTGTTTAAAACCCACATACTAATTATTATCACTCTTTATTCTACTTATTTTCTGATTAAATCAACCCTTTTTACTGGGAAAAAGTTTATCTCTTCGTAAAAATGATCCAGTTGGCGACATTTTAAATAAGCTGTTGCTTTGATATTTCCTAGAGAAGACTACCAGTAAATGCTACTTTAAACTTTTCCCTATTATTTTTTGTGTTCTTCATATTCCCTCCTTCACATACAGCGGTTTGCATTTAGCTAACTTCTTCCTGGTAAGCACACAGAAATGAAACTCCCAAGTGGAGTTCAAAATGCTAAGAAAATCACCAAAAGCAGAATTTCTCCTCTTATCTGAGAGCTGCATTTTACTACAGGTTTTTTATTTCCTTGTTAAACCTTTTTAAAATAGTGTCATTATGCAAAGCATCTAGATTTGAAATATTTTGATACAATCAGAACTAAAACTGGTATTGCAATAAATAGCTTCATTGAATAAAAATTGGTTGGTATTTTTTGGATCACAAAACAGTAGCAAGTAGGCAATTTTAAAAATACACAATTAAATTTTATTAACAAGTACAATTTAGTTTATCTTTGACCAGGGTGTTATTTTCAACTGTATAAAGTCTTTTACCTGAAGATTTCAATACACCAATAATCTCTATTTTGACACTGAAGTCAGAAAGGCAAAATGGCAATGTGTCAGCAGCACAGACGAGAAAAGAAGCCAAACTTCCTTAGTCACTTTCACTTCATATCACTTAATGCTAACATTTTTGCTTTTACAAGACCCTTCGAAGCTACATCACGGTTTCTGAATTAACTTGAATTTTGCTAGTTTTGGAAAAGTATTCGAAGCAAAATCCCTTCAGATGTGGACAGTCAAATTAATATGTGGTATTCGTTTTTCTTATTCTAAAAACAGTGAAGGACCCCCAGAAATCCTATGGGTATTGCTGTACACCCTGTTCTGAAAATCCTGTCATTTTGGAAGAAACGTTCAACCTGGTTAGATTCAGTTTAGACTGATTTCTCATCCCATGCTCCAACACCTCACCAGCATTTGGCTGGAGAGACCTCCAGCCAACTACACCAACCCTGAGTGGCAGCAAACTGGTTCTACATCCTCATACAACAACTGGATTTTCAGATAATGTTACACAGCAGGTGTCTTCTGAAAAGAAACCCAGATCCCTGCCCTTATCCAAACACCATGAGGAAAGATGTAGAGAGACAGCACCATTTAACCAGAGGAAAGAAACCCATTGCAGGGCCATGTTTATGCCCCAGATCTCGTGTTTTCTTCCTGAAGTTGACACCAGGTAAGGTCACCTCATGGATAGGATGGGAAGACAGGAGAACAATTATCAGGACAAGAAGTAAATGCACAAGTGGGAAGAGAATTTATTTTACTCCTCATGCTAATGACTGAAAAAACATCTTAATGACTTCATGACAAGGCAATCAAAATTCCAGTGTCCATAAATTTTCTCATTCACAACTAAAATTATCTTTATCTAGCAAATTAATATTTTAATTCACTTTAGACTCTAATTCCCTTCCCGACTTGAAATTTGCAAGTGAATCTGTATTGACATCTTCTGATCCTCTCAGCAAATACATTCCAACAGTTTGGGCTGCTTCTGTCAAGCCTTTTTTGGTTATTTGATGATATACTCTTGGATTTGGCTTTTACACATGTAGAAGTATACACTTTTTTCCTACTATGAAATATTTCAGATTTAATGCAAGAAACTTGCTAAAAGGTTTGATTTATATTGCTTATAAATTCACCATCATGTTTTTGTTTTCTCATATCTCCTACTTCTAACTTAACTGGCTTCAGTACGCACAGCATGGAGAAGACTCCTGTAGCCTGAGACAACTAAAACATAGGCTTTCGGTGCATAGAGCTCTTCTTTTGATCCAGAGCCACTTTCATTTATTGTATTGATTTTATAATACTAATCCTTGATATAGTAGCAATAGTGACAGTGGAATTAAACTTTGTGATTGGAAAATGGTCCCCTGCTTTGAAAATAAGTGTTTAATTTTCACCTATGTGGGGTTTTTTTTAATATAACTTTATTTACAGTGCCTCAAAATTTAACTTGTTGGAGACCATTATCTATTCACTGACCAATTCCACTTGCATCACTCCTAATTTGTGTCAAATAGAATTGACATCAGCCAAACAGTCAGCTGGGGGCTAAACTGTCTTTTATTGTTATTTACTGCTGATCATTTCTTAAAGCACCAATAATAGATAACTATTTTAGTTACAAAAGTACTGCCAATTTTTCTTGACTGGAACATGCAATAAGATTTCATCCTCCTCAATAATCTAGTTTGGGGAAGAAAAAAAATAAATGAAGAGAATTAAAAGGAAAATTACTATTGCAGAAAAATCTAACCAAAAGGTGACAAACAACCTTTGCAAAAAGCAAGATGAAAACAATTCAAATAAAATTATCATGGAGAAAATAATCTACTCTAATATATGCTCAAACATTTCTCGTGAAAATGATTTCTTTGGTTGGGACTATTTCTTTTAACCCTGTTCTGTTCCACTGTGATGAACTGCATCTATTTTAAAAATAGATAGCCTAGAATGAAATTAAGTCAACCAAGACAAACGTATCTGACAACCATTCACTAGTAAAAAGATAAAAATAAAAATAAAAAATAATAATCAAAAAAAATAATTTAAAAAGCAGATGCCCTATTAAAGAGGACAGGAAAAGACTGAGCAGGAGAGGAGATGTAAAAGAGATGGGGGTCAGAGGGGCACAGAGGGACATAGCGGGCAGGCAGCGAAAAGAAGGCGCTGCTGGCAGAGGAGGTAGCGCCGCATGGGTGGCCCAGGCTGGGACACCAGGAGGCAGGACAGGAGCGAGGGCGAGTGAGGGTCAAAGAGGGCAGGAGAGCCAAAAGACAGTCTGGGGCCAGGGCACAAGGGACGAAAAACAGGCCAGGGCTAGCTCAAAGAAGCTAGTGAGCCTCAGCAGCCTAGACCCAAAACAAAAAGCACAAGACCAAAAAAGACCAGAGGTTGACCTGTGGTTCTTTTTATGTCCCTGGCTCCTCCCAAGGTCTGCCTGCGGACAGGAGACTGCTGGCCCAGTCCAACCTTCCACTGCAGCCCATGGGTGCAGACCTTTTTCCATGTGACTGGAGAGCCCCTCGGGAGGGTACAGTGTCTCCTGCCACCTGTCTGGCCCAGGAGAGACATGAACTGCCTGCCAAAGTCTCCCCAGAGACAAGGGTTCTCCTAGTTCCCTGCAAGCAGCCCATCTGTACACCTCCCGCTCATGCCTCTGACAACAGTGTTGAGACAAACCAAAACTAAATTGGCTCCTCACAAATCCATTAACTAATATTCACAGAATTAATAGTTTTGTGTATGTCATGAATGTGTGCACATTAAAAATTGTGAGCTTTTTTGACAAGCATAACTTCCTGTGAGCAGACAGTGTTTCTGATAAGCTCAAGATGAGCTCAGCCCAGGTGCTGCTCACCAGGACTGAGGCATAAACAAGCACTTTTCAGACTGCAGTGCAGCCCAAGGAGAGTGGATATGCAGGATATGCACCATCACAATGTAAGTTTGTTTTTTTTTTAAATAGCTTCAAGATGCAGGAGCTCAGGAACTAATTTTCTTCCATTTGTCTAATGTGCTTTAAGGTGCCTGGAACTATTTCTGTCAATTTAATATCCAAAATTATGGTGATATTCCCTCATTCCAAGCCCATAAAGACACTATCCAACATAATTTTATGTTATAGGCTAGTTCCATAACTGTACAAATTGATTTTTTTTTTACTTTGTATACAGTTAGAGGAATTATCTAATATTATTTGATTTTTTCTGTGTATTACTTTGATTTTCCCATTCATTCAATGTCTCTACATTGTGGAGTTCTGAGGACATGAACTGGAGAGCCATCAGTTAATTTGCTCTTTGTTTATGCATTATTATTTAGCGTAAGGGTAAGAAGGCATGTGCTGTGAGGAGCAACTGAGAACTCTCTGTCTAATTCTGAGAAAAGGAGGCTGAGAGGTGTGTGTCTTCATTGCACTCTGCAGCTTCTTGAGAAGTGGACAGTAAAGTGCTGAAGTGTTTTCCCTAGGATCCAGTGACAATTCCATAGGAATGGCTCAGAGCTGCATCAAGAGAGGTGAAGTCTTACATTAGGAAGCATTTTTTTACTGAGAGGGTTTATGGATCTAAAACAACAGCACCTAAACTTTCAAAGTAAGCAACATGAAAATGCCTGCTCAGCTGCTGCCTGAGTCTAATGACAGATCAGCATTACACAGTGGTGGTCCCTGTCTTTTAAGGAGTCCTTCCCTGGACATAAATAGAAGCACATGGGTTTATTCAGTGCAGAGCAGTAGGGAGAATGTGCTCTGCACCCACATCCAGTCAACAGCCAGAGCAATTAGACATTTGTCGAGATGAGTTACAAGGGATAGGACCACCATGCTTTGAGATGATTTATTGCTTAAGTAGCCCGATAAGATATCAGTCTCGAGGCGTGAGATTTATAGGAGCAACAAGTCAACCATAGCTCAAGGAAGTCATGAGCTTCTTCTCTGCATAGCTATATATAACATTCTAGCCCAATAGGCAGTTGACATGAAGATTGTTTTCACTTATTAACCTATCACCTTTGCTTAATTTTGCTGCACTGCGTCTCTCTCTTAGTCAATCTTAGCTGACAGGTCACATACTCATGCATCTCTCTGTTATAATTTTTGGATCTCTAACCTACTCTGTAAGTCATACTATTACAGCTTAAATTTCAAACTATTTTACCTAATATAATTTCTTACCTACTTAAGACATATTCTTACTTATAACTATAGGGACATAAGTTTATAATTTCTCTACCCAATGTCTGTGTATTTTCATCACTACGTCAATCCAGGCTTTTTCTAAGGCTGCAGATTTTTGATTTCCAACAGACATTTATTCTCAGCAGACTCCACAGAACAGTTTATTTTAAGCCAAATATATGCAGGCAAACTGCAGAAGATTCACTAGTTACAACATCAGTGTTTAAAAGTGGGAAAAAACCAACCAACCAACCAAAAAAAACCCACCAACAAACCAACTTATCTTGTACTATATTACCTTTTCCTCAGATGGAGACCTAGGTTTTAAGCTAGTGAATCTGTGATGCAGGAGATTTCGGTCTTTTCAGGGATGAGTTCTTCTGGGATACTCCCTCATGGGGAGTTTCACTTACCTTGGATCTGTTTCAGGAATGATACTCCAAAGGCTCATTAGGTTCTTGTTTCTTGTGTTTATTAATATATTATCAAAATACTTGTCCAGTCTTCCCCAGACTTTCTGCTCAAGTTCAGCCCACCATCGCCTGGCTCAAATTGGCTCAAATGGCACAAAATGGCTCCAAAATATGCAGCTCTTTTATCTTTATACTTATTTTCACCCCATTAACAATAGACATGAACGTTATTTTTCTTAGTGACCCAATGACTCAACACTTGTGTGCTGCACAGTGGCATTCTCTATCCAATCATTTACAACTACCTGAAAGCCTCTAGAAGACGAAGAAAGAAGAAGGACAAGAGATAACACCCTAAACCCTCCATATTGTCTTCTGTTTCTAAACTAGTTTAAACTCCAAACTTTAACTTTTTCACCCAGTGACTCAAGAAAATTCTCTAATTTACACACTTGCACTCCTAGTTTTTCTATTTAATGGTTGTTTTCACTGTGTTATATGAAATTCATTGCTTTCTTGGATGTCAGAGACAGGTATCAGAGATAAGGGCACACACTCTGTGCCTCTAACTCCAACAAATCTGTGTTGCCATCTTGTTAAATGAAAAAGTAATGGTTTATTTTAAGCACAATAGCCCAACCTATATGTTCTCCAATCTGATTGGGAAGACAGGAACACAGCCTCTGAATAAAAGTTCTTCTCTGTGGCCCTTGATTGGACTTGATCTATGAGTTGCATCATTCTCTACAATCCCTTTGTATCTTTTACAATCCCTTCCAGAGATGTTATGAGCCTACGGAGAGTTGTAAAACTACTGGGAGTTTGGGTAATATTTGTAAAGAAAGAAGAAATACAAATTTTTATTTAACATGCACTTTAATGCTTACAGCAATTATGATCCATCAAGGAAAAGATTTGTTAATACCTGTGGTAATTGTATCACTTCATTAATAAGAACAGAAAGGACTCTAAACATGATACAGAAACACTTTTATTTCTCAATTATATATGGTGGTTATATAAATCACAGAGTATTTTGACAGATTGTCAAAAAACCACTGAGGATGTGAAATAATGATATCTGCAGTCCAGATGCTGTCACCATCAGATGTATTGCAGATACAGTTTTTCTACTTGGATGTTATTGTCTGACTGCTGCCTGATCTTCATTGCAAGCGCCATGAAACTTTCATTCAACAAGACAGCTCTTAGTTCTCCTTCACAGGAATCCTAACGTGTATTTTAAAGCAAAGTCTGTCAACACAACCTATACATGATGCTTCCAGAAGGAGGGCAATGCTGGACTAAGAAAAAAAGGATGACATAGAGATTTATTCCACTTAAAGCCTTTTTCAACTATCTGAAACCAGTCAGAATAATTTTAAATCAATAATAATTTGTGAGTTTAACATTATCCCCAAACAAGATAACCCTTGCTACAGTAGTATATAGATCTCGTTTAATTTTATCAGACAAAAGTCAGGCCACTAAAAAGAAGAAAAGGTGGAAAATCTATTAAAATATCCCTTGGAAATATAACATAAACTTCCTTTTTTTTTTTTTTTCTTTTTTTTTTTTTTTTTTTTTTCCCCCTGGCTTTTTATGCAGCTTTTTCACAGCTTCAGTATTTTCTTCACCTTAGAAAATAAAGTGTTCATATAATTTTTGTGGTAAAATTTTATTGCAAATATAGGCTAAATTCTCAGAATAAAGCTTACAATTACATTGTTTAAAAGTAATACCCATGTGGTTCATGACGAAGAAAATACAGAATCAATGAATTTGTAAATTAGTATCAAAAAACTAGTTCAGCTGTTCTGGTGCTTGTAAGATCCAGTTGAGCAGTTTTCATATTATACATTATGTTTAAAGTTTACCTGAACAGTATTTTGCAAGTATGTGCTTCCCTCTTTCACCCTAAAAAGAAATATTGAACCTATTACTGGATTTCTTCCTGCTTATTTTCCCTTTTGGCTTATTTTTACCAGGAATCATTTTTAATGGCTTACTAGATAAGTGAACTGGATAGAGCAGTAGTTTTTGTCAATACTCACTTAAATTATGGGAGGATTACCACTAAATTGAAGAAAGGACTTAGCTCTCAATAAATTAGGCCAAGCTGCACCAAATTTTTAATCACTTATGTCACAGAATGGAATCCAAATACAAGAGTTTATAATGTTTCAGAACAGTATTAAAAGCACCTGAACTAATATTCCCATGAAACCCCACCATATGGGTTTAATCACCAGCTGTCTCCTAACTCCAGAATTTAGGCTTAGAAGTCAGAAAAAATTATTCTTCAAAAGATATGATGACAGAGATCTAACTGACACTGCCCATCTTGTGTTCAAATCCAGGAAGAAAACAGGAAGTTAAATCCTAGCTTTGAATCATTCCTTTGGTGTGAAGGAATTAAACCTATGTTTCTCAGTGAACTGTAATATCTGAAAGGCTGCTAGCAACTTTAAGAAAAAACGTATTTTACTGCTGCTGTTGGGATTGGGCAAAAGCCAGTACAAAATTTCCTCTGCAATGATCTCTAATTCTTGGGGTTACAGCTATTTCAAAAATAAGAGTGATGTAGACAGAGCTAAGTACTCAGATCAGCACACATTTTGAGTTAAAGTTGCTCATACCTTTTTGTGAGTTAAAAAAACCTTCCCTTTTTTGTATACTTATCTTCTTAACACTGTTGTTGGTATGTGTGTCTTATTATCATTATTTTGTACTTTTTAGTATATTTCTATTTCAACACACAATCTCTCCTTTTTTGTCCCTTCCTTACCAGAAGGGGCAGGGGAAGAGGAGTGGCTTATTTGGAGTTTAATTCCCTGATGCTGTTAAAATGAGCACACTGCATTATATTCTGATTTTGCATGCAGGACTCTCCTGCTTAAAGACTGAAGAGTCAGGCCTGATCCTTCTCTTAAAAGATAGACCTGAATGCCTTCTTCGGATGAAATACTTTATATTATGTTTCTTCTATTTCAATTAGGGTAATATACACACTCCTGTTTTGAAAGCACGATTGTTGCAGTGTCCCTTTTGGAGTTACCACTCCACCCACCTGGCCTAGCTCAACACCATTGACCTGCAGGGGGACACCCTTCTGAATCATTTACCAAAGTAAACTTTATTGAAAAATTAAACAGTCTTTGTCATCCGCTTTTATATTAGAGCCCTTGCCCATTTCAAAGTACTTATTGCATAAATGCTATAATAGCAATGAAAATATCAATGCAGAACAGAGTTTGCCAATGTGATTTTGTACCATGATAAATCTCTGTAGTTTGCTAAACTCTTCCTGCTAAGGAAAAAAAAAAGTTTAAACTGGGAGTAGAAATAAATTGTTTATCCAGGTAAATCCTGCAGTGTTGAATGTTGTCTAGTCTGCATCAGATTACAATTATGAATTCCTGTGTCTTTTTTTTTACGTTGACTTTTCTACTGAAGTAGAAGATGCCTAATAGGTTTCTTCTCCCCCTAAATTTAGTAACAAGACTTCGGTGTGCCCTGATATTAGTGGGAGAGTGTGTCAGAAGAGCCTTATTTATTAGATTTACATTAATCCGTTTTTATAAATAATAATCAGGAAACAGAAGCCAAAGTCTTGTCCATCTTACTGGTCCACAAGCATTTTATTCAGCAAAATTGACAAAAAAGAGGGTTGCCATTGCTACATCTTCAAATGGACTGACATTTGGCAGCAAACAACCTTTCTAAAGTTCAGGCACTGCATTAGAAAGAGAATTATAAAGGGCATCATTAGAATTGAGGAGGAAAACTGTAACTCAGCATTTAAATTGCTCAGCTACAAGAGTGGTAGCAAGAAAAAATAGACACAAATTAGTAGTATTGAACGTTTCAAAATATCTATTGAGCAGCCTTGAAAAATTATTTGTATTTTGTATCCTGTCATAACATTCAAAAAGTTCAGCACTCTTTCTCTGCTTGTTCAAAATTTGTCTTCCAAAGAATTTTATCAGTACAAAATTGCTGGCCTTGAATGGTGTCCTTATTAATCTAATTACAGCCTCATTAGCATATTTTGGCACTTTTTCCTTGCTGAATGTGTGAGTAATTTGTCAAAAGCATTCTCACCATTTACAGCCCAAACTAATAAACAGCAAGGCACCTTCCACTTTTTTTTTAATTTTTATTTTTAATTATCCCATAGAGACTGTGAGTACTGAATGCTGTATTTACTTCAAAAATCACCTAGGGCATTCCATTATTTAATATCGTAGTTTTATAGTATATATAAAATCATAGTCATGTGGCTATCACTATAAGAAAGGAAAGTCCATGTGTTACAAGTATTGTGAGCTCTATAGGTGCTATTGAACAAGGACAGGACTTTTATCTAAATATTAGAAGTTAAAAAAGTTAATCTTCTATATCTATGGCAAATAATGTTTTAAATAAAGTTATATTTTTGTATCTCACTTAAGTGATAACTGAAGGAAAATGTGGGGATATTGTCAAGATGAAATTGTGGTTTTCATAGTCTCAAATACAGGAGGTGGAGAACAAAACATTCTTCTATATGAAGTTTTTATTTCCCCTGGATTCTATAGTCTAAGTCATACTTTAAATAAAGGAAAACAAAACTACAGTCCAAATGCTTCAACAAACCAGGCAGCTCATCTTTGAACCCAAGTTGCATTTATCATGGTAACAGAGATATTGCTGTATGGATTTCAGCAGTATTCAGCTGTCACATCTACTCATGTGAACTGAAAAATCCATAATGGATGAAAGACAGCAACGGATTTATGAGTTTGTCAGAGTGAATGGAACCACTGCAAATGCACTTATTAAAAATCTCCAATTTTTCCCAAGGACTTGCTTGCCTTAATATGTATGAGAGTGAGTTTGATTTAACTCCAAATTAATACAGTTTTAAAATAGAAATGCTGCCTCCAGGAGGTCTGCTGAAATTTTTAGTGTATCATCGAATCCTACAGGGGGAAAAATAAGGAAATAAGGTAAGTTTTCTGTATTTTGCACAATTAGTGTATTTGATGAAGTCAAAATCAATTAAATTTAGAAAAATGCCAATTTGGTATAATGTTGACCAAACTATTCATTTTCATCCATCAATATCCACTATCATTACTGTAGCTAAGGAAATCTGAGTAATATATTGATTAAGAGGTAAATTTCTTAAATACCTGTTCATTTCAACTAACTTCTTCATTCCCTCCCTTGTCACCTAACCACCCTTCAACTGAAAAGACGATCTCTGTGTAATACGAGGTTATTACACTACAAACATATGACAATATAATAGACATACTCCCATTCTCAAGAGAGAAATACATCTAGTTATAGAATTGCAGGTTTTCACCGGACCATACTACTGGCTAATGTTGTAAAACTGAAAGTAATATGAGATACTTGCAATAATTTTATAACCGTAGCAAAAAATGTTTTCTGTTGAAGAGAATAAATGCTTCATTTTTTATGCATGTCACACTTTTGCTGAAAGAAATAAGGAAAAATTATCCTTTTATTCTTGTTTTCATATAATCCAGTCTTAACTTTCTCAATATTGCTGTAACAACTTTCTCAGATTAAAAAAAAAAAAAAAAAAAAGACAACAAAAACAAACAAACAAAACCTCATAATTAAAAAGTAAAATAAAACCACAAATAAAAACAAGGGCAAATTTGAAGGGAAGGCTGATCTGAGTTATGAGACTAAAGTCATGTGCATACTCTGGTACTCAAAACCAGAATAAAAATACAATAATTTTTGAAAAAAAATAAATATACAACATATCTTTAAATGATAGCTTCTTATTACCACAGTATTGTAAGTCTATATTTACATTGCACCGAAGATTATTAAGTAAAGCAGTGGCATAAAGCAGACTTCCTCTGCCATTTTTTTGGTCCACATTTTAAGTAGACCACAACCAGTTAAAAAATGAAGTTGGTCTTCCACAGTGGGGTTATATATTCTGTACTTAATTATTTTCTTTATCAGATGCTGTGCTGACATTTCAACTGTCTGACTTGTCACCTCTAGGGTGTGGAATTCTTCCCAAAGGAAGTCCAGGAAGAAAAAAAGGATACATAGAATCAATAGAAGATAAACAGAATAACCACTCTTCATATTAAATCAAAATTTAATTTATACTGAAAAAATAAGACAACAAAAGAAATGGGCGAGGCAAAAATAGTCCATAATGAATCATTTTCTGTTGGCATGTTGGCATTGGCCAAGTTCATATGCCTAAATGAAGTACAAAAATAAGCACTGCAATGAAAAAAACATAGGATAGCATAGAATTACAAATGAGGGAGATTGCACCCACTTAAAGATTAATATAATGAAAAAGGTTCTTCATTCATTTGAACAAAACACTTTCAAACAAAGAAACCTGGTAATATTTGGGCTTTATGTTACCTGAGACTGCAAAATTTCTAGATCTGGTGTGGGAGATCTGCTGGAATGCAGGGCCAGAAAAACGTCACCCCTAAAGCACCAGGTTTAGTTCAAGCCTTGGGAAGCACTTGTTTAAGGGTTTATGGCAGCTAATATGTTAATCAAGTCACCCCACATAAGGTTATCTTTCTAGAATGTTCCCAGTTCTCTCCCCTGACTGGTCATTATTTGTTGCAGTATTTTGCATATTTCTAACCCCAGTCTGTGATTGGACCTATGCCCTCAGACTCCGCCCACAGACCTCACCTATATATTGTTGTGTCTGCCCCTAGTCCTGGTCTTTGGATCTTGTCCCTATACTGCACATGGTTTAAGGGCCTTGTCCCTACTTTATTTTCCTATTAAAGTTCTTTTGGTTTTGGGCACTCTGTCAAACCCTCTCCTTTTATTTGTGCCTCCTCAGTTGCCCTGATGTCAGGGGGCCCTAAAGTTTTAAGGATCATGGCCACCCTCACCACGACAATCTGGAGGCTAAAATGTCATTCAAAGACTGAATGCAGGTACTTTAAAAACATGAGACTGAAATTTAGACTGCCTTAAATTTCAATGGCTTAAGCATTTTTCAAAGCTAATTGTCTGAAAGAATCCTACTTGTTTCAGTGTACTTTATGGTAGGCCTGTGCTTGATTTATATAAAACCTTGAGTTGTTGAATGACTGGGTAAGATAAATCCATGTTAAAAGTCAATTTCTCTTGGAAAGCAACTGTCAGCCAGGGAGAAAAGCTTTTCCAGGCAGAGGGAGATTTTCTTGTATGCAATAAGCAGCCCTCAAAGCTGAAAAAGCTTCCACTGACAGACGTATCTTTTGTCTCTATACTCTAAAGACATCTAGGAGATTTTCCCAATAGACTCTTCTGAGCTTGAGAGGTATATTGAGCACATATAAGCATATTTGGGATATGCAGGATAAAACAGAATCAAAATATCTCCAAAAACATTATCCAGATTAGCATGAAGATGAGCAACAGGATAGTAATCCAGTCCCTTCTGTGTACTGGAATCTTTTTTGTTTACAATGTGAGTTGAATGCATATAGAGAGCAGACCTGTTATCTTCATTATACTGAAAAACATTCAGATGTCAGAGTAGTCTCTCATTTTATTTATTTTGGCATGGATACTTTGGGATCAAGAGGAAAGTAAGGTGTATTTTTTTCTTTTATTCTGAATCTATTCATTTATTACAAATTTTATTGTACTAGATATAGTATTCAAATAAAATTTAAAGCAATTTTTTTTAGGTTATAGGTATTTAGTTTACAGTTCTTGTCTCTAAACTGTTTTGTGCTTGATTTAGGAACACATAGACTTTGAATATGCTATTGAAAATTTCCATGTGTCCCTTGATATTCATGCTAAACTCTGAGAAGAGTTACCTGTTTTCTCTAACATGAGTGCTCAGTGTACAAACACTGTCTGGAGGACACTTCCTAGGTCATAAGATAAAGTCCTTTGACATCACAAGCAACCACAATCTATATTGCAGTAAAATTACTACCTGTTAAAGAAGTTTTTTGTTTCAATCACACTGCTTTCACCAGAAGATCACTTCAGAATCTCATTCCCCTGAGGATTACAACAGTCCCCATCTCAGTTTAGTCATAGCTTATTTATCACTCCCACTGCATTCATAAATACCTGTTACATCCCTTCTTAGCCTTTGTTTGGCAAGTCTAAACAAGCTGTGCTCCTTTACTTTCCAGTAGACTCCTTTTCCCCTCATCAGGTGAAACTGAATTAATTTATTACTTTTATACTATATGCATATAGTATTTAAGATTATGACTCCTCAGTACTTTGTAGAAGTACTTTGTAGAACTTTGTAGAAGTTGGTGAGATGGACCAATTTGATTTTTATTTATACTTCAACATGTGTTACATACGGGGTGAAAAATTACTCTAGGGGCTGTACATGTGCTGGGGAGGCTTCTTCTTACAGCCGATCAGAGGAGTGAAACCTTCCACAATTCGGCTGCAAACAACCCTCCATTTGCTGGTAAGGCAGAGGCCCAGATGCCCGGGAAAAAATGCCTGGAAAATCAGGCTACGGGAAAGCTTTAGCACATAAAAGCAGTTAACTACAACAAAACCAGGGCCATTTTTCTTTGGGTGTCATGGACGGAGTGGGGGCTTGCCTGGAGGTTCAGCTTGACCCCCTCTGTGCCTCGCCTTTTTCTCCCTGGTGTCCCGCTTCCTTGTCTGCACCTGTCCTGCCCTGCTTCACTGCTTCCCCAAGGCAGCTCCTCACCACCACGGCCCAGTGCTCCACTGTTTCCCTGATGGAGCAGCCACAGCTGCAGCTGCCCCACACGTGCACCGCACCACGGCTGCCTGCGCTCCAGAAGTGGAAGAGAGTCGCAGCCTGCTACTGTTTGGAAGCTGCGCCCCATCTGCCACAGGAGCTGCGTAGGACTCATCACAGTTTGCAGTGCACAGGCTCTGTCTGCCCATCGGGCGTCAGCAGAGGCCCCTGGGCTTCTTGCTGGAATGCTGTCCCTGTCTTCTGTTCTCCCTCCGTCTCTCTTTTCCCCTCTTTGCTCCCTTTTCTATCGCATAGAAACATGCGATCTTCTTTTATCAATAAACAGTCCTCAAATGTAATATTGCCATATTTGCACTTTATTTTTGTCAGAGAAACCTATCCAAAAGAATTCTCCCGTACTCCTCCTTTTACAGAAGGACAGAACTTTAATACTTCTATGTCTTTGCAAGAAATACTTTTGTCTGAAACAGCTTAGGACTGCATTTGCCATTTTCTTATCAGCATTTCAATTATTCTGCATTTAATTAATGTAGCCATGCTTTCTTCTCTGACATTTTTAACTGATGAATTTCCAGCTTCTGGAATAATCTTTTATTAGTCACAAAGAATGGAACTTTGTATTTTGTATTGCTTAATTTAATCTCCTTTCTATCTCAGTTGTCCACAGGCTGCTTAAGGTCTTTCTATATCATTCCAGTCCTCCAAAAAATTCACGCTCTTTCCTTCTTCATAAAGATTCACTAGGCCACTTCCACTTCCTATTTGTAAAAATAAAAATAAAACCTTCTTTATAAATACAAATAACTGTAGCCTAAACCTACTTCTTAGTAATTTTTTACCTACTCGACAATTCTTCTACAATTCTTTATTACTTGCACTACATTTATTAATAAATTCCCTAAGTGATGTCATAATAAACACTTTTCCAACTGATTGACTAGATAAAATTTGTGGTTTTAATCTAAAAGACAGGTTATCACTACATTTCACAATCTAACTACAAAAAATACAGAATGTACATTTCCACAATTTTAATTTATCTGTACTTAATTAGAAATTGTTTCCTTATTTGTGTTCTGTTCAAAGTAATGAGATTTTAGTTACCAGCAGAGCAATAAAAGAATGCAAGCTTTTATGCATTTTCAAAAAATTCAGAGACAATTTTCTCCTCATTGATTTGAGGAGGCTCAGGCCTGAGACCTATGTTCCCTTCCTCTTTTAATTCTGTCAAATTTCCTTTTCACATGTATCAGTCTCATTCTTACTCAATACTAGTGTTATCAATAATGTGCTAGTTTTAATACTAGTCCTAGAATTCAAGTCTGAATATCAGGAAGATGAGTACTTCCTTGCTACATAATTATTACCATGGTGTTCTCTTGTGACAAACTGCATTTTCTAAGCATCTGCTTCTTGGCTTACAAATTTCAGGAGACAGCATTAATATTGTAGTAGTATGCAAACACATAGAGAATCAAAATATAACATTTTCAGGTAAGTTTTAAGGAAATTTGTCTTAGTTTCCTTTGCTAATGACTGTCCTAGTTTAGGGCAAATTAGGGAGGAAAACTCTAAATGGGGATTTCCCCAGGGAAATGCCCCCTCCCCACTAACTGGTCCGGGAAAGGGAAAAAAATTTCTTGGAGAGAAGTGGAAAAAGCTGTTTATTTAACAGAAATTGAATAATATTAAATAATAAAACCTCTTGCTGTTCGATGGGATGGCAAATCTAGGAAGAAAAGTCTTTTTCATGTAGTGTAGCTCGGCTCGCTCAGGTTCTTATCAGTCCCTCTGGCGCTGGAAAGTGCCGAGGCCCAGGCCCCGGTGGGCCACAGGCGTGAGCTCCCGGGGTTTGGCTGGGTGTTTAGTCTGGAGCAGGCTTGCACAGATCCAAGAAAAAAGGAAAAAAACAAAGGTCCAGGGAACTCCTCTGCCTCAGCTAGCTAAAACTAACTAAAAACTGGAGAGAAGCTCTGTCCCGCTGTCTGTCCGTGCTGCAGACACCACAGTCCAGGAGCAGGATGTGTGGGAGTGATGTTTTCCTTTAACACAAACTGCGCGCTTCTTCTTCCCCCTCTCTTGCTCTCAAAGCCAGTCATAAAGGTGTAGAACTTAATATATTAACATAAACCAGACTGGGGATACCAGTATTATAAATTCACCCCAGGACATTCCACCCCTTATCCCCATATTGTCAACTTATTATCAAAATTAATATATATATATTTTAACTCTACAACACATACATTATATACAGACAAGGGAATTAATTCATGATCTTCACTCAACTATCAGATCTCTTTGAGGTACACATTGTGTTGTTCTATCTTTCCGCATTATCTACCATGTGCAACCCGGTCCTTGAGCAAAAACAACTTCACAAATGGGTTTGTCTGCACTCGAAGTAGAATTGATCTAAACTGTCTTTCTTAACAAACCTCTGAGATGTACCACTGGGATTTTGTCTCTGTTTACTATATGCAGGGCCTCGGATTGGGCTGGGCCTGCTCGGTTGGTGGAACCTCGGGTGTTAACTATCCAGGTGGCTTTTGCTAGATGCTGCTTTCAATTTTTGAAAGATCTCCTACCTAACGCTTTCAAGGTAGTCTTTAACAGTCCATTGTACTTCTCTACTTTTCCCGCAGCAGGTGCATGGTAGGGGATATGATACACTCACTCAATGCCATGTTCCCTAGCCCAGCTGTTTTTAAGGTTATTTTTGAAATGAGTCCCATTGTCTGACTCAATCTTCTCAGGGGTGCCATGCCTCTAAAGGACCTGCTTTTCAAGTCCCAGGATGGTGTTACGGGCTGTAGCATGAGGCACAGGGTAGGTTTCTAACCATCCAGTGGTTGCTTCTACCATCGTGAGCACATAGCGCTTGCCTTGGCGGGTTTGGGGCAGTGTGATGTAGTCGATCTGCCAGGCCTCCCCATACCTATATTTGGACCAACGCCCACTGTACCATAGCAGCTTTAACTGCTTGGCCTGCTTGATCGTGGCACACTTCTCACAGTCATGGATAACCTGGGAAATACTGTCCATGGTTAGGTCCACCCCTCAGTCTCGTGACCACTTATAGGTGGCATCTCTACCCTGATGGCCTGAGGCATCATGGGCCCATCGAGCTAGGAACAACTCTCCCTTGTGTTGCCAAACTAAGTCTAAGTCTAAGTCTATCTAGACACCTCTATCTTCGCAGCCTGATCCACCTGCTCATTGTTTCGGTGCTCTTCATTAGCCCTACTCTTGGGGACATGGGCATCTACATGACAGACCCTCACAGACAGTTTCTCTACCCTGGTGGCGATGTCTTTCCACTCATCAGCAGCCCAGATTGGCTTTCCTCTGCGTTGCCAGTTGGCCCTTTTCCACTTTTCTAGCCGTCTTCATAGAGCATTGGCCACCATCCATGAATCAGTGTAGAGGTAGAGCTTTGGCCACTTCTCTCTTTCAGCAATATCCAGGGCCAGTTGAACAGCTTTGAGTTCAGCAAGTTGGCTTGATCCACTTTCTCCTTCAGTGGCCTCTGCGACCTGTCGTGTGGGGCTCCATACGGCTGCTTTCCACTTCCGGTTCATCCCTACGATGTGACAGGAACCATCAGTGAACAGAGCATAGCGTGTTTCTTCTGCTGGCAGTTGGTTGTACGGTGGAGCTTCTTCAGTCCGTGTCACTTGTTCCTGCTCCTCTTCATCAGTGAGACCAAAGTTTTCGCCTTCTGGCCAGTTTGTAATTATTTCCAAAATCCCAGGGCGATTTGGGTTTCCAATACGGGCGCGCTGCGTGATGAGGGCGATCCACTTGCTCCATGTAGCGTCGGTGGCGTGGTGGGTAGCAGGAACCTTTCCTTTAAACATCCACCCCAGCACTGGCAGGCGGGGTGCCAGGAGGAGTTGTGCTTCTGTGCCAATCACTTCTGAGGCGGCTTGAACTCCTTCATAGGCAGCTAAGATTTCCTTCTCTGTGGGAGTGTAGTTGGCTTCGGACCCTCTGTAGCTTCGGCTCCAGAATCCCAGTGGTCGGCCTCGAGTCTCCCCAGGCACTTTCTGCTAAAGGCTCCAGGACAAACCATTGTTCCCAGCTGCAGAGTAGAGCACGTTCTTCACATCTGGTCCTGTCCTGACTGGGCCAAGGGCTACTGCATGAGCAATCTCTTGCTTGATCTGAGCAAAGGTTTGTTGTTTTTCAGGGCCCCACTGGAAAGTGTTCTTTTTGCAGGTGACCAGGTAAAGAGGGCTCACAATCTGACTGTACTCAGGAATGTGCATCTTCCAAAAACCTATGGCACCTAGGAAAGTTTGCGTTTCTTTCTTGTTGGCTGGTGGAGACATTGCTGTGATCTTGTTGATGACATCAGTAGGGATCTGACGCCGTCCATCTTGCCACTTTACCCCCAGGAACTGAATCTCACGAGCTGTTCCCTTAACTTTGCTCTTCTTGATGGCAAAACAGGCTTTCAGGAGAAACTGGATGATTTTCTCTCTTTTCTCAAAGACTTCTTCAGCCGTCTTTCCCCAAACAATGATATCATCAATGTACTGCAGATGTTCTGGAGCCTCACCCTTTTCCAGGGCAGCCTGGATCAGTCCATGGCAGATGGTGGGGCTGTGCTTCCACCCCTGGGGCAGTCGGTTCCAGGTGTACTGCACTCCCCTCCAGGTGAAGGCAAACTGAGGCCTGCATTCTGCTGACAGGGGAATGGAGAAAAATGCATTGGCAATGTCGATAGTGGCGTACCACTTCGCTGCCTTGGACTCCAGCTTGTACTGGAGCTCCAGCATGTCCGGCACGGCAGCGCTCAGAGGTGGAGTCACTTCATTCAATGCACGATAGTCCACAGTCAGTCTCCATTCTCCTTCAGATTTACGCACAGGCCAGATGGGGCTGTTGAAGGGTGAGTGGGTTTTGCTGACCACCCCTTGGCTCTCCAGCTCTCTGATCATCTTGTGGATGGGGATCACAGCATCTCGATTTGTCCTATACTGTCGGCGGTGCACCGTCGAGGTGGCAATTGGCACTTGCTGTTCTTCCACTTTCAGAAGTCCTACCGGAGATGGGTTCTCTGACAGTCCAGGCAAGGTGTTCAATTGCTTGATGCCCTCTGTCTCTACAGCTGCTATCCCAAATGCTCACCTAAGCCCCTTTGGGTCCTTAAAATACCCACTTCGGAGGCAGTCTATGCCCAAAATGCATGGGGCCTCTGGGGAAGAAGCACAATGGGGTGCTTCTTCCACTCATTTCCAGTCAGGCTCACATCAGCTTCTACTAAAGTAAAGTCCTGTGATCCCCCTGTCACACCAGCAATAGAAACAGATTCTGCCCCTACATATCTTGATGGGATTAGGGTGCACTGTGCACCAGTGTCAACCAAGGCCTCATATTTTCGTGGTTCTGATGTGCCAGGCCAACGAATCCACACAGTCCAAAAGACACGGTTTTCCCTAGCCTCTACCTGGCTAGAGGCAGGGCCCCTCTAAGCCTGTTAATCCTTCTTTCCTTGGGTATATGTCTTGGAGGTTCCTTCAAGGGAATCAGACATGTCATCATCATACTTGTCAGTTTGACTACAGGCTACTGGAGTGGCTTTCTTTTTGGTGGAGTATCCCCCCTGAGTCTTGCTGTCTTCTAATTCATGCACCCATTTTGCCAGAGCAGCAGTAGATTTTCCATCCCATCTTTTCATGTTTTCTCCACAGTCACGTAGGAAAAACCACAGCTCAGCTCGTAGCTTTTTCTCTCTATCTGGGGAACTTCTGCGTTGAGTACCAGGGCTCCTGGTCTGTACTGCCAAGACTGGAAGAAGGTCTTCCCTGAGTTTCTTGAGATTCTCCTCTATTTTGTCTTGGAAGTTTTGCATACGTGTTTCTACAGTTGCAATTGTTGCCTGTATGGGGCCATGCACAGTATCTGCATATGCTTGAAGCTTCTTCGCCATATCCATCACAGTCTCCTCCCGGTCATCCTGCTTCATTGTTGCTAAAGCAGAAGCGTATTCTTGTGGCCCAAGTCGAACAGGTTTTCGCCACATCACAGATGTACATGGCACCAAGTCTGGATTTCTAGTACCTAAGTCACCCACGAAGACAATCTCTACTATTGCCATTTCTCTTAAGCGCTGAATCCCTTGTTCTATGGTCTTCCAACGAGTTTGCTGTATATAGAGATCATCTGCACACAGATAGCTTTGTGCCACACTTCTTAGGACCCGTTCCCAGAGACTGTAAGGGTCAGCCCCCCTCATCACTTCTTGGTCGATAACCGGATCGTGTGACAGGGATCCCAGATGCCTCGCTTCAGTGCCATCCAGAACTGTAGCCTCACTTGCAGCCTCCCACAGACGGACTAACCAACTAATTATAGATTCATCAGGTCGTCGAGTGTAATCTTTTCTCAGGCCACGAAGGTCCTTCAGGGAGAAAGGTTCACCAGCACCTTCTGATTTTTGATCAGTTGCTGGTCTTGAGGGTCCTTCCCCCGCATCACCATCATCATCATCTACTGGCCGATCGGTTTTGGTTTTGAATTTCATACTTCTCATGGTAGGAGCAACAGACACTGGCTTAGGCTCACTGTCTGGTTTGGCCACTGGCTTAGGCTCACTGTTTGGTTTGGCTGCTGGCTTAGGCTCATTGTCTGGTTTGACTGCTGGCTTGGCTGCAGCCGGAGTGACTGGGGTAGCTGCTGATTTATCTGCCTGCCCTACAGTATCTAGCAGCATGCAATAAGCATACGCTAGGGCCCAGCTTATTGCAATGATATTTTTCTCCTTAGAATCATCACAGCAATTCTCTTCCAGATATTTCCCTACTTCATCTGGGTTCTGAATTTGTTCACGTGAAAATTTCCAGGCTGCGGGATCAGAAAATTTCTTCAGAGTTCGGCCAATTCTCTCCCATTCTCTACACCACTCAGGATTTCCTACACCTGAGTCTACTTCTGGGGCAGGGGTCTCATTGGCTCCTCTGGATATCTCAGCCCTCACTCTAGAGAAGTTGCAGACCATATAGAGGAAGCTTAACAGCTGAACTACCAGGAATGCGGTATCCTTAACACTCAGGGGAAACTGGATATTGTCAAAGAGGGACATAACAGATTCAAAGGAGAAGAAGGAAAGAAAAGGCTGAAAAGCCTCATCCCCTGCTCTTCCTGTAACAAACTGGGTACAATTACTAATAAACTCCCAAAATGTGCTACTGGGACTGGGAGGCAGGGTCGGGCGAAGAAACCATAAGCCAAACATACCTGACAGAAACTTCAGTCGTTCTATGAACTTCTTATAAATAATTATCACCAAGCCCAGCATAATAACCATTCTAATCCGTGCCCCTCTACTGTGAAAGAGGGCAAAGACAGGTATTAAAACCTCAAAAAATTCTAGGGACCAGATCCACATGAAGGCCTCCATCCCGAGAGATATTATGTATCTAAACAACATGGCCACTGACTGCTTTATCCCAATACAGAATAAATACAACCAAAAAATACAACTAACAATCAGTACAGGTTTTTCCACTTTCTCTTGCCCTGCACTGGGTGCCAAAAACTGTATTTGTCCTAGTTTAGGGCAAATTAGGGAGGAAAACTCTAAATGGGGATTTCCCCAGGGAAATGCCCCCTCCCCACTAACTGGTCCGGGAAAGGGAAAAAAATTTCTTGGAGAGAAGTGGAAAAAGCTGTTTATTTAACAGAAATTGAATAATATTAAATAATAAAACCTCTTGCTGTTCGATGGGATGGCAAATCTAGGAAGAAAAGTCTTTTTCATGTGGTGTAGCTCGGCTCGCTCAGGTTCTTATCAGTCCCTCTGGCGCTGGAAAGTGCCGAGGCCCAGGCCCCGGTGGGCCACAGGCGTGAGCTCCCGGGGTTTGGCTGGGTGTTTAGTCTGGAGCAGGCTTGCACAGATCCAAGAAAAAAGGAGAAAAACAAAGGTCCAGGGAACTCCTCTGCCTCAGCTAGCTAAAACTAACTAAAAACCGGAGAGAAGCTCTGTCCCGCTGTCTGTCCGTGCTGCAGACACCACAGTCCAGGAGCAGGATGTGTGGGAGTGATGTTTTCCTTTAACACAAACTGCGCACTTCTTCTTCCCCCTCTCTTGCTCTCAAAGCCAGTCATAAAGGTGCAGAACTTAATATATAACATCAACCAGATGATTTGGGATACCACTATCATAAAGTCACCCCAGGACAATGACATACATATCTTTTGAAAAGGAAAAAACATGACTCTTCAATTTAAAAAAAACCTGTTTTTTCTCCCTAAATCTCAGACTGGAATGCAATAGTTGGAGCTTCTTTTCCTTTTTATGTTTGGGGTTTCAGACACATAAATGTCATAGAGACATCATACTTATGTCTGATATGAGAAGGACTTTAGGTATTTGGAAGTAAGAGAAATTGTCGCTGTGCCCATGTTCAGTTAGCCCAGGCTAGCCCCTAGCATGGCAGCAGATGTGTGGGCCATCCCCAGAAAGCTATGCAATCCGGGGTACGGCTGATGAGTGGCGTGGGTCGGGCTGGCACACTCTACGGCTTTTGGCAGCTAAGAAAGTGCCAAGGACAGGAGTAAAGGACAGAGAGGAGCCTTTGATGTGAATCCCAGAGAGTTTTATTCCCCAAGAGGATCAGGAACCAAAAGAGCCCCAAGCACTACTCTGCTCAGGATTCTATACAACTCAAAATCAATAGGAGGGTGCAAACAATCACCTAATAGGGACTCCAAGAGGGAGGAGCAAGGGGAGGGCATTACAATACAGGGTCCAACAGGGCTGAGAGGGTGGAGAGGACCAGTCACTGGGGCCTCGAGGGTCAGGAGATGGACAAGGAAGGATCTGGAATAAGGGGCAGGTGATATAGTGACAGGCAACCAGGAGCTTGGGGTGATTGGACAAGAGGGGGATTGACATGGACCATTCTGGAAAATAGGGAAGGGCTTTGGGATGACACAGGAGCAAGGTGGGGAGAGCTTAGGAAGAAAACATTCAATTTTTGGGGGGAAAATTATTCCGGAACAACCATTGGTACAGATGATTTAAAAATTAACAATAAAAAAACACACCACCACAAGGAATGACAGTCTTTGGTTTACAATTTATGAAAATAGTAAGTCAAAACTTTATCAACAGACATATTGCTCTATTTTGTCTTCATAAAAAAAAAAAAAAAAAAAAAAAAGTAATGTGCCTTAAAATGAAGATGGAAATTACTTAGCGACAATAGTCAAAATTATAAAAGAGTATCACAGTTGATACAGAATTTTTTTTTAGCTCCTTGTAGAATGTGAAGCATATGTTTCCTTTTTCTACTTGCTTTGTTTTGGCAGGGAATGTGAGGGATTTTTTTCATTACTCCACTCATATATTGTAGAATAAATGTGACTCCATCAAGTGATGAACAGTGCTGAGAATCAAAAAAAGCAAGATGTTCCAAGTTATGAATGTTATTTCACAATATATCCCTGAGCAAAATGGCCATGGGGGGGGGGGGGGGGGGGGGTTGAGGCTTTAGGAATGACATCAAAAAATCTATTCCTTTTCCTAGATTCCAAGCAGCTTTTCTTCCCATTTTATATGCTCTGAAATGCAAACTTAATTTTTTTTCTTAATCTTTTAAGTTGAATAAAGGAATAAGGAATAAGGAGATATGATTAATTAATTTTTTAAAAAATTAGAAATATATGTATCTTCAAAAAGCAAGATGTCTCATTGTATCTAATTAAATTGTTTTCATAATCTTATGCAAACCAGCTATACAGCAATGTGTGGATTTGGCTGAAGATTAAATTTATCCCTGTTTACACATACCACATAATTCCATCTGCTTCCCCTGAGGGAGAGCATCAGAGAATTTCAGAAGCATGAGCAAGCATGCTAATTTTGACAACGATGGAGATTCAGTTAATAAATACTCTGTGTAACAATAATACTACAAGGGCTTCAAGTACCATTCAGAAATCACCTCTTCCTCTCAGCCAGGCAAGCAGTTCAGCTTGATCTTCATTTCAGACACTCTTCTGGGATCGGAATCAATCTACACATCTGTCTTTTTTCCTCCGTAGGCACACAAAAGAACACAAGTCAAAGGCCTCTGTGAAATCCCTGCCAGTAATGCCAGTGAATTCTCTAACATCCCCTTTTCTAGCAGCTGTGGTTGCTAACAGACAGAACATCTGGGAGCACAGTGCCCCATGACACTCATGTATGTTTCTTGCTCTTCTCATGCCAAATATCTCAGAATCAGAGAAAGGTCTGGATTGGAATGGGGCTTGAAACTCATCTCCTTCCAATCCCATTGTGTTGGACAGGGACATCTTCCACTAGATTAGGATGCTCAGAGTTCCATCCAACCTGGCCTTGAAAAACTCCAGATACCACAGCATCTCTGTTTATGGAAACCTTAAACAGGGAAACCTGTTTATGGGCCTTATCACTCTCACAGTAAAGAATTTCTCCCTAAAATCAAATCTAAATCTACTCTCTGTCAGTTTGAAGCCATTTCTCCTTGTCCTGTCACTACCTATAGAAAGTCTCTCTCCATCTTTCTGCAAGGCTCCCTTTGGATTCTGGAAGGGCACAATTACATCCCTCAGAAGCCTTCTGTGTTCTGGGCTGAACAGTCTCTGAACCTTTCCCTATAGGAGAGGAGCTCCCTCCCTCTGATCACCTTGGTGTCCCTCCTCTGCACTCTCTCCAGCAGCTCCATGTCCTTCCAGTGCTGGGACCCCAGGGCTGGAGGCAGCCCTGCAGGTGGGGTCTCACCAGAGCGGGGCAGAGGGGCAGAATCCCCTCCCTTCCCTGCTGCCCACGGGGCTCTGGATGCAGCCCAGGACACACTTGGCTCTCTGGGCTGGGAGTGCCCCTGGCTGGCTCATGTCCAGCTCTCACCCCCAGCACCCCCAAGTCCTTCTGGGCAGGGCTGCTCTGGATCTGTTCATGCCCAGCCTGGGCTGGCACCAGGGATTGCCCTGACCCAGGTGCAGCACCAGCACCTGGCCTTGTTAAACCTCATGTACTAATTTCACTCTGCTCCCAGCCCTGGGAAGTCACCCAGCTAGTTGCTGTCCACCGGGGGTGGGAGGGGGTTTTAGCAAGGACAGACACAAAAGACAAGGAGGCTCTCTCTTCCAGGAAAGTGTCCTAGTTTAATTCCAGAACGATTCCAGGGAAGAAAGAGTGAGAATCTCTCTGGTGCGGACTTTTGAACAGAGGGGAAGGGGGCGGTGGAAGGCAGGCTACAGCCAATGGGGAGAAACTGAAGAGGAGGGAGTGAGGAGGAAGGAACCAACACACCACAGACCCAGAGGGGGAGCAACAGGGAAAGACCACTTATCGTAAAATAATGCAATACAACACTCATGAGATTCCCATGGGCCACTGGACACATCCAGGTCCCTCTGGATGGCATCCCATCCCTCAGGAGTGTCAGCTTGGTGTCATCTGTGAACTTGCTGAAGGTGCACTTGACCCCTTCATCTGTGTCACTGATGAAGATATTATTAAGTAAGACTGGGCCCAGTACAGACCCCTGAGGCATACCACTTTTCACTGATACATATCAAGACTCTGAGCCACTGACCACCACCCTCTGGATATAATGTAGGCCTGTCCTAGTTTAGGGAAAATTTGGGAAAAAAACTCCAAATGGGGGTTCCCCCAGGAAAACAAAATTCAAATGACCCCTCCACCCAACTGGTCCGGGGAAAACATTCCTTGGAGAGAAGTGGAAAAAGCTGTTTATTTTAACAGAAATTGAATAATATTAAACAATAAAACCTCTCACTGTTCGACAGGATGGCAAATCCAGGAAGAAAAGTCTTTTTCATGTGGTGTAGATCAGCCTGCTCAAGCTCTTATCAGTCCCTCCATCACTGGATAGTGCCGAGGCCCAGGCCCTGGTGGGCCACAGGCATGAGCTCCTGGGGTTTGGGTTTTTTCAGTCCAAAGCAGGTTTGCACAGAGCCAGGAAAAAAGGGAAAAAAAAGGTCCAGGGAACTCCTCTGCCTCAGCTAGCTAAAACTAACTAAAAGCCAAAGAGAAGCTCTGTCCCGCTGTCTGTCCATTCTGCAGACACCACAGTCCAGCAGCAGGATGTGGGGGGTGATGTTTTCTTTCAACACAAACTGCGCGCTTCTTCTTTCCCCTCTTTACTCTCAGAGCCAGTCTTAAAGGTGCAGACTTAATATATAACAGAAACCAGGCAATTGGAGATACCAGTATTATAAAGTCACCCCAGGACAAGGCCTTAAGAGAAATTATGACAACTCATTTTATTCCTACCTCCTGGGTCTATTCACCTGGATACCTGGTATTTAACATTTCAAATCTGTACCTCTGTAAAAACAATACTGAGAATTCTGGAGAGAAATGCTCAAACAATAGTCTTTTTCAAAATTTAACAAGCCAGGGAATATACATGTAGTCTATAAAAGTAAAATAAACCCAAAGACATGAAGCTATGGAAATCCTTAAATAAACACAATTATGTTTAATTGTCTAATTAGTTCTATTTAGAAAAATGTCATAAAGTAATGACACAATTCTCATTAATGCGTAATGGTATTTGTGTTCCCAGACTAAATTAAACTGGACTTCAATATGAAATTAATTTTCTCTCTCTATGAGAATAACAATCAAAGGATTTAGCCTGTGTATGACGTATTTCAAGGCTGTCTTTTAGAGTCCCTAAACTGACTAAATCTATGTTGGTGATATGGCCCTTTGTGTGATTTGCTGGCATGCAGAATTTGGCAGGGAAGAGATTAATATTTCCCAGATATACAGCTTCAGTTGCAAGGTAACCTTGACAAAAGAGAATTATTCTGTTCTCTGCTATGGTGAAGTAGGTATCTCTTCTCCAGAGTAAAAAGAGGATAAGCAGAATAGAGTGTGTTGAAAGTTACCCCTCTTTGAAAGAGGGAACCTCCTGTCAAAAAGAGTCAGAATGTAACAGTGTTTCATAATCTTCCTGTTTAATTTAGAAGTCAAAGTGGAGGTACCTTCTTAATCATCTCATGAATCTGTGTTGCCGTTTTGTGCAGGCTGTGAAAAGTTTGCTGGTAAATTCTTGTTTGTAACATTCACTGTAACATAGAACTTTAAATGAATGACTAAAATAAAGTGATATAAAAATAAAATCTGCTATCTCCTAGAGGAAGAGACAATGTGCTAATCTCATACAAAATACAAAATTCCAGCCTAGCATTCTAAAACGACACAATATATTTTTTCAAGATGGTTGGTAATGTTTCAGAATTCTCAGCAGAGAATGACTGAAGGAAACTGAAGTACATGGGGGTCAGAGAGCTTAGGTACAGGCCATAGCAAAACACAGATAGATGAGAGTTCTGTGTTTATGCAGAAAACTATTACCTCTAGGGCTAATGTACAGTAAGATCCAAGGATCCAGACAGTGAATTCTCTTTTTGATGCCTCTCAGATTCCTTATGATGCCCTTTGGTATGCATGAATAAAACTACAAATAATTCCACATCCAGTAGCTCTACAGGACAGAGCAAAGACTGACAAGGACTAAACAATAACCAGTGCAAGTAATAAACACAGTATCAGTATAATTTTATTAATGCAGTTAAGAGACACAGGGTAACTCAATGACTCACATGGAACTAGCAATGGCTCTGCCACACCTGGCTCCTAAAGTCTTCCACAGGGTGCACTGATTATCTCAGTGGGTTTTGATCTTCTAAATTCTCATTCTGTCTCACACGCTTATGGTTTTCTGTCAGTACTTGTTCCCTACTTCTGTTAGTTCTGGTACTGTGCAGTGCAGGCTGGCTATGTAAAAATCTGATTTAGATTATCCCTTTTAAAGAGGGAGAATACATGGAAGAAGAGAAGAGAGACTGTGAGGCTGGGCTCTTAATATCCATAACACATGCTCAGTCCTTGTACTAGATGTCCATGCCCAGGCTCTTGCAGCAGGGGCCTGCAGTAGTGTCTCCTGTAAGGAGACCAGGACTGCACCTGTGCTGAACACAGCTGGCTCCTGCCCATTCCAATGGATCCATCACATAGCAAAGCTGAGCCCCTCAGTCAGGATGGTGGCATCTGTGGGAAAGAGTGTTTATGAAATAACAAGAACACTGCACATCAGAGAGAGAAGGGAGGGGTGGAGGAAAGTGAAAGAAACTACCATGAGGACACTAAGTCAGAGAAGGAGGGAGAAGAGGTGGTGATGCAGAGATTTCCTTGTGGCCTATGGAGAGAACCATGCAAGAGCAGAGACCTATCATTGCAGACACTGGAGGACCCACTTAGAAGCATTATCCGGAGGAACCACTTGGAAAAGGCCCAGAATGGAGCAATACAAACCATGAGGAGGAGCAACAGGTAGTGAGGAGCTGTTCTTGACTGACATCACCCTTCCCCTACACCAGGGATGAGAGGGCAAAGTAGTGAATGAAGGAGCAACAATAAACTTGGGCAGAGGAGAAGAAGAGGGAGGTGCATTAGGATTTTTTTCTTTGCTTCTCACCATCCAACGCTACTTTAGTTGCCAGGAAAATTAATTTTCTTCAAGTCATGTCTGGTTTTCCCAGAATAGTAACTGATAGTAAACGGTAAGTAATCCCCTCATCTTTATTTTGACACACAAACATTTTCTTCTATTTTTCTTTCCATTTGGTGTTGAGGTAGAGTAATGAGAGAGTGACTGGGTGGGGGGCTGGAAGTCACCACAGTCCCTCAACTCTTAAACCTCTATTGTGTGAACAAATGAAAAGCAAGTAATATCAGTAAAGAAAATTTAATATTTAGGTGACAAAACATCCTGGATCATACAAGTAAAGGTAGGAGCTGTTTGTTCTTTCAGGAATCAAATCACCAGGAATTCCAGTGAGAGTGAATTTTGCAGTGCTATCTTCATTACATTACCCCACAGGTTCTGCTAAAAACTCAAAGTTAATAAAATCCACGTGTTCCTGATTATGCAATATTTAACCTTTAAATAGATTCTAAGTACTCAAAGCTCAATCAGAAGGCAGATTGCTACACATTTCAAGCAGATTACCTAAGTTATTAAAATACATTGTTCAAATCCAAAACATTTAAAATAAATTTAAACTTCTATTTTCCTTTAACTAATCAAAAGAAAACTTGTTTTCTTTACAATTGGTAGTTTTGTCACTTCTTGTATGGTGCCAACAGAAAAACATCCAGAAACAATCTCATAGACACAATTTCACAGAAAGCTGTGCCACACTATATGGACATAGTTCACTAGTCTTTTGGACTAAGTATATCTGTCTCTACAGTCAAAATATGCTGAAATCCCTTTGCTCCCTGCCCCAGGAAATCACCTGACTAGCTGCAGTCCACCAGGGGTGGGAGGGGGTTCAGCAAGGACAAAGGTAAAAGACAAAGGAAGCTCTCTTTTCTGGGACACTGTCTCAGTTCATTTGCAGAACAAACTCCAGGGAAAAAACGAGACCAAACAGGAAGTGGCAGGGACTTTTATACTGGGGGAAGGGGAGAGGAAAGCAGGCTACAGCCAATGGGGTGAAACTGAAGGGAAGGGGCGAGGGGAAAGATCCAACACACCACAGACCCAGGGGGGAGAAACAGGGAGAAATCATTTCAGTGCAAACATAACTAACTTAGTGCAACATGATGTATCCCCCTTTTTAATTATATACAATTAAAAGAAGAGTTTAACTATGGACATGCACCACCCCGTGAGTCCCCAGCCTTTGACCAATTCACTGAACCAGTCCATGCAAACAAGATGACAACCGGGATAGGGCTCATCACAAATTTGAGTGGGAGGTAGGTTTTCACCAAAAGGAAAAACAAACATTTTTAAAGCATATTAATAGTCAGTAGGTGTCTGCCGGAGAGTAACCAGATGTCAGGAAGATTTCCTCTCCCTCTTTCCAGCGGCTTTTTCTTTTGGAAGCGACTGCCACTTGTTTTGCATCCCCCTCTGCTGGAGCTGGGTTTTTGGGAATGAAAGGCTTTATGCTTTGGGGCATCCAACGTTGTCCCACAGGGGTGGACACACACGCATAGCCACGCCCCCAGGTAACAAGTTCATAGGGGCCCTTGATTTGCCAGGTTTCTGGGTCCCTGATAAAGACCAACAGACGCTATGACAACGTAAACTGATCACCAATGTTAAAGTGCCTAACCACTAGAGGACTCATGTTTTCAAACGAACAATTCAGGAAATTGATAGTAAACATGGCTTTGCAGAGCTTTTTTGTTGTGGTAACATCTACACTGTTGCACTGCTCTGCCTGGCCAGGACTTGTTTGAGCATCTGGTGTGTACGTTCAATCACAGCTTGACCTGTGGGGGAGTGGGGGATGCCAGTCTTTTGTTCCACCCCCCACTGCTGAACAAATTCTAGGACCTCCTTGGATTTATATGCTGGGCCATTATCAGTTTTAATATCCCTAGGGATCCCCAGCACTGGAAAGGCCTCTACCAGGTGTTGTTTGGCATGCACAGCCTTTTCCCCTGCATGGACGGAGGCATAAACCACACTTGACATGTCAATGCACACGTGTACATACTTGAAGCAACCAAAACTGGGAATGTGTGTGATGTCTGTCTGCCAAACTTCGCAGCTCCCAAGGCCTTGAGAGTTAACCCCTACATGCAGCGATGGCACAGTCTGGAGCTGGCAACTAGGACAGGTGGCCACAATGGCTTTAGCCTGACTCTGTGTTAGTTGGAACTGAGGGATCAGATGTGGCACATTTGGATGATACTGCTGGTGGCTTAGCCTGCTGGAAGATGTCTGGAAAACATACCTGTTGCTCTATTAGGAATGGTGAAAGAATGACACAGACTCTCTCATGGAGTCAGAACTGCAAAAGTTTCTCCTCGGTTTATTACCTCAGGTCTTTTTTATAGACCAATACGTGAAAAGTACAGAAAAGAAAACTCTTAATGGTTAGTAAACTAACACATCACCATCATTGGTCACTGGGGTTCACCACCCCTCAACTTTCTCTTGCAAGAAAACAAGGAACAGACAAACAGCCCTTGCAAGGCTGCTTTCTATCTCTGAGGATTGTTTTAATTCCTCCTTATGAATTCTCAGGCTACTTTCCCAGGCAAGACTGAGAAAGCTATGTAACCTGCAATGTCCACAGGCACCATGCTCCCTGCTTCACAGGTAGCATCTATAATTCCCCCCTTTTGTTTTAAAATAAAAAAGCAGTGTTTGTAATCTCCTGCTGGGCCCTTGCAGAAAAGAGAACAAACACAGCACAAGAGGTCTCCTTCAACAGAATCTTATATGGACACTGATTTAGAATGATTTTTTGGCCTATGTTCTTGATGTTTAAGGATCGTTTTCTTTGCAAGGACTTGATGGTTGATTAATACAACTAGTTCAGTGAACTAACACACATACAGCAAATAAAACATCATTAGTCTGCTCAAAACTGACAGTCTAACTTGTCGACAGGGAAGTTTAAAGGAATACTAAAGTGAGAAAACTCAAGCTAAGAACACCTAGATCCAAACCCAGTGAAACTCTACTCAATTTCACCATGCAAAATCTATAAATCCTTTGCAGATCAGTTAGCAATGCAATTTACAATGCTTTCATCCTCCTTTCCTCCTTTCTTTTTCTTTTTTTTTTTTTTTTTCCATTGGATTTTCGCCTCAAATATGATTGAGGGACTTGTAGAGTTCACATGGCTGTGGTTAAAAGTTTCCCGACTCTCTGCAATCAGTGAAGTAACCAGGGAAGCTATCTGTGGTGTGGAGATGGTTGTTTCATCAGGTTCAGGTTGCTGTTGTTGTTCGTCGGGTTCTGCAGCTGTGTTGTTGAGCGGTTTGAAGTTTTCGGGGTTTGAGTAAAGCTGAGTCCATTGTAAAGTCACAGTTGCTGTTACTCACTGAAGTTTTTGCTCAGCTGCTATTGTTTCCAGTGGTGGTTGCCCTGGCAACAAAGTTGCAGTAGCCAGCACAGGCAGCAGCTCCGCTTGTGGACCTGTCCGCGCCCCCGTGCTGGGCTGGGCATGGAGGGAAGAGTCCACTCCACTTCCCGCCTCTGGCATGGTGGGCGGTGCCGCTGCCATCAGGGGGCGGTGCAGAGGCTGGAGGGCTGTGGAGGCTGGGTGTGGAGGGCTGAAGCCCCTGTTGAGGGCTGCTGCGATGGTTGTCCTAACAAGGCCTGCGCATGCGCAGGTCCCACAGCAGGACGTGGGGGGGCTGAAAGTTGATCTCCCCTCACTACGCCGGCGGGCCACAGATGGACGTGGGGGGGCCGCTCTCTCCACTGCGCCGGCGGGTTGCAGCGGGGGTGTCCGTGCTGTCCGTTGTGGCACAGAAAGGAACGCAGAGGGCACAGGGGACCCGAAGGACACAATCGACAGTGAAGGGCCCACCGTGGCCACTCGCGGAGGTGCTTGTGGTGCCGATGAAGGCGCCGCGGAGGGCGCAGGCGGGGACGGGTGGTCTCCGTTACCCTGCTGCCTCTCTGTTGAAAAAGCTTGCACGCCCAGCTCCGCGGGTGATGGGTACTTGAACTCTCCTGGAGAGGGAGATTTCTGGCGCACAGACTGCTTCTGCTCGCGGCTAAAGTCTTCCGAGGGTACAAAAAAAGGCACCCTCGGCATCTGAATCTTCCATCCCGGTATTACTGTCTTTAGACTGGCACTGCTCCAACGCTTTAAAGAGCACTTCCCAGGTGGCTGCCAGGCTGCACACACTGGTATCTCCTGCAGCTAACTTAGACCACAGGCGGTCTCCCACTGACAGCCAAATTTCGAAGTCAAAGACATTATCAACAGTCACAGTAAAACCTTGCGCTTCTACCCAGTGGAACAAAGCGCGCATAGCACCTTCAGAAATACTGAGTCCCATGCGCAGCAAGGCGTTCTCCCACGCAGAGAAGACAAGCTGATCATGAGTTGAATTGCGGTTCTTCACTGTGAGAAGAAGACCGTCTATCTTGACGGCCTGTGAATGCAAATTACACAAATGCAGTGGCTTAACTGGGACTTTAAGCTCTAGCTTTGTCAAGATAAGCCATTCCAGGCCCGCTCACTGGCAGGGCTCTACTATCCTGTTGGTCTAAAAAACCAGCTCCCTCCAGGGGAGCCCGGGAGATTCTCACTTACCCCTCTGTGGGGGAAGTGGCTGGCTCGTCGACTGCTGGCTGCACTGACCCTCGGGGGTCACCGGATGCACATCACGTCTGAGGTCACCAGATGTCGCTCTATTAGGAACGGCAAAAGAACGACACAGACTCTCTCGTGGAGTCAGAACTGGAAAAGTTTCTCCTCAGTTTATTACCTCAGGTCTTTTTTATAGACCGATACGTGAAAAGTACAGAAAAGAAAATTCTTATTGGTTAGTAAACTAACACATCAGCATCATTGGTCACTGGGGTTCACCACCCCTCAATTTTCCCTTGCAAGAAAACAAGGAACAGACAAACAGCCCTTGCAAGGCTGCTTTCTATCTCTGAGGATTGTTTTAATTCCTCCTTATGAATTCTCAGGCTACTTTCCCAGGCAAGACTGAGAAAGCTATGTAGCCTGCAATGTCCACAGGCACCATGCTCCCTGCTTCACAGGTAGCATCTATACATACCCTTTCAGCTGGGGCAGCAAGGGAGTCTGCTTTACCCTTCCCTTCTGCAATTTCGCCTGGCAAATCAGTATGTGACCTCACATGCATCACATAGAAAGGATGCTCTCGAGTTGAAACTAAATAAATTCATTTGGGGAGCACCTAAAGAGATGTTTGTTCTCAATGTCTTTGAGAACTGCCTGCTCTGCTCTGGACACTACCCCTGCTACATAGCTGAGTCAGTGACCAAACTGATTGGCTCTGAAAGCCTCTCATAGGCTCTCACAGTCGCAGCCAGTTCAGCTGTCTGGGGTGACCCCTCCACAAACTCAACATCAGCTTCCCAATACTGAGTCTGGGGATCTCTCCAAGTCATCACTGACTTGCGGGATGCCCCGGACGTGTCAGTGAATACTGTAAAAGCCTTGAGCAGCCTACAGCTCCTTTTCTCACAAGGAATGAGATGGAATTCCTCATGAAAAAATTTGTGCAATGGTGCATGGATTGATATTTGTCCACTGTAACTTCCCAGAGCTAACTGGAGGCTAGCATTGCTCTGGCAGCAGGTGCTCAAACATCTCCTTTGTTTCTCAGGAGAGTGCTTTCCCTCCCCAGAAAGTTTGACTAGGAGGTGAATACACACAAAGTCACAACCAGCCAGTTCCCACAGCCTCACCCTGGCCTTTCAGAACAGCTGAGCTATCAGATCTTGTGGCTTAGTGATGGTTTTGGATCGTTTGTGGGAGAGGAAGACACACTCCGTGATTAAGAGTGAATCTCTCTGCCCTTCAATCCATTGGAATATCAACCCATGTAAGTGTGGTAGCTTCCCCAGGGAAATGAATTTGAAAGGCAGCTCAGGTTTATACTGATAAGCCTGTATCAGTCAGAACCCTCTGTACTTTTTCAACTGTGGCTTTTGCCTCTGGGGTCAGTTCTGTCCTGGGTTGATTATGATGTTAAATTGTATCCCCATTCGTCCACCTAACCCAGAGACAGGTTTTATATTCTTAAAATTCCATCTAAGACTAAAAGTGAGTGGAAAAGAAGCACCAAGTCTGTTATCAGAGACTCTACTTGCTCCCCCCGCATCGGGAGTTTTGACTACAGCACAGACAGACAACAAGAGACAGATCACCTTGGCTTTCCAACTAGCCGGAGCAGAGAGGTCTTCCTGGACTGTTTTCTTTCCCTTTTTCTGAAACAAATTGAACCTGCTTTGGACTGGGGACTCGGGGGAGCACCGGGAGCTTGCACCCGTGGACTACCGGGAGCCCAGCCTGGGCAGCGGCATTTTCCAGCACCAGAGGGACTGATAACAGAGCGAACACCCACAGGAAAGAGACCCTCTGAAGTTTGTCATCTCTTCTGAAGGGCGAGAGGTTTTGTAACTTGATATCATTCATTTTTGTGCTGGGTGGTGCTGTGCCTGTGAAATAAACAGGTTTTTTCCACTTCTCTCAGAGAAATCTCTTCCCGAACCGGTTGGGGGGTGGGGGAAAAGAGCCACATGAGTTTGCTTCCCAGGGGGGGGAAGCCCCACTGGAGGTTTTCTCCTAAATTTGCCCTAAACCAGGACAGGTCAGTTCCCTGGGAGAAAGCCTCTCCCCCTTCAATAAATTGAGCAGGGAGTCCAGGTCCTCCTTACTGAGACCTAGCCAGGGTCTGACCCAGTTCAAAGACCTGCACAGAGAATGGAGATCTGCTAAGGTTTTGGGATTACTAGCAATTTCTAAATTCTGCAGACCAATGGTATGTGCAGTAATCTCTAAGCCCAGGTACTTTCAAGGTGGCATCCTTTGAACTTTGTCTTCCTGCAGATGGAATCCAGCGGAGGTTTACAGAAACTTTAACCACTAGGTCAAGTGTGTGTTGGAGTACAGTGTCATTGGGGGCACATAAAAGCACATCATCCATGGCTTCCCTTTTTTTGGTGCACACCGGGGACAATAATGAAGCCACATAGCACTGGCAGATGGCAGGACTGCACTTCATTCCCTGAGGTAGAACTCTCCAGAGGTACCATATCACTGGGGCCTCCTGGTTGATTGTAGGAACTGAGAAAGCAAACAGAGGCACATCTGTCAGGTGCAGGGGAATTTGGAAGAAACAGTCTTTAATGTCCAGAACTGCCAATTGCCAATTTTGTGGGAGCATCGTCGGGGAGGGCATCCCAGGTTGGAGTGACCCCACGTCCTCAGTTACTTTGTTTATTTTGTGGAGATCCTGAAGGAGACACCATTTATCTTTCCCTGGCTTCTTTATTACAAAAACCAGGGAATTCCAATGGCTGGTTGTTTCCTCTGTGTGGCTTTTGGCCAATTGTTCCTCCACCAGCTCTTTGAGCACCTTGAGCTTTTCTTTACTGAGTGGCCACGGATTTACCCAGCCTGGATTGTCATTCAGCCACATTAACTTTTGGGTAGGGCTCTCCACACTGGCAGCTTCTAAAAATCCTTGGAAGACTCGGGGATAATTAGTTTGACTCCCCACTGGGACATGGTGTCTCTTCCCCACAGGGGGCACTTGTAATCAGTGATAAACGGGTGGACACTGGCCAATTTCTCATCCAGCCCCTCAATCTGAACCATACTCTTAGAAACTTTTGCCAATTTCACTCCTCCTACACCTTGGATTTTGCCAGTCATGGGTTGCAAGTCCCAGTGTGAAGGCCACACCCTTTCAGGTATGATCATCACATCTGCCCTATGTCAATCAACCCTTCCACATGGAGATGATCTGATCCATGGGTTAGGTTGCATCCCATGATGGGTTTATCCTCATCAACCACTTCTGCCCAGTAGACGCCAGGTGTTTTGTCATCTGCTGAGACCTCTGCTGGAACAGGAATGGCATGGGCGATGATTTGCTCCTTGGCCAAATAGAAAGGTGGCTGAGGACAACGTGCCAGGAGAGTGAGGTGTGTTAAGTCTCCCTTGATTGTCATGGGAGCCACCTCAATCTCCATGGGTGTGTGTGCTGTGTCCCCAGAAACAAAATACTCACTATCCAGTCTTGTCACTTCTCTTGAATTGTCCAGCAGGTCCACTCCAATGACTGTCCAACAAGTAGACCTGAAAAGAAATGCTTTGGCAGTTACAAGTCTGGATCACTTGTGAGGCAGTCAGACTTTGTTAGGCATATGTTCCCAAAATTGTTTTTCGCAGTCCCACACCCCGCTTCCCTTCCTTCCCCTAATTAAGACAGAAGCTTTTCCTCCTCTGGAACCCGCTACATTTATATCATTGCACTGGGCGGGGCTGCACTCTAGTTTCAGGGTTTTTTTGTTGGCTGGCTGCTGCTTCCTTTTGGTATTTCTTTCGGTGCTGGCTTTGAGGACAGTCTCTGGCAAAGTGTCCTGTCCTTTTGCACTGGAAGCAGATGATATTCTGAAGCTGCTCAATGACATCTGTGGCTTCTTCGTCCCTGGTGTTACCACTGCTACAGTCATTGGGTTTCTCAGTCCCAGCCTCTTGTTTTGTGCACTAAACAACTCTGCTTTCTTGGTGCACACTTCTATCATCTGTGCTGTAGTGGGTTGAGGATCAATGGGCAGTTCCAGAATCACCCTGTGGCAGGCCTCGTTGGCATTCCTCTGTGCCATCTCTTGATTCAGCTCTGCCTGCGCCGCTGGTCCTTCCACTTGCCTCTGTGCTCGAAGCCTGTGGACAAACTGCAAAACACTTTCCGAAGGAAACTGCTTAATGTTAACTATAACTACCCTGGGTTTCAACTGTTGGCAATTGGTTAAAAACCTTTTCTGTCACACCACAGATCTTATCTAAAATGGACTTTGTTAGCACCCAAGCCTGGTCCTTGGGTTTAGCCCACATCCCCTCACTGCATAGATGTTCAAATGTGATCTCATTATCATGTGCATCTTTTGCACCCTGGGTGCTTTGCTTGAGCTCAACCAGGACCCTTTTTAAAGATCTCTTCCATGTGCTTTCCCAAAGATCGAACTCTGAGGAGGTTAGGAGACACCACCAGAGGTCTCTGAGATCAGCTGGAACTAACTCATTAGATGTTAAAATAGCTCTCACCATTCCCTTAAGGATTTCACTATTTCTACCAAACTCCCTTTGGGCTTTACAGATTTTTTTTATGTTTTGCCAAGAGAAGGACCAATAGTGTCTATTTATCCTTCTTTTACCAATTTATATGACACAAGCAGCTGAGGATATAGCTTCTTTTTAATCATTCCCAGGGTCCCCACCCCCTGGGTCCCCCTGGCCATCCCCAGTCCCTCAGGGGCAGGGGGCACAACCCCCACAAGGTCCAGGGAGGGGCCCAGCCCTATCCCTGTGAGACCCAGGTGGGGATTCACCCACCCCCCATGGGAGCAGGGCAGGGACATCCCCCCTCCACCCCGCAAGAACAGGGGGCAGACCCACCCTCCCCACTGTGGGAACAGGGCAGGGACCCACCCCTCACCCTGTGGGTATGAGGAACAGGGCAAGGGGGTGTGGGAACCAGGGACAGGAAAGGGGGTGGGGTCACTGTGGGAATCAGGATTGCAACACCTGGGGGCAGGGTCACAGGATGATGTCATGCAGGGCAGGAAAATAGTGGAGCGGCAAGGGACGTCTGAGGGAAGAAAGGGGTTGTGGGTGGAGTAAGGGTTGGGGAAAGGGACAGGTGGTGAAAGGGATTATGGGAAGAAGAAGATGGGTAAGATGGCAATCCCCCATGTGGCCATCCAGCACGTGGCCGGCACCATCTTGGACCTTGGTGGGGATAGGGGGGTCATCACTTTTAAAAGTAATAGAACGCTGTAACTGAAGAATAACCACCTGGGTAAAAGAGTGCAGGGAAAGATGCTGATGTTAGAAGCTACTTGCACAGTGCAGTCTACCTTCCTTCACAGCAAAAACAGCACAGCCAGCCCAGGGAGGCTTTTTCTCAGTTCCTCCCGCCCAGCATGCTGGGATAAGAGACAAAACTGCTTTGCAGAGAACTGCACTTTTTAAAAACTCAGTTGGCAGCCACGTGGGAGTGGCCACACACCAAGTCAAGCCGCTAAAAGCCATGTGGCCAGAGCCGGTGCACTTGCTGCATGCCACGCCTCCTGCAGCTGCCACTCGCGTGGCTCTGGGCACACCACGTAGCCGCCCGAAAAGAAAACAAAACCACAAGTCCACCCATGATTGTGCTGCACTGCCCATGCACTCTTGCCATGCTGCGGTGCTGGAAAAAAACCCCACAGCTGCCATGCGGCAGAGGCAAGAAACCACGGCTCATGTGCCTCCGACATGGCGGTTGCCGAGCTGTGCGCCACACCTCACAGGTTGCCACCCTGCGCAGCACCTGCAGGCCCCATGCCAGAATATGCCGTGTGCAGTTGCTGGGCTGCTGAGCCTCACGGCTGTGCGCCTCGCCTACCAAACCTGTGCAGCTCAACACACCCCTTCCTGGGTCCTCAGCTGGTTCGGGGCTGTGTAGCAAGTCCTTTACCTCCTGGAACTGACCTTCCCGGGCTTAGGAAGGCTGTTGGTCCTGCACTGGTAAGTGTGGTTACACAAAAAGCAACTCACAGGGTAGCTGACAATCCAAAACTTGTACAATCCACACTTGGATTTCGAGCTGCTGCCTGGGGTCTCTGTCCTTAAGACAAGCCCCCACATTGGACGCCAACTGCCGAAATCCCTTTGCTCTCAGCCCCAGGAAATTGCCTGACTAGCTGCAGTCCACCAGGGGTGGGAGGGGGTTCAGCAAGGACAAAGGTAAAAGACAAAGGAAGCTCTCTTTTCTGGGACACTGTCTCAGTTTATTCGCAGAACAAACTCCAGGAAAAAAACGAGACCAAACAGGAAGTGGCAGGGACTTTTATACTGGGGGAAGGGGAGGGGAAAGCAGGCTACAGCCAATGGGGTGAAACTGAAGGGAAGAGGCGAGGGGAAAAATCCAACACACCACAGACCCAGGGGGGAGAAACAGGGATAAACCATTTCAGTGCAAACATAACTAGCTTAGCGCAACATGACAAAAAAAGTAACTTTAATGTAACGTAATAATCAAAGTAGCAGTAACAGTAACATTTCCTGAATAAACCAATAATGGAAATAGAAATGAAACCTTTCAGTGGTGGTGGTTTTGACTTTGCATAAGATGGTTTCATGAAATACACACATAATGAGATAGACACAGATACAGACATAGGCATGGACTCAGACAGAGATTTGTCTTGTATTAAGTATTGTAAACTATTCTTTAAACTAAACTGAGATAACTTCTACTAACTTCTGAGAATTTCAAGGCTGAATACACTTCAATTTAATTTAATCTGCTATTTGGCACTTGATGTCTATAAAAAGAGATTTATGACTGCTAAATTTGCTCCTTACCAAAGACAATGTTACTATGAAGGTTTCCTCTGGGAAAACAAAAAACAGGAAATCAGAACAAACAATAATTCTTTAAAGAGGACTTAGTCTTTTTAACATTAAGGTCTAGGAAGAGTGTTTTTCCTGATGGATTTATTTACATTTATCCAGTAGCCCTCTGGATATGTATCCAGACCAGGAAAATTTGCCAAGCTTGGAGACCACTGTGAAGCACACCCTCCTCTGGCTACAGTGAGCACTGGCAGTATCAGATCAGTGGAGCAGAGGGACCTGGGACTGGGAAGCACTCTTGGGTCCACAGCTCAGACCTGGGTCAGTGAATCACTGCTGCCTGCACTCTGCAGCAGCTGATCCCAAGCAGCTGCCATGGTGAAAAGAAGGCTGTAATGTGAAAACTTACAACTGATCAATATTTTGATTTTGCTAAAATAAAAGGATATTAGTTCACATTTTTCCTACTTGTTTCAAGTATCTGTATGGTAAATATTTTGTAATGTTGTGTGTTGTGATGTGTGATTCGACATCATTATTTGAATTTTGATATAGGAATTACTTGGGTTACCTTTCAAGACAGAAATTTTCCAATTCTATATGCAGTATATGTGATTTTGTAAGCATTCTGAGATTAAACTAACACATTTTCTGTTTATTCCTTATTGATAAACTTACTTTCCTCTCTGCACTAGCATCTCTGTTCCTAAGAGAAAGATGCTGGCTGGCATGGCAAATCAAAGCAGCAGTCAGCATATAGGAAGCTGTTTCATATTTCAGAGGAAATGAGATGTTGAGAACTTTGGTCACTGTTTTTTCAGTGACATTATATCTGAGATTCCTTAGTACAGTCTTGATTAACTAACCTGTTATTTAACTGATTAAGAAAATCTGTACTAGAAGCCACTGTCTAGGCTGCAAGTAAATACATGCTCAGAAACTGAAGTGTCTCTTGAATTAACATTAATCTTTAAAAAACAGCTGCTTGCTGTATGTACTGAAGTCTGCTCTTTTGCTTATAGGGTAATAAGAGTCCTAAGGTATTCCATTTTTCCAGACCAGAGCAGCTATACCTAGAACTACAGAGTCATGGAAATAGGATGGCAGTACTGTAGTTGCTCCACAGTAAGTCACACTGCACTCCTATACCATCATAATTAAAAGAGGGATGACTGTAATGGGTTACACCTGTAGCTTCATCTGTTCTCAGACCTTGAAAAAGCATATTTTCTGGCTTGTGTCAAGAAAGGTAGTCAAAGTTGTGTAAATCTCTTGCAGGTATTTAGACCAGCTGATGCATATTGCCTCTGAACAGAACTGTGGAAATTTCTTAGGAAGTCAAAAAGTGGCATTGGCACAGAATTAATCCTCTTATCAGCCCACACAGTTTAAAATTTTCTAACTTATCTGTCTACCTCACTGCATTTCTCATCTGCCTTAAAAATCAGTGCACAAAAATACAGGTCAACCAAAATAAATGATCATGATTTTCCAGCTTTAGGGTCAGCCTAGAAACTTGTTTATGAAGAAAATTTGAATTTGAATATTTAATCTCTTTGACTGATAATAACTCTCTCTAGAAGCAACTTTAATAGTAATAGGCTGTTCTAGAGCTTTCTCCACACCAAAACCACAAGCACTTCAAGGTTTCTTCTGAGTCTGGAGCACTACTGTCAAAATCAAAATTACTTTTACTACAAGATAGTGAAGAAAAAAAGACCATAACTGGAAAACTACTCTGCTGTGGAAAAATTATCAAAGAAATGCAATGATATCTGTACTGAGCACTGTCTCAGTAATAAATCATTCAAATAACCACTTTTTTTTTATTTGAAAATTTAAATTTTAATTCCTAGATAAGGTAATACATATGATCCAGTCAAATAAGTCTTCTGTCAACCATGAGTCTATATTTTCCCACATTACTGACACAATTTTAGTGGTTGATAGTTGTATGAGCACATTCAGAAGCATAAAGGTTTTGGCTTACTTAGAAATCTGAGTGCACATTAGAACCTCCAGTATCAGTGAACAGAAATTTTATTGTTTTGTTTGCTTATTCATATTAATGAAGTATTATGGAACAGATATTAACAGAGTAACTTTAGATAGTATTCCTTTGTAGAATTCCTTATAGCATTCCAGGTGCCACTCTTTGACACTCATATGCAAGTACATGTGTGTTTCTGAAGGAATGTGCTGAAATCCAAGAGCTAAGAATACCACCTATGTAGAAGAAAGTTTACAGGAGCCATAAAATAAGGATAGATACAGCTTCAGAATAGTGGAAAAAAATACTGGCAAATTCTCATCATGCCCATTCAGAGTTACGCTGTGAAGAGGGTCTAATAATTAAATGAAGTAACTAAGACCAGGAAAAAAAGAACTAAAATGTTCTTGGATGTATATTGATCCTGATGGTGCTGATTTACACCCAGCATACCACCAAAGAACAAACATACCACCAGGAGTCACTAGACATGAAACTGTCAAATCATTCATGTGTTGCACAACTGTCAGGTCTCTGGAATAGCCATTATCATAGTAAAAAGTGTTATATTTAGGCCTCTTCATCTTAAGTTTACTTTGAACACATTTGCTGATATTTCACATAGTGCTAAAAGGAATTCTTCTGAAGGGAGGAAATAAATAAAAGCTTTAAAATACAATAATGGATTTTTTTCCCTTACTGTAGAAGCTCTATCTGCTTAAGACAACCTAAGGGAAGTTTTTTTTTCCTATGCATGATTACATATGACAGCTAATATTTTACTGTAGATTTTTTAAATGACTGAATGGAATTATTTGTGATAGCATGTTTATGTGATTACAGGGTGAATCTGTAATTTTAACAATTGTATGAACAGAAGAGAGCTTCTGTGTTCTCATGCAACCATATTGCTCATGCAAACAGAAAAATTAGTGCAGGCTGAATGACAAATGAACACACTTGTATTTATGAACATCATTATTTATACAGCTGCAAATTGCATTACAGAACTCATGATTGTATAAACAAAGTCACAGAATAACCCAACTAAGTTTACTGTTGTATGAAAACAGCAAGACTTACTCGTGTTAATGATTAACTTTTTTTTATTTTTGGTGATTGCTTTTAAATATAATACTGATAAGAAATAGGGTTTTTTCATATTGGTGCTCTTTAAAATTCACTAACAATGGTCTGTGATGTGTTAAATCATGATTTTAGGAGAAAATAAATATTTCACTTAGCTGTTTGTGTCTGTTGAAGACACAGAAATTTACTTTTAATAATGTTAATCTAAAAAATATATTGCTGGCTAAATAGCACCTCACCTTTAGAACTCATATTCCCAAATAAACACAAGAGCTATACAAAGGTTCATAGACAGAATACCTTGAAGAGCTAGAGAGTGTGTTAAGCTTGGGCTGTGGGTAGACAGGGAGGGGAAAACAGAAGGGGAAGGAAAGAAACTCAGCAGATTGCAGAAAGGCCCATGTGTTAAAAAGAAGATTAAGTGGAAAAGTTAGAACTTTGATGTCAAAATACAAAGCTTTCTGTGTTTATGCCAATAATTCTGAAGGTAGTCATAGGGAATAATCTATTTTCCTTCTTCTATGCAGAAAAGGCACATTTGTTGTCACGAAAGACAGTTCTCTTATGAACCAGGTGCACAAAATGCAAACAATCAGCTGAAAAGCTAACAGATTTTTCTCAGTGGAGAGTGCCAAGTTTAACAGGAAGAAACAAAAAGAAGGAACAAATTGCATGATTTATTTTCTTCCCCTACCTGCCTGGGATGTAGAGTTTGGAAGATACAGCTGTTTGAAAATGTTATTCCAGACAGCTTTGCAATAATGATGATAATTTCAGAAGTGAGGATCAAATCCCACTGATTTTCCTTTCCCTAGGGTGATGATATTAGAATACAAATATTTCCACTCTGAATTACACACATAGTTCACCTGAAGCCATATCCTGTGCCAGATAATGACCTTGGGTCCCTTTGCTGAAATATGAAAACCCTGTACAAAGTTAATTTGCTAGAATATCCAAATAATGAAAGTTCCATCCTCTACGTGAAGAAGGGAAAATTTACTTGCTTCCCTAAATGTAAGACTTTATTCCACCTGAAATTCCCCCTTTTTAGGTCAATCTAATTCTAAATCATTACTTGCAAAATTGAATAGCATTAATTAAGTAATAACATTGCTGAAAAACAGCATTCATTCTTTTTTTTTGAAATTGCTTCCTCTCAGTTACATTAAAGATAATCATACTCTTATAAAATAAGGAAGAGGGATATAGTTTCCCAGGTCTCTTATAGCTATTATTTTTGGTTTTTTCTCTGTACTTTAGGGATATGATTTTGATTCTCAAGGGGAAAAGAATTTGCTTTTCCACTTCTTTAAATTAACATTTCTCCACTACCCCCATGATTTTATCTGACCTTAGTTTCACCGTATCTAAAATACCTATTTTCAAATTAAGTGCTACAGACCAGACTCTTGATAATTCCAAGACATTTACTTATATAATTACATTATTTTAAATTTTCAGTATTACTTTTATTTCTGTCCCTTACAGGTGTTGTCCTAACATAAAAGTTCCTGAGCATTGAGGAATATGTGCATGATGAAGGTGGCAAGGCTTATTAGAAACAACCAAGTAGTATTATTTAGCTATTTAGAGTATTTCAAAGTGTGAATCTAAGCAAATGGTGAAGTAGTGTGATGTTATGAGATGTGGGAACAGAAAAAAGAAGTGAGAGTTGTCAAAGATTTGTGGCCCTTAAGAGACAAAGAGAAAACTTCTGTTTCTAGAGATGATCACTGAGATTGATGAAGAGAACTTTTGCCTCTGAAAAACTCATCCTTAAATGACACCCCTTTTTAACTCATGACCCACAAGTACACCTCAGAGTGGTGTGAAATGGGAGGAGAGAACTGATGACAGTTTTCCAGGCAGCTGGCATCACAGAAATAGAAACAATGAGAAAATGGTTTTCTTGTGAAAAACTCCATAGATTGACGGAAGAGAATTTCTTTTTCTCTACAAAGACTGATGAAAAGACTATAGCAAAGTTGAGACTGTTTTAACCACCAGGGTTTTTTGTCCCTATGTTGTCATGGAAACAAGGGAATGGTTCTGTGGTGGGGTGAAGGGTTTCTGGAGGCTTAATTCTGATTTCTTATTCTTGTAGTTTTGTTAATAAACTTCCTTTATTCCTTTTAAGTTTTAAGCCTGTTTTGCCCTTCTTCTAATCCATATCTCACAACAAGAAATGAGTAAGTTCTCTAGTGATTTTTTAGCTAATGCTTTAAAACCACAACAATTAGGTCAGCCAGAAAGGGAAAAAAATCATACTACTTATTCCATCAGACTTTTATAGATCTGTTATGCTTCAGGTTTCTGTGCTAGTTCTTAGCCTGCATTTTCTTCTGGATCATTATTTCAAAATTTGCACTTTTTAAATTAATTTTCACCTATTTTCTGTTCTCTTGAATGCAAATTTTAGTAGGATATGCATGAAGGTTATCATATAAATTCTGACTATGTAATAATGGGGGATTTTAATTTGTGCCAACATGAACTCTAGTATACTTGGAACTTTCAGTAATTTTTCCAATTGTACTGGGTTTATGTGGCCAGGATTTGGGAGTGGGGTTACAGGGGTAGCTTTTGTGAGAAGCTGGTAGAAGCTTCCCCCATGCTCAACAGAGACAGTGACAGCCACCTCCAAAGTGGACCTGCTACTGGCCAAGTCTGAGCCTACCCATCAGACAAGGTAATAGAGCCTCTGTGATAAAGGAAAAAAAGCTTTGATATAATATTGCTCAGAGGAGTGAGAATACATGAGAGGAACAACTCTACAGACACCAAGGTCAGTAGAAAAGGAAGGGCAAGGGTGGTGCAGGCAGCAGAGCTGAAATTCCTCTGCAGCCCATGGTGCAGACTATGGTGAGGCAGCTGTGCCCCTACAGTCCATGGAGGAGCCCTAGACCAGAGCAGCTGGACACCTGAAAAGAAGGCTCTGAATCCATGAAAAGTCCATGCTGGGACAGGCTGCTGGCAGGGACCTGCAGACCGATGGAGAGAGGAGCCCACACTGGAGCAGGGTTCGTCATAGGAGTTGTGACCCTGTGGGGTCCTAAGCTGGAGTAGGCTGTTCCTGAAGGACTGTACCCCTTCCATGGAGAGGGAGCCACGCTGAGCAGTACATGAAGAACTGTTGCCCAAGTGAAGGACTCACACTGGAGAAGCTCATGGAGAACTGTCTTCTGTGGAAAGGACTCCACATTAGAGCAGTGAAAGGATTCCTTTCCCTGAGCTGCAGCAGAAAAAATGTGTCATGAACTGACCATAAGCTCCATTCCCATCTACCTGTGCCTCTGGCAGGGGGGAGGTAGAGCCCGGGAAGGAGGGAGGAGGAAGGGGATGGTGTTTTTAAGGTGGTTTTTTACTTCTTATTCTTCTCTAATTCTGTTTGATAATAACTTCAGTTCATTTCCCCAAGTCAAGTATGTTTTGACCATGATGATAAGTATAACAAGGTTCCTTCTGCTCTTACGTTAAGTCATGAGCCTTTCTTTATATTTTCTCTCCTGCCCACTTGCTGAGGGGAATGCTAGAGCAGCTCTGGTGGGTACCTGGAATCCAGCAACCCACCACATTGAGCGAATTCAGTTTTATGTAATAGGTTGAAATATGGTGAGATTGGCAGTAGTATAGATGAAACAAATTCAGGAAAGGCCATTTTGTTTTTTACATGAATTGAAACAATATTTGTCCGCATCAACATTATCTGAAAGTAATATGTGGTGAAAATGTCAACATCTGAACAATTTCTGAAAAATGCATTTACATATATTGTTCATAAATTATTTTCTAAACGTTACAGATAGGGAAGTATCTACTCCAAGCATAGAAACAGAAACTGAATGATGTATGTCTACACCATACTTTCATATTCATGAAATTGCAATGATCCCCAGAAAATATTGTGACTATTTTTTCCAGCTTTATAGGAAATTGACATGGTTTCATCTACCACAGCCAACTCATCCCTAGACATTAGGCTGAAAAACAGAAAGAGTACAATGCAGAATATTTACCTTTATTAAAGCCAGAAGACAAACAGATCCATGTGGTGTTTCACACTGCACAAAGACAGAACAGACTTCCAGTGGGAGGAACTCTCTCTTGCTTTTCAGGCTTCATGTTCACTGAATGTTGCTTGGATTAAAATGACAATAAACTGGGGAAAGAAAACAGACCATGACTGGAGTCATGGGGAAATAGCTAATGCCTTTATGTTGGGTCCCAGAAATATAAGGACAAATGGAGAAGGTTTAAACAACACTTAGGAAACACTGCAGTTGCCAAAGAATCAGTGTGACAATCTTACAGAGCCAAGTCCCAGATTAAAAAAACATGAACCAATAGCCCAAGTGTGGCTGCCTGAAGATACAGAATTAAATTTGGCAAACTGCCCAGAACAAGCCATTCAAACACCTTACTTCTTCCAGGCTATCATTTAATAAGCACAACTGTAGAGAATTCTAATAGTACAAGAAAATACATGAGAGGCAAAAATCACACAGTGCGCAGAAACAGAATTCACAAAACAGCAGTGTGGGGGCCGGGGAACCCCTGGCTCCGCGATCCTGGGTCTCCCGTGGAGGCAAGACACCTTCACTCAGAGAGAGACAATGTATCGCTCCCAGGGATCTTTGAATTAGCTATGTTAAACTGTTGTGCCCCATTGGTGTTCCCCCCTGCCGTCCCACCCCCAATACATGTATCTCAGGCTCCCCCCGCCCCTCTCCTCCCCTATAAATACCCCGGGTTTTCCCCTGTTCGGGAGATTAGGTGTTGCTGCCTCCCTTCGCTAAAGCTCTGCCTGAATAAAGGTTTGTGCTTAGCGGAATGCTGGACCAGCTTTCTCATCCCTGCTTCCCGTGTTGCCTGCCCGCCGCCGCTGAGCCAAGCTGGAATCACTCAACTGCCCGAAGTTGCACGCACACGCTTCGACCCAGCCCTTTTCAGGGCTCCTTCTCCAGAGAAGTCGCAGCGCTCCGGCCCTTCTGTTGCTGCAGCACAGCAGTACATGGATCTGCACATGAACCAAAAGCAGTACAATACACTACAAAACACTACTACAATACAGTATTTGGAGAAAGACGAAAGGACTGCAGTGAAATGAATCATTTTGCAAACCCCAGCAGAGCATACAGAGCATAGACAAATCAGACAACAGGAATGCTATTAATTCCGGAAAATTCTTCAAAAAAACTGTAAGCAGTGGTGAAGCAGAACAAGGATTCTATCAGGTTTGGCACAGGTAAGTGAAGTATGTTTGTAGTGGTGAACTGGTGCTAAAAAAAGCAACCAACCAAAAAAAAAAACCAAAACAAAAAATGGGTGTAGGAAAGAAACAGATGAAACTCAAGGCTCAAAAGCTTGTGTGTCTGAAAGGATTCTCAGTGCTTGAGAAAAGTGCTTGAGAAAAAACATGTATTCAATTTATAAAAGCACTGAGGAAAAAGCACCAATTACTGGATTCGAAATATGTCATATCCATACGTTTTTGCAAGAGGTTGCTCTCACTGGTAGAATGAATTCTACAGCTGTGGAAAGGTTTAAAGAGTAATAGCTGTCAGAAGAAGCAAAGCTGTCAATAAAGTATAGAACAGAGCTAAAAGGGCCCAATTTTATGCCCCAATGAAATTTCTTTTGACCTGAGGAAAGGGGATAAAAGAGAACTTGGATAGGTTTGCTTCTCTGGGAATTACAGAGCAAGCAGAAAAATAAGAAAAGTCTTTTAAGTTAGTTGGTCACTCTAGTGAAAACAAAGGAAGAAAGCAACTAAGGAAAAAGAATGAAGCTTTGGCTTCTAGTATGCTAAACTGTTGCTAAATAAAGGTGTGAAAAGACAAAAATGCTTCTACCACTGGTAAGTAGAAAATTCTGGAACACATCTATGCCAAGTATTTTCCTCGATTTCATGAATCAGCTGAGTTCTGGACAATGAAACAGAAAAACAAAGTTTGCACTTTCAGATTTTCAAAATTCATTTTGAGGGATAGTTTCTGCAGGTAATGTCCAAAGTAAGTCACAGGAAAATATAACCATTATTTGATTGTATAGGAGGCAGTAAAGTCCACTGAATTTTAATTGTGAAGGAAAAAAAATAGAGGTCTCTAAGCAGACATAATTAAATAAAGAAACATAAATAAACACAAAAAATTAGGAAAAAAAAAACCCTGAAGTTCTTGGACTAAGCTAAACCACAGGTGTTCTTTCATATAGCAAGGTGTTAACGCAACAAGCTAGTACAGCAGAAGAGTACATGGGGATCCAGCAAAACATCGACGTTTCTAGCACAGGCAAAGGAGACCTAAAAGGGCTTGTTGGGAAGAGAAACTTCATGTCCAGAGCAGTCATCTAAGAATGGTACAATGCAGTGATGTCTAATGAACATGTGCAACAGTCAGTCACAAAATTGAACTGGTAGCTTAAAGAGATTTGCCTTTTTGGAGGAGCCTGCAATAACATAGGAACAGTCAGAAAAGAGAAAATGAGATTTCTACAGTATCACTGAAGAATCTTTGAAAACTACATGGGTGTAAAAACATAGTGAACACATACATACAGGTTATAGAGCTTTTGAAGGAAAGCAACAGCAATGTGAATTCATTATGTGCGATCAGAAAATAACACCTGGCCTTTCATGAACTTGTGCACATACTTTTGAAATTTATATCTAAGAAGCATTTTGCACTACATAGATGATGTGTTAGTGTGCTGTCCCAATAATAACATGCTGCAAGACACCCTTGACCTAGCGGTTAAAGTTTTAAACTCTGCTGGCTTCCAATTGCAGAAAGACAAGGTTCAAATGATGCCACCTTGGAAATACCTAGGCCTGGAGATCACTAAACAGACTGTTGTTCCACAGAAATTAGAAATTATTAGCAATCCTAAAACCCTAGCAGATCTCCATTCCCCATGTGGGTCAGTAAAATGGGTCCGACCCTGGCTAGATCTCACTAATGAAGACCTGAGCCCCCTGCTCAATTTATTGAAAGGGGAGAAATAGTTGTTGTCTCCCAGGGAGATGACTCCAGAAGCAAAAACTGCAATTGAAAAAGCACAAAAGGCCTTGACAGAAAGACAGGCACATCGCTTCAAACCTGAGCTACCTTTCAAATTTATTGTCCTGGGGAAATTACCACACTTACATGGGTTGATATTCCAGTGGGCCGAGGGGCAGAGAGATGCACTCTTAATAATAGAATTGGTCTTCCTCTCCCATCAAAGACCCAAAACTATCACCAAGCCACAAGAGTTGATGGCTCAGCTGATCCAAAAAGCCAGAGTAAGGCTGCAGGAACTGGCAGGTTGTGACTTTGTGTGTATTCACCTTCCGGTCAGGCTCTCTGGAGAAGGCAAACACTCCCCTGAGAAACTGACCAAGGAGATGTTTGAGCACCTGCTGCAGAACAATGCTGATCCCCAAATTGCTCTGGACAGCTACAGTGGGCAAATATCAGTCCATGCACCATCGCACAAATTGTTTCATGAGGAATTCCGCCTCATTCCTTGTGAGAAAAGGAGCCGAAGGCTACTCAAAGCTCTTAGAGTTTTCACTGATGCATCTGGAACATCTCACAAGTCAGTGATGACCTGGAGAAATCCACAGACTCAGCTTTGGGAACCTGATGTTGAGTTTGTAGAAGGATCACCCCAGATAGCTGAACTGGCCTCAGCCATAAGAGCCTTTGAGAAGTTTTCAGAACCAATTAATTTGGTTACTGATTCAGCCTACGTAGCAGGAGTGGTGTCCAGAGCGGAACAGGCAGTTCTCAAGGACATTGAGAACGAACATCTCTTTAGATTGCTCTCAAAACTAATTTATTTGATTTCAAATAGAGAACATCCTTTCTATGTGATGCATATAACGTCGCATTCTGAGTTACTAGGTGAAATTGCTGAGGAAAACTGGAAAGCTGATTCCCTAGCTGCCCCAGCTGAAAAGGTACATCTCCCAGATACATTCCAACAGGCAAAGATAAGTCATCAGCAATACCATCAAAATGTGCCAGGACTGATTCATCAGTTCCAGCTGGCACGGGGTCAAGCTAAAGCCATTGTGGCCACCTGTTCCAATTGCCAGCTCCAGGCAGTGCCATCATTAGGCATCGGGGTTAATCCCCGAGGAACTGAAAGCTGTGAGGTGTGGCAGACAGATATCACTCACATTCCCACTTTTGGTCGTTTGTATATACTTTAAGTATGTACATGTGAATATTGATACATACTCAGGGGCAGTGTATGCCTCTGTTCATGCAGGAGAAAAATCTGTACATGCCAAACAACACTTAGTACAGGCCTTTTCAGTGCTGGGGATCCCTAAGGAAATTAAAACAGATAATGGTCCAGCGTATAAATCCAAGGAGTTCCTGGAATTTGTCCAGCAGTGGAGTGTGGACCACAAAACTGCCATCCCCCACTCCCCCACAGATCAAGCTGTGATCGAGCATACCCACCATGCGCTCAAACAAGTCCTAGCCAGGCAAAGTAGTGGAACAGTGTGGATGTCTCCACTACAAAAGCTTTGCAAAGCTATGTTTACCATCAATTTCCTGAACTGTTCATTTCAAAACATGAATCCTCTGGTGACTCGGCATTTTAACAGTGGTGATCAGTTTAAATTGTCACAGCGTCCACCAGTTTTAATCAGGGACCCTGAAACTTGGCAAACCAAGGGCCCCTATGAACTTTGAAGTTGTCACCTGGGGGCGTGGTTATGCTTGTGTATCCACCCCTACAGGCCCTCAATGGATTCCTCAAAAATGGGTAAAGCCTTTTGTTCCCAAAAACCCAACCCCAGCAGAAGAAGAGAGACAAGTGACAGTTGCTTCCAAAAGAAGACGCCACCGGGAAAAACAAGAAGAAACCTTCCTAACCTCTGGTTACTCTCTGACCTGCACCCATTGACTGTGAATATGCTTTAAAAATGTTTGTTTCTTCTAGAAAAGACCTATCTCACACTCAAATCCATGATAAGCCTTACCTCAGCTGTCCTCCTGCTCACTCTGAGCAGCCTGGCAGCTGCCTGGATCGTCCCTCAACCACAACAGAACATGTGGGCGACCCTGGCACACACACTTCAACAAGAGAGCATCTGCCTGTCCACTGCAGCAGCAAAAGACCCTATGTCCACCTGTCTGGTAGGGATCCCACTGCAGGCTGGAGACATTCCAGCCAGCTTTAGTGATCCCAAGTTTAATACAATTCCTAAAACACACAGTGACCAACCACATGAAAATCGTAAATGGCGAGCTGTGGCAGTGAAAAATCCTATAGAAAAGTGGTTACCAGTACTGCCCAGAGCCAATAAAGAGCCCCAAGAATTAGAGCTATTAGGTTCCTCCCATGCACCCTTTTGTCTTCATTTACAATTCACTGCCAGACACAAAACTATACAATCACATAATCCAGTATAGAAAAGAATACAAAGCAAAACAATGGTGTGGCTCGCTAAGTCAGGTCTTAGCGGATGATCCTTGCTGTTCACATCCAAAAATCCTCCCTAAAGGTATATTTATAATATGTGGAGATGGGAGGGGTCCCATCTCGCCTTCAAGGGGGGCCTTACACTTTTGGGAGGCTGTCCTTGTTTGCACCCAACCAAAACCAAATTATTAGATGGACTAGGAAAGACAATTTGACTCATGAAATCCACAAAAGAAGCACTGATATTCTAGATTCAAATTGTGATTTGGATATATTTCATTGGTCAAAATCAAAAAGGGTTGCTGCATCCATATTTCTTCCATAGGTTGCAGCTGCCAAGGCACTAGATGAATTAGGACAGCTTGAATGCGGGGTGATTAAACGGGCCAACTTAACATCAGCCACCCTCAGCTCCCTCCTCGAAGATGAAGATATTACCAGACAGGTAACACTCCAAAATCAGGCTGCCATAGATTTTCTTCTGCTGCTGCATGGACACGAATGCCAGGAATTTGAAGGACTTTGCTGCCTAAACCTGTCCTCAAAAGCTCCCAATGTCCATGGAGCCCTCCGAGAGATGAAGAACTTGATTGGACAAGTGAAGCAAGAAGCTGAGGACTGGTTTAGTGAGCTGTTCAAAGGCTGGGGACTCACTGGATGGTGGACCTCGATAATCAAAACAATCTTGTTGGTTTTTGTTGTTCTGTTTCTAATTGTGCTAGCATTCAGAGTTGTCCATTGTTTAATTTTAAAAGCTCTCAAAATATTAGTCTCTACTACCTCAGAGATCAACCACATAGAGCTAGCAGACGGGAAGCAACTTAACCGGCCCACCAGTCATGAGTGGTGGACAAACTCGTGACCTGTATCAAGATAATCTCATAACCCTTCAAAAATTTTATATAATAAGAAAGGGTGAGATGTTGCAATTCAGTTAGGAAAAATGGTATGACCCAAAGAATGTACCCCTGAAAATGTAGAATTGTAAGTTTCTTTCCCTTATCTCTTTCTCCCCACTTCCCCTTATTGGTTGTGTGAATGTAATCCACCCTCTTCCCCCTGCCTTCAAAAAGGGGTGCTTATCGATACCTCTTTCTCTTTCCCTCCTTCCCTTCTCCACAGGACCCCAAGAAATAAAGCTGCACTTCCATACCAGCTAAGGGAAAGGGCCTTGTTTTTAAGTTCTTCTTTTCTATGCTACATTATCTCCCCTGTTTCCCTGGCTGCTGCTGGGCAAACAGTGGTAACAGAGAAGCAGGGGACATAGAAATTATAGCATGTATACACCACAGAAAAAGAGAAAGATGTGATTATTTGAATCCATCAAAATGCAGCTACGTCTGTGGTGAACTTGACTTTAACCTTTGTATCACAGTTGCCAAATGTATTCTATTGTTATTCATCATTTTCATGCATCAAGTGCACCTCAGTTCCTTTGTATTAACAGTCTGAAATGTAGTGCAGACCAGCTGGACAGCTTTTTGTTTTGTTTATTCAGAGGTCAGAGGAAATACAAACATTTGAAAACTTGTTAGTATACTTAGAAGCTAGGACACTCTCATCTCCAGCATACTGTCTGCTTTTTAAATAAAGCACTCTTCATCTTGCTAGGAGAGGAGTAGGGTTTTGTTATTTTGAGTTTTTTAATTGTGACCAGGGAATCAGAATGGATAAAGCTTCATCTCTAAGGTTCATTTGATCCATGCTCAGCATTCAAGCCTGTCTTTCTGAAGGCAAAAGATGGTAATTTGTACTCTCTTTTTCTACCTTTTTCTTTTCTACCCACACTAGGAAGGCTTGATCAACGTCTCTAAATAATACATTGGCACCAATTTCTGTGCTCATGGCCAGAGGAAAAAATGCATGGTATCTGCTAATGAAAATAATTTCAGGAGACAGGGAAAAAAATAAAAAGACAGTAAGAAATAGTATCAAACTTCTAAAGAATCTTTAAATTACAAATAACGTCACTATTCTTTCTCTTCATTTGTATAGAAAAATCCAGCTGTCTCTGAATTAGAACTTGATGAATTATTAAAAACAAACAATTCAATAATCAAATTTCACTTTGTCTATTTGTGATCTAAAATAAACTGTCTCAATTGTATTTGATATTCAAAACTCTTCATTAATTGTGGGATTTTTTTCCTTCTACACAGAAACCATAAGAAACATGGTACAAATACCAGGATAGGAAAGAATGTTTTAAATTTAACTTGACATTGGGACTGAACCAATGATTTCACTGGGTCCAGAATTCCACCTTTCAAGTTTCACAGGCCATTTTGCAAGTCCTCAACAGGGTAATGTCTGCCACAGAACACAAATTCAGTGTAAAATCTAAATTTTTATTACCTTGTACAGACAAAATTGACACTGATATTGTGTTAACAAGACAAACATCTCTACTTTAAAAATTCTGGCCAGTGCTGATCACAATGAAAGAATACTGAAAAGTACAGTCATACCTGAATCAAACAGGGGTTTACTTTTCTCCTTCAAACCATACACTTGTGGAAAGCCTGCTTTTTTTTTTTTATGTCTTATCTTATAAATGTTTTTGGAGCTAAACTATATGTGTAACTTAGTATTTATTATGCCTGTCTGGCCTGTCTTGTCTTCATATTCTCTCCTTTTCAGATTTCCATCCTAACCAAATTGCTTTCACATGTTAATGAGCTTCTAACTGAATCACATTAAATTTCACCGGCCTGGGGCAAGGCTGACCATAGTTGTGATTTTGGATTTTTTTTTCCTTCTTTCTTCACTTATTTATTCCCCAGAGGTGGGAAAGACAAAGCCTGTGATTTCACTCACTGTTGACTTCTTTTTCTAGTGTCTTTCTTGACATTGTATCACAGAGAGTGAAGAAGAGATGCAGAATAATAAAGGGCCAGTGAGCTTACAAAAGACCCTTCTCTTCTCTAATGCTTCCTCCCATGCTACTTCCTTTATTTACAAATTTCTCTAGAAGCTTGCAGCTGGAACAGACACCGGGTCTCTGTTTCCATGCTGTGTAAAGACCAGGAATAAGGAGGAGTGATAGGGCATTAGCAAGGACAAGGAGGCACTGCTTGTGAACAAAAAAATCTGCCCAAGGTCCAGTGAAACCTCCCAGCCCCACTGCCATCTGACATGTTCTTTCTTAGAGGAGGAAAATGAGTGAATGGAACAAAATGTCTACTGAAAAATACTGACAGAGAAATTGCCCCAGCTATGAGCCTGGAAATTAGGGTTTGGAATCAAAACCATCCTTCAAAAGTGCAACTGGCCTCTTCGAAGTACAACTGCCATACGTAGAAAGCAGAGATATCCTGAGCCACCAAGACTAAGTGCAAAACCAAGAAAGATTAACAGCAAATTGAAAAAGTGTAACAAAAAGTACAACAACATATGAAAGAGTAATAAAGTCTGGAAAAATAAAATTTATTTGAAAGAGCAGAAAACATCATTGACATCATTGGCTGATACGGAGGAAAAGCTAAAATTAACAGGTGGTTTAAAAATGTGGTACCTTATGACCTGTTATGTCTAAGATATAAAAGGGACATAATTTTTATCAAAAATGGAGCCTGTCTCTCTGGGGCCTTCTCAGGTTGCATATACTCATTTTAAGCAGATTGAATCCCACACAAACCTTCTAATGGATCATGGACTCTCCTCAGGGATATCTGTCTGGCACTAGTGTCCTTGACACAACAGGTAACTTGCCTGTTACCTTATTAGTCCCCCTCTTCTTTGTAGATTTTTTTTTTTTCCCCACCCCTGGCATAGTCAGATCTTCCCTCTAGGAACAGATCACCTTTTGTTGCAGTTTAACATCTTCTGAAATCTGTATAATCTGCTTGATATTTTTATATATATCTGTATGTGTGTGAATATATCCATACAAGTTAAATCATAAATATATCTGGCGTCATACTCTTGATAATCTTATTCACCAATGATATGTTTGTATAACTGCAATAGTATATGGCTGGTATATACACCTAGCTGTACACTACTACATCTAGTTGTACACTACTGGTATGCTACTGTTGCTAGTATTATATTCCTAGCTGGCTGCTGCTGTTATATTAGATGTTGCTGTATCTACTGCTGCTCTTTCACTGTTTAGTGCTGTATTTGATTCTTGATAGAAATTTATATTAGCCTTACATATAAATATAAACACTTTATTAATCATAGATATACTTGCTACTGGTGATTTTTCTGGTAGTTTACACACTATTTTTTCATGGTATTTGTGGTAATCTGAAATAAAGCACAAAAATATACAAAGTCTCTGTGTCTTTGTGTCTTATGGAATTCTGTGAAGCTACAGTCATGATTTCTACCCACCCACAGACCCAATAACCCTTTAGGTCATGACACTGCTATTTGACCAAGTTATTGCCAGTTACTCTGGGATCCAACAACTCAAGAATCCTCCTCTCTTTTGCTCTACCCTCTCCTTCCCTGTCAATACCTCTATTCACTTCCTTTAGTTACTTTACCAACAATTCATCATTTCTCTTCTGCCACATTTCCCAGCCAATTTTCTGAAATGTGAACAATGTTCTTCCTCAATCTGTCTTCTGTATCTCTGGCCTCCAAACAAATTCTCTCCACAGGACTCCTAATCATTACTTTTAGACTATCACCTATATAGTCTGTGAAGCCTACAGTATTATAATTTAATCAGCTTCACAGTAAAGTATCCCACCTATTCATTAAATCCTCAAACTGGAATTACAGTTATTTTTATTATCCAAAAAAAAGACAAAAATATTGGCAAAAGTCTTCAAAATTTTACAAAAACTCACTTAATTAAAGCTAGAAAAACATTCTCTGTAGTACCATGCGACATTCTAAATTAATTTGACACCTATCACAGGAATGGCCTACATGCCCCAGGACTAAATGTGTAAAGAAGGCATCCAATACATTCTCACATGTTTTGGCATTTGGATATTACATCAACTGGCCTCACCTGAGACATAGACTCATTCATCCTGCAACCACAGGAATAATTTGCTGAGCTGTAGGCAAATAAACCAAGAACTATCTGATGCCATGGAAAGTGACAAGAAGTCACTTTCTGTTATCAATTTTTGGCTAAGGAATTATCATCTGTTTAGCAGCCCTGTTTATCCTTTTATAATCCTCTGTCAAGGACTGAAAAGAACCCAGGACAGCAGCAATATAAGACAGTCCTTTTAAGTATATTTTCCTCAAAAGAAATATGTGCCATGGAACTTATAATTTGAGCTTTTGTGGGTGGCTTGGCAAAACCAGCTTTGTACAAACAACAGAGAAAAGTTACAAAGATCATTAAAAAAAACTTTTTTTTTTTCTCCTGCTATGAAGTTTCCACTGGAACAGTATGTGTCTTATTCTTTCAGTTCTATATACTGAGTTTATGAGGAGCTGAGGTGACCATTCTCAAGCAGTCAAACCAGTGGGAGAGTGGCTGATGAAACATCACTGGGCTTTCTCTTTGCTTCCACCTTTAAAAGTCTTATAAAGTTGAATTGATGGTATACTTATTTATCATAGAGAGAATGATCTACAAGACTGTGAATAGGATAAAAGGTGATCTAATATGCAACCTCTCTACTACTCTACCCTGGTTAAGAATTGCAGACATGAAGGAAACTTAGCAAGTCCTAACATTAGCTATCTACCAAGGAGAACGAATTCATGTTAAGATCAAGTGAAGTAATAGTATATATCTAATGAATTGATAGCATATATCCGCTTTCTATTTTTACCATTGGTTACTCTATTCTTAGAAATTGAAATGGAACCATACAAGTAAGATTGAATAGGACTAACATAAATAAAAAGAGCTGAACAACATATATGACTAAATGAGACTTAAGTGTCTTACTTATGCACATTTAACAAGTTTTTGTATTGGGAAGATAAGCTAAATACTTATTCATGTTTTCCCTGTAGACCTTCATGTTGCAGCCTTTTTGCCAGCACTCTAGTTTATTCCCACTATATACTTCAGAGATGTCTGACAGTACCCATCTTGAGCTTTATCTTGTTCTGACACAACAGCCCTGAGTATTATAGAGTCTGATAAATGACTGGCAAGCAACACTAATTTTCTGGCTACTCAGGATACTGCAAATGATCTCCAAATGTAATGAGATCTGGGAGATGTCAATCCAGAGGAAAATTGTTCCATCATTAAAAAAAATCTTAGAAACAACTACTCTGGAAGAATTTTTCAACCTATTGTAAATTCAGACAACTATTCCAGTTTACTTCTCAGTTTTAAGTTTCAGCTACTAGTGAAGGAATTTCTATTCTTACTGTTCAGTAAGACTAGAAATTATTAATAGAATTATTTAAATTTATTTAATTTATTAAATATACATATAAATATATATTTAATATATAAAAATATGTATGTATAAATATATATTAATTTAATCTATTACAGCCTTTTTTCTTTAGCAATAAGTATACTTGTGTAAAAACAGGGTAAGTTTTCAGGTAAAGAGAGGCAAAAGAGTTGACGTGTCCAACTGGAGTAACTGGGAGAAGTGACTGATGCACCAGAGGGTCTTGCTGCCATGCAGAGGGACCTGGACAGGCTACAGAAAGGCCAGACAGGAGCCTCATGAAGTTCAATAAGTCAAAGTGCCAAGTCCTGCACCTGTGGAGGTACAACCCCAGGCACCAGCACAATCTAGGAAGCAGCTTGGCAGCAAAGAATCTGGGAGGCCTTGGGGGCACCAAAATGAACATAGCCACATGCCCTTGCTGGACAGTAGGCAAACAGTATCCTCAGCTGCACTAGATGAGTTGCCAGCCAGTCAAGGGAAGGAATGATTCCGTTTTACTCAGCACTGGTGAGCTCATACCTAGGGCACTGTGTTTGGTGCTGGGCCACCCAGCATAAGGGGTGCGGGCATACTGAAAAGCTTCCAACAAAGGACCATCAAGACGACAAATGGACTGGACCACACATCCTGCGAGGAAAGGCTGAGAGAGCTGGCAGTGTTTAGCTCAGGGGCTAAGCATCAGGCTGAGAGGGAACTTCAACAACAAAACTGAAAGGAAGGTGCAAAGAAAGGAACATCAGGTTCTCTTCTGTGATGTCTAGTGATGGAATAAGACACTGTTTACATTCTTTCCCCAACTTCTTCTCAGTGATACTTCCCATTATTTCTGGTTCCTCTTGTGTAGTAGAAGTCTTGATGAAGAAATCTCTCAAACCGAAGAATATAAAAGGTCAAAGCCAAAGTGTATTATGGTCATTTTACATTTTCTTAATCTTTCAACAAGTACCTCTATGTATGTTCTATTATTTTAATCAGAAAGAAGCCTGCCAGTGTGATTTCATCTGGATTATGACTCACAATTCTAGTATTACATGCAAACATAGTGGGACCTAATTTGATTATGAATTCAGAGTAAAAAACATTGTGTTCCCAGGTGTAGCACAATAAGTATCTCTTGGTTTTCACAGTCTAGAATCCTTAAGTGGGAGAAGTATCTAGAATCCTTAACTGGGAGTAGGAGCTCACCTCAAGGTCTGCAAATTCTCTTAGAAAAATTATTCCATCTTATGTGATATAGTGCACTTGCTGCAATCCCCCTCTTCATCCTAATATGTTCTTTTTCAATGCATCAAACATGCTGCTGTCAAAAGCATATTATTTTCTTGCCATACACAGCAAGTTAGTTCTTATTTTACAGACAGCTCCTGGTTTCTTTTAGAAGGAAAGCCTGAACTTTTTGTTCTCACTTTTAAGGCTTGTAACCAAAGTGCTTGTTCCCACCTACACTTCAGTTCCTGTGTCCTCCTACACACCTTAGGAGATGGCAATACTTAGCATAATTTTAATTCAATGGGACCCTTCTTTTTCCTCCCTTCTTACCATGTAAGAACATAAAACAGAAACGGGTCTAACTAGACCAGTATCTGACTTCCAGCACTGATAATAAAGTGTCTGCTTCATGAGTGGAAAAAGTACACAGGTATATAATTCGCCTCAGGGGTACTCTGCCCACTCTGAGCTATTCTTACTCTTGAATTTTCCAATAGTTATGTGTTTTATTTCCCATCCACATTTGTCTTCCAAATAAGTGTCCAGTCTCCACAGAGAATCATGGAAATGTCTTTTATGTATAACAGCTTTTCTCTGTGGCATGTAAGTGCTATTACTTCACAAAGAACTTTCTCCTCTGGGGCCTCTGGTCCAGGGCTGCAGTTCCATGGGCAGTTAGAGGAGTGACAGCAGAAGCAAGGACAGATGGCTCCCCACAGCTTGTCTTACATTCATGAATAACATCCTTACCTGACTGGGGTTGTCCCTCTCCCACCCCATCCCTGGGTGGGAGAAGCTGGCTCTGCCTGGATCTGGCTTTGTGATGTCCCCATCCTCTCCTATGAGCTCCTGCTTCACCATTCTGCCTTTGTCCAAGCAGAGATGTTCTGAGAGGCTTTGTCTGCAGGTCGCACTCAGAGTGTGAGGTTATGGGCTTCAGAAGAGCCCCCATGCACCCCAAAGGGAACCACAGATGAGTGCCAGCCCACTGCTCCCTGCATGAGCGATACTTTGGGACACTTCCCTCAGCCATAAGCATCATCTTGGACCATGCCCCTGCTTCTGTGTGATTCTCTTATACCCATCCCTTCCAACCCTTCTCAGGATCATGATTTCTTGGAAGGTGAGTGCATCTTTCTGGATTCCCTGAAGAAAGCACCCCACTGTCCATGATGCCATCCATGTGCCCTACAAAGAGTGCCCTCCAACATGGGGAGGAAAGAGAACCATAAATACTCCCAGCTGTCAGCTGCTTCTTTTTCCAAACACTGTCAGAATGCTTCTCATATTAAACCCATCCCTGCGGGAAGGAGATTGAGGCAGTACTGTGGATTTCTCTGGTGTTCCTGCCATTAGTTTCTTTACCCCTGTGATACAGGTTCTGCCAAAGATGTAGGTCCAGGTGTTGCTGTTTTCTGCATTCATATCACCAGGTATGTTTTTTCTTCCAGTGGAAGTAGTCTCTGCTATCTCTTCACTTATCAAACAGAGCATAAGTTATGTCAATATGTAGCACAGGGGCATTATCAGTCCTGGGGGAATCTGCTGGTTCTATTAGAGTGAAATGAATATTTATATAACAAAGTAAACTTCTTTGTATTCAGGACCAACATCCCAGGAAATTAAATTCAGTAAAGACATTTCTCATTACTTGTCCCCCTTCCATATCTGTCATTTTTTTGTCCTCTTTTTCTTCAAGCCTGTCTGTCCTATAGACCTCAGCAGGAATGCTCAGCTGGTGCCACGATAATTCAGCTGCACAGTCACTTGGCTTGGCTGTTAATGCTTGTCATGTACTTATTACTGTGGTAGGAGAGCAGTTTCCTTCAATCTTCAGGGTGGCTCAGGGTTGGTTTGAGTTTGTCACCTGAAGCAAAAATCCCAGCCCTGCAAGCACTGTTGAGTCCTGTTGATACAAACCAGACTATTAAGACTGTTTTTCCCTGCCTGGGAAAGCAATGTGTGCAGAGCTGGAGAAGTTGGAGACTTTCTTTTGTTGACTACTTCTTCCACCTCTCCTTTATACACTCTGGAGTAATGTGTGGCAGTAGCTGTCTACTTCTACAGAAAGCATGAGGATGCCATGACCCTGGTAGTGCTGGAGCTTTTCCAGCATCAGTGGGACAGTTCTTTTGCCTCAGTCTTCCATCAGGTCCTCAGCAAGGAATGCAGCACACTAAAGGTGGCTGGGACATAGTTCTACAGGCAACACACAGGGTCAGTGTGCAAGATGTGGCTCTTGGTATTGGCATTTGTCTGGGATCTACTAGAGTAGGTACTATACTATAGTATAGACTGGGTACTTACTGAGACATATTCCACCCAACTAACAGCACCCTGAGGAAACAGCTTCTAAAAGCTTTATGGAATGAGTATTTAAAAATAACTCCAAGAGGACTTTAGCCTGAGCAGTCCTGGTCCCATGTGCATGTGGATGAATGCTCTGACCTGAGCCATTGTAACAGCATCCTACATCACCCCTTCACACAAGTGGATGGTGATACAAGAGATACAAGAGAGCCTGTGTTAGAATTCATGAGGCTGCTCATTTACAATACTCCACAAGTTCAAGTTTCCGTGCCACCTATCTCCAGTATACTGGGACAGAGACAGAGAGGACAGAGACAGAGCTGGCCTCCTCTTTAGTCACTCTGGTGTACACTGTCATGCCAGTCCCTGGCATTCCTGCATACCCACAGATATGGGAACAGGGAGCTCTCTGCTTCTTTGTAGAGTCTTGACTTCTCAGCTCCTGGTACCTCTGTGCTGGCAAACACCGCCAAACTTCCTTCTTGCTAGGAAGTGTGCAGCCAACAGCAATAGGTGTTCACAGTGCCAGCAGCTGTGTTCCAGAGACTACTTAAAGAGGACATTCACAGATGAATGAAAATACATGGCCAGGTTGAAATCTTGCTCCTAATTCTGTAGCAGAGTGAATCCAAAAGACTGGCAGTATAGAGTCCCCCCACAGAGATGCCATGCCTTTCTTCTTGGATGAGAGTGGTGGCAAGGATCACCATTCTCCTCTTGGCTGCTTCTGGAACAAATAGAACCAGGCCAGACTGGATTTCCTCCTCTTACAGATCTGTTGTTGCCTTTTATTTGCACAGTCGTAAAAAGAGATTAATCTGATTAGACACATTCTAAACATCGCTGTCAGAGCTGTCTTTATTTGGATGATCTTGGTATCTGCCAGCTGGCACAGAGCTGGGGAGTTCAATAGGGTGCAGAGCAGAGAGGTAGCCTTTTCCCTGTCTGGGGTCACTTTCCCCTCTTGGATATTGCAGGGTGAGAAGACTGCAGCTGTGCAGGTGGTCAGCCTGCAGAAGGTCAGTGGTTATGTAGCTGCCTTCTCCAACCAGCTACCCAGGCAAGTGGATCTCAGTCTCCTTCACTTACTTGCTGAGCATCACGTACCAGGTACGGATAGGTGGAGCAAAAGCAGAGCTGCAGAGCTGCTGAGGTTGGGGCAGATGATTGGTGGGGGCCTCTGTTTTCTGCTGTGATTTGCAGAGATCGTTATTACCTCCCATTCACATGTTTAAGGCCCCAAATATTATCATGCTTCTGCTCTTACACCTGACTGCTCCCAGCTGCAGTTCCCAGTGACTTTCTTTGAGGATCCCACTTTCCTAAAGAAGTAAGCCTCCAGCAAGGGGTTGTGCTTGGCCTCTGCTGCCAGTGCTCAGGGGTGTTACTACTACCCTGGAGCACCTTGAACTCTTCATCTGCCCTGAAGGGTTCTGGGGTCTAAGTCAGGCTGAGTGCGGTGATTAGCGGACTCCAGTGGGAGTGTAGTCCAGTGGGACTCCAGGTGTCCTGAAGTTCTAGGCAGATGTACAGCTTGTTTTATGCTCCTCTGAGCTTTGAATATTTGTTCCCCAGTGAGGGAAAGCTCCTACATTAAATGCACAATTTACATTCTTTGTTTTCCATTAAATGCCACTTTGCTTAAGTTTAAATAACTATTAATCATTTCATTAGAGCTATATATCAACTAACATACATGTGCTTTGAAGTTTTCCTTCAAATTAGATAAAGCAGCAGGTCTTTTACCCTATATATATCCTACATAAAGAGACTTCTGATACAAGAAATAGGGGTTGCCAATGAGTTTTAATTTTTGTGAATACTTGCCTTTAGGATGCATTTACGATCTCACATCTCAGATCATAATATATCTGTGCAGGTCCCTTGCAGCAAATTAACTGCTTGGACAGAATTTTATGGTGAATTTTGGAATTTAATTTATTTTTCCTTTGAATGAAGTTAGAAGGAGGGGAGGAGACTGTGATATTGGCTGTGCAGCTGGATTTTTTAAAGGGAAGCATAAGAATTCAATAACAAAACAAGGGAAGTATTTTAAGAGCAACTTCAGCTCCATTCCTCTACAGTTTTTGAAGTGCTGGTAAATTTTTTCAACAGTAGGTGGTTTTTGGTAACACCTCTTTTTTTCATCTTGTCTTTGAGATTATATTCTTTGCTCTAAGTTTTATAAAGGGTTTCTGCTCACAGATGAAAGATGAATTAAGGTATAATCAAATACCCCAAGTTGTCCAATTTTGCTTTGCCCATGAATTCTGATAGAAACACAACCACTTAATAGACAAAGATTACAGTTCTATGTGCATTTCATATACTGCTCCAGGGTAGTATGTACATAGTTACTGATCAGCAAAAATGGATGCCTTAATCAGGCATAAAAGGACAGTGGACCTGAAATAAGAAAGCAAGTGGCCTCTTGGGAATACAGTCTCAGGACAATTTACCATTACTCTTATCAGTCTTAAAATCTGAAAGTCACATTCAGAATATTATTTATTTCACCTTCTTACAGAATTTAATAGAATATGCAAAAGGTGAATTGAAAGGCTTGTAACCAACCAAATCCTTTGTTCAAATTCTTTTCGCCCTTTAACAGCTGAAACTATTTTCTGAAACGGAAACTTCCAAACTTTGTGAGTTTAAAGAATAAGACCTCTCAATAGTATCTGCATTTCAAAAGAGTTCTGTTGCTGTTTTGGGGAAATATTCTCTTCTTCTCTGTGTCTGTTTCTTGCACACATACAGAACTGTGCAAAGAGGGAAGGAGAGAGACAGAGTGGTGTCTTTTAGATAGAATAATTCCTTGATAGATGTCAGTCTTTTGCTGGCTAAAGTAGATGGACTAATACGATACCCAACAGAGAAATCAAGTTTCATTCTGCTGTGCTTTCTGTAATAACATTGAAAATAACCTGCAGCCAAATCATAAAGACTCAGATGTTCACAGTGGGAATTGAAATACCTGCAAATCAGTGATCCTCTTGGCTAACTATAAAGGCTTGTAAATATCATAAGCAGCTGCATTTTTAAACATATCTTTTTCAAATGTTTACAGTATCACCTATTCACATGGTCAGAAGTGCCTCTGTCTGGGCAAGATAGTTCCCTCCTGTCCAGGCCCATCTACTGGGCTGATTTTTCTGCTTCACACTTCAAGGAAGCAGGATTGGCACATATTTTCAAGGGCGGATTAGTTTGAATGGATGCAGATAGTGGCAATCATTAACATATACTCAATACTTCTTATTTGCAATGTTGAGACTGTTCCTTGCTCTGAATGCTAAGTTGTTTTAGAACAGTGTGCAAAATCTCTTAAATATGCACTGGCTAAGAAAGGCACTTGGATATTTACTCTGTGATGTGGATTCCATTATGAACACAGGAAACATTTAAAGTTAAACGTGGAAGTTATAAATGACATCATATCTAAGACAAATTTTGAAGCTGATTCTTATCTCCATGTCTAAATCAATTTCACTAGCTAAGAAGATTTGGGTTATGGGAATGTTTTCAGACATGCACTTTTAGCAGCTCTTTATTTTACATTAGCATTTACTACTTTCAAATCAAAACTGCATTTCAGTGAAGTGGTTTACTCGCTATCCTTCCACTATGAATTGTAATTCTTATTGTTTACAGTCCCTTAAAAATAACCATTAGTGTTTATTTCCAGTTTTGACAGCTCGTTTTTTGTCAGGGACACTTTACTTTCCTCTCAAGAGAAATTGAAAATATATTTTCAATTTAGTAGATCAAAACATAAATCAGATTTGTGTTATGTTTTGACATTAAAACCTTGGTTGTGAGTGGAAAAAGAAACAAACAAAAAACACCAACAGCAATAAGGAAAAAAGTCAGTCTGAATCTTGGAGGCAAAAGTAGCTCGTAATTCTTTCTTGTCACCTTTGTTGTGTCCTCCTCCTCAGATTATCATAGAATAAGTCATAGGTTCTTTCACTTTTCTTAATGATTAATTTTTAAAAAGACATTTGTTATTTTGCATTACTTCTAATGGAATGTTGAAAAAGAAAAGTCACTCAACTGTTACAAGGATATTTTTTTGTAGTATGCTTACATAGTATTTTAAAATACAACATAACTCATATTTCAAGAAATTTTAATTTTCATTCAATAACAAACCTCTGATTACCACCATCGTTCTTTAAATATATTAAAATATAGCTTATATTGTATCATCTATTGTCTCAAACAACAGAAGACACAATATTTCTATATATCTCAAGATTTTCACTTTGTTTCCAGTGGAGACAATTTACTGAAGAGAAGTAAAAATGCAGTCTAAACTAGAAAACTTGAAGTACTTTGTCTAATTATATATAAAATGATTAAACATAACCTTAATCTAGAAAATTATGTGGTTTTCAGGTATAGTATGGCCTGGCTGTTTCACCTTTATGGGGTTTTATTCCCATAAACTCATAATAATTCATACTGTGGATTGTGGAAGTTTAAACTATGAAATAAATTTCTTAGACATATATATTTCAGAAAATCTAGTTTTGAAGAGCTAATTCTAATATGAGGGGTTTGACATGGTCACAAAATATGTTTCATGTCATTTAAAACATATTTCCAAAACTATACTTCTTAATCTTTCGTGGAAGACATTTGCATGAGACCTTTCTATATGTGTTCTTGGTTCTATATATGTTTTCCTCACAGCTAACACTGTCCCTAAATCTATCATGTCTTTACTTTTCCTCTGAAGTTTCTTAGATTGTATCTTAACTTGCTTATCAAGACATCTAAATTCAAACTGGATATTCTTTTAGAACATGTGTGATAAAAGCAGAAAGGACTGAATTAATCAAGAAGGAGGTTTGTTTTTACATTGTCGCTTTTTAATTTACACATAACTTTGATTTCTAGATATGTTTCATAATTATTAAATATATACTTCATACAATAGAAATGGATAGAAAACCTGTAAATAAATTATTTCAGCTATATTTAAATAGCTGGTTTTTATGGTGTAGTCTCAGCTTCTGACAAGGAAAAAACAGAGATTTTTAAGAAGAAAAAGTACAAAATAAATAGCTGAAGCCAAATATAAAATTTAAAAAAGAATAAAAGTTTTTAGGACAAGTCCTAAATCTCAAGGAATAAGAAACTTCTTTTTAAAATATACAGTAATTGTCGAAGATGTAGAAAAAAAAAAAAAGAAGAAAAAAATTATAAACTTACAAGCTAGAGTGAATTGAACTCACTGCTTCTCTACTGAATTTTGTCTTCATTACAGAAAAAAAAAACCAAAAAAATAGAAACCCTGGTTTCTTAAAACTAAATAGACATAGACATTCTGTACTAAATAGAAGATTCATTCATGATATCAGATTAACCATATTCTAGACACAAGTATATCTTTTCACACACCATATTTTAAAAAACAATTCAGATGAAACAATAAAAAATGTGAGGGAATGGATACATGGAATTGCTTGGAAAAAATAACCCAAATATTGCACAAACTCTTTAAAAAAGCACTGCATGATGTATCATGATACTAGTTTAATCACAGAATAAATAATATTTACATAAAGCTATTATGACTATACTCAGCAAGGCTATTTTCCAGTTTTAATTAATTTCTTAACTCTTAATTCTACCTTGTGATGAACAGAGTTCCTTAGAAATATATCAGTCATTTTACACAAAGAAAAGATATCAGTTGCCAGACATGAACTAGAAATCTTGCTGAATACTCTGCAAAGCAGTCTCTAGTGTTTATTGATTACCTGACATTCAGATATCTCTTATTTAGTTGTTTCTTCCTTGGCAATCTCATGGATTTAAATTTGTTTGTATGTTAGCTGATAGTAAGAAAGACAAGTATTGATATGTCTGGTAACACATTGGATGTATACAACGCACAGTGACTTAAAAATGATTCACCAAAATGATGGGGAAGGTCATCACGAAAGAGAAAAAAAAAAGAAAAATTGTGAGTGAAAGATTACATTGATCAATAGTCCTGGGAAAGGAGTCTGAAAACCCTCAAAAGGCATATACACGTCCCGGTTTGATACATAATTTGGGAGAAAACTTCCTGAAAGGATGTATCTTATAAAAGATAGATTCCTGTAATCCTTCCCCAGCTGGTTCAGGAGAAAATCTCCTTTCAGAAAAGTGGAAAAAACTGTTTATTTCACAAGGAAAGTACTCAAAAACATGAAAAAAATGAACCATTTTACACAATGAAACCTCACATTGCTCTGAGGAGATGGCAAATTCAGAAAGTGCTTCTGCAGGAGTGTCTCAGTCTTGCTCCATCTCTCTCTGTGTCCAGGCCACAGTGCAGCTTGAGGAGCCCCGGCAATTGTTTTGGTGTTCCTGACCAGTGGAAAACTGAGCACTTCAAGAAGAGGCCACAGTCTTGGGGAAAATCTTCTTGCCTTAGCTAATGAGGAAAACCAGCAAAAAAAGTAAATTAAAAACTCTCCATCTCTCTCTCCCTCTCTCTCTCTCTCTCAGCAGAGCTGAGAACTCAGAGAGCACTGCACTCCTTATTTCTCTCTGTTTTGAAAACAAGCATGAGAAATGTCACCACTCTCCTCTCTCTGTCTCTCTGGGCTAGCTTAAAGCTACAAGGCTCATTCCTAGACAAAAAAAAAAACTATGGGGATACCAAATCATACAGTCATCCCAGGACACAGCTCTACCAGAGACAGAAGATTAACATTACAATAATTTCATCATGTCCTGAACAAATGGAAAGACAAGTATTTTTTTATCTTAAACTGAGGACAATACTTATACCTAACAGAAGAAGTTGAAAGTTTGGTCTGGGAGACTTAAAGCCATTGTCCGACAGATAAAAAATAGGGCTGGGAAGTAATGGCTGCAAATTTATCTGGCTTAAACGCCAAGACATCTTGACACGAAATATGAAAGGTGCAATTAAAGCAAGGAGAATGAAACAGGAAACCATGATCTCTGCAGTGACAGGAAACGGATTTTAAATGTAATCATTGGAGTAGTCATATTATTCCCTTCTGTCTTCTATCCCATCACTCCAAGGAAATTCCTTTACAGTGTAAACTGAATCAAAATCCCAGTGCCAATAATAGCTGATCATGAGGAGATAGTTTCAGTGTCCCCTATTTATGAGGCACCTTCATACACCATCTTTAAACAAAACATATTAAGACTCCTGCATTTCATCAGTTTTCAGAAAGCACCAGTTGCTGGTAATCCTAATTACTATATTAAAAAAAAAGTCAATGTTTTTTAGAATCTTCAAGAGTATATCAAAGGTACTGTTAATTAATCAGTTCTGTTTAGTGGACACGACTATAGTTAAACAAAGGTATGTCTTCACATCATTTTCCTTATGTTAATTTTTTATTTTCCCATGAGTCTTCTGTCCCAGAAATATTAATTGTAAGGATAAGAAGTTGGTTAGAATACCAGAAGATAGCGTCTTTGCTGATGGTACCTGTGCCTTGTAGTTAATGATAAATGAAATGCAATAAAAGACCTACAGCAAAAGAAAATTCAAAAAATAATTGCTCATTAATTCTGACTTCATGAGCAATAAGTCAAAAGTTAAAGTTTAGCTACATAAAATAACATCAGATAACCCCACCTCTGAAAGGTAAACTACTGTGGAACTGTTCCATTTACTTGCCTAGGCAATATGAATCTGGTGGCTACATCTGTAAATACAGAAGACAAGCTCCATTTTTAGAAGCACAGTAAAAGGCAAATACTAATATTAAGCAATGTTCTCAGCCTGGACTTGCTATGAATAAATCTAAATCGTAGAATACCATCAAACTCATCCTACAGCTAAATTGCCTTCAGCACAGATAAGAGCAGCATACATTCAGAATCAAGTGGCCAGATAAACTGAGGTGTTATTGGAAAAATTATTTACAATTGCACAAATGGCAGACAGATTTGGACATATAGCAAAATAGGTTCTTTTTGGGAAAAGAAAAATAAGACAACTCAAAGTGGTTTTTTGAACCTCCTAAATGTTCTAAGCCGACTTTACAACCTTCTAATATAAAGAAATTGAAGGGATTGGCCCAAGACAGACTTGCTTAGCAAAGACAGAAATTTGCCTCCTATTCTTGCTGATGTCTCTTATGAAAGTCAATTGTATCATATAGCTTTCTCGCTCCTCTGAACCATTGAATTAGAATAGGCAAAACATTTGTATTTCATTCTTTTTACTAGGAAATGACACCTTTTGGAGGACTAAAATTTTTCTAAATAAAATTTTAAAATATCCACAATACATGTGGTTATCTTCTGAGCTGTGTTATTTGGTGTATCTCTTGCCTCTTCTATTTCTTACCAGCAGAACAAACTATATATGCAAGCAGAGAACCAATATCTTTACCTAGTTCTGTTGAAGAGATGGCAAGCCAACCTGGTATAAAAAAAATATTTAAATATATATATTACTTTTTTATGGCTCTTATTTGAAGGAGAGTGCTGTAGTACGTCTCCCCTCCTTACCCTCTGTGAAATGGATAAAGTTCTATTGTAACTGCCCACAACCCAGACAATGAATTCGCAACTTCAGTTCACTAATCATACTAATAAGAGTCAGCAAGAGCTAATTTAAGGTAAGCTTAATTGACCTAGCACTGAAAGCCATAATAGAAATCCCAAAGCTAAAACAAAGACTGATAAAAATTAATTGTAATTAGAGCACAATCCTTTAGTTAAAAAGTATAATTAACTGCTAGCAAATGGTAAATTTTCTGCCTTCTGTTGTTAAAGAGTCATTTTTCCTAACTTTGTATTTTTTTGTATATTTGTATTCATATAAACTAGGTCAACATACAATCTAACTGAAAAACTATGATATCCAAGGCCTATGTTGCACAGTAAACAAGGTAAATTTACATTAATCTTGTCTGAAATTTAAGTTTAAATCATATCTACAAATGTATATTTTCCTGTATAGCCACAATGTTGACCCTTCATGCTAGACCCTTGATGTTGAACTTCATTCAATAATCAATAATTTTATTGATTATTTCCCAGGAGATGTGTGATTTTCAATCAGACAAGTTACTCTGTGCTGCTTGGTTTATGCCTCTCCAGTTGATCATACTCTCCTTTGTGCTGTGTAATTACCGATGTCCTTGTGGTTCATGAAACATTGTCATGGAAAAGAAAAGTTTTAGCATGTTGACAAAACTAAGCCACCCTGAACATGAAGGCAACTACTTCCAGAAAACAGTAAGTTTGAATTATTTTTCAATATATGTGTAAACAAATCAGCTGTGGTTCCAAGTTGCTTTATATTTAATTTGCTTACAGGGAAAGATAAACTGTATTTCATAAAAACCAAGGTATAGATAAAATTCTGAAATACTTAATCCTATTCCTTCTATAACAGATACAGTATTAGGAAAACAGCTTTACTTTTATGGCTTTAGCAAAAAAAATATATTATCTGCAGTTTTTAAATAGATGGTTATTAAAAAATATTCAACATTGCAGTATTAACAACACTGATCACAAGTTAGAAAAATGCCTGATTCAGGAACAATCTAATCCAATATGTCTTCTAAATATCCTTCTTTGCTGCGTTTTCACTTAACCCAAAGAAACATGAAGTTAAATTAAATCAGTCTTCCAAATGTGCACATTAATCATTTACAAGTAACATCAAAAACAAGTAACACCGAATTTTTGCTGTAAAGGTATTTTAGATTTGTAGCACTTGTGCATTTGACTCCTACCAAATATAGCTTTTCACTTGTCATTCAGCTGACACAACAGCAATATGCTTCAAATTTGATTCAAAGGATTGCTTCAAAGCTCTCTCTCTTGTTTAGTACTTTCAAAAGAGCATTACCCAACATGAAATGTCTCTGTAATGTCGATGCAGCTGATCTGATTTCATTTGCTGTGCACTGCTCATTAGATTTGTATCTAAAGCTTAATGCTCTGTATTCTGACTATTTGGCCTTTTTATTTTCCTATCTTCCACATTTATGCCTAAATACCTGGAAAAACTTAAGTCCCAAGCAATAATCAGACACACAACACAAATGAACAATTGAATCAACTAGTAGGTTTTTTCATTGTTTAGTTCTGTTCTAGCTGCTTATGGGACACATATTAAACTATGTTCTTTGAAAGTTAGCATCATATAATCTAAGAACACTTAGAGTAAGATCATAGCGCTGTTTTTTAAGGTTTCTCCCTCTTCTCAGTCTCTGTTTCACTGGTTCAAACAATATGGAAATACCATTAGCTAATATTCCTGTCTTCCAGCATCTCCTTTTTGATTTTACACTCAGCAGACCAGAAGTGAAGCTGATCAAGAGAAAGTTATGGCCTGTAACTCCCTTGACTGAGGAGTCCAGGGTCCTGTCTGTTAAGCTGTCTGGTAAAACCAGCTCTACACATTTACAGACACACTGGGAAAGCCCAAAGGATACACCCTGCTGGGATTCTCTCATGCCCTTTACAGGAGCCACCAACCCATGAAATGTCCACATCCACAAACCTGAAGAAGCAGACAAGCAGTCAACCAAATCAAGGACTCACAAAGAACTTCCATCTTGTCCAGGCCCCCAGCAGGGCTGTCCCAGCATGGACAGATAGGACTATGTGTCACTTCATAAATTTTCAATTTGTTCAGCAGAATAAAATAATGTAGTGGTGTAAATTGTAGTATCTTCCACTTGTTCAATTTTTCATGTACATATACCCTGCTTTTCCAGAAATTCGGAAGTTCTTAATCTCATTGATTTTACCCTTTCTTTCATTCTCCAATACCCTCACACTGTATCTTCTGAAATAGCAATACATATGAATAATATACAGCTTTTATATAGTTTTTGATATATATTATATTTAGTCATATATGTTTCATATATTTTAAATAACTATGTCTATATAAATTCAAGAGTGAATAAATTTAAGAGTAATTTCTGTATATAAATTTGTTTCCTTTTTTTAATCAGTAGTAACATTTCTTTTTTTGTCCTATTCACAGGGAAGGTAAAATACTCACCCTAATTCCTCATAAAGAAGATTGTTTGTAATTGTTAGTTTGGCTGAAGCCTAATGGGTCATCAGGACCATGGCATCTGAGTGGCTGAACAATGGAAATGCCTTATCAGTATGGGTCTGAAAAGGAGTATGAGTGGGCAAAAAGCTGATATGCCTTTCTATGTGCAAAACCAGATCTTAGAGGAACATTCAGCCATGCAACTCTTCCGCCTTTTCGACCAAAATTTTCCGATAATATTTTATGTTGCTGTGGCAATTTCATTTAGCATAAAAAGTCATGGAATCATAGAACAACTTGAGTTGAAAGGAATTTGAAAGATCACCTGATTTCAAATCTCCTGCCATGAACACAGATACCACTCTTTAGACCAGGTTGCTCAAAGCCTCATCCAATCTGGCCTTGAGGACTTCCAGGGATGGGGAATTCACAATTTCCTATCCCAGCTCCTCACTAACCTATGGGTAAAGAAACTTTTAATTCAATCTAATTTATACATCTCCTCAATCAGTATGAAAGTGTTCCCCCTTATCCTATGTAAAAAGTCATTCTGCCTTTTTTAAAAGTTCCCTTTCATTCTTCTCTCCATGCTGAACATCCCCAAGCCTCACAGCCTGTCTTAATAGACGAAGTGCACCAGCCTCTAATCATCTTTGTGGCTTCCTCTTGCTCAGTCATGTCCACATCCTCCTTATGCTGGGGCCTCCAGAGCAGGACCAAACACTCCAGGTGGGGTGTCACAAGGGCAGAGTGGAGTACTCAGTATAATGTATAAATATGCATTCATTTATTGCCAATTAGGTCCATTAGGACAAATGACTGTGCAAATTCTTTAATACTAAGTTAACTGTATCACATCTTGCCGGAGCTTATCTGGCTCTATCACTTTGGCCTGTGACAGGAGTGGGTCACACCCCAGGAGCAGGATGATCCAAGGTGTGACTAGAGCACTTGCTCTACGGCTTTTTGGCTGTCAGTCTGTGCTCTGAGGAGACAAGGACGAGAGGGAGGTCTTTTGCATGGGATAATAGAGGATTTATTGCTCTGGGGAATCCTGGGGGCAAAAGACAGAAAATTCAAGCGTGCAACAGCTGAAATAGGGAGGCTGTTCAAAGGGAGGGTACAAAGCATCAGCTAATCAGAGATATCCTGGGGAGGGTAAAAGGCAGGATTCACAAAATCATCATCCAATGAGGGAGGTAGGGGGGGAAAGTTGGGTCACATGGACTAATCAAGCGTCGAAGTTTAGGGGAATTCTGAAGAGGAATTCCAAGCATGCGGTGGGCCTAAGACAGATTGGCAGGAGACTCAGGGTAGATTGACAGCATGGGGTGGGAGGGTCTCATTTGGACCAAACCACCAACTTAGGTAATAACAGAGCATACCATTAACAAGAAACATACTGCAACACAACTGAGCCTCATAATATTCTTCCAAGTTTTCTGTATCAATGACACTATCTTCAGTTTTATGCTTATTATATGCTTAAACCCAGACAAGCTAAACAACTGATCCAAGGTTTCCAATGTACCCTGTCTCAAATAAAATGTTGGGAATATTTCTAAAACTCCAGCTACTGTCCTATGTTAGACTCCTTTTTTAGGAAGAACAAATGCCCTTCTTTAAGTCAGTTTCTGTGTGCCAGGTAAGGAGCAAGGACAGAACACAAACGTAGGGGTAATTCTTTAGTACTCAGAAACTGCATCTACAGAAAAGTCTATTTTTCATTCTTTCACCCTCTGTAAATCAGCTGAGGTATGGAGAACTCTAGATATTAAGTTAATGATAAGAAAGAATGTCTCCTTCCTTGTAAGAATAAAACCATGGAAAGACCAGCCTTCATGCTTCAGGCACAGCTGTCCTTAACAGATATACCTCTGCCAATGTACTTTGCATTAATTGGTCTGATTTATAGAAATGACACTAATATGGGAATCCAGCTGATTTGCAATAGCAATTCCTATATGTCTCTACATTCCTAGCAATGTAACCTCTGCCTTTCAAAGATGTTCTCTATCTCTTCCTCACTGACCTGATATCTAACCTAAGAGATATTTTTTGAATTATGAAAGGATTTTGTTTCCTAATTTCCAGGTCTCTGCACTGAAATGAATCTCATCTCTTCCACAATGACTTAAAGTGTGTTTGTTCATGCATGTTTACTGTGTTCCACTGCAACCTGCCTCATAATTCCAAGTGTTTCCTGCAATTAAGCTTCTGACTGTTTGTTTTTAATATTCTCATAAGTACACAGTTTCAAGCATCTATCCCTAAGACTTATGTTTTCTCATCTTTCACAGTTCATGTTCCTGGCCATTAAAGAAAAACATCCATGTTCTTCTAGGGTATTAATTACTACTTTGGGCAAGGCATAAACACACTTAAAATAAAATTATTTTTTTATTAAAATCCCCTTAAAAAGTCTTTATAAAAAAAAAAGGGCTTTAAAATTACTTTCAAAAGTTCTTTTATCTCATTTCTTTAAGGATCTCTACTGCTGAAATCAGGCTAGAGATGAACCCTTTCTATAGGCATGGAGTATGATGGGTCGGAAAGTGAAGGGGAACAAATATGGAGTCAAAGCAAATACAGATACAGCACAGGAGGCACTCTAAGAGACCAGAAGCTAGCTTTTAAGCGCTGGACAACAAGTGTTTATGCAGTATCAGCTTCTTAATTGCAGGAATAGAAAGCTAGCTCACTATGCAAAAAACAAAGAGATCAGAGACAACCTAGATGCAATATCTGGAATCATGTTCAAATCTCCAGCCACCAGGGTGCTTGGAGATTTGACTGTAGCTTAGGAGTGAGACAGTTTTGAATTCTGATCTGAAACGTATAGGTTTGGAGAAATACATTTTTTCCCCTGCAGTTAATTGTTCTACAGAATAGTCAGTAAAAATGGCAAGATTCAATATTTGCTAATGTGCTTATCCTTAAACCTATAAATTTGTTTTACAGATGGTTTGCCAAACTGTCTTTAATTGCCTAAATGCAGTGTAACGACATATTGCATGGGAGTTTCTCGTGTAACAGGCAGCTTATAAACTACAAAGCTGTATTCTCTTCGAGAAAAAAAAAAATTATACTTTTTTTCACTTTCTGTTTTTGATTTGTTTCCCCAGTAAGTTTTTGACAGCTTAGAAAGCCTTGTATTTGGAAAGGGCTTCGGGAGGAGGACTTTTTTCCCCAGAAGGCCAAGCCAAGGAACACATCAATCACTCTTTTTGCCTTCTGACATTTCAAGTTACCAGAGGCATTTGATAAACTTTAATCACTGTCACAACTCTAAAAGTCACACAAGGGTCCAAAAACACACAAGTGAGTGAGAGGGGAGAATGTGTGCACGCACACGTATATGCATGTGAGATAATGCATTTTGCAAAAACACTCTCCAAAAGTAACATATTTATTTTCAATTTGAGGTACCTGGAAGGTATGAAGCTGTTAAACAGTTTTTTTTAATATAGCATCTTTTTTTTTTTTTTTTTTTTAAATTCTCTTTGAACATACAGCAATTATGTCTGGAATAGTGGTAATTTTGCATGCCTCTAAATTAAAGAATAGCACATACCACACAAAAAACTTCTAGTTTTTCTACCATGTGGAGGATTATTGGTTTGAACAGAAACCCCAAAATTTCAATCTATTTTTGTTTTTTTAAAAATTGTAGGTATTTTATTAAAAAGACTGGAAATTTTCCCTCAGATATTCAAGGAATTTTGATCTATTAATATGGTAACCTATTTTGGGATTTGAAGTTCCTGAAAATTCCCCAAATTCAAAAGATACAAGATATTTTTTTGTAAAAACTGTGATATATTGAAAAATCAGGCCCAGTATGTCTCACAGCTCTGTTTAGATCAGGAGGCTGGAACAGATAAGATCCTCAGGTCCCTTTCAGCTTGATTTCTATGATCTCATGCCTCTATATTATTAATAAACTTTCTTTCTTTATCTATAATATTATTTTTTGCCATTGTGATTTACTCTTGGTTTTGCTATTGGAGTACTTGTAATACCACATCATGCCAAAACCCTGATTCTGAGGTAGAACCCTCTTGTACCAAGTAATCTGCAAGTAGTGCATGGTCAAGAGATGGCAACAGAAAGGTCTGGAAAATATAATTTAGTAAGACAGTAATAATAAGTATGATAGGCAATAGCTTGAAAATTATCTGGAGCAAGCTCTTGCCAAATATATGTAGCTGACTGCAATTAACTTCTGAAAAATGGAAAATAACTGAGCATTCATAAGAACTTGTCATGCAAAATCATACACTTCCCCGCCTAAACAAATTTGTGTCTACAAAGCAGGTTCTGTACTTCCTCTGCAAAACTGCTTCAATCAGTTCTTAGAGGAAATATTTAAACCTATATGTATGAAATCTCAAGTGCTGCTTTCACATAAAATCTTGCGTGCAGAGTAAACAGCTAGATGTAAACTATAGTGATGTGCAGGAACTGCTTTCCTTCTATCCACTGCAGTTCTTTAATAAGAAAACGCAGTCCATAGCTCATTGTACACAGAAGGACAGTGCTATTATTATATATCCCATCTACAATATACAAAATTATAATCCCTAGTTCTCCTGTACATCAGGACCATTTTTTTAAATTAAAAAATATTCTTAAATTCAATATAATTTTCAAATAGCATTGTTACACTCACTGATGCCTATATCACTTATTTATCACATGAATAGTATATTGTTTAGGAGTGCATGTCACACCTTAGTTGTAAAGAACCTTATGTGATTTAAAATAATTAAGATTTATTCATTTTTTCTTTTCTGTATTTTTTGCTCAGTAAGTTTTGAAAAGTACATTCATATTCTTCTTCACTGGAACAGTTTTAACAGACTTTGTGGTCTCCCTTTCATGTGGCAAAGGAAAAAAATGCTAGTAGAATTATTCATGATAGTTTATACTGCTTGAAGAAATCCTGACACAGTTAACAGTGCTGTTCACACAGTAAAAGCATAGGATTTGCAGTACAATCTTCAAGGTTCAAATGGAACCAAAGGGCTGACACAGGATATAAGTTCTCAGCTTTTTCCTAGCCTAGAAGTAGTACAAAACTTTCCTAATACTGATACAGGTATGAGTAATTTTTTCCCCAAGCATAAAAGAGTCCCTAAGTCCACATAAAGTATAGGAGAACTATCTATCACCTCAGGAACTAACCCAGCATATTATTAAAAGACTTCTCCATAAATTTAGTAATTTTTCGAAGACAGTTTCTATTTTTCTTAGTAAAATAAAGCTTTCTGAGGTATTCAGCTCATTCTCTCTTCCTCTTTCTTGCTCTCTCAACCTCTCTCTCAAATATCTCTGAAATACATTTGCTTTAGCTTAAAAATAAATGTGCTTATATTTAAACTAAAAAGATGCAACCCTTCTTTCTAACATGAGGGTCAAAGAGAAGATACTGGAATCAGCTGCCACATATTTTTATTGTTTGAGAGAGATCATAAATGACTGAGAACTTACCTGCCTTTTAGATAGTACCTCTCCAAGATTTTGAGACAGCATAAAGCCCGTTCCAGCAAATAAAATAATTAAAATCTTTGAAATTTCGCAAAGTTTATACTGGAAGTATGGCACCTTGTGGGGTACCAAAAAAAAAAAGATGTAGAAAGATCTTTCAAATTTGAGATCACCAGGGAATAAGAATTCCACATTGAGTTAACTAGGAAACCATTTTACAGAGTTTGTTCTTAAATGTTTGGAGTTATCTTCATTGATCAATGAAAACATAACACATCAGTTGGGAATCTTGACCTTGTGACAAAATTACAGGGATTTGCAATATGGGAAAAAAAAAAGCACAAAACCCAGATGATCTCACAGCATCAATCAGTGGAAATTTACAGCTCTCCCACAGTAGTACCAAGAACCTGTTAAGAGCTGCAGGCTCTTTTTTCTAAAGCAGCTCATCTGAAGATTTAACTGAAATTCCTAATGAAAGTATTATATATATCTATCTATCACTTTTTATTGAATTTTTGAAGAAAATAATGTGACAAAATTTAATAATAAACTTTAATGTTTAAGCAGCATTATATTTTAAAGGTTAATAACAGGTTATGAACAGTTTTGCAGGAATCTATGATGATGATGATGATAACTTAATACCTGACATGACATTTCACAGTATTTTGTATGTGAAACCATGTAAATGCACAAGTCTATAGGATTAATGCATTTCCTAAAGGAAAACTGCCAAGAAACAAGATTAAATGTTTTAAAATAGACTAAATTAATAACCTTATACATTTGAATACTGAGTCTCCTCAGCTGGAAAGAATGAAGCAGCAATCTAGCTCTGCAAAGGTTCAAGGCATGAGGCTAAAGATGCCTAGTTCAAAGCCTAACTCAGAGGGTACAAAATAATGTTAGGTTTAAAGTACATATCACTTGCACTAGCATTTATTTCGTAGTTGAATTTACCTCAAAACACTTGGGTCTCTTCTGATGACAATTACTCTCTTCTCAATAAAATTTCATTCATTGCCCATAAACCCTATGGAGATGCCTTACTTTTATTTTCCAAGCTTCAAAATATATGGAAAATTATTCCTATAATTCTTGCCCTCTACGATCACAATATTCAGTGACACAGCACAGCCACATCATGCCACAAAACTTTTTCAATATTAATTTAAATAAATATAAGCAGATTTAATTATTTAAGAAAATTTAAGTAAAATCACCAAGTTAGTTTGGGTAAATTTAAGTCAAGTGGGGAATATATTTTCAGAACTCCAAGAAATATTCTCACCTCCCTCCCTCACTTTCAATCCTCAAAATTTGCAGAGAGGATGTAAACAGGAATCACCAGAAACCAAGAGCTGAAAACCCATATTGCAAACTTCTTTGCAACCAGATAAAAATCTCAGAATTATCATACACCTTATCATTAGATATGATCTGAGGTCAGGCAAATCACCAGATCTCACATTTATTAAGATTTTTAAAACTATCACACTTTTCATGTACTGCTGGAGTATCAGGTTACTGAAAAGGTAAGTAAAAGGTCATCATCAAATATATATTTGACCTGGATACAGGTGAAGAAATACCTTTGCTCTTTCCATAACAAAAAAAAACATTAATCCTATATGTCTTGACATAACCATCTAATTTAATGTAATTGCTCAGAGGACCTCCATGTTTATCTGGATGATTCTCCAGATATACCTATTCTGGAAACTTCAAACAATTTAGCATTCAAAATATACTCTGAATTTACTCACTAAATTCACACTGTAATTTGTCTTTTGCTAATACACTGCTGCCTTCATTGTGTGAGGTCTCCTTACTTGCTCATGTTTTTACTCCCTTATCTTCTAAATGAAAGCAACAGAAGCAGAATGGATGTGCAAGGCTTGAAATCTAAAATCATTGTATTCACCCCTATGGAGCTCTTTTTCTCAGATAATACATTATCATGCTTTATTATTATAATTATTTAATTACCAACCCAGGCATTTGCTAACATATTGCCAAATGGATTATTAAATGGCTCATCATGCCTTCTAAAGGTATCTGAACCATGAAGTTGGTGAATGGCTGTCTAGAATCTGAACTAATGTTTCAAAACTCCTGAAATATTTTTAAATAATATTTCTGTCATATATTTACAGAATGGGATGGTTTTTTTTAGACCAGGGAATTGGACAGAGAATTATTAACAAATTTACTTTCGTTTTCTAAATATCAAGCAGTGGTAACTTGAAAACCCTCACAAAAATAAATTAGAAATTAAAGTTTAAACCATTCAATTTAATTTAAATACATGCATGCAGAAATCAATGATGATAGTCATAAAAGTCCATGCCATTTCATGTGGAATGAGCACTTAACCTACAGTTAAAGCTATGCCTATCACAAAAATATGTTAGGACAACATAACTTAAATTTCTAGACCATTTCTTCATATTTTATATGTCACAGTCAAATATTGCTTCTTGTTTACTGACCAATACCTATACTTGTGCCAGGATATGCAATGATGTTTCACATGTCCACAGGTAGAAAAATAAGGTATGTAGACAAAGTCAGAAGCTTTCATTTCAAATAAAATTAGTTTGTGTTCTGGGGAGTTGATTTTATTATCAGTTTTCCCACTGAAATATCTAACAGAAAACATGCAAATATTTGCACATGTGATCCTTTCTTCAAGGAAAGAAGCTCTGACCACAACATTTGAATTGGCAAGTTTTAGTGGCTGAGAAGAAAGAAGACAAAAGGAAATGGGGTGAATAGGAGGGGGAAAGAAAACTGATGGAGAGAAAATTAAGAATTTTGCTGTGGATGTTGTTTTAAAACATTACTAAATGCCAACAACCTCATCTTACATCTTTTCAAAACCATTAAATTTTGTAATGAACTGTCCATCCTAGACATATTTCCATATGACTTTCTCCCATGTCTGTATCTCAAACCACCAACTCATTTACAAGTATGGGTAAGGTCTCCATCCCAGTTCCATCTCCGGTTACAAATCAAGTCAGAAACCTTTTTGATATTGCTCTTTCCCAGAACCTATCACAGAAGAATTTCTTGTAAGAAATATCAATCACACACAACCTCAGAAAGAAAACACCTTGAAAATTACTATACTGTCCTGTAAAGTCTTAAAGGTCACAGTTGCCTTTATCAAACACTGTTTAGGCCACAGAAGGATTTTGCCAAGAAATAAACACAGAGGGGGCAGAATGGTTCTAACTTGAAGCCTGGTGGAATTAAGGTCTGGTTAGCACAGCCTGGGTGTACATCCAGACAAAAAAGAAACTTCTCGTACCCATGTTTCTGGTCAGACAAAGACCAGATGAAGTTATGAAACAGATGGCATGTGGGATCACCAACCCCTCCCTCCACGCCCCCCCCTCCCCCCCCCAATATGCCTCTTTGGTTACCTGAAACTTGGACTGTCAGCTAAGCCACCAAGACAGGAACTTGAGATAAGTGTTACTATCGTCCATTATCTCAGGCATAGGTGGGGGAAAGCAAAGCTCTGGGAGATGGATGTATCACCAATAATGACAGGATTTATGTGCCACAAGGAAAGCTAACTCAGCAACTGTACTGAAAAGCTTGGACTGGGTAAAAGGTAATTCAGCAAAGGGGAGATTTTAGCTATTGACTCAAATAACCCGCCAATTCCAAAGAAAAAAACAGACTGAACATGGGACTAAGTAGTATTAGAAATGAGGGAATCATTTAACCAACAGAGAGCAGGGCAAAAAATGAGCATTAATCTCTTTGTTTGCTAAAATATACAAATAAAGAACAGTTTTCAATGACTTGAGGATCCCCACTGTTGAGAAGCCTAGGCTGAAGAGTGACTAATAGGATGGTTGATGACTCTTCTGCTTAATCTGTCTCTCTCCCCTGTCCCACTCTCATGCCTCACTCTTTTCTATTTCTTTCTATACCTGGCATTTACTATTAAATGACATTCCTACTTCTGACTTCGGCATACAATCTTCTTTGTACTTTGATTTGGGCAGAGCATATCTCAATAATAGGATCTTAGCATGTGGCAAAATATGCCCTAGCAGCTATTATGCCCCTCTATCATTAGAGTTGTATTTAGCTACTCTTCCTACTTGAATTTTTATGCATCAGAAGAATCTTAATAATCTAGTACATGTGTGTTTCTGCAGCCTATAAGTTCTTCACAATTTCATGTTCTCCTAATTTCATGTTCTCTGATTCTTAGAGAATTCTCTTCCCCATTTTTGTACTGCAAAAAGTGTGAGGCTGCTGCCTTCTCTTGTTTCTCCTCATTTTCTACCCATTTGGAGAAAAGGGATTCATAAAGTCAATTGTTATTAGAAGAGATAGCAATTTCAATTAAAACAGAAATTTTCATACAACATAATGTCCCAAGGCACTTGAAAATAATACATTGTAAAAGGACTGGGTTATTTTTGAGTGTCATTTTTAACTGTTGTCACCTACTTTACAAAATCAGTCTCCTTCTGCATGCTTCACTTGAAGTATAGATCATACATAACTCTGCAATTAACAAGTCAGAACAGGAAGAAAGAAAGAGCAACAGTTTTTCATTCATTAGCTTTTCACCTTTGAAGACCTGTGCTTTAAGCTTACTTCATCTCTGTCTGCCCCAGGCTCAGGTTGATACATCTCCCTCTCTTTCAGACCCCAAGCTATCGTTAAATGCAATACTCCAACCAGACACTAAAAGAAAATAAAAATAAAATTTAAAAAAAAGGAACAAAAAAACGCTTGCACTTTTCACTGATCAGATTTTCAGTGCTCTTCCTTTTTATGTATATTCTTCCCTTCTTTAAGAGGAGGTAATTGGGAAATTAAAAGTGATATTGTATATTGGCTCTCTTTCTGAACTGACTTCTTTCATTTGTCACTAGTACAGGCTACTGGGTATGTCATCTTGAGAACATTCTGGAGTGACTTTCTCTCTAAATTAGCTCTGAATGATTTCAGGTTCTGTCCATCATGACAGAACGATTATAAATCATACTGAATTTCTACACCTCAAACATTACCAGCATTTGTCAGTCTTTCGCCATTAGGGGCTCCTATATAGTTGCAATTTTCTCATAGGAAAATTACAGTGGGAAATGTGGCATAAGTTCTGGACACTGTATTTATGCAACCAGAACACAATGCTTATTCAATTGGCCCTGATCAAATTTTAAAAGAGCACCCAGAGATCCTACAGTGTTGAAAATCCTTATCTTCTGCAAACTCATTCAATATCAAATCAATAATTAATGCAAAATATTATGCATATAAGTGGTCCAGGTATCCAAAATTCACTCTTATGGCTGTTTTCAGCCCTACTTTTTTGTGATTCCAACTAACTGTGGAAATACTGAATTTGCATTTACAACTTTCTTTTTAAATGGTAAAAAAATGGGCCAGTCTTTCTTTTCCACGCTTTCGTAACTTCACAGTCACTAACAGATCTTAACTCCCAATGCCTTTTAAAGGACAATCCCTATTTCAAAGAGCAGAAACTGAGGCAACTCAGACTGGTCGATTCCACACTCACACAGACACATACACACACACAACTGTAAATGGTCCAAATGTTTTCACATAGGTGAAAGGAATTAATTAAAATCTAGAGTTCTGTATTTTGTTGTCTTTATTCCTCCCCTTCCAATTGTTCCCACCTCAGACCCTGGCCCAAAGAAAAACAAAACCCAGCAGCAACAACAAATAAATCTCCCCCAAAAAATCAACCAAACACCCAACACTGATTCTTTCAGCCTGTTCCCCACCATTAACACAGATCTACAAAGAATCATTGCTTCTACTCAGGGGCCCTTAAGAGAGAGGAAATTGATGTATGTTCAGAGGATTATTATTTCTGTGTTGTCTCTCAGATGAGATATGAAGGGTTGTGCAAGTGCATTTTCTAGAATTCCCCTTTTGTTAGCTTATCTCACCCCCAGACACAAACCCTGTAGGTCCAAGTAATCATCTTAATAAGGCCTGGCTCTATCTCCTATACTAATATGAGGTAAGGAGCTTCGCTGATAGAATGTGAAACGTTTAGCTCTGCAAGCATACATTACATCTCACAGAGAAACTGGGGAAGGGGCAGGAGGAACAAACGTCTCTGTGAAATGATTTGGACTGAAGCAGCTCTGCAGATGAAGCAAATGGTGAACTGCAGAAAATTCATATCTTTTCAACAGATCACTAAAAATTCCCTGTATAAATAGCTCTGATAATCAAGTTCCTATTGAAAGCATTAGTTGAACAAACTGGAAACATATATGAGGTTGCAGGGCTGGATAGCAAAGCTGCTATCGGCTTTGTTTATGTTTTCCAGCAAATGCAGGCAGCCTTTCTGCCACTTTACACTTTACAGCAGCAAGATCTGGACTACAAAAAAGAAGTTGTCCTGTTCCTAAATGCACTGCTTATTAATGCTGTGAAAAGAAAATAAACTGAACAGCCAGAATTCCCTGATGCAGTTTACTCTACTGTATAAGAGAGTGATCTCAATGAGGTCTGACTTAGAAAACAAATAAAAGAGTAAACATATGGAATCAATCCTCAAAACTTAAAGGAGTGAATTTCTCTCTCCTTAGAGTTTTTGATAAAAGAGAATAGCAAAAGCCAATACCCTGCCAGGTGTCCCACCATGGGGATCTCCCTTTACAGAAATTTAACAAGGAACTTAATTTTGAATTTATGGGATCATTTCCCTTATCTTTACATGCTCCATTGCTTGTTCACACCACATCATGATAATTTTCATTATTTCATTTAATTAATTTGGCATAATTTTTATTTGCAAAGAACTCTAAGCTGTCTATGCCAATCAGTTTCATAAACAAAACTGTGGGTTTTGTAGCACTTATGCTTAATGATAAAAATAATTTATAAAAGAAACAGGAAAAAATTATGGATAAATTGTTGTGCACCACACAGGCCTATCTTGCACCTTTGTAAACAAGGAACAACTCAAGAAGGCAAATTACATTAAGCTGGAGTAAAACTCCTCTGGGTGAGAAAGCGAAGGTGCCAAAGACATATTCAGAAAAGTCTCAGAAAATCCACTGGCCTGAAATTAAACTTTTAATATTCTTCTGTCAGAACTTGTGATTTCTACTTTCTGCTTGAGGAAGAACTCACAACACAGATGACATTTTCCTTTGCTTAGGGAGCTGAGGACAATTTTTTTCTATTTGACTTCTTCATTGATTATGAAAACAGAGTAAGGATAGCTACATGTGAAGAGAAGAAAGCATCACCCCAGAAATAAAGGTCACAAAAAAGATTCATTGAAAAGTTCATGATCATACATAAGAGGTGAGAAGAGATACATGCATACTTGTCTCCTGACTATACATAAAAGATATCATTATTTTCCAAGAGAAAAGACATTCTGAAAAAGGATCAGTCTCTGAAGGGACAGTGAATTTCATTCAGCTGCTGTCTAGAACAAAGTAATCTTTAAAAGCAAAGAGAAGGAGGGAGAGAATATTTATAACCAGAAGTCTCACCAATAGTTCCAATTTGTCTGATCTTCCATTTTACAGGGAAAAACTCTCTGAAAACTTTGGAAAGATAAGCACAAATGCATAAAATATAGGAAGCTGTGTGTTACTGACTTCTTTTTCCATAAAACTGTACACAGACATTTTCTTCCATTGGAAAAAAACAGTTTGGAGGAAACAAGAAACATAAGCCAGACAGATCTTAACATACTTTCAAATACAGAGGACTGAAAAAGCACTTGAGATTGCTTTGGCTATTTTGTCATCTTCACTGATTTTCAAAAGCAGTAGCTTCACCTGTACAGCTCTCTATTTCAATTCGGCAATTCTCCAACAGCCTAATAAGGTTTTTTCTTCCTCCTGCCAGTCCACTGCGATAACTGTGTGTCTGAAGATCCTAATTAAGGCATGTGGATATGAAGCAAAGCAACCAATCTGTTTTGTAACCACAAATTTTTGAACAATATTTTAAGTCCAGCAACAGAGATGACACAAGTGTTTATAAGCCAAGCACTTGTGATCTCTGTCTTCATCTTGTCAGTAGCATATAGAAAGATGAATAGTTATATTGTGCTGCAAAACCCAAATTGATTCAACTGACATTTCCAAAATTTCCTGTCTTTGGGACACTAATTACTTGTTATTTCTATTTTCAGCTACATCTCTGAGGACAAGATTAAGAAAATTATATTACTTGAAGATTATAAACTACTATTGATAAATATTCACTCTATGTTGTAGCTTGATTTGCTACAGCCATAAAAATGAGATATTCTTGGAAGTCCTCAAGGATGAAAAACTATAAAATGAAATTGATTGTACTATTATTTTAATTATTCTGATAAAGACACTTGGAAAGCAAACATTTTAACATAAAATCATTTAATTCTGCAGACTTACTAAGCATAAAGGAAGTGTTCTGAATAGATATAAAATTATGTTGATAAATTATTTCAGAGACCTTTCTTGTAATTCAGAAAAGCACAATTCCTTTCTAACTTAAGAGATATGGACAGGTATTTGAGAATCAGGTGCCTCCATCCTACAGACAAATAGATAAAGAAGTGCATAAGCAAATTACTGAGTTAATATTTGTTTTTTTTTAATTTCAAAGCTTTGCATTGACTCATAATAAAAACAACCGACAGAACAGTTTTTGCTGAGACATAACACAGTAATTCTCCTGAAGTCAATAGATGTGCACTAGCTGAAAACCTTCTTTACTGTATGTTGTCAAGTGCAATTGCATGACAACTATAATTGATGTTGCAGTGATGTGAAGAATTAGCCAAACACAAAATAGAAGACACCTTAATTTGTATTCATTTTATCCTTTAGAAAACTTTAATAATCTTTGCTAATAATGTGCTTAAGCAATACAGATAAATTTTTTTTCATATGCTTTATATATGCTGGGGTTTATTTCCAACTTGTTAACCCATGAAATCTATCATTATTACCAAGACCAGGACACAAAATTTGCAATTTATTTTTTTTATTAACTTAGATCCTATAAGAATACAGATTTTTGATTGCCTGAATACATTTTTAAATTAAAACATTCTTGAACTTGTTTGCTTTTCCTGCTATAGACAGCTGCTGTTCACAAATTTTTCAATTAATAGCCAGATGTTCCAGGTCATTCTAAATGTAACAGAGTAGAGAGAAAGGTCTTATAACTCTGCTTCATGTTCCAAATATTTTATTTTTTTTTTGTATTTTCATTTCATCTTTCAATATACAAACTCATCAGTGAATATTCCCAAAATTGGTCACTCACTATGGTAAATGCTATAAAGACTTTAAATTAACACTGGGTATGTAATTACAGCACTTTCCCTCTGACTGTCAACTTTGGAGTTCAGCGCAAATTACTTTAGCTGCAGGTAATAGGTTAAATTAGCCCCTGCAGTGCACCAAACTGCAGTAGCAAAACTGCTAGTGCTTTCTGAGTCAATTAATTTACTTTTGGTCCACTTGTTTTTATATTTCACGGCAGCATAAATCTAAAGTAAATACACTTTAGCATATCAAATGGAACCAGTGCAGAAAGTGACTCCTTTTCTTTTCAAGTATAATTGAACTGTTTTAATAACAGAAAGCGAGAGGTTTCCTATCAAAATATATTTACTTAATTTTAAACTTAATTTTAAATTGAGAAAAAACCAACAACCCCCTCCTGAAAACAGTGACACTGAAAGAAAGCAGCGTTGGGGAATTCATAGTTCTTGTTACACGAATTTAGGAAGAAACCTGCAAGCACGCACTGATTGGCTAGAATTGACTAGACCAGAATCTGTAAACAGGGACATAGGAAGTTGCAGGAACTCTTCTATATGCGGACATGAAGAAGTTTTCAATACCATACTCCCCTTTGCCTGCGGTGGGTAAAGGTTTGCATCAGAATTCCATTATCATAAACTTTATAATCATATCATTATCATATCAGTACAGCTCAGAATTTTCTTATGTCCTTTTTATCAGGTTATCAGGTTTGGAATATCAATTTCTGAATTATAGAGATTAATAAAAAGACTAAGTTCAATGTAATTAAAAGTGAGAAATTAAAAAAACATTCTAAATTTTGTGCTTTTTGTATTTAATTTTAAATGTTCCTCTTTTTAACTGTACTTCCTGTTCCACTAAAATCTGTAACTATGGAGCCAGAGATGGGAAATTTTGTATGGAAAGAGAAATCTATCAATGCCCAGAAAAGAGATAGACATAACTCTCCTAGCACTGAATATTCCAGCTGGATTAAAGACTCATTTTACTGTTTTGAAGCTACTTCCTTTGTTATCTTTGAGGTTAGACTTTTTATATTATAATAGCAAATAACTATGAATTGTAATAGTTGTACTCCTCTCCCTCTGGCAGAACCTTTTAAAAACAGAACCAGCCAACAAACTCAATAATCATATCCCAATTTATGCTTGAAACTTTCCAAAATATTTCTCAGACTAGACCATACCTAGGGAAAAATCCTGGCCACATGTCATGGGGTGACCTTACCTTTAAGATGGTTTTTGGGAGCTAAGGAAGTTGAAGCAGCTGGTGACTGATGGGAGTCTTTTCTCCTGACCAATTATTGGTCATTTCTAAGAATTGACAGCAGTTTTGACCATTGAAAAGTGAGATCAACTTGTGAACACCACCTTAAGATGTAAAGCCAGAGTTCTCTTGTTCTCTTTGTGTTTCAGGCTTCTGACAAGGTAACAAGGCTCTGTCTCAGCCTCTTCCCCCCCCTCCAGGCCGCAGAGGACGGGGACGGGGGAGGACAGGAGAGAAATGGAGCCGGCTGGCCTGGCTTTGTTTGTAGTTTCTGCTGCTGGACTGAAACCTGACACCATGAACTCTTGCAGCTTTTCCAAGACTTTAATTCTTTTACTACCTGGATAAAACATACAGATTACTCCTTTTTCTCAGAGAGACAGAGAGAGAGAGAGAGACAATCAACATTAAAAAGACATCATAAAATCATCAAAGACAGTGAGGAAAAGAGTTAAGTTTTAGATGGAGAAGAGAGAATAAAGAGATGCTTTATAAGCTGAAATATTTTCCTGTTAAAGCTATAGAGATGGGCAATAATGTTCCGAGAAAAACTCCTTTAATTCATGACAGCGTATTGGGAGGAATGGAGTGTTCAAAGTGTGGATTTTGAGCAAAAAGTAGAGTAATTGTGATATAGTGAAGTGCTGGAACAAAGTGGAGCAAAGATTTGAAGCCTTGAGGGCAGTGAGAAAACTGTTTTCCAGCGAAGCTCACAGAGACAGATGAAGAGGACTTTTGTCTTTGAATAACTCATTCTTAAAAATGACATCCCTAGACTCATGCCCCTTACACACCTCAGAGTGATATGAAATAGGAGGAGAAAATCTGATGACAGATTTCCGGGCAGCTGGCATCAGAGAAATAGAAAACTATAACAGAAGTAGTTTTCTCGTGAGAAACTCCATAGATTAGCAGAAGAAGTCTTCTGTTTCTCTACAAAGACTGATGAAAAGACTTTAGCAGGAATTGGGACTGTTTTAACCACCAAAGTTCCAAAGTTTTTTGTCTCTATGTTGTCATGTGAACAAGGGAATGGTAGGTAGTGGGGGATAAAAGGGTTTTCTGGAGGTTTATTCTTGTGTTCTTATTCTTGTAGTTTTATTAATAAACTTTCTTTATTCCTTTTAAGTTTTAAGCCTGTTTTGCTCTTGTTCTAATCCATATCTCACAGCAAGAAATAAGTAAGTTTTCTAGTAAATTTTTAGTTACTGCTTTAAAATCACGACATTTATTTAGTGCATTGGCCGGGAAAACAAAATTGGCAAATCTAAACCACTACACCACATTTAATTCCATGGTATCAGGTCTGACACTTCTTCTAATCTTGCCAGTAACCTGGTAAAAACAGACTTACAAGCCTGCATATTTAGCACAGCAAATATTTTTGTAGTTTAAAGCAAGTAGTGTTGGAGATTTATCTTTTATTACTCTGTTTCTTTTTAAGCAATTAAAAAATCACCCCCAGACTTGGAAATTAAACCGTTCTTCACAGATTATCGTGACCTGAAAGAAATGTGCAGGCCAAGAGCCTCACATCAGTAATTCCTTCGTAAATTCATATCTTTCTACAGATATGCAAGCCAGGAAAGGAAGGTCAAAGAAGTCATGCCCTCACTGATAAATAAGGCTGGCTAAGTGGTGGCAACAAATGAGAAAACTGGGCTACTCAGCAACTTCTTCCCTCAGTCCTCTCTGGCAACCTCTCTTCCTTTATCACTCACATAGACAGGGGTCCCTCCCATAAAAGAGAGAAGATCAGAGATTCCTGGCCACCTGAGGAACATGAGTATAAGACATGCATTATATGTGTAGAGTTTTCTAAGCTTTGGAAGAATACAGAAACACATCACAGTATATTTAACATCTATTTCCTGTAAAAAAATTATCAAAAAATGGCTTAAGTATCCAGGTATACTAACAACACCTACAGATCTGTGTGTCAGGGGGGGTTTATTATTAGTTTATTCCAAAATATAAATCAAAATAAAAAGTGGATTATTGACTCCATAATTTTGATTCTTGAATAAAATGATGCACTAATGAAGGTCAATGTTATGAAATTTGTTAAGCTTAGGAAACAGAAGAAATATATCTCTTATTAGTAGCTGTAAAGTTTTGTACAGGAAAACAAATCAGGCAGAGAATGAGCTGATTTCCAGACCTCAGATGGAAAACATAGTTATTCCCAACTCTGTGTAGGTCAGACAGGCTATTACTCTTAAACATACTTCTTAGAGGCTGCTTTTCCAAGATGTCATTGTCTCTATTGTATCTCTACGAGACACCAAAAAAATCTGAAAGTGCAACTGAAAAGCCTTTACACTTTTTTGAGTCACACATTCAAAAGAGCTCTAGGATTACTGCAACATCTGAAAAAACCTGCAATTTATGCTTATAATTCAGTCCACTTTTTTCTTCCTCATATAAATATTGCCAAAATGGGTAGATAGTCTCTTCTAAGTTAAACCTCAGATATTATCATTGCATCTCTACTGTCAAAAGGAAAAATAAAGCACTCAGAAAAACAAGATCTTAAATATAAAAATATTCCTGAATGCTGAAGGCCTTTAAAGGAGAGAGCACTCTAGACTTCAGTTGTGCACAGTTTTTCTGTTTAAAATGTTGTCTTGTACAGCCAGTGTAGGGAATTTCTATTTATGACCAAATCGGTCATTTTTCCTAATGCCATATTAAAATATATATTTACTTTTTATATAAAGAGCACTCATATTTATATCTGCCTTCAAATTCTTAATTACAAATGTATTCTACTTTTTTGCCTGTTGTAAACCCGGTCTTAGTCCTCTGAGTAGTCAACACCAAAATTATTTACCTTACCTAATTATAAAATTAGCAATTCCACTCCCAAACCCTTCCTAAGTGAGCTAATATTAGTAGGAAAATCAGGAAGGGGTTAGTTTGTGTGCGGTTTCTTTTCATATTAACAGAATAAATTGGTCAACTATATATATTGGATAATCCTGTTTATTTACTAAAGAGCTGGGCAGTAAACCACTAGAGAAAGATAACAAAACCATATGCTATAGAGAAAATACAACAACAATGTACTCACATTGCAACTTTCCAGACATTCTGGATAACATTTTATTCTATTTTATCTTCCACATGTATGTCAAAGTACTTTCCTGACAGAAAGGTTTTCTTCCAGCTGCAACTATGTCATGTTCTCTCCTGAGAATCTAAGAACACCTGGTACCTACAGCTCACACTACGCTTCAAAATGTTACCTTGCAGCAACTAAAGAGAACAGATTGGAATCTGAGGAAAGTTTTAGGGCAGAGGTTTGGAAAATTTTAGTCAATAAAATATCCCAATGTATAATGAAGGACAAGAAACGAGTAGGAGAGAATCTCTAAAATTTCCATACTTCAGTTAATTTTTAATAAGAACTTTTCTTCCTCTTTTTGCCACTTTTTCAGATTGCTGCTTTTCCATTCTACTTTTCAATGGAAATTCACTTGGCAGACTTTTATATTCTAAGGAGGAGAGGCATACAGAGAAAAGCCACTTTCTATGAGGATTTTTGTTTTACACAACAGGACCTGCAATCTTTCTGAATCCCAGTAAGAAAAACACTACAAGGAAGGGTTTTATAACTTTTCAAGGGCAACTGATAGCACATTGTAAAATTTTACATCTGTCTTGATGTTGGTAAACCTGAGGTGATAGAACATTGGATGGACCTCTGGTAAGGGCACATCACATTGAACAGCTCTACTATTCACCGTGAGGCCTGAGAGCACCATGGTTGAGTTTTTATAGACTTTTCTTAGCAAGAAGGAATTTTATTCAAGTTTTCTATTTTGATCAAAATTATGGTTATATGGAAACACTTTGTTTCACTTTATGACAAGTACATGCTACCACTTAATGCCAGGTGGGTGCCACCTGAAGAGCCTTCCTTAATGGAGCCTTCCTTAATGGTTACCCAGCCAAGTTTATTCCACAGCAAGAGGTATGTGCAGCGCAGTGCAATCCTGAAGGCAAAGTAATGTGTGCCGTACAGTGTGGCACTGTACAGAACCCTGCAGGATGTCTGCTGGGGTAGACCACACATGCTTGGGTGTACTACAAACTTCCACTTAGGACCTATTAATATTAATATTAATATTAGTGCTAGTATTACTATTAGTATGAATATTAATAGTAATATTAAAGAGGATGTACTACACTTAGAAGAACCCACCTACACATTTGTATTCCTTGTGTAAATATAAGAATTTCAGGCTCAGCATTACCATCAAGATTTTCAACCTACTTCATGAAGATATTGAAAGAATAACAAATATGAGCTTCTTCAAAAATAAGCTAGTCCAGAGTAAAAAATAACAAAAACTCAGACTTCTGTGATTGAGTAAAGTATTGCACAGAGCAGTTTTCTGGGGAGAGATGGAGAGAAAATGCTCCCTCTCCCAGTGGCATCTCTAAAATCTGTTGGCTGTTAAGGATCTCAAAATAAAACCTGCAACATGCAAAGGCACTAGAAGATGCACACAATGTCATGAAATACTAAGTTGGGTTTCTTTAAGATAAAATAAGAACTTTTCATTATCAGGATAATTCTAACAGACAAGAATTTTTAGTTCTTAAATAAAAGCAAAGACATGAAATGACAACTGCTGCCCAAATATACAACTGCCTCCTTTGTGTCCCTTTTCTACTTGAGTTGCCTGTCCATGCTAGTTTTCAAAAAGGCAAAATAATTTCCCCTGCTAGCTACTGCACAGACTACTACACAAATGGTAATGCCCTTAAATTTTTGTTACAAAAGAAAAAAATAGTTTAAATTAAATTTAAAAATATTTTAAAAGGAACAAATTCTACCTTTCTACAGGTTGTGACAAATTTGTACAGGGTACAAAGCCACCATAGTTGCACTCTGCTGGCACTGAATGTCACCATTAAGAGAGAAAAAAAAAAAAAAATTTTAGAGAGGTTTATAAAGTTCCAGTGGGAATGACCCAGTCTGCCTCCATCTTCCTTCTGCCGATACATTTAGGAAGAGATAAAATCTCTTTGGACAAACAGCTGCGTATTTTTGTTATCTGCTTTCCAAAGGTAGACCATGCTTACTTTACCATTCTACAGTGCCCAATTAGCAGTTTCTATCAGCTGAACCTTATAGCAAGAACAATGATATAAAATAAAGTTTGGTGTGCTGTATTTTTTTTAGCTGACAATGTTTAAGCCTCTTAGAGAAACAAGTGGTAAGACAATAGATGTAATCCGGTTGCACCACAGAGAAAGCAGAGCAGAGTCACAACTAGCAATCTCTGTGTAAGAGCAAAATATAGGAAGAAACTTGAATGAGTTTTATAACCTGATCTGACTAGTAAAATGCAAAACAAAACAAAAAAATCCATGGTATCTTCTTACCAGTAGCAGCCAAATGAAAAAAATAAGTCTCTCCAGACTCAGCTTTCATAACTGAATTTTTACAACCAATAATGTGTGCAGAGCCAGCTATATCTTTTCTAAACTAAATACCAACAAAACAAGGCCTTGAATTCAAGAAAAGCATTTCAAAAACAATTGAAAAGTCAACATTCTTCATGCCAATATTACAGTCAGTTTTTGAAAGTTATTAGAAATGACCCTGCATGAATTAAGGTGCAAACAAGACCATATGCCAAAGTCTGGGTTTGGGTTTTATTTAATAGTAAATATGAGAGACAGAATGGAAGGAAGAAAAAGAAATAGAAAAGAGGTGGGGGGACAGGAAGAGAGGGACAGAGACAGTATCACCATTCTTAGGATCCCACCAGCATCCCAATTATCCTCTCCAGCCAGTCTTCTTGGTGGTGAGGGTCCTCCAAAACACATAGAATCTGATGGATTAATATATGTGCAGGCCAGGTGGGAATGCACAGGTACCTCCCTCCCCTGGAGGGGGTGGGGGTGCAGTTTGACACAGTGCCCTGCAGTAGACTCTGCCTCTGTGCATCACTTTTTGCCTCTCAGGCTGTGCCCTGGTGCAAGGCCTCAGAAATTAGTGTGGCAAGCTCTTCGGGGGAGTCTTTGATGGATTGGATGACACCCCCTCATCTGCCTCCAGTGTGAATGTCCCACGGATGTGGCCTTCCCAGGGCTGGAGTTTCACAGCTGGGCCAGTTTGTGTAAGGGAGGACGGGTGTCCAGCACCTCTGAACAGAGGTTATGCCTCTCATCTGAAACTTCCTCCCTGACCCTCGGCTGGGGGAAGTCTGTATAAACCTGGCCCCTGTGGGCTGTGGTCAGACACAGCCAGGAGTGTTTCTCAGCACAGATGCTGGATTTGCTTGTCTTGTGGATGCATTCTCTTCCCTCAGCCTGAAATGACTGAACAATAGCATCCTCTTTATCTTTTCTAGGTGGCTTAACTCACAATCCAAAGTTACAGTCAGGCATCTTCAAGGAGGAGTGAGTTTTCTCTGCCTTAGCTTCCTTATACAGATTTTGCTATAATGGGCAAAACTCCTTTGTAACAATATTTAAAGTATGGACCACTTCAGTCCCTGACAGTCAAATCTTGTATTGCTGTCCGGGCTCTGTTTCTTAGTAATAGCTATTAAGAGCCTTTATGCTAGTTCAGTAATAATAGCTCCATCTCATATTTCACTTAAGCAGTGGTGCTATTTAATTTTAAATATAGTTTCCTGGAGGATTCAAAGCAAAATGTGGAAAGTATGTATATGTTGCCAAGTTTTAGGTGAACAATAATGGAGAAATGTACTTCGGAATAAAATATCTATAAATCAAAAACCATTTCATTTTCTGTGGTCATGTAAAAGTGTTCGAATCCATAATTCAGATGGCATAATCTCTTAGACATATCATTGAGCTTCCCTGTGAACTTCTGTCACATAGAAAACAGTTCTGAAGGAATCACATTAAATCATACTGCAATGGTGACAGGCAGTTAAAAGTACATAATTTAGCTCACTTCAGCAAGTACTTAACCATGAACTGTACTTTTCCATATTCATATTCTTCACATATTAATGTAGAAAAGTTGACATCTCTGTGCATTATATATGTATAAAAATCTATGCAAAAATGCATACCTCCACCATGTTTTACATATTTCACTGACTGTAATCTCCCAAGAGAACTATTAGGATTCTCTTACAAAGATTTAGATCCACATTTTCAATCAGTAGTGGACAGAATGGACTAATGTTTCCATAGAGTAAGTTAGATCAATATTTGTTCCTGGCATACCTTCATCATATTTGGGAATAAAAAATAGCACTTAAAATAATAATTGTCAATAAATAATGTAAAAATCACTTAGCCAGCTACCACTCTAAAATTATTTATTCTTATAAAGTGGTGAATTTTAGCATTGGAATGAGAATGAAGAGTGGCATATTAAGTACATAATAAGTATTGAGAGATCTAGGAAAATAATACTAAAAAATTTTCCACTAAAAAGTCTGGTTATCCCACTTAGGACATTTAGAATGGGGTAAATACCATAAAAAGGATTCCTGCCTATGTAAATATTGTCTAATTGATGATCTCTGACAAAGGATGGAGGAAAACAATATAAACACAGGAAATAAGAACATCTACATCCTCCTTTCCTCAGAAAACATTATGTGGAGTTGTGCCTTCACATAGACAATAGTCCATGTGTAAACAGTTGCCTCTAGCTTCTGAAATTTTATTTTATAGCTACAACCAGAATCACAGCTGCCAGAAGTTTTCATGGTAGAGGATGGGTAACTTCTTTATAGTTTTTCATAGTTATAAAGATGCTAGAATGTGATTCACAGAATTACAGACTGGGGGATGTTGTAAGAGACCAGGGCTATCTGTTAAAACCTCCTTGCTCTAGTAGTACCATTCCAAAGCACAGAGCACAGGATTGTGTCCAGACAGTTCTGGAATGTCTCCATTCAATGGAGGAAGACTCCAAAGCCTCTCTGGACAATCTGTTCCAGTGCTCAGTCACTTAGCACTTCCAGTGCATCAGTTTTTGCCCATTGCCTCTTGTCCTGTTGTTGAGTACCACCATGCAGAGCCTTGTCCATGCTCTGACACCTCCCTTCAGATAATCACTTACATTGATGAAGTCTCCTCTCACTCATCTGTTCTCCAGCCTGCACAGCCCTAGCTCCCTCAACCTTTCCTATCAAGAGAGATTCTTCCGTCCCTTAATCACCTTCTTTGCCTTTCTCTGCTCTGGACCTGCTGAAGTTTAATATCTCTGTTGCACTGAGGAGCCCAGAATTGTGCAGAGTACTCAACTACTATTCTGCTTTGCAGAACTACTATTTATTACTCTTCATTAAACCATCACTGGTTTTCTCCTTCAATAGAGAAAATTTCATTTAATTTTGTAAATTAAGGTGGAAGAAAAAGGGAGTCAAAAAATGCATTTTTATTTGTCTCTTTTTTGTCACCTTTTACAGGTGCACAGTCTTCCATATTGTCATAGTCATCAAATAAGAACAAAAGAAACTCAAAATATTTAGGGGCTTTCTGGGAAAAGCACATAAATCTCCTTTTAATCTATTTTGATTCCTATGAAAAATAAACACACAGTTATTTTTAGGATAATTTCTATTCTGTTAATCATTCCGGACTATAATAAGCAGAAATTCCTATGGAATTAGGTCATCTTCACTTTTTTTTTTTTTTTTTTAACAAAATATCCCTTTGTGATAATGTTATTAATAAAACCTCTTTTTATTTACCCATCAATGCAGGACATGGTGTAGAAACACAAGTATTGCAGTATTGCACACCATGCATGACAAAAAAAAATTATTTAAAAAATGTTATGTGGTTGTGATGACTCATTCTTCTGGGCTTGAGGACATGACTTTTTATGCACAGGCCTGATAAATGCAGTTGATTTGAACTGCAGTTAACTTCTAATTTTTAATATTTCCTTAGCATATTTTTGGGGTAAGCTGCCAAAATTAGGATTTCTCAAGTAATCATTTGGTGGCTAAAGCTGGGTTCAACCAATGATACAAGGTTGAAGGAAATCTCAAGGATAACTGTGTTTTATCCTGATCATTAAACAGCTTTATAGAGAAGTGAGGACCATTGAACCAAAGCGATTACTAAAGCTCTAGGCAGGAAAATGGAAGACCATTTAGAGTAAGCTATGGAAAGCATGGAATGAAAAAGTAAGTGCCATCCATACAGCAGCTAAAAGAGATTTTCTTTTAAAGCATGGCTTTTTAGTTGATTTTTAAAATCCTTTGAAAAGCTTCTCTATTGCCTCTAATTCACTTTTTTGCAGATTTTAAGCAAAAGGCAAATAAAACATTGTCTTTGGTGTTATTCATTGTAGTTAAATAAGCATCAGTCACCACAAAAGCTTTGTAGTGCACTTGATGCTTCAAGAACACATAAAAACAGAGGAAAAAAAAACCTTCAAAATTCAAACATTTTAAGTCCTTTGTCATTTGAAAGATGCTATCAAGGGAACTACTACAAAAGAGAACTGAAAGTGATATGGGAAAAAGCTGTTTGCAAAATATATTTTTCATATTAACCTAGTACTTTCCACATATACAGTCTGTTGTTCACATGAGATCTACCCACAGCAACCTCAAACAGGAATTAGTGGTTTATAATAAAAATTGTGATGGTAATCTCTTTAGTCTGCTTTATCTTGAGAATGGGCTAGCAAAGAGGTAGGAAAAAATACTGAGACTATGAAAAAATATGGGGTTTTATTTATAATTTTAGCCCAATTTATACTGGCTGGCTGGCTGACTACATTGACCTTTTTGGACTAAAGAATCTACAAAATCTTCTGAACATCTCAGCATCTACTACTATATACTAATCTATATCTACCATCTATATACTAAAAGCCCAGGCTTTTAGTATAGTCCAACTCATCCAGAGCCTCATAAAATTTTACCATGAAAAGCATACAACCCCTGCACAATTCCAGTTTAAGTATCTAGATCTTCATACAATAGCTGGAGACATCCTCTGAAAAACATTTACAAGTATCAGAAAAGAGAGCCACTTTATTTCCATGTAACACAGATGACAGAGCAGGACTCTTTCTTTTCTACAGGTATGGCAACATCTGTTTTAGTGAAACAGACTATCTTTTTTGGTGCTGCATATCTTCCCCATACTATTTTTGTTTAAGTTTTACTGACTTACGAGTACTTCAGGACATATTTACATTGTATGTAGAAGTATTCCCATTTCCTAAAGATTCTTATTCTGTAAGAAAGACTGGGAGCAAGTATTTCTCATTATCATTTTATATTTTCATTAATGTTTGAAGAATAATCTACTCACAGATAAAATGCAAAATACCAGAGGATTCCTGCTGTCATCCCTTCAGAATAATCAATTCTTCTGTGAATTTCTGATGTCAAGCGAATTTCATGAGAACAGCTTTTTTCCAACAAAAAGGCTATATAAGTAGGTGGTGTTATTAAAACTTGACGTTTATTAAAAACAAACAAAAAGTTTTCTCCATTACTTGAAATTCATAGTGTGAGAACTGCAAAAACAACCTACTTCTTATTTCATTTACAATGCTCTATCTACTCCGAGTAACCAGAAGAATTCATTTGTCTGTGACAAACTTTGATTATCAAGGTTGTTTGATTTATATGAAATAATCTTCGGCACAGTTTAGTCTGCAGAAACAGCCAATTTAAACAAATAAACATCTAAATAACTCTTTTTTAAAAGCCAAACTAGAATCAAGTCCTACTGTGTTACATTTCTCTTAAAAGTTTTTCCTAATGGACTCTAGAAGACTGTTTGACAGGGTAATCTTTATATTCTGATGATGTCAAAGTGCCAAAGGAAAATTTATTTATTTAGCAGAAAAGTAATACATTTTCAAAAATGCAACATAGCAGCTGGCATGCTGCCTGATACCCAGAAAATGGAGAGAAAATCCTTTGTTGTCCTAACATAGAATTAATATTTACACAGTCTAGTCCTTAGGAGGGAAGGAAGAACAAACAGAAAAAAAATTATATACTTGTGGACTTAATCAGTAAAATATCATACTTTTCCCTCTCTAATAATGCTTAAAACCAACCCAATTAAACTGGATATTATTATTCTTCATTAACTCCAAACTGCCACTTTCAAGATTGATACCATTAAATAAAAAATGCTCCTGGTGATTTATTCTATTTCTTCTCCCCATCCCTAACCAGGAAACTAGAAAACTAAAAGACATAAAAAAAATATTAAAGGCAACGTCTGTGTTTTGTTAGCATGTTTTAGTCAAACCTGATATGAATGTTAACTTTCCTTCTTTTGTTCTCCAGATCCTTAAACCAGGAGCCTCTAACAAAGCTTAGATAGGCAAATCAGTGCCAATTTACTGCAATTGTGGTACACGTAATTTTGTATTCTAGAATACAAGTCAAGACTACTGTCATTTACATTACAATTATTGTATTTGTTTCACTGGAGCACACAGGAGTTTATTGCTTTGCAGTTTCAAATGGAATAAATATATTTTCTTTTTTTTTTTTTTAATGTAGTGTAGGTTCCTAGCTAAATGGAATGGATAAAAGCTTTGGTTTTGTGGCTGTTTTCTGGAGAACTTTTTCTTTCAGAGGGAACAGTACTAGGAGCTATTCAGGTTCATATATTTCCTTCATCAAAATGGAATCTTAGAGTCATGGAACAGGTGAGGTTGGAAGCGATCACTGCAGGCCATCAGGTCCAACCTCCCTGCTGATACAGGGTCTTCCTAGAACAAATTGCACAGGATTGTGTTCACGCTCTGGAATATCTCCAATGATGGAGACTCTACACCCTCTCCGGACAATCTGACCCGTGCTTGGGCAAATTAAAGAAGTTCTTCTTTATGTTCAGGTGGAACTTCCTGTGCATCAGTTTCTGCCCATGGCTTCTTGTCCTATTGCTGGGCACTGCCAAATAGAGCCTGCTCCATCCTCTGACACCCTCCCTTCAGATACTTTTAGACATTGGTAAGATCCTATCTCAGTAATTTCTTCTGGAGGCTTAACAGGCTCAACTTTCTCAGTGTTTCCTTCCAGAAGAGATGCTCCAGTCCCTTAATCTAAATTTGTAGACCTTTGCTGGATCCGCTTTGGGAGTTCTATGTCTTTTGTACTAAGGAGCCCAGAATTGGTCATAGCACTCCAGATGTGCCTCCCCAGGACTGAGCAGAGGGGCAGGATCACCTCCCTCGACCTGCTGTCAGTCAAGTTATTCCTAAAGCACCCCAGGATATTATTGCCCTTCTTGGCACCAAGGGCACAACTGACACATGGACAGCTTATTGTCCACCAGGACTTCCAAGTCCTTCTCTTGGAAAGCAGAGCTGCTTTCCAGCAGTTCAGTCCTCAGCCTGTGTTAGTGCCTGGGATTGTCCTTCCTCAGGCGCAGAACCCTGCACTTGCATTTGTTAAAGTTTAGCTAGTTCTTCTCTGCCCATCTCTCCAACCTGTTGAGGTCCTTCTGAAGGGCTGCACAGCTCCCAGGGGTGTTGGCCACTCCTCCCAGCTTTGTGTCATCAGTGAACGGGCTGAGGTGCACACTTTATCCCTTCACCCAAGTTATTGATGAGTAATTTAAATAATTATGGGGTCAATGTTGACCCTTGGGGAACACCACTGTTGACAGGCCTAACTAGACCCTGGGCCACATTCTAGGATCTTCTGGAATGTGCCATTTAGACAGTTCTCAATCCATTCACTCATCCAGTCCATAATTCCTGAGTTTGCCTATAAGGATGTTGTGAGAGACAGCATCAAAAGCCTTGCTCAAGACAAGGTAGACAATATCCACTGCTCTCCCTTTATCCATCCAGGTGCTTGTCTCATTGTAGAAGGCAATCAGGTTGGTGGAGCATGATTTACCTTCAGTGAATCCATGCTGACCATTCCTGATCATCTTGTCATCAGCATGGATGAGACAGACTTCAGAATGAGGCACTCCATCACCTTTCCAAGGATTGAGGTGAGGCTGACTGGCCAGTTGTTCCCTGGGTCTTCTTTTCCTTGTTAAAGACAAAATTGACATTTGTTCCTGTCCAGTCCTCAAGCACCTTTCCTAATGACCACAACCTTTCAAAGATATTATGAGTTGTCTAGTTATTGTTTCAGCCAGCATCTCAGGATGCTGAGAATCAGAGCCCATTGACTTGTGGACATCAAGTTTACCCAGGTGTCTCTAACCCAATACTCTTTGACAAAGAGAAAGTCTTACTTTCTTTACCCTTTATAGAAATAATAATGGTCCAGCTAGGATTTGATGATGATGTATGTAGTAGAAAAGATTCTACAGGATGATATGCCTCAAAAAAAAATATTTGCAAATGATAATATATATAACAGGTACTCATTTTCCTCTCACCACAGTTCTCTGTTCTCAAAATCAGCCAAGTTACATGTTAGGCAGTCAAAAAAGCACAAAAAAGATAATTTTTTTGTGACTTAAAGTTATTAAAATCTGCCTGCACTGACTTTTTTTGTCAGTACTCCCAGTTTAAATTTGTTTCTGTTCATTACAATGCAACCTATGTCTCCTGCTTTAAACTATTTTATCTTACTTTACTGAAAGAGGCAAGGGATTGGGAATGGCGACAGACTTGACAGCCTCTCTGTTTCTTCAGAAATCATCTCTGTACTCCTTTTGATGAGGTCATGAATGTCAGCTACCTTCATGACTTGTTGGACATGACTGTTTTGTGCTCTGAAACTTCATGTTTCTACAGAAATCCTCCAAAATAAATACTCATAACTTACTATGACATGTGGGAATTCATGAAGATGATTGATTTATCTTTTGATTCTGTATTATCATGAGACAGTTGATCACCATGCAGCTTGGAGACGTACCCTTAATTTATTATCATTTCTGGGGTTTTTTCCTCTTTGAGTTTTGTGTTTCTCCTCTGGATGCATCTCTTGTAGTTCCAGAGGGCCCATCACAATACAGATGCCACCAAAATTAAATCATTTAAGAACTGAATGCACCAAGGCAAATTCAAAGAAAACTGAAACTGTTGGGTTTGGGGAATTGGGTGTTAATTAATCAACTATAGATCTTATTTTGCTGACATATTTTTTACTAGAACTCTCACTAGGAGAGAAAGGAAAAAAAAATTTCTTACAGAATTATGATAGTATCATGTCTTTAATTGTCCTGGAAAAAAAAGAAATAAGGAAAACAGTTTCTCTACTAGAGGTTATAACTTCAAATAAGATCATGTTTGGTGTAGAATCTAGTAAGAGTTTTTCCTCAAAAAAGAAAGTGGGATTTAATGCCATAAGCAGCAAAGCACTTTGTAAATCAAATAAAATAACATGTTTTTTTTATTGCCCAGGGAAACTATTTGGTTTTTTATTCTATAAGGACAGAATTTATTAGTTAAATCCCTAGGTTCAAATAGGGATTCTCTGAATCATGTTTATGGTAACAGAGAAAACAGTTCTTACAGTATCTTAATCTTTTAACTTGAATATATCTTCCTAACTATTTCCACTTTCCATAATAATCTTCACACTGCAGTTCAGTTGAACAATGTTTCAACTTTACAGGAAATCAGGGAGAATTTCACTAGTCCTATTACTTCCGTGTATCATTTTCAGATATTCAGGAGCTATCTGGATGCAATTCTGTGCCATGAGGTCTAGGAAGACCCTACTCAGCAGGGAGGCTGGACAAGACAACCTGCTCCCAACCTTAAACATTCTGTTTATTTTAGTTTTTTTGTTTTACATTTACTTTTGCCCTCTTTAAAACAGCCTTTCTCAAAATCTCAGTTAAGTGGCTCATCCACTATGCCTTACTCTGCATTTGATTATAAATCTTACGGTTTCAAATTAATAATACTTACTATATATTTGCATATATCTAATTTTACTGGTAGCTAGGAGTACTTCTGCCAAGCAAAGAAGTGAAGATTTGATTTCTTTTTTGGATAAATCCAGATTTTTTTAGGTTATGTGACATCCTACCTGACAGACTCATACACTTAATTCTGCACTAGATTAATGAGAAAATGAATTCTCTCTTATTCATACCAATATAATTTCTCATTTTGAGTCCACTTTTTCTCTATTAAAAGTAAGAAGATCCACTAAAAGCATTTTGTAGTATTTCATGGGAAAGTTCTTGAGCTTCCAAGAACACGGAGAACATGGAGAACAGAGAACATGTTGTGAATTATCTCACTAATAAAAATAATGTAGACTGATAAATCAGTTTCTCGGAAGTTACTAAATGAGAACATCTTACTGGATAAAATGAAATGGAATTCATTTTCTAACTAGGTTCACAGAACTCAATTCTCTTATTTCCTTTATAAAATAAAAAGCATTTGTACAAAAAAATGTTTAGATTATTCTAATATTATATGTATTACTGTGAGGGCAAACCAGTTATATGACAGGAATTTCAAGTCACTGGAAAGAAAGTCTTCAGAAATATCCAAGCCCATTTCTCTGGCTGACATAACTCATTTCTCTGACATAAGTCCTGTTTTGATTAACAATACTTTGTTTCCCTTAGGCTCAATTAATTCTTTCAGTTTAGGTAGTAAAGATATTATTTTAGTTACTAGCACCTAGCCATTTAATGAGTGTAGTTCTTTCCCTTTTTATTTCATCATGAAGGAAAACCACAGAATCCATTATATCATGTGAGCTGATACTTGAGAGAGGTTTCCTGTTATTAAAGCCTGAAAAAATAATTCCAAGCTTCTCTGCATAGGATTTCCCTCTACCAATTTCCCTATCAGCTATCAGAAGGATCATGCAGATTCAGCCCCAAGTCACAAACAACTGATGCTGATTACAGACAGCATTTCAGTACGTTATTAAGGCAACTCAGAAGTTTCATTTTATGATCTGTAAGTAACTGACTAATTTTCTTATATGATTGTCTGCTCCACTCACGTAGCACACAGCACACATAAATGTCAAGGGTATACTTTAAATAACTGTCTCAATAGAATTTCCCTCCAACATAGGCTAGTAATGTCTTCTGCTCATATTACAAATCTTCCTCTTTCATCTTGTGACATGGTTGTAACCATATTGTTATCAATTTTGGGTTTTTCATCTTTATGCAGAATCTTTCTTGTCTTTTTTGATATCCATTAATTTTCTGAAACTGAACTGTATAAGTCTAACTTTAATAGGTGCAGTTAACAAATTAGGAAAATCTTTTTCTTGTTTCGCTGTCAGACTTGTACCCTGAAGATTTGCTTCCTTACCTTGTTCTCACCACATCAGTATCAATAGATCATTTCATTCTGTGTAAGTATAGACAAATTTTCTCTCCCCATGAATATAGTCATAATGAAAAACACATATTCCCAAGAAATATGTACAGATTCTTACATTTCTGGTTCTCACTGTAATGCAGCTTACTTGAAAGTAAGTACCTTCTGTATATAACTTACTGAAAAGTTACATATTACTTCAATTTTTCCAAAAGTGTCTTTTTCTTTCATATCTATTTTTCTAAATTTTTTTTCAATATATATTTAATTTTGTATATGAATAACAGTTTGTAGGAAATCATTCTTCCATTCTTTTCAGAGATTTAAAACTGCTTAAAACTACTTTGATGGATGAAAATATGCCTGGATGTGGTATATGCTGGATTCTTTACAGTTTGCTTCTCTTAATCAGGTACACACACAAGAATATTTCCCTTACATTTAATTAATAATATTATTATTATAATTAATAATATTCCCTGTCCTTTAATTTAGTCCCTTTTGTTGCAAAGTATTTGTGAATTTCACAGTTTCCAGTGTGTGTCATTACTCTCAGAGGATACTGTTACATTAGCAAGGGTCACCTGCACACAGTAAAAGGGATTCCCTTAGTTCATCCAAACAGTAGCTCGGAACTGTAATGCCTAAGGCCAAAGCACACGCTGCTGCTTCCACAGATACTAGTATGCCAGCATGCAAATGTTCATTAATCAGCTACTTTAGATTACTCCAGAATATGCTTCTGATCCCAATTGACTTGATTCAGCTAGATATGCCTAGCCCCAAAGCTCAATTCGCAGTCAGACTGAATGCTCAAAATGTTTGAATTTCTGAAGGGGCAAAGACACACAGCAATAATCACACTGAAAGTGAAATATGATATACATGTGCAATCCTAATGCACTTACACTCTTTAAACTATATCACACTTAAATACAAATTTTCCTTATATGCAGGAATATATTTCTTGTTTCCCAAATGATATTATAATTTACTTTTACCAGCTATCAGACTTCGACTGAGTGTCCAGCATGTACTATCTAGCGAGCTAATAAACTCATCTAAGCATGCTCTCAGGCTCCAAACATTATTAACAGCCTTCATTCAAAGGCCTTATCTACACATTCCCTCGCCTTTACACCCTCACATCTTCCTGCACTCTTCATGGCTAATGTACCTCAGACCACAGGTACCCTGTTTCAATTAACCCAGGTTCAACTCCCTGCTGTACTCATTGCTCCACATAAGCATTGCACAGTCATTCATATTGAGAGAAGCTCAGCTTTTTCAGACCCACATTTCACATACTGCTAACTATGCAGCAGCTGAGGTAAATTTCCTACTTGCCAAATCAGCCACAAAAGTAACATGCTGCCATTTGGTAAAATTTGGCATGATTCAAGTGCAAAGGAATGCATGAACCCCCACCAGTTCCTTTTCCCCATCCCTGACCCCCATTTTCACCAGGTCAGCAGAATTGACCTTTGACAGGTACAGCAGAGGAGCAGGAGAAGCTAGTCTGTCTGACTCTTCTGAACCTAGTAAACTAGTAGGAAATATTATTCCCAATGTCTGCTCCTATCCACAAAACAGTAGGCATGCAGGAGAAAATGGAACAGTCTCTCATGTAAATGTGTGGCTCCTAGGCTTGGGCACAGAAAAGCAAATTCCTCTCTAATGCACTGAATACCACTACAGAATCAGACAAGTAAACATGGAAAACAGTCCACAATTTTCAAAATAAGGATTGAGCACAGCCAATGGAAATGCTGTCTTAATATGTGAACTGTATCCCACTGGTTCCATGGATCTTGTACCCCAATTTCCATTCAGCAGAGCTTCAGTGAAACTTTATCTTTTCAAGTTAATATAGTTTAAAATGCAGAGTGTATCCAGAATAATTTTTTATCCTCAAGAAAATTGAAAAAAAAACCAAAAACAAAACCAACAAACATTTTAAAAAGTCAAACTAATCTAGGTAATAAAAATGGCTTCTTTTAAGAAATTACCCTTTTTTTCTTGAAATCTTCTGCTTCTGTAGACATGCGTACAATACACATAAAGAGCAAGAAATCGTATCAATGCTGATGAATGCTTTTATCTTGCTTTTTTAGAGGAATGGAAAAATTATAGCACTTAAAAGTCTCCTATTGTTGCAAATGCATTTATTATTTTTCATTGATGCAGATAAAGATGCCAGTCATGTTCCATTTATGTTGTCATTAAGAAACCTTAAGCCAGTTTCCAGTGTCTTAAAAAGAGCTACCTGACACATTTTGAATCCTACTTGACAGCTGTAAAAATTGCCAGGTTACATAGGAGGTGTTGCTGAAGAAATTCACACACAAATCTCACATCTTCTGCTGTTTTATTACTGTCTAATTTTTGTTTCAATATCACAATTAAGTAATATATTGAATATTCATCAATTCTGTTTAAAATTTATGTCAGAAGCAGTCCAGAAAAAGACAGACTGTATGTTATATTTAGTGTCTCATCTGCACACCACTGCAGCTGTCAGGAATACCTTTTAATCCTTATTGTTGTCATATGCCATTGATTAAAATAGTGAGTAGAGACCACAGCATAGGCATGGATGCAGAAACTTACAGTTCAGTCAGCAGATAAAGCAGTTTCAAAGTTCCTGATATGGCATCTTGGAAGTAGCTTTTCCCTTACAAGCATTTACGAATAATGTATTGACTCGGTTAAAAGTGTTAATATAGATATGGAGGTTAATTCTTCTTTTCAATAAAAAGCTTCTTTCTGATAAATATTTCCCCAAAAAAATTTCCAAAAAGCTTACTTTAAAATACAAGCTCTTCAAGACTGTAGTTATGCTATGTGTTTTGCACCTTCCACTAATTTTTGGAAGTATGAAGAATGTCCTGATTTCTGGAAATAATTTTAATGCATTTTTCAAACATTCTTTCTTTATTTTTTTTTTCTAAATTTTATGTATTTATATAAATCTCATAACTTTACTAATAATTTTGATTCTATTACTTAAAGGAGGTCACTGCAGTGGTCAGGCAGCAAAACACAGAAATGTATCATGCAATATTATGTTTGAAAGCCCTTCTATCGCTGCAGTCATGGAATTATGTCAAAAGGTAGATGATAATACAATTTGAATTTCAAGCCATGAAAATTAACACTAAGAGAATTTGCAATAAGCCTTGATTAATTAAATCAGAAGAACACAGTATCTACAAGTTATTTTGTGCACATAACACATATAAGAAACAATGATCTTTTAATATAGTTGTTTCAAGTTCTAAGAGCTGAACACTGAATTGACAATGTGTGTTCTTTAAAGGTTCTGGTGTTCATAAATATTTAACAACTGCCCTATCCGGAAATTATTTACCTTTAGCAGGAAAATTTTACTTGATATGTCATTGCTTGCCTTATTTTTCCAGAATAATTGTTTGGTTTTGTTAGCTTTTAAACACTAGGGTTTTCTATCTATGTACAATGGAATCACATTTGTCCTTGGAATATTTTTCCTGATTACATTTCTTTTAAGCAGTTGAGCCTGAAAACCCTTGCTAATAGAAACAGAAAAGTGAACCTAATCAATATCTCAGGTGGGAAGTTTTTTCCTCCTTTATGGTACTTTTTTTTTAATTATAGGCTGACCCAGGTCTTGGAGCAGCAGACCAGCATTATCAGAAGTTCTCTGATATGAATATATGTACAATCATAACCATGACCAGAAAAATGATAGCATGACACCAGTATTTACCTGCAAAGAAACACAACCAGACTAAGCAGACTGGAACACCAGTCTGTGTTACTGAATGTAGAATGAATTTAAGATTTTTTTTACTGGTGTTGAGATCAGTGAGGAACATATTCTAAAGCAAATTTGGACACTTTGAACTCCCACATGACATTAGCAGGAAATAGGGAGGAAATGTCTCTTTGCAGATCATTAATTTCTCAGTAAGCCTTCATTAGACCCTTACTGTCACCTTAGCTACAAATATTTTTACGCGCTATTTAAACTTTCTTATTCCTACTCCTTATAAATGCAGTATGATTTCTTTCATGAGACGGCTAACCTTGTTGAAAAGGAGCATTACTTCAAGAAATCATTAAGGCATTGAATCTTGCCAAACAATGACAGCAGAGTGGTGTAACAAGAAGGAGAAATTACCTGAATTCGATCACATTAAAGACCTTTTCACACTTGCACCTGTAGATGCAAAGGGTGTTTGTGAAGATTTTTTTGCTGGATTTTTAAGATCCGTACACACCAGAATTTTGATGGACAGAAGGCTTTTTTGAATCATATTAGCATGATTAAAAAAATAATAAGTCAAAATTAGAACTGACAATGGGTTTAACTTTAAATATAAATTGTACTGATTTCAGTCAAATCAATAATCTACTGATATTTCCCTGAATGTCACTCTGGTCCTAATGAACCAGAGCCTGAGGGAAAAGACAGACAAGGTTTTCATGGGCTTCCAACTAAGTTCTAATTTCTTCCTCACACCTTCTTCTGAATCTCCTCTCTTTAAATTTAAATTTAAATCCCTGTCCTGTTGCAATGGGCCTTATTAAAAAGTCTGTTCCTATCTTTCTGACATGTCCCCTTTTGATACTGAATGGCCATAATAAGATGTTCCCAGAGCTTTCTCCAGGCTAACAATTCCAGTCCTCTTAGTTTATCCCCATAGAGTATGTGCTCCAGCTCTCTGATTATTTCTGTGCCTCTCCTCTGGACTGTCTCCATAACATCTGTGTCTTTCCTGAACCAGGGGAGCCCTTGCTCACTCATGTCGTTTTACATTCACCAGTGCCCCCAAGTCCTTCTGTGCAGAGCTGCTATCAATCCCCTCAGCTTCCAGCCTGTTTTGATAGCAGGGGTTGCCCCAGTCCATTCACAGGACCTACGTTTGGCTTTGTTGGTCCTCATGGAATTCCCAGGGGTCACTTCTCAAGCTTATCCAACTCCCACTGGATGGCATCCTGTCCTTCTGGAATGTCAGCTGCATCACTCTGCTTGGCGCTGCCTGAAAATTATCTGAGGGTCCATTCAGTCCCTTCATCTGTGTCATTGATGAAGATACTTAACAGCACTGGTCTAATATAATGTTCATCACCTCTGTAGTGATTTTGATTCGTCAATTTGAGTTTCCCAGCCAACGCACCAAATAATGTGGTGGGTTTTAGCGCTGGCTAAAATCACCAGGGTATTTACTGATTTCTTGCTGTGAGACATGGATTAGAAGAAGGCCAAAACAGGATTAAAACTTAAAAGGAATAAAGAAACTTTATTTACAGAACTACAAGAATAAGAAACCAGAATAAAATCTCCAGAACACCTTTCCTCCCTGTGCCCAACTTTTTCCCTTCCCAATTGACAACACAGAGACAAAACCTGGGATGTTAAAGCAGTACCAACTATACAGTAGTCCTTTCACCAGTCTTTGCAGGGAGAGAAGTTTTCTCTTGTCATGCCATGGAGATGTCTCCAAAAGAAACATTTTTCTTGTGGCTTTTCATTCCTACAAATGGCAGCAGCCCAGGCACAAATTCTGGCACTGTGACATTTCTTCCATTTCCACAGCCCTCCTAGAGGTGTGTCCATGGGACATGAACTCAAGGGGTATTATTTTAAAGATTAATTATTCAAAGGCAAAGGTACTCTCCATCTGTCTCTCTGATCATCTCTGGGAACAGAGGTTTTCTTCTTCTCTCCCTGGGGGCAAAGGGTCTTCATCAACTCTCATCTCTCTCTCTCTCTGTTCAGGCATCTCATGGGATCACAGCTACTCCAGCATCTGCTTGGCTTCATCAATGGATGCCTATGCTCAGATCTGTAATTTGAATACTTTATTCCCCCCCATACTCTCATGAATTAAAGGAGATATTTCAATATATCATTGTCCACCTCCATGGTACTACCAAAAGAATTTTCATCCCATTAGAGCATCTCCTCATCCTCCTTCCTTCTGAGGCTTGACTCCTTCTTTTACTGACCTGGTGTTTTCATGTTGTCTCTCTACTGTCATTACTATTTTGCTCTCCCTTGAGGGAGGATTGAGGTCTGCAGCTCTCATCTGTGCAGTAAAAGGGTTAAATCTTGCCCAGGCTTGTGCTCTCTGTCAAGGGGAGCTCTTTATGCTGGATGATCTCTCAGTGACTGCACTGGGAGAGGGTGGCTAGGGTCTCAGCAGCCAGGCCAGCCCCAAGAGGCAGCACACCACAAGGTTGATGGCTTCCCCTCCCCCTGCTTGGCAGTTGCTGGTGAAACTCAGTAGCAGCAGAATTTCAGCGAAGCTGGGGGCTGGCCTGGGCCAGTGGTGTCACTGGAAAGGGCTCGGCAGGTTCTCCGGAAAGGGCTCGGCCCTCTGGGAAGGTTCCAAGGCCACCAGGCCAGAACGGGACCTGGAGGGCTTCCCAGGAGGGGCCAGTGCCACATCGGAACCTGGTCCAGCCCCACCAGGCCAGGCGGGCCGAGCAGCGGCCAGCCTCCAGTTACCTGTTCAAGGCTGGAAGCTAAGAGAGAGAGTTCCCAGGCTGGTGGTTTTTAAAAGGTGGTACTCACAGAGGTGGACCTAATTTTCAATGGTGCAAAATGCTGTCAGTTCTCAGAACTGGCCAGCTATTGGACTGTCTCAGGCACAGAAGAAGCTCCCAGTAACTTCTCTCAAAGAAATCACTTCCATGTGTGGTTCTTATTGCTTTCCCTAAATGTCAAACTACTGCAACCTCCAATTCCAGATAGTGTATATATCTATATAAACAGATGAATCCTTAGTCACTGTGAAAAAAAAATAATGCAGAAATTCTGACCTACCTATTTGTAATAAATTATTTTCCTGTACTTTCATCATGGCTCTTATATTACTTAGCATTATGTTTTCTAGGGTAATCAGTTGTACAAATAGGCACATTACAAAAAGCAATTTAATGTCTATATAGACACAATGTAACTTTAACAGGTCTGAATCTGCAATCAGATAGTTTTTGTATTTCTTGGGGGTTTTGAATTTTCTTTACACTGGTCTCAGTTGTTTTTTCCAAATTTGATTAAGAAAATTCCTAAAAGCATATTTGCACTTACCAATCCACTGAGAAACTTCCTTCTCATAAAACCATCTTTGATAAAGATTCTAACATTTTATATCAGACAGAATATAGGCAGATTTGCCCAAGCAAGCTCTCTGCTTGCCTTCATATTTATTCATCACTGCCAAGGTCTTTGGTATTTACTGTACTGGAGCCTAGAAAATGGTTGGGTGGTACAGTAATATTCAGGAAGCCCACAGTAATCTTCATACCTACATAGCATCCAAATTCCTTCATCTGGAGCAATTTTCCAAAGCAATCTGCTGTTTGACCACCAGAAACCTGGTAGCTGCATCAAACAGGGATTTCAGAGCCTCCTGACAGCCATGTGAGCTTCCTGTCTTTAGAGGCAACTGACTCCTGAGGCAATCCAATTACCAGACACTGGTGACATGGCCCAGAAGTCCAGGATCTTCTTGAGCTTTAGACACAGAGCTTCCCAGAATTCCTCTAGGATTACTGTAAAGGCAGAAATTCAGCAATTTCAACTTTATAACAAAAAGGAGACCAAGTAATGTGTCTGTTCATGGAGTCTAAAATACTGGAAAGCAGCATGCCCTATCAAAATATTTTTATCTCCTTAAATGCTGTGTTCTCCCAGATTGCAGATAGATTTTCAGTCTCTTATGATTCAGATTGCAGCTGAAATTAAACTAGCTATGTAAATCTCAAAATTCTTCACAATGCACAGCCCCACTGTCCACCCAGTTCTCTCTTACTTCCTTTTTTTTTTTCCCTTTCATGTAACACTTCTTGGCTACAGCTTTTGTTTGATAGCATAATTTTTTTACTATGTGGAACATGATCATCACTCAGTTTGGACTTACATCTATATCCGCTGAATGTCATTCTGATACCTTAAATACTGTATGGAAACAATATTAGGTTTAATAAAGAATTTCTAGAGATGGTCTATCAAAACACAATGCAGACTAAAGAAAATATTTATGGCATATGGACTCCTTATCACCTGTTTAATACAATAAAAGCCATTATGGGGAAAATATATCTAAAATGTTGTAGTAGTATAAAGAGTGAAGTTATTTCTTAATGTGGAAGCAATATTAAATGCAGGGGGGATTTTGTTACAAGAATATATATGCCTGAAAAATATTAAACTTGTGGGAAAAAAAGTTGATTGTTGCCTGCCTAACATTTCAACAGTGTAAATTATCTGTCAGTGCATATCCAGATATTTAGCTAATGCATTCTCCATTAATAAAAAATGCATACCACCAATCCCTACCTTAGGCATCTTTTTATTTCTACAACAAAATAGCATTAAATAAAAAAACATTACTTTTTCTCTCATTGTAGCAATATTATTATAAAATGTTTTCCTGAAAATGCAAAGAAAAGAAAGTTAGCAGTTGATATCTATGCTCATTGCTGCTTTACATATCCTTATCAATTAAGAATTCTGATGGCTATACAAAAGTCTTTTACTCATGAATGACTTGTTATCAAATGCAAACTGCCAAAGCAGTTATCTGCATAATGCTAGTAACATTTCCTTCAGTTTTTGTGCTGTTTCTTGACATTTGGTCTCTATAAGGAAAACGCAGCCTGTAAGGTTTGCCATGAACCTGCAACCACCAAATAATGAAGAAACATATTGAACCGTAAATCAAATATTGGGCAAAAGCCACTTCCTTTTTAACTCTCAGAATTCAAAAATCAACTTATACGGTTAAAACCAGACCTCTGATTCATCCCAGCTACATTTTAATACAATATAACATTGCAAAGGCAGTAATTTCTGCAAGGGATAACTAGATATGAAATACAAGGTATCTTCCTAAACATCTTTTTGAGCTGCTATTTGTGACATGCATACAGATTTCCACTAAACAGAAATATCTTTTCAATATGAAATGGAGATAACAACTTGAAAGACAAATTTCTGATGTATAATTTAAAAGATCCAGTCACCAGCACACCCAAACAAAATCTCTTATCACAAGGTTGTAAAAGGCTAAGAAATGACATGATATCCATTACTGATCTTGCTACGCAATTCAGTTTTCCTAAATTTTTTCTTTATAATTCTTGTTGGCATAAGCTGGGGGAAAAAATCAGAGCAAAGGAAAAGGAAAAAAATTGTGCAGAATTTTAATTACATGGAAATTAACCACAAATGCTTAAATTGTCAATCATCTGAGCAGAAAAGCACAATCATTTTCAATGCCATCTCACAGTGTATGGACATCAGCCATCTGATACTTTGGGAAATTAACAATAACCATTTCAAAAGAGCTTTATAACCCTACTAGTCTAGCACTTGTACTACTTAGAAAAAAAAGTGAATAAATTAATTTTAAACCAAGAAAATTTTTTTAAGTCATTCTTAAATCTGTCAAGTGAAAGCTACTTGGAGCAGTAAATGTTATTTGAATGAATGTTAGACCTACTTTTTGACTTTAGTTTTGCTGAATGTTTGGTGACAGAATTAAATCCTTTTCTTAGTCTCGTTCATCATTTGTTCCCCCTCGGTCCTCCTCTTGACCCATTTTTGGGTTCCAGATCACAGGGTTGTTTAACAGGTCAAATTATTATTTGACAATATCAGTGATTTCTGTGTCCTTTCTTATTGAGGGCAAGATCCCACACTGCACCCTATAGGCACATTTAAGTTCATTGAAGCTGAGCTACTCACAGGAGCACCAGAACTGTTTAGGCCTTGTATATAATCTTTTACTCCTCTTCCATTGAGCATCCAAGATGGACTAACGATTAATACCAAGCTGACCATGTGATCATTTCACAATATCTTCCGTTTATTTAGTTTATCCAGGATAAATAATCCATCCAGTTGCCTTAAAGTGATGTATGTGTCAAGGAAACTTCACAGTCTGACCATTTGGGAGCCACTCTGGCAGTCACCACTAGAGACTGTCACTGCTGGGACCAAAGACTCTCCACAATGGCTGACTCCAGCAAGCCTGATGATGGGTGCCTCATTTGACTGCCTATTCACTCACAGAGTCACACGTGCTGTCCTCCCTGGTTTGGCTCAGTTTCCCATTTTTAAGTATCAAACCGCTGTGTCATCAAATTAATTTAATCATGGTGATACATCTTGAGCTGATGCCTCTGGAGGGAGGAAATCTTGGGGGTTTATACCCTCACAGTCCAAACGTGTGGAAGTCTTGGCTCTTCCTGCTGAGTTCTCATCCCCTGCTGCACATCTGGGTGTCTCTCACCTTGCTGTGACCTGTGCCACAGGTCCGCATGTCCTGTGCTGTGCAAAGGGTCAGTGCCTGTTCACAGCCTCTTGTCTCAGGTCCTGCCATGCAGAGCTCCATCTGCAGTTCCACTGGAGCTATACCCAAAGCTGTCTGCATTGAATATGTTCCTCAAGAATACAGAACTAAAGTCATGAAAAAAGACAACACCTCTGCCATTCTGACCAATGCTAATTATTTTGCCTGTTATGAATTTTCTTCACTTTGTAAGACATTGTATAGTAGCTCATTCTTTCGTGGTTCCCATCTTTCCCATCACAACTTTCTGTGTTAAAGTCCTGTCTGACAGTGAATATGCTGTTTTCAAAATACTTGTTTGAATGCAATCACATTTCTGACAGCAGGGGCTATAAATACTGCACAGACTGAAAAAGGCATAAGAAGACAGGGTGTATTGGATTCATATTCCTGCAAATGTCACAGCACTCCAGGAATTATTAAAGGGAATGTGTCTATATCATAATTTAAGACAGACCACCCAGTTTTTCTAAAGACAGACAGTGTTCCCTTTACTTAAATTACAAGAGTTCTTTTGCACTGGAAAATGAAATTTAGTGTTGGCTTCCACTGAAAGAAATAGCTGTTCCATTGAGCTCAAAATTATTTGAGATTGGATGTAATACTTTCAGTATCAGCTATTCACTTTCATTGAAGTTTAAATCAAAACAGTATTCTCCCCCTTTACTTAAAAAACAATTAAAAGATTGTAAAACACTGTGACTTAGAAGGTCACAACCTCATCATGATTTCAACACTCACACTTTCTAACACCTCTCGTGTACACACATTTTTGCACTGCGAGGACAAGAGTGCATGCTAACAAGCTCCATGAAGCCATATGGAAACAAAACCAAGTATTACTTGTTTAGCACAAAAAAATTTTGTGGAGGATCTAAAAAACCAAAACTAGGAAAAACAATTGCAGAAGATTATCTGGAAATGCCTGGAAAGGTATTGCTTTAATATTTATGTAACATCACAGAATGGCCAGATAGTATCATGAGGAATGGAAATGCTTAAACCACATGATAAACATATTGCATGGTTAAAAAAATTTTTTGAAAGAAGAGAGGGGGAGTTTTTGTGCTTGTGTTTACAAAATAAGGTATAAAATGTGAAGTCTGTGACTAAAGTATGATTATAGTTTAATATTTTTTTCAGTTTATTTCCATTTTTTATTGCAGATTACTTTTCCCATTCAGTAAATACTAATTTTATCCTGGTCTCCAGCCAACAGCTAAGTACTATGCAGACACTTACCCACTGCCCCCAAACACCACACCAATGAGTTATCACATTGCACCGGAGCTTATCTGGCTCTATCGCTTTGGCCTGTAACAGGAGCAGGTCACACCCCAGGAGCAGGATGACCCGAGGTGTGACTAGAGCACTTGCTCTACGGCTTTTTGGCTGTCAGTCTGCGCTCTGAGGAGACAAGGATGAGAGGGAGGTCTTCTGCATGGGATAACAGAGGATTTATTGCTCTGGGGAATCTTGGGGGCAAAAGACAGAAAATGCGAGTGGGCAGCAGCTGAAATAGGGAGGCCGTTCAAAGGGAGGGTACAAAGCATGAGGTAATCAGAGATATCCTGGGGAGGGTAAAAGGCAGGGTTCACAAAATCATCATCCAATGAGGGAGGTAGGGGGGGAAAGTTGGGTCACATGGACTAATCAAGCATCGAAGTTTAGGGGAATTCTGAAGAGGAATTCCAAGCATGCAGTGGGCCAAAGACAGATTGGCAGGAGACTCAGGGTAGATTGACAGCATGGGGTGGGAGGGTCTCCTTTGGACCAAACCATCAACTTAGGTAATAACCAAACATACCATTAACAAGAAACACACTGCAACACTGAGTGTAAATAAAAAAAAGTAAAAAAAAAAAAAGTGTTAAGATAAGAACAGTTGAATAACTGAGAAACCAGGAAACCAGGATTTGATTTAAATGTTTTATTAGGCACAGCTTGTAACTATTGAAATAAGAAAGAAATAGGACTTTGGAATTTCTTTTCCAATTTTTTATTTGTTTTAGCTTGGTTTGGTTTTTTCCATTTTTGTGAAAGTTGACATTCTGAATCAACTTTTTGCAATAGTTTTCTCTACAGAGTAAAAGCTACCAATCTGATTAATTACCTCTTCTATGACACTTTCTGCTCAGGAAACTAATTTATATTGTTCTGCCTATAAGATAGTTGAGAATTTACCACAGCTTATTTTCACACACACACTTTCACACATAAGCGCACACTTATGTGTGTGGTACATGGTAAAAAGTGGTTGAAAGAATCACACAAATTTAACCCTGTAAGGATCTGAATTACATTATAAGAATCTTGGTATCTCTGGAGCCTGAATAATTGCTAAAAATCACTTTACTATCACATGTTAAATATGTTATATAATGCTTATCTAGCTTATTTGTGCTCACTGCTTCACACAAAAGCATATTAAATACTGTGCATACTTATAAATGCTCTTAAAAGTGTAATTTAATTATAAAACTGTATGGTCTTTTCCATTATTAATCGTAAGTATTTATAGCCAGTCTGTGTAGACAGAAAATTTCAATAACATACCCTTCAACATTTTATTACAGAAATTAACTGGGGAATAGATGAGGAAAGGTGGAAGCCATAAGATGTCTTTAGAGAGACAAAGCCACAGCATCAAACACTGGTGAAATTTTCATGAATGCCAGCCCTGAAAAGCCTTAGAACTGTGTAATGATGTCTGCATTGCATCAATGCAGACAACAGATGTCCTACATACGAAGTGTGATGTCATGTCTTTAAAATCAATCAAAGAACAAAGAAGCTCAAAACAAACAGGGAGAGCAAGGTGGGGGACTGATGCTATTGTTTATATTAACATAAATCTGTCCCAGGAAAGGCATAACTTTGATTACTGTCTGTGTGCTGAAGTGGTAGAAAAAATTAAGAAGTTTATCAAAGACTTTACTGTATGACTAGAAAAACTGGAAGACAGATGCTGTACTGATTTGCACACATTAAAAAACACCAGAACTTGGAGTGGCATATGTCACAGTCTCTGCAACTCTACCTGAAGTCCTGCAGGACTATATCCATGTCTCCAACATTATCACAGTCCTCAGAAAAAGTCTTTCTATCAGAGTTCTTAAATACCATGACTACTAATTGATTCTGTGCATCTGGCTTATTCCAAGTGGCTGTTCAGTACAAGTTTTCCTCCACTGGATTTTAATTCTCAAAATATTAGTGGATATAATCTAAATGAATCATCTACCTGCCATATCACGTCTCTCTTAAGATTTCTACCCTGTGACAGAATGAAAGACCCTTGAAGGAGACTCTTTTTCCTACAGCAAGATGACTGGCTTAGGATAAAAGGCCCAAATTTCAAACAGCTTATTTTCACCTTCAAAAGGAACAAGATGCAAGTCTGCTTTGAGAATAACATAATTACCTAACAGATGTTACTGTTTTATGTTACTTTTCATGTGAAGACCCATAATAACTTGAATGACCACTTTTCCCTGGAGAGTAAGGTGATGCAAGACTCAGATATTGCCTTTGCCTATACTCAGCTTTACCAACAATTTTTACTGATAAACAAAATGTACCTGTAGGATTCAGTTCAAGGATAAACAGGTGAATCAATATTCCCATTCAGTCCTTGACTTCTACACTGAAACTAGCTGTAAAAAAGCTTACTAATGTAATTTCCAGAAGAAATGTCTTTTGACAATATCTTGTCCACTGGAAGATCATTTTATTTAGTTTTACAGTGTACAAGTGCTCAGATCCTGGTACCGTGAGACTGGTACCCTTGTGAGGGGAAGCTTGGGCAGCTCTGTACCAGAAATAGTTCCAGAGGACTCCAACACACCTACCCAATTTGATGGCAGGTCCGAGACAGTATTTTATAAAAGGCATAAGAATGTATCACAGCAGAGGATGAGAGAGGAATAAGGGAAACAATATGTAAGAAGCAGCCTCACAGACACCAATAGTGGTTAAGAAGGTGGGAGAGCAGGTAGTCCAGGATCAGAGCAGATTGATTTCCCCAGCAGGCCTGTGGTGAAGCAGACTGTCTCTGTGCACATGGAGAACTGCAATGGAGCTGATATGCACACTGAACCTGTGGAGGATGCCATGCCAGGGCAGGTGAAGATGCCATGAGGGAACCTAGTGGCCCATGGAGAAGAGCCAACACTGGAGCAGGTTTTCTGGTGGGAAAGTACAAAGAGTTGTTGAAGAGCCTTCCTGGACTTTGTTGGATATCACTTGGAAATAGTGCAGCTAAGAATTTGTTACTTTAAGAAAATTCAGCTGATATTGGTCAGGGAATACCAGTGAGTTTGAGTTCTGTCTGTCAAACCGTCTGACAAAAACAACAGATTCAGCAGCTGAACCTCCCTTTCTTGATCAGTGCTAGCAAAACAGAGGTTTCTAAGTATTTCTATATTTTTAACTATGACTAATATTGTACACGGTCTTCTAATTTTTCTTAATTTCTCCAATACTTTAACTGCTGTGGTGACAGCAAATCTTGACCAAAAGTTAATTGCCTCACATATCACTGCCTCATCTCATAAATATCCTAAATTAAGTCTCTGAACATTCCAAATATGATGCTATTCTTTCCTAGGAAAGAACAATTACAATTACGATTGTTACAGGAACAATTAAAGATATTTTCCATGGAAGAGAACCATATTTACCAGATGCACGTATCTTTTAGTATTAGGATATATCAACCAATCCTCGTTTCCTAAAAATCTTACATGATACTACTGAAAATGAGCTCCAAAAACTCTCTAATGCATCAGCCATCAATATCTGAATACTTGGTAACAAAAAGATACACCCAAATTCCATGGAAAAAAAAAAAAAATTTTCTTAGAAAAAGCATCTATCCTGCCACTAGAGATGGCAATACGATGTGGACTGAAATCCACTGATCCATTTTTCTAATCATAGTTACTCTGCACCCAGACAGTGACTCTGAGGCAAAAGTGGACCCAATATTTCCCGTACTGACTCTATGTCAACTTTGGCAGAGAAAGTCTGGGAAAACAAGGTCTTTTTCCTGTAAATATGAACACATCCACTGCTTCAGAGGAAATCCACGTAAGATCTAGACCTTTCCAGTACTAATGGACCATACATGCAACCTACCTTCAAGAGTAACGTCCCACATTGAATTATATGTAAGCAGAGTTCTGCCAGCACTTTCCTTTCCTGGGATGGACAAACATAAGAGGACCCTAAGTGTGTTCTGCCATATTGTAATTACTTTTTATAAGTTAATGGCACAATTTTTAACTTAGGAACAAACAGTGGTGTCAAAGAGTTATCACAACAGCAGTAAATAACTAGACTAAAAAAATAACTTGCCACAGAAGGTAAGTGATATTAAAAAAAAACAAATAACCTTAAAGGCTTAAAGAAATGCATACAGATCAGAAGTTTAAAGGAATCTTTTTTAGACTAGATTCAATATATTTACTATGGCATTTCTTGGTCAGTTCTGCTTTAAAACACAGAATACCACACAGAAACAATGTTAGATTTAGTAGCATTCCTAAACTGTTGGATCCTTTGCTCTTTTTTTTGTAGTAGATTTCTGCCAGCAGAACACTGACTACCACAAAGACATCTGAATATGTCCCTTGAAAAAGAACTGTTTAATTCCCAGAATTTTTATTACCTCATAATCAGTTAAAAGGACTCTAAATGTCTTTGATGGAAAGGTCAAAAGCTTGCCTGAAAATATGAAGTGGCAGTGGCATCATGCTGTGTTTGCTACATGACTCACTTCACTTTTTGTTTAGTCAGAAACTACACTTACTTCTGTGTGCTACCAGAATTGTTTGTGTAATACAGTTGATCTGTTGTTGTCCGCAAGTGTTGTCTGACTTAAGGACACCTGGCACATAATAGCTAATGTGCATAGTATCAAAACCCTCCAAGCTTTCAATGCAGAGGGACTATGTGCAAATGTCCAGTAATGGGTCCTGGACTATGCTAACTCTTGAAGTGTAGCCTCAAGTACCTATAAAAATGCTGATCAGTAAAGCAAAACACATGACGTACCAGCAGTTTAGAAGTATAAGCACATGATTTTTGGTAACAGCAGATTTTCTTTGCCATTGCTCTCTTTGAGAGGATGGATGTCGCTGTAGCAAAGAAACTCAAATGTCTTTCTGCTCTACAACAAATTTCTCTCAAGTGCCAAGGAAAAACATAGAAAAAGAGTGAGGATATCCTTTGATGTTAAACTGAAACACAAAGATGGAAGGAGCATTTATATTGGACAAACCGAGTTGGTTTTGTTCTGATTATTATCCAACATGTTAAAAGCAGATTTTATCCATATCAAAACTGGTGGGGGTAGGAGTTGTTGTTGCTGCTGTTGTTGTTGTTGTTATTGTTATTATTATTTTGAATAGAAGAGGCATCAAAACTAGTGATTAGTTTTTAAATGTTTTCATTTCTACACACATGTATTTTGCAATAACAAAACAAATCTGTAATTAAAAAATCTCATCCAGCATAGTAGGACTCAGAGGAAAAAATGAAAGTGAAATATAATGTCATCCATTAAACAGTTTATGAGTACTACGCTAACATGCTTCTGTGCAATGTGTTTATGTGGAGAAATGTGCCAAGGGATTACCTCTGTAATACAAAGTACCTGATATAAGTTTCTCAAAATCTGTGTTAAAGAAGAAAACAGCCACTCTTATTCTAAAATATGAGCAAAAATATCCTTTGCAGGATAAACAAGGATGCCAGAGGGACCTAGAAACTCTTAAAACAACAAGCTGTGCAGCATCTCCCCATCCTCAGGCAGAACAAAATCCAAAGTAAAGAAATGCACCAACATGTAATGGAGAAATAAAGCTTTATAGACAGCAGCAAAACTCAGAATCAGTGTGTCACCTAACTATCAGCCACAACAAGAAATGAAGGGACCAATCGCAGATTTGATTTAATGTCCTTGCTTCAGTGTTTCGCTCTGACTGAAACCTGAGAAATGGTATGTTAAGCTTCTTCAAAAAAATAATAGAGACATGCATCTCAGAAATCAGTATAGGAAGTAGCAAAAGTACTTCAGCTTAGTGCTATTTTTCAAACAACAAAAAAAAAAAAGGTATGAATGGCACTTTTGAAATAACTCACAGCATGTATCCTCAATGTAACCTCCCTATCAGCATTGTTTACAAGGTTTTAGTGGAATTCCTTTACTCAGTTCTGAATCTTTGTACTACTATGCTTTGCAAGATACTGCTACAGTTCAATTCAGTTGCACAGTGACAGTAAAATATTTTCAAATCATAGAAAATTTGGGGAGTTAGAAAGAAAGTTAGGCTTGGCAAGCCCTGGGAAAATGTTAAAGGCAGGCCCTGGGAAATGTTAGGCCTTGTGCTTGCTAGATCATGTGAAACTGCTCCTGTGTAGTCAGTATATGATAAATGATACAATTGTTAGATGTGATTAGATATAATTATTGTTTAAAGAATCATGAGAAACTATGTTAGGGGGTTTGAGGGGGATCACGAGAAATCCATGCTTGGGTCAAATCAATGCATACAATAAAACAACGTAAGTTTAATAATTAATATGTAAATTACATAATGATAGAATATAAAATATGTTCAGCTCGAAACCAAGTCGGGTCAGATTTGGGTATGTGTACCCCTGATGCCCAGAGCTCTTTAGTAAAAGCACCTTCATATAGTCATTCTGTGATTATGTGTTCCTGAATGCTAACAGCAGTAATTTCAACACAATGAAAAGCAGCTCAGGTTAGGTTCAGGGAAAGAACTAAACACATTTAGCACAGGTTCCACAACACCTAACTTGCAAGCCCGCTGGCTTAAAGCAAAATCCATGACATTGTATTAAGTTTCTGCACCCTCTTTACAGTACATAAGACATCAAGTGTCCCAAAATTAAATCCAAAATTGCAAACACTTTTTCTAGGGTGACAAAACAATCATGTCAATACATTGAAAAGTAATGTGTCTAAACAACTAACACATAAGAAAATATGGATGCCAAAATTTCTTAGATCCCAGATTTTCCAATTTCAGAATGTCTTCATCCACTGTAAGCAACCTGCAAAATGTGCCTATCTCTATTATCCACAGAACTTTAAAAATCCTGTGGACACTGACATACTTTCAAATATTTTAGTGGTTGTGACACTTATAGGAACTTTAAATATCAGAGTTTCTCATAAGAAGAGAGAAAGCTTCTTATTTGATAACCAAATTACAGAGATTATATGAAAGGAAGCACCAACACTACTGTTTATTGTTTTGGCGAGCATTTAAAACACATTATGCTTATATGCTCGCTATAAGCATAATGTCTGAGGAGTTGAATGTTGACAGAACGTACATACATTCTACAAAGCAAAATGTTTAATCCCATAATTGCCATCCCAAAGGAGAATTTCCCTTGTCTAGATGGGGAGATCCTACAACGAAATTAAAAGCCAAAAGCAGTAAGGTATTATTTTAACACAGAGTTACAGGTGTTTATAATTTTCTCCTGTCTTCTCTTTGTTACTGCAAAATTTGTTCATTTATGACACATACAAATATGTAAATAGATAGTCAACTGCAACTGGAAATTATCTGCTTCAAAAGTATAAAATACACTTTGTGTCTTTATTTTTCTGTTAGTTAAAATAAATATATGCACTAATTCATAACTTTGCGTTCAGCATTTTTCAATTGTAAATCTCAAACTTCTGCACTGGGTTCCAATTACTTATTTGTAAATTACATAATAATGCTGCTGAAAAATTAGGATACATAGGGCAGAAGAAGAAACATAATCAGAGCCTGCATGGAGAGCAAACCTCAGGCTTGAGTCTAGCTAAGAGGAAAGAATCTACAGAAGTAAAAAACAGACAATAAGTACACAGAAAGTGAAACTACATTAACTGATTGCTGTTATTAAAATCATAGCTTTAAACGACTTTATAGAATATCTATTTATAATGAAGCCTTCAAGATGAGTAACAAAGCAGAAGTAAAAATGAAAACCAATACATCATCATGAGATGATGCTGTGCACCATTGAATAGCAACACCCTTGGAATATGTGTAATGTAGATTAAAAATTATGTAGACTCACCTCTTGTTTCTGCAAACTGCTTGTCTAGTGGAGAGTAACAGTAGCTAATTAGTGTGAATACAGTTTCACTGGGCAAATCATTCGTCTCACTACAAACTGTCTTGTTGCATGCAAAAAATAGGATTATGTCTCCAATATCCATGACATGTGGACTCAGACTAGTCAAGCTAAACTATGATAGTGAAAGCCGGATGGATTTTGAAGTGTAAAATTTTAAATAATTCATGAGGAAACACCCAGCATCATCTAAAAGGGCAAACTGACAAAAACATACTTCATCTGTTGAAAGAAATTAGGCAAAATGACAATTGTACTGCCATTAAGGCATAGATGCATACCACATGAGCAGGTGAAAATGTGTCTGCAGGAAGACTAATGTCCACCCTGAAATCCTCATATATTCTTCTGGTGTAGATTCTCTCATTACAACTCTCTCACACACAGAAAAAAACAGTCTGAAATACGTATTTGGGTAAATTTAAAGTCGTTTGGAATACAACAGAGAAATATTCACTATCTCTTCAAGTTGTGTTTCAAAGTCGTTTAAGAAATTGTCACAAAAACCACATGAAAAATGCTACAGTAATGGTTGGCAAATCACAGACAAAACCGTCATGGCAGTGTGGTATACAATGTATTTGAATGAAAGAAGTCCTGTTTACTAAAAGCAGCATTGTTATAAATCTCCTTCCCCTTCCCCTTCCCCTTCCCCTTCCCCTTCCCCTTCCCCTTCCCCTTCCCTTTCCCTTTCCCTTTCCCTTTCCCTTTCCCTTTCCCTTTCCCTTTCCCTTTCCCTTTCCCTTTCCCTTTCCCTTCCCTTCCCTTCCCTTCCCTTCCCTTCCCTTCCCTTCCCTTCCCTTCCCTTCCCTTCCCTTCCCTTCCCTTCCCTTCCCTTCCCTTCCCTTCCCTTCCCTTCCCTTCCCTTCCCGCACCTTCCCTTCCCTTCCCTTCCCTTCCCTTCCCTTCCCGCACCTTCCCTTCCCGCACCTTCCCTTCCCGCACCTTCCCTTCCCGCACCTTCCCTTCCCGCACCTTCCCTTCCCGCACCTTCCCGCACCTTCCCTTCCCGCACCTTCCCGCACCTTCCCGCACCTTCCCGCACCTTCCCTTCCCTTCCCTTCCCTTCCCTTCCCTTCCCTTCCCTTCCCTTCCCTTCCCTTCCCTTCCCTTCCCTTCCCTTCCCTTCCCTTCCCTTCCCTTCCCTTCCCTTCCCTTCCCTTCCCTTCCCTTCCCTTCCCTTCCCTTCCCTTCCCTTCCCTTCCCTTCCCTTCCCTTCCCTTCCCTTCCCTTCCCTTCCCTTCCCTTCCCGCACCTTCCCGCACCTTCCCGCACCTTCCCGCACCTTCCCTTCCCGCACCTTCCCGCACCTTCCCGCACCTTCCCGCACCTTCCCGCACCTTCCCGCACCTTCCCGCACCTTCCCGCACCTTCCCGCACCTTCCCGCACCTTCCCTTCCCGCACCTTCCCTTCCCGCACCTTCCCGCACCTTCCCGCACCTTCCCGCACCTTCCCACACTTTCCCTTCCCTTCCCGCACTTTCCCTTCCCTTCCCTTCCCTTCCCTTCCCTTCCCTTCCCTTCCCTTCCCTTCCCTTCCCTTCCCTTCCCTTCCCTTCCCTTCCCTTCCCTTCCCTTCCCTTCCCTTCCCTTCCCTTCCCTTCCCTTCCCTTCCCTTCCCTTCCCTTCCCTTCCCTTCCCTTCCCTTCCCTTCCCTTCCCTTCCCTTCCCTTCCCTTCCCTTCCCTTCCCTTCCCTTCCCTTCCCTTCCCTTCCCTTCCCTTCCCGCACCTTCCCTTCCCTTCCCTTCCCTTCCCTTCCCTTCCCTTCCCTTCCCTTCCCTTCCCGCACCTTCCCGCACCTTCCCGCACCTTCCCTTCCCGCACCTTCCCTTCCCTTCCCTTCCCGCACCTTCCCGCACCTTCCCGCACCTTCCCTTCCCGCACCTTCCCTTCCCTTCCCGCACCTTCCCTTCCCTTCCCGCACCTTCCCTTCCCGCACCTTCCCTTCCCGCACCTTCCCTTCCCTTCCCGCACCTTCCCTTCCCGCACCTTCCCTTCCCGCACCTTCCCTTCCCGCACCTTCCCTTCCCGCACCTTCCCGCACCTTCCCGCACCTTCCCGCACCTTCCCGCACCTTCCCGCACCTTCCCTTCCCGCACCTTCCCGCACCTTCCCGCACCTTCCCGCACCTTCCCTTCCCGCACCTTCCCGCACCTTCCCGCACCTTCCCTTCCCGCACCTTCCCTTCCCGCACCTTCCCTTCCCGCACCTTCCCTTCCCTTCCCACACACCACACCACACCACACCACACCACACCACACCACACCACACCACACCACACCACACCACACCACACCACACCACACCACACCACACCACACCACACCACACCTTCCCGCACCTTCCCACACCTTCCCTTCCTGCACCTTCCCTTCCCGCACCTTCCCTTCCCTCACCTTCCCTCACCTTCCCCCACCTTCTCTTCCCGCACCTTCCCGCACCTTCCCCTAACCCTTCCCTTAGCCCTTCCCCTAATCCTTGCCCTTCCTCTTCCCCCTGCCTCTCCCCAAAAATTGAGTTGTGGCATTTTTACCTTTCTTCTTTTTACTTTCCTGACTGTGACTACATAATTGCTGCTGTCTATAAAGCACTTTCAGCATTGTGAAAGTGGGTAACACACAGGCCAGGAGCAGATGCTAACCCAGGGAGGTTAGCTAATCAATAATTTGTTTCTATACACCCATTTGATTCCTCCAGTGTGAGGGATATGCAGTTTTGCATTGCTGGAGAAATCACCAGGCAGTTTTGTAGTGGTAGTTTTTTAAGCAGCAGATGAGAAAACCCTTGGGAGACTTGCACACTCTGGGAGAACAGCTTGTACTTGGCCAGCTGCACAAAGAAGAGCAAGTGGAAGAAAAGAGCAAAGATTAATTCTGTTATGATAGATTGGTTACTCTAAAATCCTTAGGTACATTCAGTACTAAAGGCTGAAATTTATATAATAAGAAAAATTTGAGTTTTCATGACATGTGTACCACATCTCAGATACACAAACAAAAAAGACCATTACATCATACATTAGGCATAAACAGCAAGGTTTTGGTATTGGCAAGGAGTGGCGGTGCAGAGGTAGCCTCTGGGAAGAGGCTGGGGCTGCTCTGTCCTGGACACAGCCAATTCCAGCTGGCTGCAATAGATCTACTGCAGGGCCAAAGTGGTGGTGCCTCTCTGAAAGTGAGACAGAGGGAAAAGATCATGGACAGGCAGAGAAGGGGGGAAGATCTAGAAACAGTATGTCAGAAAAAAAAAGAAAGGGAGGATGTAATTCATCACAGAGATGAGATTTTCCTATAGTTCATGGAGCAGACAATGGTAGAATAGGTTTCCGGAAGTAACCCACCCTGGAGCAGGGAAAATGTATGAGGAGCAGCAGCAGAGACAAACTGCCACCTCCAGAATACATCCTCATCTTCAACCCCCTCTGCTGCGCCGTGAGAGGAGATGGGTAGAGGTGTTGGGAATGAAGGAGTGAAATTGAATATGTAAAAAGGGGGGTGCAATATGTTAAAATTTGTCTTCTTATTTCCCACTACCTGAATCTGTTGAATTGTGACTACAGTGAAGTAATTCTTTGCAAGTCAAGTCTGGTTTGCCTGTGCCAATAATTGTTAAATGATCCCTCTGTCTTTATCTCAATTTGTAATTTTTCTCATCCTAGTTTCTCCTCCCATCTCACAGAAGGGAAAGTGAGACAGAGGTTGGGTGCATGGCCCCTAATCTGACCTAACTCTCCACACATCCAAAGACTGAAACACAGGCTGAGGTTTGGGGTCTTGTCATGTGTCTGAGACAGTAAGTCTGGGCAAAGACCTCAGAAACTTGGCTGCAAGCCAATGAATTACTAGCTGCATTTTAAGCTAACCTTAAAAAAAGAAGCCTCTGCATCCTTCTTTATCAGTAATCATGATAATTGCTAGGCTTATTTTTAGCTATTTATTATGACACCATTAGCGCTTAGCCTCTTGATACTTAGTTCCAATATATGTGTGTTCCACTATATGTGTACATAATGGCTACATTTTTCATTTATTTGTCTTTCTTTCCTAAACTCATTAACAGTGCATTAAGATAGATACACTTTATTGACAGACACACATTCAAAACACATTTCTACCAGGCACACCCTTGCGCTTTACCTTATGCACACTATTGAAATTCAAGGTATTAATAAGAATATGTTTACAATTAAGGGGTGAGGTAACTAATCCAAAAAGATGGGAGAAGTACTGAGAGTAAGGACAATATGGATCTGACATACTCAGGAGAAGCATTTTTTGTATTGATTTCTTGCTGTAGCACTTTCCCTCTACTTACTCTATTAAACAGTAGCCAGCAATTTCTGTGTGTTTTTCAAACTACCTTCACAGCCAGAAAGTATCTCACTGTCGCCCTGAAAACTCAGCTTCTGAGCTTGCTAACATAGTTTTCTAAAGACTTTCCCAGGACAGTAACTGTAAACATAGATATGTGTACATTCTTTCTGTTACACATCTTGTGATGGACATCTCTCATGGCCAGTGCAGTGGGAAAGTGTTATCCTGACCATCCAATCCCTGGCTGTGGTCAGAAGCCTATACATCCTGGGAGGAAAAATAAATTCTCTCTTCTTTTCACCACACCTCGACCTGTGTTCGTGTGATCTATTCATCTTCAGCAGCAACATCTGGTGAACCCCGACGTGTGTTGTAGGTGACGGTTACATGGTACTGTCTAGCCTGTGGCTGTGGCTGGTTTTGGGCTCTCTCCTATGGAGGGCCTGGTTATGGAACTATGGCGTGCGGTGCTTGATCAGAGAGGGATTGACGTTTCGAATGCTGACTTTCAGCGATTGTGTGAGTATGGGAGAAAGAGAGGTTTTTCCCTGTGGTTGAGGCCATTTCTTCGCAGTCAGCTTGGGATGCTTTAGGTGATTCCCTGCTCGAGGCTCTGCTGCTCGATTATGAGCCCCGGCTGGTCTGGTTGCTGGCGATTTGGCGGCGGTGCATCCACATTTTGTGTAGTTGCTCGCCCTCTTCTGCAGGTTCTGTGGCCGCTCTCTCTGATCTGGATGAGAGAGGTGACTCTGATTCCAGCTGTGGGAGCGAGGCGGAGCTCTCCCTCTCCCCCGGTGTTGCTGAGCTGGTGGATGTGGCCCTGCCTCACCCAGCACCCCAGCGGCGTCAGTCTGGGGCAGGGTTGGATTCCGGCCGGCGGGCTGTCAGAGGCACTGCGGAACGGGGGGATGTAACTCCGCTGCGTCCGGCACCCCGGCGGCATCAGGCTGGGGTGGGGTCACCTCCTTGGTGTGCTTTCCCGGCACAGGCCAATGGGGGGCCGCCTGAGCAGGGGGCGGCATCACACCTGGGAGCGATATCAGGGACGGTCCCCTCTCCCCACTGTGGCTGGGCTGTGTCGTATCCCGCTGTGGAGGATGGGGCAAGCCTGGGCTCTGTGGCCATGCATGCGCACATTGCCCCAAAGGGGGGCTGGCCGGTACCAACTCCTGGCTTTTGCGCTCCCGACGGGATGTTGTTAGGGGCGCTTCCAAGCGTTGTCCCTCCCGCATCAGATCTGTGTGGCGTGGGGACAGGTGCGGCACATTGTGCAGACACCGGGCCAGCTGCCAGCTCCGGGGTGCGGGTTTCTCCTCCTGCGAGCCCAGGACGGGCCCTGGTGGTGGAGCGGGATGGTGCCGCATCTCCATGGGCTACGCCCCAAGTGGTGCTGCGTTCCCCCCCGGCACTGGAGGCAGGTCGTGTTGCACCAGGTTCACCTCGCCTCGCCTTGTGTTCTTGGGCATTGCCCAAGCCTGTGGCTGGAGGCAGTCCTCCCCCGTCGCCTCCTGCGGCCCAGGCGGACCAAGGTCCTGCACTGTTGGTTCGGGTAGTGATGCCGCGGGGAAGAAGCGGTGGCCTCCATGGGGAAAGGGTCCCGGGCTGCTAGAACTTCTTCGGCTACCCGGTGGACCTTGCCTCCCTGCCAGATGACTGTGTGGCCGAGGCGTCCGAACGTCTTTTGGGGCGCTGTGAGGGCTAAGGTTGATGAGGTTGATGACAGCCCCCTAGACAGTGAGGATGGCTCCTCGGACTCCACTGGTGTTATGGTGACTGTAGCGCCGGATGCTGTTGTGGGGTCTTCCAGCCCGGTGCCTTGTCCTGTCTCAGGGCACTCTCCGAGACGGGAAGTGGCAAGTGAGGCCACTCCTCTGGGGGAATATCAGGCATTCCCTGTGCTTCAGGATGCGACTCTGAGGACTCATCAGCTGTTATCCTGGAAGGCTTTGACAGATCTCCATGAGATGGCTGAAAAACATGGCCTTGGGTTGAATGAGGTTATGCAGACTCTTCAGGGCCTTGCAGGAGGTGTACTGGTACCTTATGACATTCAGAATATAGCCCATGTTGTCTTTCAGCCGGTGGAGTATGGCATTTTTGAGGGGCTATGGACTGAGATAGCTTGTCAAGTAGTGCAGCAGAATACTGCCTTGGGTCAGCGGGATCCCAGGCGGGTGATCAGCTCTGATGTTCTGCTGGGTAAGGACGGCTTTGCTGACGTTAATAGGCAGGTTGGCCTTGAGCCTCTTGTACTTGAGCAGTGCAAGGAGACCGGCATGGCGGCGTTGGTGTGAGCCTTAGAACTGGCCGCCCCCAAGGAGCCTTTTGTGACTATTGTCCAGTGAGATGACAAGACTTTTCTGCATTTTGCGAATTGGCTGACTGCTTCTGTGGAGCGGCAAGTGCAGGATAGTATGGCAAGGCAGGTGATGCTTAAGACTCTCACAAAGACTAATGGTAATGCCGCGTGTCAGAGGGTCATTAGTGTGATGCCCAGTGATCCTTCCCTGCCACAGATGGCGCGAGCCTGTGTAGAGGCCGGTGTCAATGCTGGAGAGACCCCTACTGTGGCTGCTGCGCAGTGGCCACCTTGGGTGAAGCCGCCGGGTGGGCAGCAACAATGGGGGACAGCTCAGGTTAGCAAGAAGCAGAAAAAGAAGGCGCAGGGAGCCTTGGCTCCTCTGTATTACTGTGCCCGGTGTGGTAGGGCGAATCATGGGGCAGATGTGTGCAGGGCGACGGTCCATGTCAATGGTAAATCTCTGTCGGGCTCGGGAAACGAGAGGTCGAGCACAATGGGGAGACGCGCTCAGACACAAGTCTCTCTTCACACTCCAGAGACAATGGAGGTCTGCTCAGCCAGCTTGTAGCTAGCACCTCTGGCTCTGCAGGCCTTGATGTCTGCACGGCAGACACGGTTGTCTTGGACTCTTGTAGGATGTGCAGGGTTCTTTTGGATGCCTTGGGCCCAGTGGGGGAGGCCATGAGTGCTCTCCTTTTTGGGAGATCTAGTGCCACTGCTCAGGGCATCATTGTGCACCTGGGAATTATCGGTTCGGACTTCACGGGGTGGATTTATGCCACGGTTTCCACACTAAGCCCCCCCTGTTAGTATCCCTGCGGTAACCAGACTTGCTCAACTTGTGCCCTTTAAGTCTTGTGTTCACAGAGCAGAAGATCAGCTGTGGGGAGATGGCGGCTTTGGATCCACGGGGCCACCTCAGGTTCACTGGACTGCTGTTCTGGCGGCCAAGGATCGTCCTGAGTGGCTCTGCACCCTGTCCAACCCTGGTGAGACACCGTCAGAAGTCAGTCTTTGCGGGCTTCTTGACACTGGCACAGACGTCACGATCATCAGGTTTGCCGACTGGCCCCCGGAATGGCCCTTGGACCTGGTGCAGACGTCAGTTGTGGGGTTGGCAGGAGCAGCACAATGCTACATGAGCCGAAGGCCTGTGTTCGTCATGAACCCCGAGGGGGACACGGCCATGGTTTGGCCGTGTGTCACGAAAGACTCCCGGTTAACACTCTGGGGGAGGGACGTTCTGGCTGCATGGGGGGTGCATACGGGGATGGATTTTTGATGGGGGCCACTGTGTTGGAGGGTGCAGACTGTCCTACGCCTCCCATACGTTGGTTGGTGGAGAAACCCGTTTAGGAAAATCAGTGGCCCCTCTCTCATGATAAATTAGTCGCCCTCTGTGAATTAGTGCAGGAACAGTTGGACCAGGGTCATCTGGAGCCTTCGACCAGTCCCTGGAACACTCCTGTTTTCTGCATCAAGAAGAAGTCTGGGAAATGGAGGTTGCTACAAGACCTCCAGAAAGTTAATGCTGTGATGGAAAGCATGGGGACGTTGCAGGTTGGAATGCCATCACCCACCATGCTTCCTGCTGATTGGCCAGTTCTCATTGTGGATCTGAAGGATTGTTTTTTTACAATTCTTTTGCATCCCGATGACAGACCGAAATTTGCCTTCTCAGTGCCAGCTATCAATAATGCTGAGCCTGCACAGAGATATCAATGGAGGGTTTTACGGCAAGGCATGCAAAATTCACTGGCCATTTGCCAATGGTATGTGGCTCAAGCCCTGTCTGGAGTTTGCGAGCAGTTTCCTAATGCTCATATTTATCATATGGATGACGTCTTGGTGGCTGCGCCCACCCAGGATGACCTGCTGAAGATACAGCCTCAGCTGTACACTGCCTTGCATTCTCATGGGCTGCAAGTGGCTCCAGAAAAGGTTCAGCAACAGCCTCCTTGGAAGTACTTAGGGGTGAAAATTTTGGAACGGACAGTCCAACATCAGGAGGTGGAATTTGTACATTCGGTGAAGACACTGAATGATGTTCAGAAATTGGTGGGTGTCACAATTGTCCCCCTTGTTTGGTCTATTGAAGGGGGACTCTGATTTAAAGTCACCTCGGACACTGACCCAGAGGCACAACAGGTGCTGGAAGAGGTTCAGCGAGCGGTTTCCACTCGTCAGGTTCATCGCATTGATCCTTCCATTGATGTCACTGTGTTCATTGTTACTCCAGATTTGCATCCTGCGGTTATCGTTGGCCAGTGGAATGATGAGTGGTCTGATCCCTTGCGTGTCCTAGAATGGGTTTTCCTCCCCATCAGCCGCAGAAGACGGTGACTGCAATGTTTGAGCTGATAGCTCGTTTGATAATTAAATGCTGACAATGGTGTTTACAATTGATGGGTGCAGATCCTGCAAAGATTGTGCTCCCGGTACCATGGGAAGACTTTGACTGGACCTTTGCAAACAGTATTTCCATGCAAAGTGCTCTGGAGAATTTTTCTGAGCAGATCACTTACCATCTGCCCAGTCATAAGTTGCTGCAAGTGGCAAACTTCACAAAACTTTCTTTGCGGCCCAAACATAGTCAGGAGCCTGTGCAATGACCCACTGTCTTTACTGATGGTTCAGGGAGGACTGGAAAGGCCATTGCTACCTGGAAGGAAGGATCTGAGTGGCAAGTTTTGGAGAGTCATGAGACTGGGTCAGCCCAGTTGGTGGAATTATGGGCTGCTCTCATGGCGTTTCAGAAGTTTTCCCTGGAACCTTTCAATTTGGTCACGGATTCCGCCTATGCGGCCGGTATAGCCCAGCGGTTGGGTCATTCAGTTTTGAAGGAAGTCAGTAATCCTGCCTTGTTTCATTTACTGAAGGCCCTGTGGAGAGCCATTCAGGCCTGGGAACATCCAGATTACGTTCTGCATGTGCGGAGTCATTCCAGTTTGCCAGGGTTCATTGCAGAAGGTAACACGAGGGCTGACAAGTTGGCTAACCCTGTGTGGGTTGCACCTCAGCCTGATATGCTCAGCCACGCCAAGGCGTCGCATGGATTCTTCCATCAGAATGCACATACTTTGCAGAAACAGTGCAAACAGAAACAGCTGATGTCAGCTGAGGCCCATGACATCGTTGAGTCTTGTGACGATTGTCATGCACTTGCTGCATCTTTGCCAGCAGGGGTAAACCCCAGGGGCCTTTGGGCCTTGGAGCTTTGGCAGTCAGATGTCACTCAGGTTGCCAAGTTCGGCCGGCTTCGGTATGTGCATATCAGAGTGGACACTTTCTCCTCTGCCATGTGGGCTTCTGCTCACATGGGAGAAAAAAACCTGCGATGTCATTGCCCACTGGAGGCAGGTCTTTGCTGTTTTGGACATGCCTTCTGCTGTAAAGAGTGATAATGGTCCTGCTTATGCCTCTCAGGAGGTGCAGGAGTTCCTGCAGTTGTGGGGTGGGTCACACAAGTTTGGTATCCCTCATTCTCCGACAGGTCAGGCTATTGTAGAGCGTGCTTATGGTATGCTAAGGCAAGTTCTGCAGAAGCAGAAACTGAGAATGCAGGGCAAGACCCCACACAGTCAGCTGGGAAAAGCTTTATATACCCTCAATCACCTCACGGTGCTGTAGAACTCCAGTAACCCGGTCATGTTGAATCATCACCTTTCTTTGTGGGCTTTGGATGAGACGCCTCAGCCTCAGGCAAAGGTTGGAGTGAGGAATCTAGTTACAAAACAGTGGGAGGGTCCCTATGACCTCATTGCTTTGGGGCGAGGGTATGCTTGTGTATCCACAGATACTGGGGTATGCTGGGTATCTGCGAAGCGTGTTCGTCCTGACCTGCAACCACAGAGGCAGCATTTGATCGGTGAGCAGGCTGGAGGCTGTGACCAAATTGGAAGTCATTGGATGGGTGGGCCAACGGATGAGGACTCAGATGCAGATGACGTGGGTGCTCACCCCGATGGCCCATCCACAAGCAGGTGTTGATGCTGGACAACTGTTCCATTTATTTTTTGAGTTTTGTTGTTTTTTTGGTTTTTTGGGTTTTTTTGTAATAACAAAAGGGTGAGATATCACCCTGAAATTACAGCCTTCTGATTGTATGGAGTATTGTATTTTCCTATTATTTATCCTTTTTGATTGTTTATAATGTTGCTAGTTTCTTTGTTAATTTTTCTTTTTTCTTTTCTTTTTGTTAAACCAAAAAAGGGTGAGATGTCGCCCTGAAAACTCAGCTTCTGAGCTTGCTAACATAGTTTTCTAAAGACTTTCCCAGGACAGTAACTGTAAACACAGATATGTGTACATTCTTTCTGTTACATGTCTTGTGATGGGCATCTCTCATGGCCAGTGCAGTGAGAAAATGTTATCCTGACCATCCAATCCCTGGCTGTGGTCAGAAGCCTATAAATCCTGGGGGGAAAAATAAACTCTCTCTTCCTTTCACCACACCTCGACCTGTGTCCATGTGATCTATTCATCTTCAGCGGCAACATCTTACCATGTTAGAAATACATCTTACATCTCTCCAAGTACACTGACACCCAAAATTTGTTGTTTCAGAAAGGGTACATGAGCAGGACACACTAAGATGGCTAGGATTCAATAAGATATGACAGTTTTTGCATTGCAAATGAATTTATGACACTTGTTAATGGTTCAGTGAACTTCCAGGGATTTCTCTTTTCCTTAATTACCTGAGGCTGAACTTCCCTGAGAAGACTAAGAAGTTCAGAATGGACATTCTTGTGAATATCAGAGAAAATGCCATCCTCTTCCCTATGATATAAATATTGATACTGAAGAGCCCAGAGGTGGGAAAAATCTCAGTTGTGATAGGTAACAAAATGACTGCAGTAAAAAGGACTATATGTCAAGTTGAGGTAAAAGAACTCACATGCTGAACAAAAGGATATCCATTTTCATGATGGGAAGTTTCAAGAAAGTAAGAGAAATTCAGCATGTCTGGTGTTTTACCCTAGAGCAACCCACCCTGAGCACCTTCAGTAAACACAAGATGACAAGAAAACTAAACACATAGATCCATCGTACCAGACATTTTCAAGGCAATCAAACCACATATCTGAAAGACTATATTACAATCCCACTACTTTAATAAAAACAAGAACCTGATATAAAGCTCACTGTGGACTGTGTAACTGCTTCAGGAATTAATGGCTCTGAAGATTCACAAGTTTTGAAAAAGAATCTCCACTGTCAAAATCAAGTACCTGGAGGTGACAATATAATCCTTAAAATTAGCTTGTCATTTTATCTCTGGGCATGCTTTCAAATATACTACATATAATTGATCTTATCAGCTAAAAAGAACATTTTCTTATATTTCATCACAGTTTCTTGCTGAAGTATGCAGAAGAATGCCAAGTGAACCAGCAATACAGCTGACAGATAAGCTAAAATAGCTATGTAAAAATGCAAGTAGGAGATTTCACTACGCAGTGTTCACTTCTTCACAGATCACGGTAGCAGAAAATAAGTAGTTGCCATTTGCATCAGGGAACACTCCACTCAAAATCACAATATTAAGACTGCTTTAATACAGGATATCCCATAAATTCATCATTGTGGGATCTTTCTATCTTATCCTTACAGGTTTAACCTTACACATTTTTATTGTTAGGAAAAAAAAATACCCCGCTTTTAAGTTTTCTAAGAGAGTCTTAATTCCTCCTGCTCAATTTCATCAAAATGAAGAATGTGTTACTCTTTGGCAGGAGCCTTTGCAATATTTGAAGACTTTCAGCTCATGTTCACCATTCTGCTTATCTCTAAAGTAAACATCTTCAGGCTGTTTCATCTTTTCCTGATTGTTAAGGTTTCTTCTTGATTTCTTGAGGGAAGAGCTCAGTTTTTCAGAATGACTTTGAATTTTACTTCATATTCCAGTGTGCTTGTAGCCACTCCTAAACTAGTGATATTGGCAAATTCAATAGATACACTCTTCACAATCTCTTAGAACAGTTTGCAGATTTATCTCTAACCCTGTTGGAATGTTGGGATTCAGTTCTGTTCGTATAATCGTATAGTCCTGAAATAAATTCTCTTGTCTTTGAGAATAGAATTTGGGCTTCAAAGACTAAAAAAGGACAAGTATTTGTGGGAAACAACTAAGTAACAATGGATAGCCCCCTAGAAACTGTAAATTTACTTGGAATGTACACAGATATTAGCTACAAAATGTACGGGTGCCCCCATAAACTCATTTGCTAGATTTTTAAGTGTATATTCTAATATTAAATGTCCTGAGCTATTTTATTAGGTAAAATATAGATCAATATTACTGTCTATTTAATATTTAAAGAAATCTAGCCAGGATAATAATAGCCATTCTCTGATATTTAGTACTTAAAAACTGTCAGCACTTAATAATAAAATCATAGAACAGTTTCTGTTGAAAGGAACCTTAAAGATCATCTGGTCCCAATCACTCAGCCACTAGAACACGATGCTCACATTCCCATCCAACCCGGCCTGGAACACTTCCAGGGATGGGGCATCCACATCTTCCTCAGGCAACCTGTTACTGTGCCTCACCATCCTTAGTCACCTTAACCTCATTACTTCTATTCCATGTAAAACATTATCATGTCTCTGTTCTTTAAAGTAATTATTCAACTATTTGCTAGCTTAAGCACTGATCCTTATTTTCAGTTGTATTGAATGAAAAACAAAAGTATTTATCATTAATGAGGTCAAGAAATACATCTGTCTTAATTAATCTATTTCTTTATCTAAATATGGTCACAACTTGAAAAATCACTGATTTATATATTTATACAATTCGGTTGTTGATGGAAAAATTACTGTTTTCTAAATCACTGGGCATCCAAATTAAGCAGGTTGCTATAAATATGCATGTGGAAAGTTTCACTAGACATTGTTTCCTCAATAAGTATTACCTATTGCGAACAAAATTAAATTCACAGAGAAATGTAAAACCCTGACTGCTGTCAGCTAGAATATCATTTAAATGCTAATAATTAATTTTACATTTAATATTTAATGATAGCAGGACAATGGCCTCCCTTGCGTAGCTGGTGATGCTGTGCCTGACGCACCACAGGACAAGGTTAGCCCTCCTGGCTGCCAGGGCAGATTCAACTCAGATTCAGCTCAACTCAGATTCAACTTGTCATCAACCAGGATCCCCAGATCCCATGCTGTGGTACTGCTTTCCAACACCTCATTCCCCAGTCTGTCCATACATTGAGGGCTGCCCCATTCCAGGTGAAGAATTAGGAACTTTCCCAGGTTAAACTTCATACACTTAGTGATTGCCCCATCCCCTGATTTGTTAAGGTGTCTCTGCAGAGCCTCTCTGCCCTTCAGAATGTCAATAGCTCCTCTCAATATAGTATCATCGGCAAACTTATTATCTTTAATGCCATTAGTATTGTGAAATTAATGCAATTTCATTTCCATTTATAATATTCACTGACATTTTTGTAAAGACCTACTACTTTAAATCTTGGATCAACAAAGCTGTTAAATCCTCTGTATAACTATTAGGACCAAGCAAGATAAAGGAAAACAACACTGACTCAATCTACTAAAAGGTTTCCTTAGTAATATTTCTTCCTTTGAAGAAACTAAAGGAAGAGTGTGTACTTCTTAAATAGGAAAAAAAAAAAAAAAAAAAAAAAAAAAAAGTTGGCAATTTGTTGTTACTGTGAACCAGAATCACTGCAGGCTGTTTGATTGTCCTATGATCCAAATCTACTCTGTAGATGATAAACAAGTACACAAGACGGAAGTCCTTTCTCTCTGCCACAGAGCTCTTTTGGATTGGATTCATACTTCATCAGTTTTCTGAAGTCCACCAATGAGCTTTGATTCTGCATCTCATCATCACTCCCCCTTCAGCATACAATCTGCTTCTGACTTGCCTGTCTCAAACCTACCACTGTAACCCCTCCCAATAAACTATTTAAAGAAATCATGTCAAATAAAGTCCCTAGTCTGCTCCTGACCTCCCAGCAGCACACTTATCTATGTTGCATTAGTGTCAAACACTGGGCATACTGCCCTGGAATCTATAACCCCCTACATGACAGAGGAAATATAACCAACATAACCAACCAAGAACCACAAAAGAATTTTGAGTGGTAGGTACAAGTGACAGACACTGCTACCCCAATGCCACAGTAGTTACCACAGTTTGCTTCCACTCTGCAAAGTTACAAAGTTACATAGGGTGAATTCTTCTACCAGAAACATAAACAACACCACAGAGACCTTTACAATGCAGGCTAGCGTTGAGCTTGACTTTTAAAACAGAAAAAGAACAAAGAGTCCAGGCCTTACAGATGTTAATTGTATGTTGTATTTTAGAGAGAATGGTTGCTGGTCACAAGGACCTACTAACATGGAACAGCCCATATATACACTACCAAACTTTGTCTCTCAAAGCAACAAATCCAGTTGGAAACAGACCTATAAAAAGTACACCTCAGTCTTTTTACTTAGTTTTGTGGTTTGAACCAAGCTGGAATTTAAGCCCCATGCAGCCACTCCCCTTCCCTCACCCCCTCAGTGACACAGATAAAGGGCAGAATTTACAGGTTAACAATTAACTGAAACAAACAGTAGCATCAACAATATATGAGAGAGTGGTCACATGCAAAATGCCTACTGACTCTGAAACAATGTGACAGGACCACAACTGGCACCTCCACACCACTCTGTTCATCATTTGCTCCTCCAAAAAAGAAACAAAATGCTCATTGTGCACCGCCTTTCTCTTCCACCTGAAGTCATGTCCCCTTCTTCTCAGAGAACTCCTCTTCCACTTCCTATTTCTCCACCTCATAGATGATGCACACGGTACAGAAGAACAACCCAGACACACCACACAGCTCCAGGCTCCAGCTCCTCTCTTCTGCAGTGAAAAATTAATCCTGTCCTTGGCGTAAACTAGGATACTCAGACACACATCTCTTCAGCACCATATGTGTCAAATTCCCCTCAGCTTTTCATAAAAGTCACGCATTAGTATACCTTACTTGCAATTAACAACATGCTCCATGCCACATCTTATCAAGGCTTGTCATGTTTGTTTGGTGCACTGTATCAAATACTGCTGCTATACATCAAAAACGTAACTTCACCAAGGCCTTGTTGCTCCTGATTTTCAATTAGATGCCTTGCATTCTCTAGCCTCCTTTGCTATCCTCTTTGCTAGGAACAAAACCTTCATATCCATCGAGGAGATGGGGCTGTGGATGTTTTCTAAAAGAAATTCTCTTATCTGATGCTGTCAGCAATGCAAAAGTCCCTAGGGGAGACTTATTTAAGGCTCTGTTAACAGCCTCCCTCTCCCATAAATCACTATCCATAATGTTTGCTGTTCCAGAAACTCAGATGGTGTCTCCATTGATCAGATCCCAAAACAGAACTACTTCAGAATAAAGAACACAATTTTTACTCTGAGTAAAAGAGACACTTTCAGACACTTTCAAGAGAAAGTATGCTGACACCGCCCGCTCTCCGGCCACTGGTGTTCTGGCTAGCTCTTGGCCGATGGCAGTGCCAGGAGTGTGGAACCACGTGAGGACTATGTCTCCCAGCGCGGAACCTCCAGAGCTCTATGTACACCGGGCTCTGTAGCTCTCAGGGTGTCAGCAGTCGTGGCGAAAGGATCTGAGAAGACTCAGTTTCTTCCAAATTCCCAGGAACGATTTTATTACAAGGGCAAGGGAGCAATGACAAGGGACAGGGCTGGGACTGCAGGGAAGAGGTCTGAGCCAAGACTCCCCGAGCACTTCTGTGCGTTGGGTTATAAGGACAATGGGGGGTCAGAACATCAACCAATGGGAAGATCGCGAGGGAGAAGTTGGGGGAGTGGAATACAATATCAAGGGCCAATGGTAGGGACGCAGGGGAGGAGCGGTAGTTGTACAAGCAGTGGGATATCGAGGAAAGGGTGATGAGCAGGGAAGGGACTAGAACAAAAGGTGGGGTTTACATTGACTGATAGGGCTCGGGGGCAGGATAAAGGTGATGGATGGGGAACACTCTGGAAAAAAGGGGAAGGGCTTACAATGATTGAGAACCAGGGACAAACCATTCAGGGAAAACAGGGGAGCAACTGGGGCAAACCAGCTTAAACTTAACAACATCAAGCAAACATCAAACGAACAGGCGGCAACAGTATGCCACTAGGATACATGGCATTATTGATAAAAGCAGAAGAAAAACTAAGGCACTCTCTCAGTTTCTATACCCAGGGATGGCATAATTCTCTGAAGGAGAAAACATCCTAAAACCATGCACCATGGCAGGGTCTGGGAAGATCTCCCAGTTGAAGATCCCAACCCCTCAAAAAGGTGCAGGCAGACATGTAGCCTGCCCTTACTTAGTGTGTGGACGTGTCTGATCATCAGTCTGGGAAAGGGAGGCAAGCCAGTCTTGGCATAGGCAGTGATGGATGAGGAAGAAGGATCTAGCCAGATCTGAACTCCATTTCTCACTCAGTTTCTTGCAGACTTGAGAGAGGGAGGTCATCTCCTGGCCTCAATACCATGACTTTGCTTTTTGATTTCCAACTGTGAAAAATCCACAGATTACATCACAGCCCTTCCTAAGAATAGCATTTGTAGAGCATGATTCAAAGGTACATCTGGCAGGCCGTGGGGAATGGCAGAAGACCTGCGGGGATGACTGTAGAGCCATGCCAGAAGGATCAGGCCAAAGCAGCACAGCCTTATCTATTCTAGTAATTGAGTGCCTTTTAACTGTCAAATCATACCCAGGGAGGGTATTGGGGAGGGCTTTGAATGGCACGGGCCAATGCCAGGGAGCATTCTGGTTCTGTATTAGTCTGAATGAACATGGACCAGCACCAGGAAGAAATAATGGCATATCAAAGCCACTTGCATAAACACAACCACAACACACAAATAACTTCAGCCTGCACCTATCCATCTCATCTCATAGCCTCATCTAAACTCACAGGCTTCATGTTCCATATTGCCTCTCCAGGCTTATTTCTTTGGTTAATTACACACCTGATCAGATTCTGATATCTTTTCTCAGAACTTTGACATTAGTTTCTGTTGTTAGACACTCGGAATTTGCAAGTATTATTCTGATCTAAGAATGTATGTAACATTTATCTTTTTTCTCCCAGTGTAGGAATAGATATTTTTTTTAAAATTGTAGATGCAAATGTATCTCTCTGTTCTTTTTTTTATTGAAAATGAATAAGTTAAAGATGAAGATGGAAGGGGTAGGTAATTGATTGTCTTTGCAAATTACAGTAATGGCCTAGAATTTGTCCCTGTAATGCAGATTAACTTGCTTAGAAGCAGAAGAACCCAAATCATGAAAATCAGTGCTTTGCAGTTCCAAACAACTGCATGATAGGAAGTCCATAAACTGCTCAGGTTTCACCAGAAAGTTGACTGAAGATTTGTTATCCGTGTATCTTTCAGAATCTGAAGCCTTGTCAATCCTATCTCCAATGACTAAAAACGGTTCTCTTAGGTTAATTCAATGGCCACTTTATAATTTGCATTATTTGCATTCTCAGAGACACAATTGCAAGGTTTAAAATTATGAAAAGTCAGCACTTCTAAATAACTTTCGGTGGGTTTTTTAACTCCTTAAAAGATTTCAGGGAAATTATACAATCTGTTTGCACATTGATTTACATACCACTAAGGTATATAAGAAACAACAAAGTTCATAAACCTGTTTTTTAGAGAGAATAATTTCAACCCTATTCCCATGAATGGTACCTGAATTCAGACAAACTCTATCTCCAACTAATTTATTTAAAGAAACAACAAAATATACTGAAAATCTTAGTACCTCTATGTGTAGAAAAACATTTTAACAGAGCAAAAGCATGATATTTTAGTAAAAGCCTGTCTGCACAACCCAGCTTTCAATCCAGGCAACAATTCTAAGGGCAGTGTCCTTGAAGCTCTCCTGAAACAGCGAGAATAAAGAAAAGCAAGGGCATTGTATATAAGGAAAAGAAAGTTAAACAATATGTATTAACCAATAGTAGCTTGTTAAGCCACAAAAACCCTGTAGGACCCTATAAAAGTGTGCTAAAGATAGAAATAAATGACGTTCGCTATACCTCTATGAGGACTCACTGAATAGTCTGAGCAGTTTTCCATTACCTGGCGCCCGAACAGGGACCCTTTGCGGGTAAAGGGAACCGGCTCAGCAGGTTCACACAATGGTTGGATGTGGAAGCGGCCCGGGGCTGGCAGAGCGGATTCTCACAGTGGTTAGACACGGAAGCGGATCGGAGCTGGGTGGTGGGTTTGCATGGTGGTTGGATGTGGAAGCGAACCTAAGCTGAGGAAAGCCAGGGAGGCAGGAGCCTGAGATGAAGACTAAAGGCAAGTATGCATTGGCACTCAGGGAGGAGGGGTCGCTCCCCTCTCCCCGTCCAGGGCTGCTAGCATGGAAATTGAATTTGCGGCAGCACAAACTGCTTCAAAGCATTATTGTTAAATGAAGGAAAGCAGTCAAGGATAAGGACCTTGAAAAGCTCATTTTATGGGCTAGAGAAAACAGAAGCTTGAAAATGCCTCCACTGCTTCTTGCAATGGAAGCATGGAGAGAAATAGGAGACCAGTTGTGGGAGAAAACAATTACAGGGAAAAGCAAGGACACTGTCTCTCGGTCCAACTTGGCGGATTGTAATTAATACCTTAAAAGTCATGAAAACGAGGTCTGCTCAGGCTGCGAGCCCTGTGATTCTACCTCCATCACAGCAGCAGCCGTCTTTCCCTCCCGCTACTGGGAGAGCATTCCTGTCTCTGCTGCCCTTGGAGAGAGTGGGCGAGAGTCAGAGAGAAGAAAATAAGGAGCTGTTCAATGTTTTTAAATTGATTGTGGACATACAGAGACAAGATATTAACTCTACCTTTGAAGAGAAGCCAGATTTAGATCAGTTTTCACCTGACCCAGGGAGGGCATGGGGGAAACATTAGAGCTTGCGTAGAGAACAAAAGCACCCCCCATGGTACAAGCACTGCAGAAGAAGTTCCATGGCCACACTGGACAAATATCACCAATTACAGAAACAGCTGAGCAGAGCCAGGTGGCTCAGAGAGCTTCAAAGGGAGACAAAATAGTCAAAAAATTACTAACTATATGGTACCTAGTTCGAAATTCATTACTGTAATTAAAGGTTGATAAGTTGCAATGGTCACTGCTGCTACCACCTGGCCCTGAGAAACTCTTTGCTTAACATCATCTGTTTTTGCAAAATTGTGTCCTTTTCCCTCTGTCTGTGAACGAGAGAAATATTGAGACAAAGAACTGCATTTGTTAAAGTTAACTTTGTAGGTATTTGTTTTCATCTCCATTTTTCCCCTCTGTGATAGTATGTGGAGGATGATGACGACTTCGCTCAAACCTTCTAGAGATAACAGCAGCAGAGCAGGCAGCTCACCTCCCCCCACTCCCTCTCCAAGAAGAAGCACCGGGATAGTACTCTGTTTGTTAAAAAGTCATGATTCATTGTTTTCTTAGAATGTCTTTATATACCCTTTTAGAGTTAATTTTGTGTTTTTAAGTAATTATGAGTTCTTGCAGTTTTAGAGTTTTACTGGAGAAATTATTGTGATTCTTTAGAAAATTAAAAAAACCCTCTTTAGAAAGGTTTAGAGTAAATATTAACAGAAGTAAAAGTTACTTTGCAATAATTAGTTTTAAAATCTAATGTCAAAATATTGAATGATTAACAGCTACTAATTTAACGACCTTCTAATTAATATTATCTACAGAAGATATTCATGGTTTAAAAAATAATTAGCTAAGAGAACTTTTCTGTACAAGACAAAGTTAAGTTAACCATATATTACCCATTTGCTTGTTTTTTCCACAGTTTTAATAAGGTAATTTCAATTTGAGTCCTTTTTTCTGTAAAAAACAGGTGTAACAGCATATAGATTTGGACTTCAGATTTTAATTGAAAATTGGACTTGATGTTTTTGAAAAGTGTTACAAAAGCTGAATGGCAACTTGCCAAATCCTGTGGTGTTGTGGTTTTTCTCTAGTAAAACTGCACTTTAAAAATCCTAACCAACTTAAGCATATACCAAGTAAATTCCTGTTACAAATATGTATTTTCAGTAACATCTGCAGTTATAAGTTATTCTCAAAACAAGATGACATGGAATTGTGATGTATTTGTTACATCCTTATAATCTCTATAGTGAATCCATGTTGCCGTTATATTATGTTCAAAAGTTATATACCAAGCTTTCAGTTGCCTTTTTTGTAATAATAGAGTAAGATTGAGTTATGTTTTCATTTGATATAGATTAAGTGTTAATAGAATTAAGCCAAGTTAAGTTTCACTGTGTTTAAGTCTGAATGTTTTAAAGTTAGGTTTTATAACTCTGGTAATTTTTTTTGAGTTTTTTTTGTTATTTCCTTCTGTCATAATTAATTTCTACCAGGTTTGAATATTGTTTAATTTAAATTGTCTCATGTTTTTTTAAAAGACACTTGTCTAAATTGCAAAGTATAGTTATTTTCTTAAAGAGATGAAGATGACTGCAACTGAGATAACTGTGATGAAACACCTATGCACACCTGCTTGTAAATAGAGGTGAATGCAGTCTGTAACACCCTTGATTTCATTGGGAGTTCTATTGTTTGTTGCAATCTTTGCAGTTTTTGTTTTCTATAGGTAACACAAAAGAATAGTGACTGTTATTTACTAGGAAATTTAGAAGTTTTTTACCTTATTTCATTTTTGGTCATTAAGACATGAATGTTCTAAAAATATTATCTTGATTTTCTCAGACACTTACTGCTGACATATTCATTGTATAATGTGAATTTATGGATTTTTATGATGAGCATTATCTATAGAGTGTCATTTTGTATTTATAACCGGCTTCTTACATATTTTAATGTACCTTTGTGTAACTACCTTTTAGATACATATCATTTGAGATCTTTTTGGTTTTTAACTATAGATGCATCTTGGTAAACAAGCTATATAGCTATTCCTATATAGAATGCTCTTGTTTTTTACTCCTTCCCTTGTTTAAGAAGACTTGCTTTTGCCTAATCCAGTGTAGCTCTATTATTTTTCAGTGCCTCCAGAATTCCAAGAGAATGTATCATTGCTGAAAGTCAGCTGTCACGAGAGGAACTTCAGATTAAACCAACTGCTAAATGGTTTAATTGGTCTGTTACCTAAGACTTCTGATCATTTGCTTCATACAAATGCATTTCAAGAGTTTGCTGTGCTTTAAGCATCTCATAGCTGCTATTATTAAGAACCTTGTTCTGAAAATGACTTAAGAGATATCTTTCCAGTTTAGAGCCTAGGCCAAGCCTTGCCTTTACCTGGATGGAATGTTAGTCAACAGATCCAGATGTCTTCTGCACCAAATCAGTATTCGGGTCACTTTTGACTTGGCAGTTTGACCCTATTAATAAGACAGCTGGATGAATTTTGAAAAGGGGCTTCAAGAATCATTTCCAGAGGTGGTTATCCAATCCTTCACTGATTTTGTTGTTTGTTTGCAGACTATGGGATGCTGGTGCAGTGTTTTAGTAGTTAATAGTACTTCTATATCACATATGTTATTAATAATGTTTATTATCTGACTGATTTCTGACTGCTGTAGGTTCTTCATTCATTATGTGTATAGTTTTGTGTTGATATTAATATACATTATAAAAGTTAATGTCACTTTTTAAAACAAAAGGAATTGATACCCTAAAAGCATTTGATTAATGTAGTATGTGCATTAGAAATTTAGACCACAATTCATTTTGAATAATGAAATATTTACATCAAAAATTTAGAAAATATCATATAATCTGAATTTACAATTAAGTGTACCACAGCTAAGTCAAAATGATTCATTAACTTCAAAGGAAGAAGTGCCTATGTTTTGTTGACAGTTTCAAAAAGGTCACCTGTTCATCTGACCACACTGTCTGCCTCTGAAAACATGAGACCCAGTAAACAGAGAAGTCACCATACAGCCTTAGTACTCCAAACAAGATCAGAAGTGGAGCTGCCAAGACACAGTTATGTCTGAAAATTACACAGATAGTTTGTCAACAGAAGTTTTATGTTATCATAATGTTGTGTCTCTACCAATTTTCTTCAGTTATTCCCTGTTTTAAGATTTGAAAGAATGTGTTGCATGAATCTTTCTGTCTCTATCCATGAACAACTAAAACAGCTGCAAAACAGGTTACATGCCCTGAAAGAAGTTGACGACCCCATTAGAAGTTGGTTCACCAATTGAGACATTGCTAAGTAGTTAAAATCTCTTGTACTAGAAGAAAGATGAATTCTTGTTATAGTATTAATAGAGATAGTTATTGTAAGTTATATGTTATTCTGTATCTGTAAAGGTCTGAAATGAATCGTGTCCAAAGCCTGGGTTGTGCAAAAAGAAAAAAGGGGAATTGTAGAAAACCATTTTAACAGAGTAAAAGCATGATATTTTAGTAAAAGCCTGTCTGCACAACCCAGCTTTCAATCCAGGCAACAATTCTAAGGGCAGTGTCCTTGAAGCTCTCCTGAAACAGCGAGAATAAAGAAAAGCAAGGGCATTGTATATAAGGAAAAATGTTAAACAATATGTATTAACCAATAGTAGCTTGTTAAGCCATGCAAACCCTGTCAGACCCTATAAAAGTGTGCTAAAGATAGAAATAAATGACATTCACTATACCTCTGTGAGGACTCACTGAATAGTCTTAGTGGTTTCCCATTATCTATGTTAATTAGCTTTATATATTCATACAGCAATACAGAGCTTACCAAAAAGTTCAAAGTGAATAGTGACATATAAAACTGTACAATAAAACTGGAGATTTTTTTGCGATTAGTGACTGTGAATAAATTAATGGTACATTAAAATATTAGACGTCTTGTTCTAGGTGGCAGAAAATAATGTTTTAGAGACACCTGAATGCATTACAGTATTTCATTTTGAATGCACTGATTAGATTTGAGACATTTTTATTAGTAAAAAAAGGCCATTTCATGCTCTTTTAAAAGTGCCTAAAATGTATATATAGCTGGTAGAACATGACGAGGCTTTTTTCCCCCTCAAACTATTATACTGTCCAGAGTAAATATGTATTTTCAAAATAGGATCTAAATCCTTATTTACCCAGTTGACCAAGTAGAATCTTATCAGTTCAAGGTTTTGTTCTGCTTTTCCAAGTGACCATTAGTACAATTCTTTCCAATGAAAGAAAACTCAAAAATAAGAAATCAAGTTTACAGCAAGGAAGGCAGAAAAAACCCCCATCTGTTATTTAAAGGGTTTGGGTGTTTTCCAGTCCTTAGGCTGATGTGCAACATAAGAATGTCACACCTAATGCCATACATTTATTCCTTTTCCTTTTTTGAACTTCTTCACATTCAGAGTTACATACAGAGTTCCCATGTTACGTTTTATATAGCTGTCCAAGCAGGCTGGAATTTTTAGTAGGTATTAGGTTTAGCCATGTCACGAAAGTCTACCATCATCTTCCTATCCTTCTCTCACTTAACCTCTGCACCACAATCATACAGTCTGTATTTTCTCCTTTTTCCTTGTTCTTATGCACAGTTCTAACTGTTCTTTAAACTGCACAAACGTCTTAACTTACACTCATAAAGATGGGAACCTATAGTGTCATCTGGGACTTTACTGAGTTTTTGCATGTGTTTTTGCATTATATACTACCATATTTTGCTATTTGTTTTCAGAAACAAATGCTATAGAAAACAAGGCAAACAATTAGATATATGTCCTATCATCAGTGGAAAGACATACCTGTTAGCATTCAGGAACCCATAATCATGGAATGTGATCAGGGGTAACACATACCCAAATCTAACCCCACTTGTTTTTGATATGAACATGTTTTATACTCTATCATTATATAACTTACATATTAATTATTAAACTTATATTGTTCTATTATATACATTGATTCCATCCAAGCATGGATTCCACGTGATCCCCATCAAACCTCTAACATAGTTTCTCATGGTTCTTTAAACAATAATTGTATCTAATCACATCTAACAATTATATCATTTATCATATACTGACTACACAGGTGATCTAGCAAGGACAAGGCCTAACATTTCCCAGGGCCTATCTTTAACACTTTCCCAGGGCGTGCCAAGCCTAACTTTCTTTCTAACTCCCCGAATTTTCTATGATTTTAAAATATTTCACTTTCATACCCAGGGAAAGATCTTCCAGTTTCAAGTTAACAGTGAAAGCCAGGCTGGTTATTCACCTAACATACTTAGCAAGCATGTGTCAAAAAGCTCAGTAACTTTGTTTTTGCAGTAACTGCAATCACCCACTGCTGTATTTCCTCTTTTTTTTTTTTTTAACACAAAACAACTTGAAATGCCCCAGAATCATTCAGAGTAACATAATGAAAAACAAAGGGGATTGGAAAAACATAGATGGAATCTACATGTCCCTTCACATGTTTAAATGTAAATTTCAGGAATTACTGGTAACTGTTCAAAGCATTTTCAACATCCACAAAACCTCACACTTGAGCTTGTACCTCTAAGTATTTCCTCAGCTCTTGGACATTGTCTTCAAGGCCACGAGTCCATGTTCCTCTTCTACCTGAGCTTCAATTATTCACAATATCTAATTCTTTTTCTGAGCAAAAGTTTATTTATATTGAGGAACAAGCAAGGCCCATCATAAATGGTTTTCATAAATGCACAACCCTCCCAAAGGCCCAGCATTCATAATGGTTACTTTCACACATACTACCACAAAGTAGCATTCTGAATATGCACCTGAAAGTGGAACTTACTCTCTCAAAGGCCTGGAATTAATATTAAGCCTCTTCTTCACTAAGCATAAAGAACTGATCATTCCAATTTAAAAAAAATTACACATCTATTAAAAAAATAAACACAAAACCAAACATAAACATATCCATTCTTTTTCTGTCTAGGAAAATTGCAAGTTACCAAGAGCTATATTCTCTTTTATCACCAGTTTGTAATTCCATTGAACTGGAATATTTTCAACTAAGTTTTAGTTGTACTTATGTTAGCATTCAGGAACCCATAATCACAAAATGATTATATGAAGATGCTTTATTTAAAGAGCTCTGGGTGTCAGGGGTACACATACCCAAATCTGACCCAACTTGGTTTTGAGCTGAACCTATTTTATATTCTATCATTATATAACTTACATATTAATTATTAAACTTACATTGTTCTATTGTATGCATTGATTTTATCCAAGCATGGATTTCTCGTGATCTCCCCAAACCCCTAACACAACTTCTCATGATTATTTAAGCAATAATTATATCTAATCACAGCTAACAATTATATCATTAATCATATGCTGACTACACAGGTGCAGTTTCATACGATCTTAGCAAGCACAAGGCCTAACATTTCCCAGGGCCTACTTTTAACACTTTTCCCAGGGCTTGCCAAGCCTAACTTTCTTTCTAACTCCCCAAATTTTCTATGATTTGAAAATCTTTTACTATCACTTACCATGCATCGCATGGTACTTGCGTTTCAAAATTTCTTAATTATTGTACTAGCTTGCATGTGTGAATGAAGAAGTTTATTTACATTGTGGTGTCTCTTTCAGAATAATTCTGTCTAGGCATGTTCCACTCTGAGTTCTCAATTCTGCCCTTGGTAGCATGCCTGTTAACTTGGTCTTCAGTTTGCGTAAAAGAAAGAAAAAATCCTCTAAGATGCACTACTGTCCTTAACTAAGATGAAAGATGTGTGTCCCCATTCATATAAATGTGAGAAATCAAAACCCTCCATAAATAAGATAGCAGAAGTGAACTTCTGTTTTGAATGACTTACTGACATGAAGATATAAAAGCACATTACATAAAAACATGGAAGTTATGTAAAATTACTTGTCTTATTACACTACTGCAATCTTCAACTTTCTTTCATATTCTGGATATTGGCCACTGTTCAGAAAAACAAAATAGAGCTCACAATGCTCTATACACATGGTGAGGTGGAAGAAAGACAGAGATACTTACCTTCACATCTTTCTTTTCCAGGGTAGTTTTAACAATTTAAGATGCATATTACACTCTAACAATACTTTAGCTCTCCTCATCTATGATTTCAATCTCTTTCCTAAAGATCTTACTCCTTTTCACAGTATTGCACAATCCTCTCATATAATTCATGTTTTAATGAATATTAAAATAAGGACTATATTATTTTTTAAAAAGAGCCCAAGATACATACAACGTATCCAAGATACATACAACATATTAGACAAACCAACTAAAAATTTATTTGCAAGTCTTATTACTGCAAACACCAATGAAGATGCAAAATACATTTGCATTTTTTACACCTACACTTCTAGTTTCACTTTTTGAATTAAACCTCACCCAGTACTGGGAGGAAAAACTGCAACCACAAAAACTATAGACAGCATGTTAAATATATTGATTATTTTATTTTCCTGGTTTTCATTAGCCTCTCTGCTTTTGAATGTGAAACCTAGGTCTTCAGCTTGGCTGTTGGATTTAAGTTCCTCTTCTTTTTGGTGGATTGGTAGAGATTTTTTGAGGCTTGGAGTGAATTTCTACTGTATTTGTTCAAGTAAGGAATTGGTAGCAGTGGTTAAAGATGCCAGACATTGTACTAGCAGATGCTACACATACTTCCCTGCAGAGCTCTGTGAATGCATTTCAGTGCTGATCTATAACACCCTTGCTATTCTTGATCTGGACCTCTCCTGTGCAGAATCTGACAGAAGTTATTTGGTATTCTGGTTCTATGATTCAGCAAATAGCCACTAAGAACTAAATAGATACCCCAAAAGTAATCTTCACTTGTTTGATAAGACAGTTTATGATCAGATCTAGATTATGCAGAAGTTAATAGGGATTTTCATGAGTCAGTAAATATGAAATTGTTTTTCAGCATCTGAACACAGCAAAGCAGTAAAAGCAAGGTTACTCACCAAAAAAAAGGAAACAAAAAAAAAAAAGAAAAAAAACTAGAATTAAGGCATACAAAATCAGTGGCTTTTTCCTAGAGCTAGATGGTGTCCTTTAATTCTACACATAAAATTCCCAGTGGAGAATTTCAGCTTGTGCTTACAACTGACTCGTCCTGAGGAGTCACTGGTATACTAGTGCTGCTTAGTCAATGTATGCATTATAAAACACTTCAGATAATTTCTCAGTGATAGTAAAAAAAATGTTTTGAAGTGCTATAAGTGCTATACATAATGGTTACTTAATGAGAAAGCATTTCTAGAAAAAGAATACTGCCAGTAGTGCTAATTTGCAGTGAGCTGGAAGGCTTAGTACTTCCTCTGCATTCTCTATGAGACTGTGGAATACATCAGGAAAGACAGAGCAAATATGTAGAAACAGCAGCATCATATCCTCACTATTACAAGCTTTTACAGATCTCTTGAAGTCAGAGAAAATACAGTTTACAGCCACTGAGGATCTGTTCCTGATGCAGTAAGAAAACCATAGAGCAAGTCAGGGAGAAAAAGAATGAATTCCAGGTGCTTGTTTTGGAGCTGCATGGTGATATTGATTCTTAAAATGAAGGTTAAGCATGTTTAACTCTTTTTTCTGTTATCTTTATAATATGGCACAGTCTTACATCTTAACATACAAAATTTTAATAATGATTTAGCAGGTTTCAAGATATTTAATGAATGTGTTGTCTTTTCTTTCTTGGGAAAAATATTCTGTTACATCTGATTTCCTTAGATGTTTTGTTAATGACTAACTAATAAACCTTTGAAAATAAACTAACAATATACTTTTATTTACCAAATAGCAATGTACTTGCAGTTATATTGATGAGAACAGTGTCACTGAAACACAAAATATTATTTTAAATTTGTGTTGTTTCAAAACAAAGTAGAAAGCATTAAAGAGGTATGTAGCCAGTACTTGTACAATGAACTACTGGATGCCATCGTGGGCAATAAATGAGATACTTATTATCAGTTATCCATTACCCTAAAGTACAACTGCACAGTCAGTCAGTACCTAGTGTCCTTGGCTAATCAGGACAAATAGACCAAACATAGCAAAGTGTACCAAACAAGTATGAGGAGAAGGAGGCAGCAGAGATGATCTGCTGTGGGCTGACCACAACCTCTGCTCCTTGAGAAGCTGGGAAAGAAGCAATGAATTTAATGAATTTTCTTATTCACCATGTTATTGACAGGACCCAGGTAGTTAAAACTACTTTGAAAATCTTTTCATATTTCACATTATTACTGGTGATGAGCTACAATCATCGACCTGAGATAGATGGGGTTTATGGAGAAGTTTTTGTCTGGTTTTGTTTCTCACAATTGAACTCTCTATAAGTGGCAATAAAATAATTTTTTCTTGAGTCTGTTTTACCCAAGATGATAACTGGTGAATGGTCATCCTTACTGATGTCCTTATTTTGACCTGTGGGCTTTTCCATCTTATTTTCTCCCATCAATCTAGGGAGGAGGAGGACTACAAGAGTGGCTGGATGAGTGTCTGGCTGCAAGCAGAGGTCAGCCCACCAAAACTTTTTTTTCTGGACTTGACCAGTTTTAAATGTCTCTCTGTACTTTCTTGGCTACAGTTACAGGTATCAGAAACCTATTAAGAAGGGATATCTGTCTAGGTTTCAGCTGGTTTTTTTTTCTTTTTAATGGATAGTTTAAGTATCAACATGCTTTGTATGACAGGAATATAATCAGAGTGGAGATAGAATTCTACTAGGCTGGATTTGTCAAGGCCCCAAACTAAGGGAAGTGAGATTAATTGCAGAAACACATTTATTCTCCTTAATTAGTGTTGTCATAGTTTCTGTGAATATTGTTTTCTGCTGCTCAGAAGCAACTTACTCCATGATATATATTGGATTGTAGCTGTATTATTAAAATAAATTGAGTATTTTGAGTATTTTGAGTATTTTTTAATATATTAGCATGTGATTTATATAGTTTAAATAGCGTTCAGGTAGTTTTCAAAACTTACCATATATATCATTAAATCTACTTAATATGTTAGTTACAACACTCTAATTTATACATTTGACATCTCTGAAAGAGATTTTGATATTTCAAGATTATAAGGTTAAGAAAAAACCAAGAAATGTGTGGCACAGATTAGTTAGGAATTATAATGCAGTCCACTGGATCTTTACATAAAGGTAAAAGTACATCTTCAGTGTAGGGTCCTTAGGTGACAGTATTAAAATGCATATTCATTTCATCTTGGACTCTGTGAAGAGCAGAGTGGACTGGCCAGTTTCTGTGCTTGGAGGTGTGTCACACACAATAACAGCAGTGAAGAGCCTTGCTTCCATCAAAGCCATCAGAGAGGCAAGAACCAGGAACTGTTCATTAGTATTACTTACATATAGTAAGATATAAATATGAAATCAATAACAGGAATACATATTTTGTCACCTACATATAAATTAATTTTACTGGCAGCATCTGCAAGTCCAGAGAAAGCACAAATGTACTATGCAAGAAAATTCAAACTATTTTTCATCCAGTTTATTAAATAAATTCATTACAAAATCTTATTTAATTGATTATACAATTGTTGAGGGTTAGGTGGGGTTTTTTTTAGTTCTGGCTTGCTTGTGAAAATTTTACCCATTAGTTGCGGGGAAAACCTTACTGTGGGTACTTAGTGGGTGCTTGAGAGAAGACAAAGAGTTCGGCCGAGCCCAGGGGGGGAAGGGGGCAGGAAAGAAGGAGGTGGGGGCAGTTTGGTGGGCTTTCTTCGTTTTTGGAGATGGACACTTTGGGCGCGCAGAGCTGTTGCTGTGGGGAGAAACGAATTTCGCCATCACCCAGACGGAGCTGCTGCTTCTTCTCCTTCTTCCCTCTTTGTTGGTGACCTCGCACCCCCTGTCCTGCTGGGACGTGTGGCAGTGCCAGGCACCGCCGCGGACCTGCTGATACACCTCATCCACCAGCCCAGGATCTCAGCTCATCCCTGCTGTTCCAGCTGAGTGTTCCTCGGAGCCCTGCAGGAGCACCGGGACTGCCCGCCCGAGGAGGTTTGTGAAGCAAAGCCTCTCCTCCATCCCTTCCCGTCTTGGCCGAGAAGGCTGTCACGGGGTCCCTGGTTCTGTTTTCTTGCTAATGCTGTAGTTATTGTTGTTTGTTTGCCTTGTTATAAATACTAGTAAAGAACTGTCATTTCTATCCCCAGATCTCTGCCTGAGAGCCCCTTGATTTCAGAATTATAATAATTCGGAGGGAGGGGATCTACATTTTTTCATTCCAAGGGAGGCTCCTGCCCTCCCTAGCAGACACCTGACTTCTAAAACCGAGACAACAATTTACATCACTCTTTAAAATTATACAGAATCTTTATTATCTTTATATGGGATTTCCATTCTCTATATTTAAAACTAGAAAAAGCACACTGTAATCACTACTTTTAGACCTGTTAATCTTCTGCAAGATGTATCTTTTGTTATTATTTTTAATTTAGGGTGTTCTGAACCATAATCTGAGCCATTCAAAAGGCTGTGAAATATTAGAAAAGCCACAATTAGATAACTGGCAAAATAATATATTTCCCTGCCTAAGAGAAGCACATAGGCACATATTTAGTTTTAAATAGTTTATAGTAGCTTAAATAGTTGATTCATTTCTGATCTGTTTCTCAAATATTATTCTTATTTTCACTCATTTTCTTTATCTGTCAAGAAGGAAGTGTGCTACATTATCTGTGTACACATTAATTCAATCTGAAACTGTCTACTTCACTGGAAGTAATCTCTTCTTTAACATTTCTTGACCTCAAAAGAGAAATTGTTGTTTCACAATAGAAGATCTCCAATTGAAAAAATATTTCCTAACAGCTTTGTGATACACCACCCTTGAAATTGGTTTGCTTCTCCTTATCTAGCTTGGTTTAGGATGTGAAAAAAATCCAGCTTTTTTTTGTTTGTTTGTTTTTTGTTGTTGGTGGTGGTGGTTTTGGGTTTTTTTGGGGTTTTGGTTTGTTTGTTTGTTTGTTTGTTTGTTTGGGGTCTTTTTCTGGAAAAATAAAGTAAAACTCACAAGAACATGAAGCATACAGCCTATTATAGTCAAAACATTAGGAGAAATTACTTCCTTGTCTGAGGAGCAACTAAGTGTTTTCTTTAAAAGCTGAACTTCAGCCTTTGTGAAATATGCTGTAGGAAGCCCAGGAAAGAAATCACCCACACAAACTGTCCAGATAACATATAGCTTGAAAAGCAGGAATGAAAAATTTCCTGCATATCCAAATTCTGTTTTGGACAGAGTGAGATCTTGTTATTTTAAGACTCATGATTTTGATGGAAGACATGAAGAAAACAGCATGCTCAAAAGCCTAATGGAATAAGGTGATTAGAGCTTTTAGATACAGGACAGTTACTAAACAATACATTCCTAATATTCACATAGAAATTTAAACATTTAGATGAAAAAAGAAAAAATTCAAATATCTTCACTCTCTGTAAAGCCAGATCTTAGAATCTGAAATGAAAGAACAGGAAGGCCAAATTAACTACCCTTCTCAAAGATGTCCACATTATAACAAACAGCAAAGAAGAAACCTCTGAAGACTTTCAGAGAAAAAGAGAAAACTCATGTGTCTGAGGATGTATGTAAAAAATCCATATACACAGTACTGCAAAGCAGAAGAGTAACTGCTTTAACATCTATCACTTAAACTCCTCATGTTAAGTCTTTCCTGGACTTTAATCCTTTGTAGATTATTTGCAGGAATTCTTTAGCCAGTGTCTAATTCTGTCTTACAATGTCTAATGGGCACTTGTAAGAAAATGTTGATCCAGTAATACTGAGAAATAGCAGCACCCAGAGGCATTAGTGGGTATGAAGTTAAAGACCCAGTGGGCAATTAATTATCATGCAGTTGCTGACTCACTCCCTTCCCCTCACCAACCACACTGGATAGGGAGGAGAATTGGAAAAAGTAAAAAAACTAAAAATCCACATCATATTTCTATTCTATTCTATTCTATTCTATTCTATTCTATTCTATTCTATTCTATTCTATTCTATTCTATTCTATTCTATTCTATTTTATTCTATTCTATTCTATTCTATTCTATTCTATTCCATTCCATTCCATTCCATTCCATTCCATTCCATTCCATTCCATTCCATTCCATTCCATTCTATTCTATTCTATTCTATTCTATTCTATTCTATTCTATTCTATTCTATTCTATTCTATTCTATTCTATTCTATTCTATTCTATTCTATTCTATTCTATTCTATTCTATTCTATTCTATTCTATTCTATTCTATTTCCACATCATATAATATTATATTAATATAATAATAAAAGAGAGGAATTAAAACCCAAGAAGTCAAATTAATGGCCAATACAATTGCTCACTATCTGCCAACTGATGCCTAGAGAGTCCTCAGGCAGCAACCAGGACCCCCACTTTCTGTACTGCTATGATACTCTGTGGTATAGAGTGTCCCTTCAGCCAGTTTGAATGACCTCTGCTGGCCACACTCTCCCTTGGTTTCTTGTGCAGCCACTCACTGGCAGCATGGAGACAGATTATTTGATTACTTTATTATCTCAAAATGAAACATAACTACTTATAAATTTATTAGACTCTGACAATGTTATGACTTAGTTTTGTCCCAAGAATGTTTCAAACTTAGAATTCCCTGTTTCAGAAATAGCAGTCTTGGCTTAAATTTCTAGGAACTACAAGAAAAATGTATTTAAAAGATCTCTGCTTTTCCAGACAAATTGCTGGTGACTTAAACAAACATAAACATAACAAAGCAACAGGTAAAGGTAACTAACTGGTCAAAGTAATTTATCTCAAAAGACAAATAGCAAACACTGTATTACTTATTCTATTGGAGTGAGAATTTGTCTGGAAAATCACCTTCTTTTTTCCTTGCTCAGGTTGCTGGTGCAGCTGGAAACCCAGATGAAAAATTAGCTAACAAACAGGCCCTGGGACACATTTGTCCAAATCTTGCTTCATTTTCAATGGACACCTGAGGAGAAACTAGTTAAAAGCTTGACAGATTCAACACATGGCAAAGCATCTTTTGTTGGCAGTGCTTTAAATTGCTATGAGGGAAGATGTATCAGTGAATCAGAGGTCAGCACAGAGGAAGAAAAAGCAACTGCTACTTCCATGTTGGAGGAAAGTGTTGTATACAAAATCCTAAAAATTCAGAAAACCACCAAATTTCACAAATTCATTTTAAACTTTCTTAAGCAAATCTTATATATCTATCTGCGGAAAAATATATATTCTAAGAGTGACTTTATGTGTAGCACTAGTTTCACATGAGATAAAAGGACAGATTATCCAGCTCCTACTCTCTGATCTTCAGAAGGGTCAAATTTAGATTCTGTAGATGCAGGAGAATAAATAAGTTTGGGTTTAAATCACAATTTGTTAAGCTGATGAACAGAATTCTAAGATATGCTCAGATGTGACAGTAAAGGTCTGTATGTAATGACCCAAAGAGTCTTTTTGAGTTGTCCTTACATCCCACTGCAAACATATTAATGCAAAAAAATGTTCAGAACTATTCAAGTGCAAGTTGACCAGATTTAATGAAGTATGGATTAGACTCCAAACAAAAAGGGTCATATGTCTGAAAAAGTATCTGAAATTATGACAGAAAACAAAATAAATCAAATTAAATAGAATTGCCTGAATGACTCTACCATAATGGTAATAACCACTTAGTAGTTTTGGGGTAGCCTTTCTATCATTTAGAAAGTGCTTGGACTGAAGAGGTGTTTAAATATTTGGCCAATACATAATAAAAATTATGATTATGAAAGGGTCTGTGAGTATGAAGCACTTAATTTCCTTTTCAATTCCCAGTCTTTCTTCTGTAACTCCCTTCAGAAAGGGAGGAGAGAGATTATAGACATAATATTCTCTTTAGATTAAGTAATTAGTATTTAGATTAAGTAATACAGTATCAGGTCAATTGCATTCTAGAATGAATAAAAAACATTCTTCTACAGATGTTCTGAATTCTTCCTATTCTCCTGGAAGATACTGTCACATCACCTGCTCTGCAAGACGTGATGAGTGTGTGAATCAAAGCACATGCAGCTCTCCACCTCCTTCTGGATAGAAATAAGCCTCTATAGACAAAAATATGCACAAGAAAACCTATCTAAAGGTTTTAAAAAGTTCTATTTTGTTAATTTAGATCAAAGAGCATAAGCCTGCCTCAAGGTCCTCAGAAATGAGAGGGAACCAACCAGCTGTGTTTGTACCATCTCCATTATGTTATTCTGATAAGAAATCCAGATTGTTTTGTGTGCAGAACCCACCCTTATATTCTGGTTTTAAAAGATTCTTTTTATGGTTAAGTACGCTCAGTGATTTCATCACTCATTTTAAATTTTTCGTATGTGTGAAGGAAAAGTCCATATCACTTGGCAAAAAAGGAATGCAAATAAAAAGGGATTATTTATCCCTTTTGACTAATCAGCTAATGAATTTTCTGAGGGAGATGCAAGGGCAAAACAACATGACATTTTATTTTTGTTACAATCTAACTAAAATTATTGCTTGTCTCGCAACTGCAATGAGTCAACAAACATGCCCGCATTTTTTTGTGCTCAAAAATTATACCTATTTACATCTGACAACAATTCAGCACACTTTTCATTCCAAAGAGTAAAAAATGCTGGAGTATATCTTACAGCTCCTTTCAAGTTTGACTTACATTGTTCTTGAGGTGTTCTACAGCCACAGGACAGATATGAATATATGTGCAGTTAGATGATGGGTATGTCTTCATGCTGGACAGGACAGCAACCACACTGCCAGCCCAGTGCCTAGGTAATGTAGATTCAGTCAGCCTTCTCTGATCCTGGATTTCTCTCCAGAAGATACAGGCCTGGCTGCAGTGCAATAACCTGGTAGTGCTCTCCTCAGAAATAGTTGGGATCCTGAAACATATTGTGGAGCTGTGTAGGGAATTTGTTCCAGTCAATCTGTTCATCAGAGAATTAGGAGGTGAGGCGTGAGGAGTGTCACAGTCACAACATGGGAACTTTATAGGCTCTTCTGGAAAGAGAAAAGATGAATAGCTAAAGGAAGCTTTCCTTTCTGTGGGCAAGTCTGAACAATAAATCCTGTTCTCATATGCCTAACTCCAATCTCACACTACAGAGGAGACTGCAATTAATATTTTCAAAGAGGTTATGAAGAGTATGCTTGCAAAAGGCAGTCTTCCTCTAGAAAGCATGATACAGTAGGCATGAGGAAAACGTGGCTCTGTTACAGGTTGCACCATTAATACAGAGCACATTTAAATTGTTTATAATAGTGTTACACTAAATTGTCCTGTAACAAGTGGGCAATGATTATTTTAAGGCAAAAGCAGGTTTTGTGAAGGCAGTACAATGAAAAAATATTCATCTGCCTCTTCTCAATAATCATAATGCAATTTACATGCTATGATGTATGTGTTCTTAATAAAAATAACATTAGCAGTCATAGGAATGATCCAGTTTTAATAAACTTTGCAATACTTACATTTTGAAATAAAATTTGTAACAGGTGGGCTCAGCAAAAATAGAACACTTTTTTCCCTAGATAAATTTTTAAGGGTGTAGTCATGTCAAAGACCTACAATATTTCATCTTGAGAATAATTGTCACAATCTTAAATTATATATTTATTATATTACATTAGGTTACGTGACGTTACATGACCTTCCGTTACATTATATATTACGTTACGTTACGTTACGTTACGTTACGTTACGTTACGTTATGTTATGTTGTATTTTGGTTAATTCCCCTATTTCAGTCATGATTTTTATGGATTTTCTGCGTAATGATTCAGCATAATCTTTTATTTATTTACTTTGCTGGGGTATTCACTTCTTCATGAAGGAACAGGAATGACACAGCACCAATAAGATGATCAGATTGTTTGTTATATACATTTATATATGTATACAATATATACATACATACTGTATGCAAATCTATTCACACAAGTATCTCTTCTACAATTGGCTGTAGCACTGTTCACATGCCCTTATAAGCCTTTCTTTTTGATAATTACATTTGCGTATACTGGACCACAACTTGTTCAATTTCTCCATCACTCATCCTGTTTAGCTCTTACTTTATGTTCTTTTGCTGACCACAACTGTTCCTTCCCTATCTGCTTACCTTGTGCTTGTTCTTAACTGTTTATGGTCAAATTTTTTCTAACACAGCCCTGAGTCCTATATCTCCTCCTCTGTTCTTAAAAATTTGAGTAACTAAACTGTGCAACATTTGTTGAAGGCATTGTAACAAACAAGGAAGAATCAGCATAAAACTTAGAAATACAATCAGTAACATTATTGCCCCCTTGATCAATGTCTGCCACCATCCCCTTAAGACCAAACTAGCAAGCCAATCTGAAAATGGATCATGTCTTTCTGTAATATGCTTCATATTTTAACACAGTTGTATCAATTGTTTATGAATTCTTTGGGAGTGGTCAGGTAAGTTAAAACAACACATTCATTCAAAATCTTCACACCCGTATCTATGTGCTAATAACGAAAAATCTATAGCTGCGTGATTCTGCAGGGTGGCATGCCTAATACTATCAGCATCAGTTAGCAACTCACTCCACATTTTCAAAGTCAAATTCAACTGCTTTTCTCCCCAACAGGCAAGATGAGCTATATTTTTCACATTTATGGCAGCCATTCCCCCTGTTAAAAGGTAAGATGTAATGACAGTTGCCAATGATGGTGATTGCACACTATCATTACAAGTCTCACCAAAATTCCGAACAGATCGATGTGATCTTTGATGATGACTTTGACAGGCATTCAATAAATCTCCCATGTGGGGGGTAAATAATGCCAGTAGACCAAGACAGCATGGTCCACCAACAGGTCGTCTTGGAATACCAGGCCATGCTCGATTCCCACAAATCAAAAACATTCCCAGTGGGAATATTCAGGAAACTCCTGAAGCATTTACTGTCAGACCCCCTGTAACTTTTCTCGAAATAATCCTTTTTCTCTTTCTCTGATTCTGCTGCATTTTTTCTGTATTTTTCTTTCTCTTCCTGGATTTCTCAATCTCCTTTGGACTGAATTCTTTTGGGATCCTCCCTCGTGGGGAGCCCTGTTTATCTTAGTTCTCTGGCTTTGAAGAAAACTCTCGAACTCGTTAGAATCTTGTTTCTCGTGTTTATTAGAAGGTCATCACAAAACTTGGCAGGTCTCTCCAAGCAAGCCTAATTCTTTGCAATCTGGTATATTTCTTTCTTCTGATGGTACAACAAGTCCTTGTGGCTCACTTTGTGTTTGAAAACACAAAATGGCTCTGAATTACACAGTGCTTTTATCTTTATACTTTTTCTTACCCCATTAACAATAGACATATATATTATTTTTCTTAATGACCCAATGACCCACCACCTGTGTGCTACACTGCAGCATTTTTTAACCAATCACTCTCTATTACCCAAAAAACCTCTAGAAGAAGAATATGGAGAAGAAAGAAGGACAAGAGACAACACCCTAAATCCTCCATCTTGTCTTCTGTTCTCTAAACTTTTTCACCCAGTGACTAAAGAAAACTTTCTAATCTACACACTTACACTTTTAGCTTTTTCTATCTAACTTTAGCTATTGTTTTCATGTGTCACCCTGAAAACCTGCTCATGAATTTCATGTTATATGAAATTCAGTGTTTTTCTGGATCTTAGAGTTAAGTATCAGAAACAAGGGCACACACTCTATATCCCAGACTCCAACACTCCCCTGTTTTTAATCTGTTCCATGGAGATTGTCCTGTAACATTTTGATAACCTTCAAATAATGTTTTTTCCCCTTGCTTTTGTAAGCAACTAAACCAAGGATCTCCAAACCAAACTACTCCTCTGCCATTAACCGGTTGCCATGGTGGGGCCATACTGTCACAACTAGGCAGAACAGTAACATTAACATCCAAGGTTGGGCAAACACTGCTAACAAATCCAATTCTTGAAATGGAACAGGATAGGATCAGTTCAAATTTTCAAGTACTGTTTTCTGCCAGGTTGCATTATGCATTATTATTACTGATCTAATGGTATACCAACAGAGTCAGTCAGCCACTGTGCTCTAGGGTAGGTAATAACCTGTGTGATACATGGCTGACACTTATACACCTCCTCTATTGCACATGCCTGAGTGACTCTCCAACTCCCTTGTTTACACTAAGAACAATACACCAATACCCAGGGTCAACAGTCCAGCCCATGTTCTCCACAAACATGTTCAAGAGCCTCTAATTATCTCTTGTCAAGTGATTGCATGTGAAGAGACGTGTAAAATACAGCAAGATCTGGCAAAAAACAAACCGTGTCCTTATTGTTAGAGTGCAGGGCTGACAGCAACAGTGTCAATGCCAAGTTCATTCGATGTTGATGTCTCTTCCATGCTTTGGGACACAGAGCTGATGTCATTATTCTTCTCTAACCGTGTTTTCACCTACTTTGCAGGAATCCATGTAGCTGAATCTTCACCTGTGGAAACACATCATAACCTCTTCCCCAAGTTAATAACTGCATCGGGCCCTCTCATAACCTGGTCTGGGGAGAAAGTGGTGCCGAACCCCGGGACCGCTCCCCGACACGCGGGTACGAGCGGCCTGATTTCGGAAGTCTCGCTGGACACTGAGTGACAGCTGGAGCGACGGGACCGACTTCAGCGGGGAGGACGCTCCCGTACCGCTGAGATGCAGTCGCTCAGCAAGGTAGTTTTGCAGCTGCATAAGCAGTGGGGTATTGACTGCAAATCAAAGGACTTTGAATGCGCGGTTACCAGATTACTAGAATTATGTGCTATTGATCATCCAGTGGATATATTTCACCCAGATTGCTGGGTTAGGTGTACTAAGGCACTCACGGATGACGTGTTGTGCTTTAAGTCCAGCAAGTGCCTTAAAAGCTGAGCGAGAGTTATGGAAGCACTGCGAAAAGCACTTCAAGAGCAGGAAACTTGGAAGGCAGCTCAAAGCTGTTTAAAGGTTACACCACAGGTGGGGGTTGGACCTGCCGCTCAGACCATGTTTATTGATTGCCCCACCGATTCTAACAGACCATCCAATGATGACGGCCGAGTCTAACGCGGTTCTAACGCGGGTTTGGCCGTGGAACATAATTTGCCGCCGGGGAGTACCGATGCCACTGAGCCGCGGGGCGTGCCTGACACCACGGGCCCTGGAGATGTCGGGGAAAGGTCTCTCCCATACGCGCCGCGAAATGGTGCTGGGGAGAAGAGCAAGGGGCGGAGCGAAGGGCGTCTAACGCATGCGGACATACGCGTTCGGAAGTCTAAGGGGAGGCGGGAGGACTGCGCCGATGGTAAAGGGGAGGAGAGCTCACAGTCCAATCAGAGAGCGTGCTCTAGAGTAAAGAAAACAACCCACTGGAAGGAAGGCAGAGAAAGGGAGGGGAGAAAACTGCTCCTGGGAAAGGGAGAGGGTGGAGTCCCACCAAAAGGCATCGTAGCCCGGAAGCCCACTGCCACTCAATAAGACTGAGTCCTGGGTAGTTCCAGCAACCTCGGGAATCTGCACCTGTAGCTCCACAGGTATTACTCCATGTATTTCCATCAAACACTTTGATGAAGCTAACAATTTCTGTGTCCAAGTGGCTGTTATCCCTAGGATCCTGTACTTTCCTGGAGATGAATTGCCTTACCACCAGGAGAGAGGTTTCCCACGCCAAAAGCAAGAACTCGTTACCGCCGTCAGCCTTGCGGTACTTTTGGGCCTAAGAGCGACAGACACGGACTAGATATCCTATTTATGCATCAAGGAGGTCATGGCAGTTGAGAGCCAACACAACCGTAACCAGCCAACCTCTGGCCCGTTGAAATAGCTCAGTTGGGAGAGCGTTAGATTGAAAATCAAAAGGTCCCTGGTTTGATCCCGAGTTTCAACAGAGCTTCAGCAAAGACTTGAACAGCGTAGCCAACAATGTTCTCAACAGAACTGGTTTGACTCAATGTTCAGCCAATCCGCCTGGATTGTTACTCTCATTTCCACGTTAGCAGGACCGGTTATAGTTGTTGTGTTTGCACTTATTTTTGGTCCTTGTCTTCTTAATAAGTTAGCCCAGTTTGTAAAAACCCGTTTAGATAAGATTGACATTTTATATTTAGAACAAAGACAGTTAACCTGAGTTTGCATGATAGTTCGTACTAACACACCACGGTTATGTTTAATGTTCATTACTAACAAGTTCACAGTTTGTTGTTAATTACATAAGTCATTCAGTTATAAAGTTCTGTTCATGGAGAGGGGGGGAGATGATGTGGATAGATAGGGAAAGCCGATCGGAAGATCTCGCGATGTACGTGAAGATAGGGCTCCTCTTTCTCCAAAGTTCTATAACCCATAATATCACAGTGATGATGTAATCATAACTCGGTCATATAAAACCATGCACACCAGAAATAAACGCTCTTCACCATCCACCACATTGGTGTTCGCGTGTGATTAGCCCGACAGGCCCGTAAGTTTAGCCATCGTGTCACACATGAACCGGGTTGCTACGCTTCATCTGAGGCAACAGGAGAAAAAATTTTAACTTTAATATTTTTAAAGGTAAAATCATGTTTGTTTGTTTGCATGTGTACTGTTGCAGGAGGATGGTCTTGTTCTCCACGTATATTCAACCAATTTATAACAAATAATCGTTTTGCCAATATTTCATTGGGGAAACCCCTATTTCCCCCTGTATTTTCAAAATAGTTCAGGTGATTTTTAAGAATGCAATGAGTGTGTTCAGTGATTGCTTGGCCAGATAAGTTATATGGGACTCTATGGAGAAGTCAAATACCCCAATGTTGTAAAAAATTAGTGGTGGAAGGCGCTAATGCAGGACTATGGTCAGTTTTGATCTTTTTGGGGCATTACATCACAGCAGAACTTGAGGCCAGTGTTGTCGAGTCTCAGCAGCTGAGGCAGATGAATGGGCAGAAGCCCACACAAATGCTGAGCAAGTATCCACTGACATATGCACATAACACAATGGTTCAAAAAGTGAAAATTCTGTAACATCAGTTTGCCAAATCTCACGGGACTGGAGTCCTCAAGGATTAGCTCCTCCATCTTGCAGTGGTGTAAGAATAGGACACTCAGGACATGCTGCAACCACCACTCAAGCTTGTGTTTTCGGAATTCCAAATAGTTTACAGAGAGCAGTGGCAGATTGATGAAAGATAGCATGTGAACAGTATGCCTCTTGGATAGTCTGATCTTTATCAATGATGGCAGTCTCTAATTGATCAGCTTGAGCATTACCTTCTACAAGGCCTCCAAGATGTCCAGAAAGATGCAACTTTTCAAGTGCATGATAAAAAGTCAATGTATTCAATGATTGACAAGATTTCTTAAATCTAAGAATCCTTGAAAAAGTACAGAATTATTTACATGTCCCAGCAGTGCCCCTTCTATACTCTGTACCACCCCGGCAACATAAAGGGGATCAGTCACAATATTTAGATCTTGAGAATTCCATTGATTCAACACAGCAATTACTGCCTTAAGTTCTAGAACTTGCACTGATGTATTGCAATAAAAGCATTTCACCTGCCATTTTCCATCTTCTTGCCAAACCCAGCTGACCTGGTTTTACTGCTTGCATCAGTAAACACTGTCAAAGCATGTAGTGGTTGTTGACTAATGACACGTACAGATTTCATAGTCAAAGTAGTTTTGAATAGTGGATGTTTAGGGTAGTGATTATCAATCTGATAGGATCTATTTAAACAGACCAACACAAGGTCATTGAGGATTCAAACATTGATTGAATCAGGTGCAGAGGGTATGGAATGATTACTTTGTCAGGTGTGGGAAGCTAGGGCCCGGCGTTCAGAAGATATTCGGATGTAATGGAAAGACAGAGTCACCCCCTTCCTCCATAGTGTATGGTAATTGCCTATAGCACCTAGCTGTGATGAAAGCAGATGGGAATAACACTGTGAACCTTGGTTATAAAGAGTCAAATTCTCCAGCAATAAATGCCATTTCTACCATCCATCACATTGATGTTGTGTGCGTTTTGGACCGAGTGGCCAGGGAAGGCCACCGTACTGTTCCTGAACCAGGGTGTCTGCCTTGCTGAAGGCAACAGTCAGGTTCTTTTCCAGCAATTGCAACTTCTCATTACACTCCCTTTTAAAAGACTCTTGCCACAGCCTCCACATGTGGGGTTACTGTTCCATGTCCTCTGGCTGATAAAAATAGCCATTCAATGATTTCGTGTGGATCAGACTGCCATTTACACCATTGACCTAAAAAGGCAGAAACTTCTAACTCAGTATTATATACAAAAAGTTGTAACAGTTGATCGGGATCAATACGATTTGCAGTCCTAGTACTTAGTGTTAGTACTAGGACTAAAGCTTGTAAAGCAGAACTTGTCAAGGTCTTTGATTCCTGGGGATCATGACCTCCTTGCAATAAGGGAAAGAGAGGTTGCATATCTCTGTTGGTGATACCACAAATACTCCGAATCCATTGAATGTCTGCAGCTAATTTCTGCACATCATTCAATGTTTTAACTTCCTTTGATATCAAAAGCTTTTGTGGTCTAACCATTTGTCTGCCTAACAATTCTAATTGTTATAATATATATTATTAGATAATATCTAATTCCCAGATATTTCCAAGGCTCAGTTATTTGCACTTTTTCGGAGGCCACAATTAATCCCATCACTGTCAATGCTTTTGTTAACTCACTGATTAAATCATCAGAAATGATCGTTTGTTGGCACAGAAGCAAATCATCCATATAGTGGTATAGTATGCACTCAGGATGAGTTTTTCAGAATGGTCGCAGTGCCAAGTCCACATACTATTGGCAAATGGTGGGTGAATTCATCATTCCTTGTGGTAAAACAACCCAATGATACCTTTGGGCAGGTTCTGCTCTCTTGATGGAAGGCACAGAAAAAGATAACTTTTCATGATCATCCAGATGAAGAGGAATGGTGAAAAAACAGTCTTTGAGATCTATGACCACAATGCCCCAGTCTTGAAAGAGTATGGCTGGATTAGGTAGTTAGGTAATAATTAGGTAATTAGGTAGCTGCAATGCTCCCATATCTTGCATGACAGCATTGACTGTTCACAGGTCTTGCAATAATTGCCATTTTCCTGATTTTTACTTGATAGTAAACACAGGCATGTTCCATGGGCTAGTAGACGGCACAAGATGCCCCACAGTCAATTGTTCTTGCAATTCCTTCAAATAAGTGAGCTTCTCTTCTGGTAGCAGCCATTGATCAACCCACAGGTTGATGTAGGGGTGTCCATTAGCCAATTCAGCTTTAATATCAGGCACAGGTCGTTTGCTGCAATGGCTGCTTTTAAAAAGGAGTGTGCAGTACAGATCTCTATTGGGATAAGACATCTCGACCAAGCAACCACAAAGTTGTGTGTAGTGGTTTAATTTGTGCTCTAAGTCCTTCCTTGTCATCAATAGCAGTAATAAAATGTGCATTTTGTTTCATAGATGATGTTCCACCAACACCTGCAACCATGTTGGCTGCTGGAGCTAAAGGCCAAGAAGGTGACCTTGCAGCTCGAGCTATAACAGTAACATCTGCACCAGTGTCAAGCATAACTTGATTACACTGAATTGTGAGTCCATCTGAACCTTGCAATGTTATTGACCTTATTGGTTTGTTGTTATTAATCATTTGTGTAAAGGCTACAGTCACAGCACCAGTGGATCCGAATCCTCAGTCTCCTCGTTCTTTGTTTAGAGCCTTGAAAACCTGTGCTTGAAATGGAATCAATTGAGCAATGCAGTCACCCTTTTGTAATGTGACTGGAGGGTTCAATACTCTTAACATTATTTCAATTTGTCCAGTATAGTCAGTCAATTAATCCAGGGATGATTATCAATCCCAGTTTTGAAGCTGATCATCATCCTATCAATAATGAACTTAACCCATGTTCCAGAGGTCCTGTGACTGTGGAAGGAATTACATGTACCGAATCATCTTTACTCATGATGTCGAATCCCACAGCCCAAGCCAGGCCTGCGCTTCCTCTAGTGGCTGCTGAAAGCTCATCGAGGCAGCTGCCACTTGGGGGAATTGCGGTGTCTTTGTGCCCCCATCAAGGCACTCTGTGGGAAGTTTTCCAATAAAGGAGTTCCATTTTTCTTGTATCTGGAGCCACAATTATTAGCCCTATGCCCAAACTTATTACAATGACTGCAATTACCAGTAAATGGGACAGCTGGTGCACTCTTCTTTGCTTGTGGACACTTCCTTAAAATGCCAAGGATCCTTAAAATGTCAGGGATCAAGCTTCCCGCAAAGGAAAGAGCCTTCCTTTTTCCTAATACTCTTAGGTCCTGAATCCCCTTTTCCTTGGATCACTGTTGGATGCAGAGCCGCAGCAAGAGCTTTTGCATGAATATTGGCTTTCTCTTGCTCTTCCATGAGTTGTGGTAGTCTAGAACATGCTTCTACCATTTGACTGAGGATAGCCCCTGGAGGGAGACAGGCATTTGTCAACATCACTGATTTGCATTCTGATATGCTAAATCCTTTCCCACTGCTGTTTTGGCATCAGGTGAAAGATTGGGTGCACTGGCTAAGTCTTCTTTGAGGCGATCAATAAACTTCATATAAGGTTCATCTGGTTGCTGCCTTATCCTATGATATGGCCAGCTAGGTGTTCCAATTTGAGGCAATTATTGCAGTGCAGCTAATGGCAATGCCTGGGATTGTTGAGCTATTTGTGAATGTAAGGCAGCTTGTGCAGCTCCACTTCGATATTGTCCAGTACCCATAAGCTGTTCAAGGGTGGCAAATCTTAAAGGGTCATTTCCATCCATCCTTTTAAGGTTTTCCACCATAGCAACCTCACATCTTTCTTGCCATTTGTCTTTAAACAGCATAAATGTAGTAGTAGGAAGAATAATTTCTAAACGTGATCCAATAGGCATAAGGTAAGCAGGCATAAGGTCTTGATTTCGAAAAAAGGATTGTATCACAGTCATAACTTGTTTGTTATCACTGCTCTGTTGCAATTGACTCACAGTTTTGCAATCAAATGTATGCCAAAAGCATTGATCTCCCTGCAAGTAGACTGGCATGGCAGTGATACTAGATGGTAACATTTGTCCTTTGATAATTGCATGTTTGATAACTCTTCTCCATCTTTGTCCTTCTTTATAATTAAGATCTTATGAAGGAGGACCTGGAAGAGGAACTGCTCCAGACAGAGATGGACCCATCAATTGGCTGATGATGAAGGGACATGACGACCCTCAGTCTTTCCTTTGTCCTCCTTACTTTGCAACCAATCAGTAAACCTCTGAAGTGGAGTTGAAATAGTAGAATCATTATGGTCTCTTTTATCACAATCTGACTTATATTTTCCATAAACCTGATGCTTTTCTTGAGTCAAACCTCGTCCAAATTTACTACATAAATAATTACCAGCTTCATCTGGGTGCATTTCTCCTGCCTCTAACAATTGTTTTATCCATCCTCTATCTCATCTTTCTTTAATTTGCAGCATCTCCTCAGTAACTCAAAACTTGTGAGGATTTCTTTCAGGCTCTCTCTGCCCCCTAGAGGCATCTTTTGTTTCTGGCCCACAAACATTTTCCTCGACTGCGTTTAATCTGTCCTTAATAGCTCGATGGGCTTTCCAATATACATCCATAATGGCCTATTTTGAGGATCCCCTATCTAGTCTTTGCATGTGATTCAAGAGCTCAGACATAGCCTTTTCTTGTTCTTGCAACAAATTAACAAGTTGCTTAGATGGAAGTTTAGAGTAAAGTGTTTCAGGTGGGTCTTCATCAATTTCCATAGGGAGTGGCACTTGAGATGGATCAATTTTCTGTGCTGGTGGAGCAGGTAGGACTGACTGAGAGGGTGAAGGACGTGCAGGCATACCAGACATGCCAGGCAATGGTGGTGCCCAAGGAAAGGGCAGAGGCACCAAGGGATCTATGTCAATATCCCTTCATCCCCAAAACTCTCTCTCAGAAACCAAACACACAATTTTTGGGGTTTTGGTATCATTGGTTTCCAATAAATCATTTTCTTCTTTCTTGTCATTCTCTCTATCCTTTGCTAAGAGATAGTGCAAACATAATCTATTGCTGTTGAGATAGTGCAAGCAGCTACAGCAACACAAACCCATCCTTTCATTTCTTACACCATAAGCTGTACAGCATGATAAGTAGGTACCAACTTTCCAGCTTCTTTATTCACAGTTTGAATAGATTCCCAAAGTTCTGTGCCAGTGTTAGTCCATGTAGCTGTATATACATAAAGCTGATCAGCATTTACAATTAAAGCCCATTTTCTACACCAGAGAAGCAATGCAGCCAAGTCCCCTTCTTTGATCTTAGTCTCTGTCCTTTCTGCAAGCTGCAACAAACTTTTAACAGCAGCCCTTTTTATCGCTGATGCAGTGATCCCCATGCTGGCGATAACTAAGCCCTTCTCTTTTTTTCAGCTTAGCACAGATCCTCTCCTGCCTCTGTCAGGCAGCCCGTCTTACCTCCAGTAACGCCAGCCAACAGCTCCCCCACCTCCTCCAGCTTCTGCTCCAAATAGCAATGCTTTATCATGTCTCAGGATCACCAGTTTGCCAGGTTCTTCATTTCTTCATTCAGGAACAGGAATGACACAGCACCAATATGATGATCTGATCATTCGTTTATTCTCTAAGTTTGGTTACATTTATACTGTATACAAATCTATTCACACAAGTATCTCTTCTGCAACTGGCTGCACGCGCTGTTCACACGCCCTTATAAGCATTTTTATTGGATAATTACATTTGTGTATACTGGACCACAACTTTTCAATTTCTCCATCTCTCATCCTGTTTAGCTCTTACATTGTGTTCTTTTGCTGACCAGGCCTGTTCCTTCCCTGTCTGATAACCTTGCCCTTGTTCTTAACTGTTTCTCTTCATGGTCAAATTTGTTCTAACACAGCCCTGACTCCTACATTACTATTACCAAAATTTCTTGCAAGTATAAAGTGATTATTTCACTTCCACAGTATCTAACCTAATAATCTCAAAAAGTTAAAAACAGTCAGCTAATTAATTCTAACAACATTGCCATAATTTGACAAAGGTTAAAACAGTTTCATTTCATCCACCAGAAAAATGCCCTATCCTCTGATGTGAAATACAATAACTGACTGAAAGGGCTCAATAAATTAATATTTTGGATCTTTTTCTACCCTGTGCTCAGCAGTCTCTATTAGCCAGTTGTAGACTGGGATCTTACATACTCAGATACTAAATGACTTCAGAAAAGACATATATTTATCTAGAAGTGGTCAGGAAACACATGATTCTCTGCAGAAAGCATAGACTTTAAAAAGCAAAAATTTGGATTTAATCTAGACTATGCGTGTTTGACTAGATGCTTTATTCATGTTAGCAAAATTAATTAGCCATAGACTTTGTTACTATTACATTCTGGGACCCCTTAGTACAATTATCACACTAGTAATAACTACTTACTGTTACCTGTTACACCATGAACTTGCAAATGCTAGCTTAAATTGCTACACATGTCACTATCTGTGTATTTATAAAAGACATGATAAATCATGTGCTTCTGGCAAGCACTTCCAAAAAGCAGGTTCTTTACTAAGCATACATTTGGCACAGCTAATTACAGAATCAATTGCATTTGCAAAATACAGGAGTGCAACAGATGACATTCTTGAAGCATCCTGATCTACATTGAGTAAAAACCCCAAATGTCTCAAGAAGTATGCTCAAAAAGCCATCCCATTTCTGTAAAAAAAGCAAAAACAGTCTGCCCAACTGTTCCCAGTATGTCAAAGCTATGGTATTTCCTATAAATCTAGAATCACAGTTTACAGTTCTCAGTCATCCTGCAGACACTTTGCAGCACCACTGTATCCACAAATCAGGCACTGGCCATTTTAAAGATTATCCTAAAGGTCTCAGATCTAGTTTACAACTAGTTTCAATTTTGGTTCCATGCCTAGATTCGTCAAAAACATCCTGAAGTATCTAATATTTTCTCACAAAGAGGGAAAAAAAAATATATATATACATATTATACATTTTGTACAAACTGAAACTTTTGGCTAAACTATGGGGAGTGCTTTCTGAAGAGCACAGTAATCTTTCTGAGGGGCAAAGTGCACAGGGAAAAGTATATGACACCTTTGCTCATGATCCATTTTGATCCACTCTAGTTTATAACAGCCTTTCAACAGTGTTGATGGACCATACACCACACAGACCCCTCTTTTCATTCTGTCTTCAGACTCTTACTTTTCTTGACTCTCTGATCTGGAAGTTATTGAGAAACAGAATAAAATATACACAATTGTATAGCTTACCACATTTAATTTATGTATTTTACTTACTATAGCTTTTCAGATTTTGAGAACTGTATGCCATTTAGGCCTCATATTATTTAGGAATGCCATATCATGGCTCCTTAGAAAGACAGCTGAGAGGTCACTAAAACTTAATCAGCTCCATAATCACAGCACAGTTAATTTCCTGAAAGAACCCTCCTCTCTCCTTTTTCAGCTCCAACATCCATACAACATCAAGATCAGAAGAATGACCTCTCTAGTTCACAGTTCTGAGTCAGCTCCTTTAACAATTTTCTAAAGCTCAGTGTGTGATATGTGTACTAAGATCCTGAAAAAAAGTGTACAGGGTGACCATGAATCATCATGGCAGAACTAAGCAAAAGACAGTGTGATGCAGGTGTGAGCAGAAGAAAGATGGAATTGGGAAAAAAATAAATGTAGAATTGCACAGATGAAAGGTGTTTTACTGCATCCCTCTCCTTTCTCCTAAACCATTTTTTTGCCAACTTTTTTCTGTTTTCCTGATACTTTGCTCCTCCTAAAACACTTAAATCCAAACCTTGACATTAAAAAAAAAATCAGAAAATCTGCAAAAGGACTAGCTCTGCCTCTACTTAGAAGGAAACAAAAGTACTTTATTCCTCTACCCTCCAAACAGGAAGGAAAGCATAGAAGTGAAGAATTTTCTTGAATCTTCTTCAATCATTTTTTTCTAGCATGTTGAAAATGTGTCTCCTGCTTTCATTTTCATTGTCTCTGTTTCTTGCCAATGTTTGCTTTGTTCTCATGATAGAATGGTACATATCATTAGCAGTTTAACATAGCATTTTAATGTACTTAGTGTTGAGGATTTCTTTTGCTTCCAGAGCTGTAGTGGGTACCTACAGCTGTTTACAAAGTATTTCAAACAATCTGAAACAAGTGTCCTGAATAATTGAAGATTATTGGTAAGGGCACAGAGAGCCTTTCAACTCCATAAGATAAATTAAAATGCATCATAAGACGATAGTGATGAAATCCATTTGAAATTATGTCCTAAAGTTTATATGAACCAAATGTAGTCTGCTCAGTGCTCTATTCCATATCAAGAAATCCACTGCATGTGGCACTGGTTAACAGGAGTTGGCAGTCTCCTAACAAAGGTTGCAGAATGGTGGCCTACAAAATTAATTGCTCTTTTAGCCCTGGAAGAGGTGTTTTAGCTCAGCATTTACACACTGCATAAAGCTATAGGTAAGGTATAGTAAGCTTTTAAGCAGGGTGGTAAGGATGTGGACCAATTCCATAACCTCTTAACTCTTCTCTGCTCCTAAGAGATCTCTGTGAAGTTCAACAGTAGAAATATTCATAGTACCAGATGGTCTGAAATTCAACTACATGGAGGATGGAGTGGGAGGAAAAGGAGTAATCTTTACCTTCACTGAAATAATCAGACTCTATAACCCAGTTAGTCTGAGTAGTCTTTTTCTTTATTTCTAATTTTTTTTTTCTATTGTGCTTCTTTCATTTTACAAAAGATGCTGCCAGAAGGCAGTCCTGACAGCTGGCTCCAGGAAAGCAAAGCCTGCCAAGACACAAGGAGAAAATGGACCTGTCCTTGGACTGAGACATTTAAAGGGAAAACAGAAATGCAACTTGTGTGTGCACAACCCATTTGACCACAGTCCACTCACAATTATCCTCCCCAACAACACTGAAGAAGAGAGTGCACAGAAATTATCTCAGTTCCCAGCTAGTTATTGCTACCAGCCTTTTATTGCTACTGTTGTTCTGATGTATGAGATCCTCTACAGTGGATGTCCCCAGACCAAAGGACATTGGTCTCTGAAGAATACCGTAAGAAAATGAGCACTCCATGAGCCATGCGTTTCACATACCTTCCACCTGGTTCTGGGCATATGTCTTGCTTCCACCAGAGTCCCACTAATTAGCTGAAAAACAGAAAATCAATTATTTAAGGCTGCCTGGAATGCCTCCTATCAAACAGTGTAAAGATCAAAAATCTCTTAGTATTTTACACAACTTTGGTTCTAATTTCTTATTTAATGTGGTTCTGGCACTCAAAATTTAGTTCAGAAAAGCAACAATATTGAAAGGGCAAAACTGCATAACATATTTGGACACAAAGCAGGAATGAGGAAAAGAATACCCTAGAGATCAGAATAACTACACTCAGTAATTGAAACTACAAAATATTTTTTTTTAAAATGGCATTTTGTGCCCCATTATGGTATCTCACCTGCTATTGCTCTTACATTTTTCACCCAACCAATACTTCCTGCAGATACACAATACTTGACTTCCAATACCTAGTTAAAAGTCAGATTCTTATGGAAACTTTAGAGGTAAACTCCAATCATTCAGTGATTAGTCAGATTTCATATAAATGCTTACGAAGTTTAGACTACAAAACACAATAACATTCAAAACCATTACAGTAGATTAAATTATTTTTTTCTTCTAGTGCTCTTAAAAGAAGTTTTAAGCATATTTTAGGTTTGCAAGAATAAACAATGACCATTTTCTCTTCAGAGGACTTAAGTAGAGAAAGCAATCATTAAATCCACTAAAGCAAAGACACCTGCAGACTCAGACACTCAGAGAAATCTCTGGGAACCTTATAATAGTCCCTGCTAAACACAGAAGGTTCCTCAGATGGGTTTTCAGGGCTCTGGTTTTGTTGAGGTTTTAGCTGTTCCTGTGCTTTGTGTGCCCCCAAGTGGAAAAAACTCTACAATAAACCACCCACATTATTCAATATTCAAACTCTCTCAGCTTTACTGTCAATGTAAGACAGACCTTTTATTACATGTACTTTTCCCTATTTTGTCAGGGATTTCAGCTTTCATTTCATGGCACACAACAGCTGAACTTATAATATGAATTTTATATGGATTGTTACAAGGCGATTGTGACTCTGCAGGTTGCATAAATTTTCATGGTAATTCTGTTGTAAACAAGGTCACTCATGACATCCCCACATTAACAAGATACATACTTACCCATAATCAATAAATGTCTCTCCTAGACACCTGAAATCCAAGCCCTCTCCAACTGCTACAGACAGTAGTTTAGCACAATTTTAATGTAGTTTGCACAATACTGAATATTAATGATTTTGTCTGGATTTCATAGAACACAAAGTAATGATAACTAGGAAGGTCAGGAGTTACAGAAAAGCAGAAAAAAAAATTAACTCAGCAGTCAAGGACTAATCCTAATCATTAAACACAGAAATTAGCAAGCAATGAATATGCCTTAAAAAATATTTGTAAGCAGATTCGAGATTCTGGATGAGATATTGTCAATGAAAGCAAAATTCAAATTAGTGATCCTAAATAGATGAAATTATTTAGAGCAAATACATGCTTATCCTAAGCCCCAGAGACTAGTATGTCTTACAGGAGGTTAAGGGATACCTACACAGGATATACAGCTGGTCTGCAGAGTGCCTTTGTCAGACAGATGCTCTCTGAGATTGTAGAATTCTTGTAACTTCTATAAGCCATCACACCAAGACATAGAGACGCTAATATCCATTAAACTTCTACTAAACACTGCAAGTAGCCACGTTATGCTGTTAATTTATACTAACAGGACATAAAGGCCTAGTTTTAGAGGTATTTAGAATGAGTTGACAGAGAGCTGCATGCTTGGCACATCTCCCATAAAAAAAGGTTTTGCTGACTTTTACGAAAAAAGGGTGCCTTTTTTATGCTATGACCAGTTTTTCAGACAATCTCTACCATGAACTGCATGCAGTTGTATTTCATTCAGCAGTAAGTAGGACTTGAACTGTTTCCAAAAAAAGAATTAACTACATCCTTTGTTTTGAATAAATCAGTTTACTCTTAAGAATTGATTAAAGTATTGTCTTTATAATAATTGAAAAGGATAACCATTAAAACAAATGTATTCTGATTCAAGCACTTACATAGAACCTACAGAAAGAGGCTCAATCCTGGGCTTGTATAAGTAATATTTTTTCTTAAACGTCTGTACTAATTTACAGATAGATCACTGTTAAACAGACATGATATATTGAATTTAAATAAATATCATTTAAATAAAAATGAGCAAATTATTTTGGTCACAAGGACAGAATTAATTTGCCTTGTAGCATATAGTTCAAAAAATGCTTTAGCAAACACTGCATGTATCATTAATATTAAAGCTATTGTTTCAACATTATAGTGCAATGACTTTATGTACCAGTTTTAATTGTATATATTAGGGTCATAAAGAGAAGCTGCAGTATCTCCTCTTTTATGCATGTTACAGTATTATGAAACTTGTAAATATGAGAAAAACTTTATGTCCTGGGGTGACTTTATGATACTGGTATCCCCAGTCGTCTGGTTTATGTTATATATTAAATTCTGCACCTTTAAGACTGGCTTTGAGAGCAAGAGAGGGGGAAGAAGAAGCGCGCAGTTTGTGTTAAAGAAAAACATCACTCCCATACATCTCGTGCCTGGACTGTGGTGTCTGCAGCACGGACAGACAGCGGGACAGAGCTTCTCTCTGGCTTTTAGTTAGCTTTAGCTACCTGAGGCAGAGGAGTTCCCTGGACCTTTGTTTTTCCCTTTTTTTTTCTTGGATCTGTGCAAGCCTGCTCTGGACTGAACACCCAGCCAAACCCCAGGAGCTCACGCCTGTGGCCCACCGGGGCCTGGGCCTCGGCACTTTCCAGCACCAGAGGGACTGATAAGAACCTGAGCGAGCCGAGCTACACCACATGAAAAGGACTTTTCTTCCTAGACTTGCCATCCCATCAAACAGCAAGAGGTTTTATCATTTAATATTATTCAATTTCTGTTAAATAAACAGCTTTTTCCACTTCTCTCCAAGGAATTTTTTTTTTCCTTTCCCAGACCAGTTGGTAGGGAGGTGTCATTTCCCTGGGGAAACCCCCATTTGGAGTTTTCCTCCCTAATTTGCCCTAAACTAGGACACTTTAGAATATGAGCTCTTAGGCTCACGAGCAAAATTTCTATCCATCATAAGTAGTTTTCTAGTTCCAATGTCTATTATTCATCTGAAGTGCCTTCTTCGCCATAAAATAAGTGTCTTCTGTAAAAACTTAGTGATTAATTCTTACAGCATTTTTTGTTGTCATTTTCTTTGTTTTTTTTTACCAAACACCTCACCTTTGGAACTTCTTCCACAGTCTTCTTGTAATCAATGCAAATACCTGATTAAATATCTTCATGCTTTGTTGGAGTCTGAGATACAGACTGTGTGCCCTTGCTTTTAATATTTAGTTCCAGGATTCAAAGAAACACTGAATTTCATATAATATGAAATTCATGTGCATGTTTTCATGGTGATACATGAAAACAAATGTTAAAGTTAGATAGGAAATGTGTAAATGTGTAGATTAGAAAGTTTCTTAAATCACTGGGTGAAAAAGTAGTTTAGAGAACAGGAGACAAGATGGAGGATTTAGGGTGTTGTCTCTTGTCCTTCTTCTTCCTTCTTCATGTTCTTCTCCTAGGGGTTTTTGGGTAGTAGTAAGTGATTGGGTAGAAAATGTCATAGTGCAGCACAGAGGTGTTGGGTCATTGGGTCACTAAGAAAAATAATTTAGTTGGCATCTGTTAATTGGGTAAATGGACATATAAAAGACCTTGAAGAAGATCTTTGTTAGCCATTTTACCTCTTTTCTATCATAGCGCACATAGCTCCTTGTACCTTGTAATACTGATAAGAAAAAATAAACAACTGAGACCGAACGAGAGAAAAAAACTGCCTCCCTCTCATCAATCTTCAGTTCAAAGGGAAAAAGAACCCAAATCTAAAAGTCCACAACCAGACAATGCTTCATGTTTTTTTAAGTCTAACTGGAGAGTGAATATTCATAGGGTATATTAACTTGATTTTATTCTTATAACTTTCCCCTCCATCTTTTGACTCTCCATTTTAATGATAAGGAAGAGCTTTCCCTGGCAAATATTGTGTCTGACTCCAATTAAACAAATCACCTAAACTGACCTTTCAAAAACAAAACCAAAAATTTGCAAAGAAAGAGAAAATTACACTCAAAATCAGATACTACACAGGTTCTGTAAATATTTGAGATAGTGACTTTAAAATTCAGACAGCAAATTTAGAACTAAAATATGTACCAGAACAAATGTATATCATGCATATGTGTATATAGAGACAAAAACCACGCACATTGCTTTGCTGTCTTTCAGTCTATTTTGCTTACTTTGTAGGATGAGAAAAAATTCAGTTTTTCTGTATTGTCCATATACACATGTTCCTGGTGTCACTACCTTACACACAGACAAATATACACTCCCTAGCTTCTGTATTGCAAAAAAATATTTTGCTATAAAATTGTACTGATATATGCAATGAAAAATTTATTTGTTTAAACAAAAAATTCTTTTTCTCTTGGATGATAATTGTCTTTAAGCTCTTCAGAAATCTGAGTGATCCACTGGTTTGTACTATCTCATATCTCATGAGAACCCTCTAGAGACTGAGGTTCTCAGACCAGCTATCCATGTTTGTAACATCTTCCCTAATTTGTAAGGACTCAGACAAAATCACATGATTAATTGGGCCCCCCCCTCCACTGATTCATATACACTAAGTATTGCTGTGATTCCTTTGACAAAAATACATACTGACATATATAGATTCCATACATAGATTCCAAGCAACACTTCAAATACATATTGCAATATGCATAGCATGGCATGATCGTATATGCCCTGTTGATGGGTCACACTACCATTCCACATCAGCTGTTTCAGGGACTAGCAGTCTAACTGAAGACTTGCTCATAACCAGAAACTTCAACCTAGCTCTCAGGTGGGCTTTACTGCTACAATAAAGAGTTTACTGAAGAGCCAGCTATTTTAAAACTCAGGAATATCTAGAAGGCAGTATAGGTACACTCTCCACCTGGCGAAAAACACACTAAAGAAATTGATAAATTAGATTTAGTATTTCTGTGAAAACATTGAAATTCCTTAAAGACAACATCAATTTTTCTTCAGATATTTAGTCAAAACAACTGAAATGCTTAGATCAAAACATGGAGCACCCTGCCTTCTCATTTGCTCTATTTCATGCAAGAAAAGAGTGTCTCAGTATCTTTTTATTAAAAAAGAGGGGGGGAAAAAGTGTTTTTATATTTTTAATTTATATTTCTGACTTTTAAATGCAGTTCCAACCCAGGAAAGCAGCTAATATAGATTTAATTATATGGAAAAGATGGTTTAACTGCAATTCAAATTCAGTACCAAAAATCCAAAGAAACTAGCCTTGCCTGAAATGTGCACATATCAATTCTTTGCAGTCATTTGAAAAGAGCTGTGCTCTAATACCTAGATTACTAAAACCAGAGTTGATAAAGCCCTATATTCCTGTGGATAAAGTTTTACTAAAAAATTGATCATCTATAACACACTTCATTAAATTCTTTTTTCTTCTTCTCTAAATGACACAACTACTAGAGCCCCTTAAAATCCTAATGCTAACCATATTAATCTGTCATCTACTGAAAACATCGACAATTAGAATCCAAAGTAGAATACTAAGGATCAGCTGACTATGTAAATTTTGAAAGAACACACTTCAGACAAAATGTTTTTGTATTACATCTTTCTTCTGAATTTCTTCAGTCTTCTTCCTCTTACTAGGTATGGTGTAATTAAGGCAGGTCATTGTCCCATACAGTTGAAAGCATTGGAAGTCATGATGAAACATACCAGAAAAAACATGAACCAAATCACTTTTCAAAATGATACTACACTGAAAAATGTTTGTGTTAAAACCCATAGACTGCACTGATCTCATTAAATGGCCTGTAAGTCTTAAAGAGATAATGTTCTAACCTCCATTTAGATTACCTTTCATTTTTTTTTAGCAATTTCTCTTTTAAGAAACACAGTGAGTGAACTCCACCAACATTAAGGAGCACACTTACAAAAGCACACTTACTTTACAAAAGTGCTTGAGAAGTGTCCCTGGGGACAGTCATCTGCAGTAACCGGTCTCATGCACTCTGCATGTGGGATCCTGGTGTTCTTTATAGCTGGAATGATTTTTAAGCATACCAATAGAAGAAGCACAAGTACACTGTTATGTGCCTTCCCTCAGTGATACAATCTCAAGCTGTGCAGCTCCTTGCAAGATGCTAACCATTGGCAGAAGGCTAAGCTGCCACAAATAAGAGTAAATTGCACCAAGGGTCAATTAAGTAAAAAATTAATAAGCTTAGCAATTTGTTCTGTAACAAAATGTATAAATGTAACTCTGCACAATTATATGAGAGGACACTAAAATACAGTCTTTAAGATAAACTGTTTCAGTAATGTTTTTTAAAATGCTTTGACAAAGAGTATTGCATTAGCAAAGATATAACAAGTCAGTAATTAAGACAGCAGAATTATAGACTAAGATGTTTGCATGTCTGAAATTTCACAGCCAAACTTGTTTTATCAAATTTTATTTTTGTTGATTTTCTATATTTATTCTTATATAAATTGTATATTATCACTCAAAATTCCATCTAGAAGAAAGCACAGAATAAACTTGCCACTTTTTAGAACAAAAAACAACTTTTCTTATGAAAGTAATTTCATGTTTGCCACAGGAGAAACCACTTGAAACAAGAGATGTGTTTCAGTTTGGCTAATCCCTCATTATTGTTTACCCCAAAAGCACAAGCCATAGGTGATTTTGTGGTATTTAATTTACCTTTTGCAGAAGAACTGACAGTACACGAACACTAGCTGATGACAGTCATCAGAATCACTGCTCTTGATAGTACTGCCACCTGCCGTTCATTTTCATTTTGTTTCTTGATCAACAGTTTTAAACTACTGACTTTGTACAGCTAATTTCACCTTAACTGTAAGAAAGATTGATTCAATCAATATTGATTTTTTTAACCATTTTAAACACCACTCATTGTTTCAGTTTCTCTTGGCAACAGATGCATAACTGTCTTCTTCTCATGCTTTCTTAAATGCACAGAATAATCACACTAAGGAAGCAAGACTTTCTGCCTTGGAAGTGTTTAGGATTCTGTATGCATTTCTTAAGATTTTTTCACATAATAAAAAATTAAAGAGTAAATAATCTAATTTAAAATTTATTAAATCATGATGTTTAATTTTTAAGCCAACAAACCTAGCACAGAAATTCAGAAGATGTTAAAGAAATAAGTGTTATTATTTAGAAAACAGACCTAGTAAGTAGCTGTGGGATTTTATTATTTAAGTTTGCCTTCAGGTCTCTGGTATCAATAGGCTTCTGTGAATTTAATCCGTTGCAACTCTCTTTAGAACTAGCCTAGGTTTCTTTACAGACAAAAGTGCAGACAAATTAAGGAATAACTTTATTTCTGAAATTCAAACTTAGCACATGTACATACTTTAGTTTTGCAAGTTTTGAGAGAGAGAGAGAGAGATGAGATGTATGTTTGTGGGGGAGTTTATACATATATTTAATTAGTTGTTTATCTGTTTAAGCATATAACACCATCCTAAATCTACTACTAGATTTCAGGGATAGTAGGCCATACTATCATCATGGTTGCCTTATACTGCTGCTCAGAATATTGTGCTGGAAGAAAAATCTTCCTTTCCAGTGTCCAGTCTTAAAGGCTGAATTCCAGGGAAAAAAGTTAATCTCTAAATTACTAAAATGAAGAGAGCAGGCTGTGGGATAAAAAGCACTGACAAACTTTTGGGGCAGATGTGAAAATTTAAATTGAGGACCTGTTTCTGCTCTGCAATGGCTTTCCATAGCAAGGTTTTTTGTAGCAGAGGAGCTACAGAGGCAGTTTCTATTAGAAAGTAGCCTGTAAGTAGTAGTTTCCATAAGAAACTATGTTGCAATGAGTTTATTTAACTTTTTCAGAGTTGATAGGTTTGAATTGTTTGTTCCTACGTTCCTTCCCCCCTCCCTCCCCCCCCCCCCCCCCCCCCGGGTTAAATGTATTGGTTTCTACCTCTTGTTATCCCTCCCACATCATCTCCATCAAAGCAAACCCTTCCCTTCCTTCTTGAAAGTTCCTTGTCCGTCCAACCTTGCCCCTACTCCCTTATTCATCGTTGTAAACCCCACCCTGTCTTCCAAATCCTACCCTGTCAATCATTTGTCCCTCGAGGCCCCACTGGTTAGTGTATCTTGCTTCCTCCCCCTGTGTATCCCTGAATTTGTGATTCCCCCTCCCCTTATTCCTCCCCTCAGGATTCCCTATTGGTCCACTGTTTGTACCCTCCCGTGGAGATCAGGCTGTATTTAATCCCCCGCACAGCAGGGTTTCGGGTTCTCTGGGACCTGACTCCTTCCAGTGTAGATCCCACATTTCCCTATCCTAATAAACTATTGCTGGGAACTCTACTCTGGAGAGACTCGTCTGCTTTATTACCTCTGTCCCTGACACCGTGCACCACAGAGCTTGGGGTGGCCCAAGTCTCCGAAGGTTTTGCTGTGGGAAAAGCAAAACCCCCAGTGACTTCCCACTCTTGGCACTTGCCTGTGCTGGAGTGCAAAAGAACACTGTTGAGCTATCTGGAGCTCCAGCGTAGACCAGTGTCAAAACTATCCAACAGAGCTGATGCCAGCCAGCTCCAAGATAGACCTGCCACTGGCCAAGGCTGAGCACATCAGTGACAGTGGTAGTGCCTCTGGGATACCTGATTTAAGAAGGTGAAAAAGCTACTGTGTGGGAGTCAGCCTGGCTGGGGCACAGACTCAGTCAGATTTCATCTCTGATAAGATGAACCTCTATTTTAAGCCCTGGAAAACATTTGTTAACTCAGGGCAAACCTGAGTCTTCCTCCCAAGACCCCTTGTAGTTGGTACGTCAATTAACCACAGTTCTTTCCCCTGTTGGTTAGTTATGTTCCTTATATGGTCATGCTTCCCAAATGTTCTTTCCTTAAGGTAATATATTGTTCCTCCTTTGTTCTTGTCTTTGGTTGGTCACACCCACAAGCTCCCCCTGATTATTGTTGTTTGGGTTTTGGGTATTGTCCCTATTTTCTTTTATTCTTTATTAAAGTGTTATTTTCCTGGTACCAACCATTGCTCCCACTCCTATTTATTTTCACCACCATCTGCCCTGAAGTCAGGGAACAAAAAGATTTGTCATGGCCACCCTCCTTGTGACACTACTGCACCAAATCAACTGCAGTCAGAGAGAGAAGTGTGCATAGGTGAGAGAAGCAGTTGTGCAGATACCCAGGTCCAGGTCAGTGGAGAAGGAGGGGTAGAAGATTCTCCAGGCACTGAAATTCGATTCCATCTGCAGTCCAAGGTGCAGTCCAAGGTGCAGCCCATGATGTGGCATGGTGGAGCACAGATCCACCTGCAGCCCAAGGATGACCCTGTGCCAGAGCAAGTAGATGTCTGAATGAGGCTGTGACTTTGTGGGAAGACTAGCAGGACCAAGAAGGACCTCTGGCCCCACAGAGAGGGGTGCCCAGGCTGGAGCAGGTTTGTGGGCAGGACTTGTGACCCGAAAGGGACCCAGGCTGGAGCACTGCATTCCTGAAGGACTGCAGACCATGGAAGGGACGCATGCTGGAAGAGTTCATGAATAACTGCAGCCTGTGGGAAAGACTCATACTGGAGAAGTGCACAGAGCAGGGGAAAGATTTCCTCCCCTGAGGAAGATGCAGCAGCAGAGACCATATTCCCATAATTCCCATTCCTGTCTCATTTGCACTGCTAGGGACAGGAGCAGAGAGTCAGAATAAAGACAAGTAATTAAGCAGGGAGGGATAGGAGAAAGCTATTTTTAAGATTTGGGTTTACTTCTCATTATCCTACTCTAGTTAGTTTGGTAATAAACAAAATTAATTTCCCTAAGTCTGTTTTACCCATGACAGTAACCAACGAGTGATCTGTACCTATCTTTATCTCACCCCATGAAGCCTTTCATTGGATATTGTCTCCTCTGTTCAGCTGATAAGGAGAGTGACAGAGTGAGTCTGGTGACCATCTGGCATTCAGGCAAAGTCAATCCACCACACACTTTTTATGGGAATTCTTTCTTCTTATCACTATGCTGACTATAAAGAATCCCTTAGCTATACAACTGCCCCTATAGTGACAAGGAAGTGTAGACAGCAAAGGGACTGGGCTGACAGAACAGGGAGATTTGCTACATTAAGACAATATGGGTATATAAATTACATGTGTTAAGAAAAGAGTACAATGAGCAGTCATATGGTGATAGCAATAACTAGGTTAAACTGTTTCTTTCAGAGAAAAGACAGGAGAATATGAAAGAGTTGTACTTTAAGTGACATGAAATAGGTGAAAGATGACTGTTCGTTCTATTCCAATACAGTAAGAATCAAAAGAGCATGCTAGATGGCAGGGTCAAAGCAAAAACAGTACCAGCAAAAAAACACGTTTTCTTCCAAATAACTTGCAATTAAGCAGTGGAATTTTTTGCTATAGGATGCTGCAGATGCTAGAAATCAATGATTTGGGAAAAAAAAAAAAATTTTTTTAAACCCTTACTAGAAAAGATCGTTGATTGATAATAATTATGAATGCCACCTCCATGTATTCTGCAAATTACTGAAAGCAGATCTAAGGAAGAGCTCTTGCAATCTTTAACACTATGAGATATGCTCTTAATCACTGTCAAAGAAGTCATAGACATCTTCGACTTTAAAAACTGAGCAACCACCAGCCTGAAAGTATGCCAAACTATCTTGAGAAAAGTAGAAGAATAGGAAATGACAACTGAATGACAGCAGCCTGGATGTAGTGATTGGAGTAACTAATATATTGAAGACATAATTGTGATTGGGTGGAACAAAATTACAGAAGTTGTGCAAGATGATGAATAGTGGGAAAGAGAAAGCAATGTAATGAGCATGGAATCGGTCATAGGAATCAAGACTGCAGACATAAGCAGATCCAGGAGATGGGCAAATAGTTTAAGCTGGCAGATACAAAATGTTCCACCATGGCTACAGTAAGGGTATACAGAAATGAGTGTCAGTACTTTTAAGGATATCTAGTCAAGGACCTTTTTCAGTGCAGCAGATGAGAAAAGGAGGAAGCCATACACAGGAAAATACGAGGACACAAACCTGATCACCAAATGATAGGAAGGTGGTGATGATAACCAGGTCTGGTCAGACACACAAATTGATGATGAGACATGTGGAAGCACAGGTATGTTTATTCCAGCAAGGTTATCTTGATTGGGAACTTGGTAGGCTGGCAAACCAAAGGAACAGTGGTATTGATATATTGACAAAATATATTGACATACACCTGACTAAGCAAACATGTCAACAGTCACAGTAAACTAACCTTGCCAGTCACAGTAGCTGCTGAGCTATCATACAACTACAGCCACCACCCTGACAGAAACCTCATCTGGAGTTTTCAGCTAGTCAGTCTGCAAACTTCAGGGGTACTCTGGTCATTCTGCAAACTCAGGGGTACTCTGGTCATTCTGCAAATCCAGGGCCCTGAACTATGTGGAGTGAGGGAATCAATAGAGCTGTAGAAGAACAAGCTGGGGAAGGGAGAGCAAGGAGAAACAGAGAAATGGTAGACAAAAAGGATACAAAGGGGTCCAGCTGTCTGTAAAGTAGTGCCACTCATCTGACTTAGTCCTGCACCTGATGGCCACTGTCTGTCTCATCTTCTTGCACCTTATTAAAAAATCTCTTATCTTCCTCTCTACATAATTGCTTGCACTGTCCTGTGCATGTGCGTGCTGCAAGATCTCAGTGTTAGGTACCTGGGGGGACCTGCAGGTGCCTGCATATGAATGGAATGTAGTACCAGCCACTGGAGTAAATCTGGGAATGTGGGTGTCTCTGACCTGTGGCCTTAGAGACTGGAGTGAGGACGGGGATCCCAGCACAGGGCAAGAAGGGACCTCTCCTGTCAAAGGCCGGAGTAGTGCTTCTTTCCATAGCATATGCTGGGTGGCACTGGCGTGAGTGAGCAAGCTCAACACTGGTGGCTTGAGAAGGACCACAGGTCGCAGGAGATAGAAGGTTAATATGATCAAAACAAAGATTTAATCCAGAGAAGGAACAGTTTTACGAAACTGACTTGGAAGATCTAAATCTTTATCCCTGTATTGGTTCTACTATTTCCCATGGATATATTGAAAGTCTTATTTATTTTTTTTCCCCCAAAACAAGCAAAACTAGTTTCCTGGTTTTAAAATGTGCTTTAACTTAAGGGAAGTCATCATTTGAACTTGAAAAAAGCTGCATGAAGATAATTATAATTAAAACAAAGAATAATTTGCAGGTATATAATTTCAGTTTGAAAAAAATGCTATCAGATATTTTTAATGACCTCAGAAAGTCTACAGAACAGGAAGAGTAACAGCTATTTTGACTCAAATTTGCTGTAAATGTAACTTAATTGATCATGAGGAACAACTTGCAAGCCAGACACTGGGAGATTATTAAAATTTATTTTATTAATTAACCCTTATTAAACAATTCAAATACCAGTTCAAACATCACCTGAGAAATTTGAGAAACTAAATTAACCTCTCTAGAACTCAGGGACCTATGCTTCCAAATTCACAAGTGATCAGTTAAGTGCTACACAAATGGAACCAAATTAGAACACAGAAAAAACTGGAAACCCAAAAAAATTTGGAGAAGAACTAGAAAATCTTCATCAGTCACAAAGCACATATAATAATCTTACTCATTCTATAATAACCTTGCCTCATCGCCACTCTAGACACACTACTTCTTTTTCTGTAGCCTTCACAGTTTTTCAGGTTCTGGAGACTTCAGCAGATTGCTACACTATAAACACTCCCCTTTTGGACTTTAGGCTAGGCCATTGAACAGCTACATTCTTAATGCCTTCATCTTTCCCCAGTGAATGAAGATTAAGCAAGTTAAGCAAGGTGAAGGGAGAGAAAATGAGACAGTGGTCAGGCATTCAATCTCACAGAGGAAACAGCTGGGACCTTTCATAGCAGTGGTCTTTTCAGAAAAGTCACTTGCTGAAAAAGGAAGCTGTTTGTGCTTCTGCCTTCCAGCTCTCCATATTGTGCATGCTGTCCCCACAAATTTAATTCAGGCACATCCATTAAGTTTCAAAACTCATCACCTCCCACCCTCATACCAGTTGCTTGGTGAAAAGTAGTTTCATAACCGTCATATGACAAACCATTCACTTTTAATGAACATGTTCTGGGCAGATTGGTATTGCCTTTTTTACTTGTCAGACAAAGCATGCATTGCAGTGCATTCCACAGCTGAAACAAACTTCTTGTTCAACTGACTGAAAGTATTTTGAGTTAAAAGAATTCCTCTTCTCCCTATTCTCTAGACTGCTAAGGTTCAGAGTTAATATTAAAAACAGTATTTTGGGGTTTTTAACTGAAATTAACTGATACATGTAAATGGATTTTTTTCATAATAAATACTGTTACTAAATAATAAATAATAACAATACTTTGTTACAGCTCTGTCCTATAAGAAAGTAAAAACTCCCACCAAAAGGATTCCATCTCTTCAATACCAAGAAACTCATATTCAGACCAATGGATGCTTTGGATCAAGCCCTTAAGCATTTGCTCAATTGTTTCCCAGGGAGGACCAATTGGAAACTAATCAGGGAGATGCTTAGGAGAGACAATAGTTGCATTGGCCCAAAGTCCTTCTGTAAAACTCCAAAGGATACTATTACAAAATGCTGAAGTGCCAGATAATACTGATTTCTTCTTCCTTCATAACAACTTTGACTCCTTAAGACAAATCACATATGCACCAAAATTTTATTTTGAAACTAAGAAGTATGAAAAGCATATTCTATTATAATGCACTAATTACAATGTACATAAACTAAAATGTTTGACAGCATAATTCCTTTCACACATTGAGTGTCTTACTTTTTTCACTTCCAACAAACAACTTAAAAATCAGAGCTTCTTGTAAACTTTACCCAGCACATCAACTCTGCAAAACAGAGCCTTCATGAATCATGGGTGTAATTGAGAGGTTAAGAATGAAGAGCAAGTCCAAATGAAGAACTAATAAATCTTCTGTCATATTGTTACTGTTTTACTGAAAAGCATTAAAAATAGATAATTATTGTGTGTAACCTGGCCACAGCACTAAAATGGGTACAATCCATATTCTCACTCTAAAGAATCTAGATAATATAAAATAATGAAGTTTTACATTATTTTAAATATTTCTATTAACCTAAATGAGAGTTTTTTGAGTCTTTTTCAGACATCCACCTCAGCACAGTTTATTAATTAAAATAAGGAGATTTAGAAGGTAACTCAGACCAGACAGAAGCACAGTTGTCTCACTTCTTTCAGGCACTCCAGTTATTTTGTCCAATCACCGCAGTGCTCCAAATGGCACTTAGGTACATTCTTTAGAGAGCATGGATTTAATTTTTGGGGGGTTTTTTTTGTTGTTGTTGTTGGGGGTTTTTTTTGTTTTTTTTTTCTAAAGGCTGCAGCACCAAATGAATAGGGCATCAGGGCAATCAGATACTACTCCCTGGCTGCTGTCCACAGCAATCAACAAGCATTTTGAAAAGACTATAATTAGTCACTATCTGGAGCCACCAGAGCCTCTTTCAGGATCAGAGTAAATTAGTGATGCTGCATTTATTTCCATTCTCACATTGACAACTTCAGACTCCTGAAGCCTTGCAAATATACCTTTACAATCATGCTTCCCACTACTGAAGAGCTAACAGACTCAATCAAGTTGAATGAATACTGGCCAGTACAGGCTTTATTTTCAACAAAATTCAAAAACCATGGCACAGCTAAATCCAACACCAATTTGACCTTCTCAGTGAATTTTACTTCGCCCTTGACTACACCAAAGCTAAAAACAGCTTTTAAACAAGGTACCATTACATTATTTCCATTCTCAAGATACAGGAAATTGCTCTTAGAAAATTCAGCTCACTGATTATTAAACAGAGATCTACATATTCTCAAGACTTTGTAACTTTTTACTCAGCAAAGTAACTACATCTGTTGGTAGAAACAAAATATTTTTAAACTCACATGTTGGTATGTTACAATTTTAAAGTCACATTTAATTTATTATAGTTTCTGGTATTTTAAACAAGGGGTACCAAGTTGCGTTTGCAAGGATACACTGGAAGATGACACAAATTCCACCAGACGTACTTAAAATCATGGACCTTGGGAACTACTGACACGATGTCAGGACGCAGAGAGTGTATCCTACCATCAACAAGACATAAAACCTGCTTCCATGTATTATTTATTCCTGTTCATACATTACTAAACTTCTGCAATACGCTTGAATCAAAAATGACACTGCCCTTGAGTAATAGGTTATTTAGATATATACATATACCTCTATATATACATATTTTTATATATGTGGGTATTGTCATGAATAAAATCTCTCAAGACATCCACCCCGGTTAAAATACTGTGTTTAGTTATGTACAGTTAATGTTCTTACCCCATTTGTAAACCTTGTACCCCTTGTTTACTCCAATGGTTATTAGTAATGTTAATTACTTACCAGTTTCTGAAGTGTTTTAAGGTTTTTATGAGACCTTCCTGTACCCTTTCCCTTACTTCCCTGCTACTATGTAACAAAGCTGCTCCCATGGGGGCTAAATCAAACTAACAAAAGATACCCATTAGAAAGGTATGCCACAGAAACTGCGCCCAGGGATGCTGTGCCACACTAGAATAAAGAAAGTCCCATGAAGCTGTGCAACCGAGTAATATGCAAACTAAGGCATGCAGGACACGAAAACAACGAGCTAACAGAGGAATAAAAGGACAAGGAAACATATTCTAGCAAGCTATGATGAAAGATCGTCTCCCTGCACCACCTAAGCCTGCTTAGAAACTATCTTCCTACATCACCATGAAGAGGACTGGAAAGAACTGACCCCCCCTAGACAGCGAACCAGAACAGCAGGCCTCCTGGCTACTCTCCTGAGGATGAAAGCCCCAGCTCTGCAGTGTGTGCTGCAACGCTGAATGCAACGCTGAATTGTCCCTCCTCCTTGGAGCTGCCAGTGTGGGAATGGCTGTGGTGCAATCAACCCCTCGGGCCCCCCACCCCAAGAGCTGAATCCTAATAAAAGCATCAAACAGGAGTCTTGTCTCCTGGCCAGTTTCTTTCAGTTGGTATCTCAAGCTAAAGCTCTGTTGCTAAAACAGAAACTTGATGGAGCTTCTGAGAGTCACATTTAAAAACTAGCTGATGATAAATTATTTCATTATTTGAATACAATGGTGAATATCTCAAATAAAACATTAAAACAAATATTTGTATGAGTTAGTTATTCACATTTAATACAATTACAAGTAGGGAAACTGGTAATGTAATACTGATGGAAGAACTGGATTTAACCTTTGCATTCCAAGTTTAGGCGGTTGGAATAGTGGCAATCTGTTTTGCAGGATTATCCTGCACAGTACAAAACTTTTATTTTGACCTTTCAAAAGCTACAGTTTTGTTTGTTTGTTTGTTTGTTTGGGGTTTTTTGTTTTGGTTTGGTTTTTTTTGTTTGGGTTTTGTTTTCTAGCACTCTCCAGGTGCAAAGGCACTAGGAAACAGTTCTATGTTCGTTTACATAGGACTAGTATAGCCTCAGTTTTCCAGTGTTTTTCTTAGTGAGAATAAAGATTATATCTTTACAAAGAGTTTGAAAGGGTGAAAATATCTTCGAATATTCACATCTTCGAATTGGGTGTTAATGCCTCTATTGTAAACTTTGGCCAGCAGGTTTGTTGCAGAGCCCAGACTGCTTGGCTCCTGAGACAAGGGTCTGCACAAGCCTGAACTTCTGAACTTTGGGGTAAAATGACAGGAGATTCTAGGAGAGATGTGTGGTAGATGGTTCGGGAAGTAGTACCTCAGCAGTAGGGAAAGAAAGAGGGCAACATGCGGCCGTGAGTCTGGGATAGAATGTTCCTGCACACTCTGAAACCTCAAGAGGGAAAATCCCGAGGGCGTATGCCCAGTGGAGTCTCCCCCGTTATTCGAAAAGAAAGTTTAAGGACTTCTCTTCCTGGACATAAACCTCTGGTGTTTGTTGAATTTTCCTGATATTGGGCAGGACACACTTCTGGCTCATGACATCATTCTCATTTCCCGCTAACTCTTCTCCCCGGACACTTCAGTTGCTCCACCTTCCTCACAATCTGTTGCCACCGACCCTTGCCCTCTGCTAGCGCGGTGAAGCGATGCTGAAAACCAATCTGATCGCTTTCCTATACTCACCGAGATTCCTGCCCGGCGGACAAAATGGCTGCTTGCCCTCTAACCCTGTGCATCCGGTCACGAGCGGGGACTCCCTCCGGGAACATGCAGCGCCTCGAGCCCAGCGCCGCCCTGAATGGCCGGGCGGGGCAATCGCGCTCGGCCCCGCTCCGTCTCTCTGAGGCTCGCGCAGGGGCGGGGCGGGAGCGCGCCAGGGGCCGGGCGCCGCGGGAGCGCGCAAGGGGCCTGGCTACGCTCGGAGCCGCGCACGATAACGGTGTCCCGCTGCTGAGGCCGGGTCGCGGCCCTGGGGAAGGGAGTGGAGCGGGCCCTGAAGCTGTCGCTGTGTTGCGCAGCGGTCCTGGCAGCACTGTGTGTGCGTGTGTCTGTCTGTGTCTGTGTGCGTTTGGTTACGAAACCACGACGTGTTTTTTTCACACTCAGAATTTACATTTCCACAGTGAAATCTTCTGGTCCTTAAGCCTCTTTGAAACTGGTTTTGACTGCTAAGGTAAAGTGTCACTATGTTTGGAGATGGGTGGGACAAAGATTTGATTTGGGAAAACAATATCGCGCCAATCACAAGAATTTGTTGTTCTGTGGTTTTGGTGATAACACTAATTTTCTGTACAGCATTAAAGTTCGGGTTTGTTTTTTTTTTTTAATTTGTGTTAGTCGTGGTGATAAATGCCCTCGGGCTTTTTTTTTTTTTTTTTTTTTTTTTTTTAAAACTTAGTTGGCACAATGAGTGACTTTGAGAAGACCCTGCACCAGGACATGGTTTCTCAGCTGCATGACTTCGCTGCTGCTGGAGACACAGCCAGGCTGAAGGCACTGCTCAGGTGCTCCCCGTCACTGCTCAATGCGTCCGGAGGGAACGGCTGGACAGCCCTTATGTACGGTGCTAGAAATGGACACCTTGAGGTTGTGCAAGTTCTTCTTCAAGAAGGGTAAACTGTTTAGTAGATGCCATTCAAGAGCTCTATTTTGCACCCCCCTTTTTGCTCCTGTCACTTTTGTCTCAGAAGTAAATTTACCAGACAGGTAGTGGTAGAATTTTCAGGGCTAAAACTCAGGAAAATGTATTCTATGTCAGTTTACAACTGGGTTCTGCTGTTGCATCATGCTTTTCGTATTTGCTAAGAAAGTCTAAAAGTTACAAGCATCTCTAAAGTTACTCCTTTGACATTCAAAGTTAAGTTGTCACTTTTCACAGAGACCAGAATAGACAGAACAAAGTTTGCACCCTAATTCCAGCTACTGTATTGAGCGTTTTCAATATTTGATTGTGTATTTGATTGTTCCACTTAAATATTTATCTCTAAACTTGATTTGTAATCCATTGGAATCTTTGTTAGTGCAGAATGTTTGCTGACTCTTCAGCAGGACATGACAGACTCACCTTTTCCAAAGTTACTTCAAATGGAAAATGTTTTAAAACTAAATTAGAATCAAATGTGTCTAACTAAGTTTAATGTTAATTAAGCCTGGGCTGTTCCTTTCTGAACTCCTAATTACAGAAAAAAACAATTCATTGTGTAGTTAATGAGTAACTTCAAGCATAGCATTCCACAGCCTCCAGTAATCATCCCACCCATTTTTGATTTTTTTTTTCAGTCATACCCAAGACCTGTAGCCTCTGCTGGGGCTCAGAGTAGGGCATTAGATGAACCACTGGATTTTACTATAGTCAGTACATTCCAGTACATCGAGGAGTATCTCAGTGCCAGATTTTGTGTATTGAGGAATCTTTTGTGATCCTGGGGAATTTATCAGTTGCTAAATAGGATAACAGTTCTTTAAGTTATGCTTTTCACTAAAAAAAAAGTGAATTTTGCTTTTAAATGTCCTTTTCATGGTTGTTCTCTTAGGTAATTGAATATAGTTCATGAGATGATGCAGTGGCCTGATTGGTCTCCTTTTAGTTAATGCTTAGAATAATTACTTCAACAATTACAGTTGCTGGTTATATAAACATTAATGTCTCTGAAGATAATATTTCATAACATTACAGAGAATAATTCTAGAAGTCTAGTCAGCTGATATTTTTTTATCACAGAACTGTAAAATCATAGAATGTCCTAAGTTAAAAGGGACCCACAAGGATTAAGTCCAACTCATAGCTGCACAGCATTGTCTCCAAGGATCACACCATGTGCTTGAGAGCATTGTCCAAATACTTCTTGAACTCTGTCAGACTTGGTGCTGTGAGCACTGCCCTGGGGAGCCTCTTACAGTGACCAGCCACCCTCTGGGTAAAGAACATTTTCCTGAAAGCCAACCTAAACCTCCTCTGAGAGAGCTTCATGTCATTCCCTTGAGTCTCCTGTAATGAGAAGACTTGCTTTAGCAGCAACTTCAGCAAAAACTTGTAGTTTGTGTTTTGAATAGTTTTCTAAATTGTACTCAGATTCCCTCAAAAACAACTGAGTTTAATATAAAATCTCAAAATGGTCTTGCCTGTGATACAGTTACATGTGTATCAGCAACATTAATATTACTGTCATCTTCTAGTTTTAAAAATTGATGAGTCCAGTATTTATTACATAATTTGTAGTTTACAGTGGCATTTCAGTTTTACTTAAGATTGGCAAATAATTAAATTGTGTTACTTTGATGTCCCAATCAACCTCAACCTATTTAAGGTTTGGGCTTCTTTTTGGTTTTAGTATTTAAATGTATATGATGAGGCAGCATTCCATTATCTGTTTCACTTCACAGATATCTGGGTGACTAAAAGATCCCTACAGGAACCAGCTTCTGTCAATAAGCAGAGGCTGTATTCTTGATTTTAATTTTATGGTAAATCATCAAATATCCTGAGATAGAAGGGACCTGTTGCATTGCACAACTGCAGGATCATGACCAGGGAAGCTATAGTTTCTGAGAACCAGCATGGGACAAGAACGAGATGGGCCTCTGTTTGTGAGACCATTTATTCAGCATGGGAACAAAATGTCATTCAGAGACAGAGAGCCCTGAACAAAGGCAGGGTGATGGGTTTTGAGGGACAGAACTAGGGTGGAGTTCAGGGTAAGGGGCCACTAGGAACACAGCAAGGGAGTGTGAAAAGCTAGGTTCAAGTAATTTTTATAGAATTTAAAAGTTTAATAAAAAAGACAATTAGCAGAAAAAAATAAAGTATACAAATACAGCCGGGTGTCTCTGCATTCAGCCAAGAGAGCACACCTTACTAACAAAGGATTGTCCCTTAAAAACAGAACCCTACTACATATCCATAATTTCTCATACATATTCAGACATTCTTCTTAGGATCTTTGGTGTTCTTCTGTTTAGTTTTCTCTTGCCCCCTTCCCAGTAGATCAATCTTCTTGGCGCTATCGAGATTTACATTCCCTGATACCAGAAATGCAATAAATTCCTCCCCCCAGAGTTCTGGTCACTGCTGTCTTCATCTGGATAAGATAGTTTACAAAAGGAAAGAAAAAGGTCTCCACCTATCTTTTTCAGACAAAATTGTAGTCTGTAACTTTGTAATTGTAATGTCTGTAACATTAAAACAAAAAGTTTTTGTTTTAATGCTATGTCATAGCTTAACATATATGTATTATACCACTATTTCTAAGTTTCATCAATAACAAAAATAAAGAAAACTATATTAATACAACAAAAATTTCCATTCTTATACACATAACATTCATTTTAATATTTGCAAAAAGCCAACAATATAATATGTAACTGTAACAGGAGAAACCACCCAGGAATTCAAACCCAATCAGAACTCCTGGGCCACCCCTCACAAGGGGTTTGGGGTGGGACAACTTCATCGGGCTCACACGGCCCATCCCCCAACACAGGAGGTCAAAATTCACACACATGGCTTACAGCCATGCCTCTCACTTTAACAATGCTTATCTGAAACTAAATCTTTGCCTCCCTGAGGCACTTCACAACAGGGACCCACAAGAATCAACTTCTGCAGCTGTACAGGACATCCCAAGAATCCCACCATGTACCCATATGCCCGAGAGCATTGTCTAAACACTCCTTGAACTCTGGCTTCATGTTCTGTCACTGGTCACCAGAGTAAAAAGATTAGTACCTACACCTCTGCTTTCCCTCATGAGGATGTTGGAGATCCCAGTGAGGTCTCTGCTCAGTCTTCTTTTCTCCAGGCTGAACAAGCCAATTAACTTCAATAAAAAATTTTATTGTAAATGTGTTGTTGCCTGTTCTAGTAGCTTCTAGAAAGCAATGCTTGTTAGGGTGCTTTATTTTCTTTTTTTTTTTTTCCATTTTGATTACTAGTTATGAGGAACAGATTTTCAAAGCTCTGTTTTTGAGCCTTTTTTTAATGATACAGTGTGTAGAAGTTTAATTAATTCATTGGCTTTGTACTAGTTCATGAATTTTGGTGAATGATAATCTGGAAAGGATCAACAAAAATGTGAAAGACAGCTTGGCAAAAGAAAAAGAAGTATAATTGTATTTTGTCACCACAATGCTAAACATTTTGACTAAAGATTATCCCGGTATAGACAGAGTGTGTAGAAGTTCTTGTACCTTAATAGTGTCAGATGTAGGTAGGCTGGAGGTAGGAATAATACAACATCAAGGCCCTTCCTAAACATATTTACTCTGGTAACCTCAGCTCTTTTCCGTTTCTTTAGGTGTGACCGATCCATCATTAATAAATCAAGGCAGACAGCTCTGGACATTGCTAAATTTTGGGGATACAAACACATAGCTAATTTGTTGGCTAATGTGAAAGGTGGTCAGAAACCTAGTTTTTTGTCAAATTATGTGAAAGAATATGAAAATTATTTTGGGATGACGCTTCTGGACAGAAGGAGTGATAAAAGAACAGATTCCAAGTGGCTAAGTGAAAAACAAAGCCATCCATCTACAGTATACATCCTCTTCTCAGATCTAAGTCCCTTGGTTACTTTGGGTGGGGAAAGAGAGAGCTCACAGCAACCAGAAGTAAAGCTTTGCAGGCTGCACCACAAGGATGTGGAAGAGTGCATGAACCAAACCGAAGAATGTACCTTGGTTTTTCTTGGAGTTGAACTTCAGTATGATGTGAACCTGATGCCTGCTTGCAGTGGAAGAGTTCTGCAAGAAGAAGATGGGTTAGTTGCTTGGTTTGCTCTTAGCATAGGTTCCGCTTCTGCTGAAAAATTTAAACAGAAGCATGAGGATTGTTACTTTCTTCATCCGCCAATGCCAGCATTACTGCAGTTACCTGAAAAAGAAGCTGGTAAGATGCATGAAATGCAGCAGGTACAAAATGTATAATCAGAAAGACATGCTTTGGTATTCCCTGAGGTATAATTCAAAGAAAAGACAAACTAGTGCAAAGAAATTATGTGTTTTCAGTGGCTTTAGAAATATTCTGATTTTAAAAGCCTGGTAGTGGCTTTGTGAGGAATTTTGTATGTTAAGAACATGTGAATTTGCAAAGGACTAATTTTTCCAATGACAATAGTAGACTGTAAAACTTATTGATCATCATGAGTTTTAAACAGTAATGTTTAAATATTCATGAATTAATATTATAAATATAAAACATTGCTGAAGTTTGAGAGACTAATGAAATTATTAACTAAAAATAATAATTATGAACTTATTAACTACAAGAAATGAGTACCTAAGTCCTTTATAACAGTGTGTTGGATACTTATCTGACAAGGAGGTGTTGAAAAGTCAGAATAACAAAGTGAATTAGTGTTAGTGAGGTCATTAACAAAATTAAAAAAAAAAGAAAAATACTTGATACATGTAATTTTGGCAGTTTGCCTACACAATGTGACTTTTGTGAGAAGCAGAGTATATTGATATGGATTAATCTGTTCCTGAATGTGTATAAATTGCCCTGTAGCTTTTATTTCTTTAATACCATGTTCTATTGCATTTGCTGTGCTGCAAAGACGAAGATCTGCATAACTCATAGTGCTCAATTTCTCTTTTAGCTATGATTATGATTCAAACTACACTCTTGACTTTTTTTGTGTTAAACTTCACTACTTGATTTTTCTGTGCTGTTAAAAGCTTAACATGAATTAGTATTTGATCTTGTGCATTTTCAATATATTGTTTTAAAGGAGTAATAGCCCAGGCAAGATCTGTTCTAGCATGGCACAGCCGCTACCGATTCTGCCCAACATGTGGGAGTGCAACCAAGATTGAAGAAGGGGGTTACAAGAAAACTTGCTTAAAAGAAGATTGTCCCAGTCTCCAAGGAGTTCACAACACATCATATCCAAGAGTTGGTGAGAATACTCACTCAAAACTATATAAAAGTATATATGTATTATATGCATGTAAAACAATTTATTTCTAGTTATTTCTGCTGCTTATTTTTGTCCTAGGTTTTCCGTACTTGTTTCTCCACAGGCTTTTGTGTCTCATTTCTGTTTAGGATTAAGTAGTTCAGGCTTCTCTTTCTTGTGTTAATTAGTGATATAAAATTGCTGTGACTGTGCAAACCTTATTTCAACACGTAATATCAGTTAGAAATTCCAACAGTATAAATGAGATACCAGCAGTACAAAGGGTCACATTTTACTTTTTTACTTAAAACTAGATGGCAATAAAAAGGGGAAAAGATCATGAGTTGATACGGTTGCTTAGATCAATAGGAAAAATTACTAAGTTAAAAAGAAAAAGACAGATACCATGACCAGACGTGAGAAAATTTGTCACAGTGCAACATCATATGAGAAACTGATAGCAAAGAGTAAACAAAGTCAAAGGTGGAAAGTAGTTAGTATTTAGTCAGTGTTTGCATTGTCAGCAAAGTGTCTCCTTATTTGGTGTTTAGTCAAAAATACATTCTTCAGACCTCTGTGGTGAAGAGAATGCTCTAATAAATGAGTTTGCTGCAGAAACTGCTGGTTTATCCTGGATGCAAAGCTAGGTCAGTACTGCTGATAATCTTAGTAGATTGTGTGCTTTGGTTACAGATAATTTCTGTCCTGCATTTCAAACCTTGGTTAGTAAACTGCTTCTACTAGGGTTGTATGTTGCACAACCAAATAAAGAAGTATCTTGCATGGAGAGAAACCCCAAAGTGAAATGAAATAATCAACGTGAATGAAATAATGTTTGCTCTGTGCATGCACACAATTATGATTTCAGTATAATTTTTGTCTTTATATGCATTGGCATGGAATAGACTGGAAGTTTTTACTGCATTGAAGTCCCTCAAATGTTGAAATACATTTGCTTCATGTTCTTTGCAGATCCAGTTGTGATAATGCAAGTCATCCATCCAGATGGGAACCACTGCCTTTTAGGTAGGCAGAAGAGGTTTCCCCCAGGAATGTTTTCCTGCCTTGCTGGATTTGTAGAACCTGGTGAGTAATTAAATTTTTCTTTATCAAATGTATTTTCTCAATAACAGTATCATGCCTTTACAATTACAGAGAAATATCTTTTATGTTGTCTCAAATTGAAGTTTTTTGCTTCCTGAGAAAGGAGTTGTTATAATAAATATGCTTATTCTGTACTTTGCAGCTGCTGATTTATAGAAAAAGAAACAACTTGAGTAAATAAAAATATTAAATAGTTTTCACATCATCAAATCACTATTTAAATGGAAAAAAATAATTAAAAAAAATGTCACATTGGCTGATGATACTGAGTAAAGGATTTTAGCATAGGAAAAGTAAGTATTAAAGTGTAAGTTAAAATTACCATGAAGTTAAGCATATGCTTATGTTTACAGTCTGATTAATTCTATGGAATATGAGTAGAAATTAAAAAATTCTGAAAGAAAGACAAACAGATATTTCAATAACTATGTCAAGCAATAATAGTTGAAATTAGTTACAATTATAAGTACCTGCTGAACAACTTGTAAAACTTATATTGGGAATAGATCTTTATCACCAGTGAAAACATAGTGAATAAATATATTCAGTAAATGAGTGCAAGTTGACATACAGTGACAGCATAAACAAGTTTATTCAGGTATCATTCAAAAGAAGTCAAGATATTTATTTCTGATGATATACTTGTCCTTTAATTAGCCTTTAATCAGTGGTTACAGCACAGTGCACGTGTGCATATGTAGGCCAGTGACCATCAGCATTCCAAGCACATACATCCATACATCCACAGTTTTTTGTGGATCTGGAAGCAAAGCTTTCCATTGCAGTTTCAATTTAGTATTGTCTGCATGTGTTAAGACAACGAAGAATGAGTCAGGCAAAGGGAATTGTACAACAGAGAAATGTGAGCAAGTATTCTAAATCTCTGTTTTCTTACTATTGTAATTCTAAATACTGATTTTTCAAGTTGTAGTACATGCTGTTGCAATCATACTGAAAATCCAGAAATTAACACTAGTTAATTTCTAGCACTAGCTACAATGAACAGATCAATGTTTCAATAATTATAGGAATAATGCATTTTCTGCCTAATATTTGACATTTTAGGTATAGTGATAATGGTTTGTGTGTATGGTGAGTTATCAATTCAGGAAATAAATACTATTATGGAGAAATTACTACATTTTCTTTTCAAAGTTTCATTTTGCTTTGGTGGCTGTTTTACCTTATTAGACTTCTGTGTCATGTGCTGACGTCTTTGCCCTGTTCCATGAACTAGATCTTTATAAATAATTGCCTTGGGCAGTTTCAAATCTTTTGAGTCAGTTCAAAGTACAGCATGTGATGTTTGGAGTATTTTAATGAGCTGCTTGTTCTTTGCCCTTTTTGATTAGGCGAAACCATAGGAGATGCTGTTAGAAGAGAAGTAGAGGAGGAGACTGGAGTCAAAGTTTCCCATGTTCAGTATGTCTCTTGTCAGCCATGGCCAATGCCCTCCTCCCTAATGATTGGCTGCTTAGCTGTTGCAGTGTCTACAGAAATTGAAGTCGACAAAAATGAAATAGAGGATGCCCGCTGGTTCACTAGAGAACAGGTAAAGTTCAATTTCATTTTCTTCTTCTATTGATTAGTCTGTGCCTATATTGGTTCTGGCATACAATAGATACTTGCTTTTTCAGCAAGTGAAATGAGCATGTGTACTCTTTGTTTTATCATACTACAGTTGCATTATATTGTGTTTGTAGTTAAGACACAATCAGAGAAAGACAGCTATTCTATTTTGGGGGTACAAACACATAGCTAATTTGTTGGCTAATGTGAAAGGTATTCAGAAACCTAGTTTTTTGTCAAATTATGTGAAAGAATATGAAAATTATTTTGGCATGACACTTCAGGCATTACTCAGTAATGCCTGAGTTACTTGCAAGTTCATTTTATAATATTTTTGCCAGTTTGCTCTTCACCTTTCCCTTCTGTGAGAGAGCCAAATTATTTTAACCCATTTCCATAGCAAGCCTCTGCTTTTCATGCAGAAGTAGTATTTAATAGCAGCATTCATCACAGTTTCTCCAAACAAGCATGCTACCAGTGTGAGGGTGGAAGTTAAAGTAAAGACACTGGGAATTCATTAGACTGAACAACTATTTTCATGCAGTACTATTTTAATATTCTGATATTAAATGCAGCTTACTGTGCATTAATAAGAAATCCTGCACTTAGCTTCCATCAGTAGTTAAAATATAGTTAAATAAAAGAGAGGCAGAAAAGACTTTCACAGAAGTATGCCAATTCATGAGTAGAAGAAAAGATTGTTTCACAGGTTTTCCCATAGGCAACTTAGGAGTTAAGCTTTTAATAGCACTGGACATCTGCCTAGCACAGTTCCAAGTGTTTTGACTGTACGTTACCTTGAAGGCAAAGTACCTACAATCTCAGTGTGTTTCTGTTAACACTGCGAACATTATTTTAAATGAATATCAGTTCTGAATACAACTAGTCACATGCAGATTGGTGTACAGCCAGAAATAAATATACTTCAAAAATGTACTTAAAGTATATTCTCATAATACTTGCAACTGCTTCAGAAGACAATGAAAACACGTCGCCTTTGGCACTACATATAAAAACTAAAATTATTTTTGTCACAGTGTAGAGCACCATCTGGTGGTCCTTGCCATAAAAAGGCTTCACGAAAACCTTAAACAGTATACTAGCAGTCTCCACAGTTCTGTTAGGAAGAAGGTTTCCTTTGGGGCACATTAAGCTCAAAAAGTCATAATTTGCACAACGTGGGCTTTCTCTGTATCTACCTTGGAGAATCTCTTAGTATCTCTTTAATAGATACAGCAATGGTAGACTGATGGATCATTACAGGAAGTTAATTTCTGCATTAATACAGTGTCAGATTTTATATAGTTTATAATGCTATCTTCTAAAGATAAAAATCTGTTTTTATTGCAGGTTGTGGAAGTTCTCATTAAAGGAAACCAGCATTCTTTCTTTGTACCACCAAGCCGAGCTATTGCACACCAGTTGATAAAACATTGGATTGGAATGAATGCTAATCTTTAATTAAAATAATTGATTTATTGAAGTTACTTCTTCTATTATGAATTATGAATAATTATGAATAAATTAGAACTGTTTGTCTAGTGAATATGTAACCAAGTAGTTTTCTGAGCCTTTACACTGCTTCCAGAGCTAAACTATGCAAATCTTTGTATGTGTTTCAGACCTAAATTGGATTTGGACAAAACCAAATAATTATCCCAAGCAAGCAAGCAACAACTAAGTAGAACTGGTACCTTGTTAAGTACAGGCTATGGTTTTTGTTCTAGAATGAAATGATTATGCCTTTTGCTGCTATACTTTTTATGTTTGATTTGGTCTTCCCCCACTGGAAGGAGTCACAGCATTACAAAGAGGGCTGTCTGACTTTGACTGCTGTTTGAATTCTCACATCCTCCTATTTGGCCTTAATTATATCTTTCTAATTTTTGCCTATCTCCATTCTTTAATTTTGACATGTCACAAAAGTCTACATTCAGTGCTAAAAGCCTTACCTGCTATGGTTATTTTAAAGTTAATAGCATACGTAAATAGTGAATATATGGTACTTATATCTTTTACATTAACAACCTAATTTATATTAATGCTCTAGGCAGAGCATTTACTTGTCCATTCTGACTTGGCCTGCACTTCCCCAGTTGTATGTCAGCCTGAATTTAAAGGTATAACACAATGCTTTGTTTTGGAAAAAGGTGTTGGAGAACCATTCCCAAAAGCCTAAGTATTAGTGTTTTTATAAGATTATGATTTACTTATTGATGCTAGGCAGTGAGTCATTTCATTCTCTGATAACTAGAAATGAAATTTTAAAGTAATGGATAAGGAAGAACAAGACATATCTCAAAATATGCACAAAATTATTTAGTGAAATAGAGATGCTGAGATTGTTACTGCTATTAAGAATCTTACAGTTGAAAGAAGTATATTAACTGCAGCTATAAGACTGGGATAGCAATGTTAGTTTAAATATTTATGTGTTTTTAATGCCACAGTTCAGATTTGTGCCTTAATTTATCAAGTTATTGAAGATAATGGTGATATTCTAAAAAGAAAAGTATACTAGTTTGTTATTAATTTCATTATGTAATGGTTCGTAGTCTATCATTCTGCAGTCATTGCAATGAAACCAAAAGAAACGCAAATGACCTGAGGAAAATGCAGTTATAGTGGCAAATGTAAACTTAATATTATGTGTTTATTTGAAGTAACTTAAATTGTTTTGAACAGTGAATGGTGTAATATTTTTTCCAAAATTCTCAGCAACCTGGAATCTGTAAAACTGTTGTACAAAACCTGATTGTTCTTTTTTTTTCCCCATCCATGTCATATGATCAGCAGTTTTCATGTTTATTTGGTAGGGCAGTACCTAAGAAACTTTAAAGCAAGAAGCATTCCTGACAGACTTGGATTATTTGACATATTATGTTGCTTCATTCTCTCCCTTGTTTCAGCCATTCATACAAATAAAGACAATTAGGTTATCTCTTGAGTAGTCTGGCAAGGAGAAGGAAACAGTAACACTGCTTCCCTTAAAATATACTTTTACAGAGAAGGCAAGTTGTGGAAAGCTGTCATAGGCAACATGTACCAGCAGGACTGCAGGGTAACAATGGCAGTAGTTGCAGATTGCTCATAGAGTAAAGGAGAATATTGGAGAGTATACAAAAAGTTGTGGAAGCTAAGCAATGCAAGGAAGTTTCAACCAGTACTGTGGTGATTACGTTTAGAGAAATGAACAACAAAGGAGTGAGGAGCAGACGGAAGAGGGAGAATAAAGCATAGAGCAAATATAGGTAGCATAAAAGTAAGTAGTTTATCACTTTGAGCTAACTAAATGCAGATGACTAAGACCCATTGGAATACTATTTTTTTGAGTAGAAAATTATGGTGAGTTGCTATAGAGATGTTCTTCTAAGAGTGAAATTCCAAACACAGTTTCCCTGATCAATACTGATGTTAATAATCTGCCTAATTTTTTTGAAAATCTGTATAACAGTACGTATTTGCAATTACAATGCTAATAAGTAAATTGAAAATTTTCACTTTCCTGCATGAAGAAAAACAGAAAAATAATTGTATGACAAAGGGAACAACCCTTAAAAAAAATCTCTGCTTTTGAGAGTAATATTTTAATGATCTTTCAAATCTAATAACTCCAGTGTGTCAATAATTTTTATTCTTTATATATTTTCAAAATCTAAGACAGCCTTTTGAAAAAGCTTTTGAAGCTTTCATTTCCTTTTCCCCTCACCAACAGAAGAACCATTCACAGGGAAGAAGGCAAATCTTTATTGCTTAAGAAAACTACTTAGATAAATTTAATCTATTTATTGAAAGGTTTTTCCTGGCTTTTTATTGCCCTTAATTTGCCTTGTTTGTAGGTCAGGGTTCGAATTTTAATTTGAAAATACCTATACATTTTCTGAATGACAGTTACTGTTTGCAGTTTAAAAAGGAAATATCAAATTGAAGAGCCAAATGCTGTGGTTGTCTGTCAACTACAGCATTTTAGGAAAGTACCAAATTAAATGTAGAAGCAATTGAACAGAGTGTAGTGATTCTGACTGGAGTATTGTATGGGCAATACCTCCAGAAGATCTCAGTAGTTCAACTTACCCAAAAGAGGGCAGCAGCTTTGGAAGCAGGCTGTTTCTTGCCTCAGAGTAAATGCGGTACATTAAGAGAATAGTGTTACTTAAAAAACTAAAAAGAGTGTTTTTTTTCTGTGCTGTAGATAACGATCTCTCTCTTTACTCCCTTGCTTGTACAAGAGTATCAGACCAAAAGGAGTACACATGACATCAGATAGTACAAGGCAGATAATTCCGGAGGTGTCTTTTTATCCCAGTTTGCCTAAAGAGAATTACCTTCTATTCAGTACATAATTTGAAAATATTACATATTCTACCTATTTTTATAATGACTTACAGATAATAGAAATAGTAGCTTAATAAAGCAGAAAAATATAATTATATTATGTATTAATAATTAATAATTAGAGAACAGACCAAAATTTATACTTCTACTGAAACTGTAATTTCATGCAATATAACGACATTTTATGTAAATATAACGCTGGTTATGATATTTTTACTTTGCATTTGTCTCAATAAACATACTTCTTTTAACTCACTTTTCATTCTGGATATATGTAAATGTGTGAAAAGTAGAATCATTCCAGTGTTGATTCTATAATTTGAACATTATATTTGCTCTAGGAATGTTGGCAAGTCAGTAAATGATTACGTTGAAGTCTGGAACATGTGAGGGAAAAATGGGTGGATGTCAACAGGCTGATTAAAGGTAGACCAGTCATGATGCCTCATGGAATTAAATATACTAATCAGATTCTGAGCTTAGCAGACAGAAATAGAAAACGAAGTGGAATAAGACTGTGAACATTGCTCCCTCTTTTATCTTTAATTTTAATTAGGTAATCTAATTCATTAAGACTTTTCAGACAAAGCTGACATTTTGTATCCGCTGGGTAATTTAGTTGTTATTTTTATTATCTGCTTTAGCTCTGAAGAGTAATAAACTGGTAGTCCTTTATTGCTTTAGTGATTTGAAGAATATGTATATACGGCATATAGTTGCTGACTGAATTTGATAGTACAGAAGGCGGTAAGTCTAAAGAAAAAAAAAATTAACTTTTTATCCTATTAAGCCTTAGCAAGACAACCAACCCATGCTTCATGCGCTTAGAAAAGCAAACTGTTCACAGACAGTCCATAACAGCAAGCATCTGAGGAAAATGAATATTGGCTCATGGCAGTGGTAAGTATAAAACTTTTTTCTTTAAATTAGACTCTATTAGGTAATATTCTGTAGCTACTAATTGTTACAATTCATCATGGTTTTTATAAAATATGGGAATTCTGGAGATTTTTTTCACAGTGAGAAAATATGATTGTTTTCCTAAATGATAGATTTTTAAGATGGATATTTGATTCCTAAGACTGTATTGATTATCTTATTTTAGCATATAAATACTATACCTTTAGTGGTATATAATTTTGGAAATTACAGCCTACCTGAATGAACTTCTCTTTGTTAGAAATATTGCCTTTCAGCAACCAGTATTTCACATTTGAATATGAGGAGTGCTATGATGAGACAACAGAATTAGTAGTCAAGAATAAATATTACATGTTGTTGAGTAGAGAAGCTTACTTTTTCATTTTTCATCACTTAAATAAGCCTGGATATTAATTTTTTTCCTTCTACCATGTCATCATCCTACAAACTAAGCTAGCTTTGTTAAAGTACATTCTTATTTCTTTATAAGGAGAGAAGCATTCTAACATTCAGCTGTAGATATTTTCTCAAGACCTCTGCCAAAGCTAAAAAGGAGTACATGAAATAAGCATCTCAAATTCTTTTGTCATTCTAAATCTAAATTATTCCTTACTTATTTGGTGTAAATTGCTCCTCTGGAGAAAGTGACCCTGGAAACTGTGTGATCAGAAAACACCGTGTCTTAGTTTTCCCACTTTAAATGCCAGAAATCAAATCCTAGAAGTTAGGGTGACAGATTTTGCCCTTATTGTATTCTATGAACAATGGAAGATTTTCCATGCATAATTGTAATTTATATTTTATAGTCACAGATATTTTGAAAACAAAAAAACTACCTAATTTTCAAAGAAAATTTTTATAGTGTAACTACTGTGCAGGGTTTTTTTGGTGGGCTGAGTTTCAAGTATAAGCAAATACTTGGAATTTACCTGATTTATGTTGAGATGGATGAGCAGTTCTGAAACTCAAATAAATCAGAGTAATTCAGAGACTGAGAAAGAATTATAGTATTATGCTGACAGTAAAATATTTGACTATAGAAACTACATTTCATTATTGGAAATGGTTGTTAATGTATGTTATAGTGAGATTTCTACTAATTTCATGATAAATTGCTGCAAAATATTGGGAGGGTATTTCCCATACCTGCTGTCATTTTTGGTACTGAGAAAGCATGAATTCCATAGATAGCACTCTAAATATCAGATGACAGACTCACTGACATGAACAGGCTAATCCAGCTGATACTCAGTTTAGGAGGTTTTCCTTTGGTCTGTAAAATAGGAATAGCAGAGGTCCAACAATGTAAACAGAAATGACAATTTATGTGATTTTTGAAACATTTTCAGAGCTTTTGATGAAGAAAAGTTATTTTATGCAGTAGAAAAGAGATGTCATACCCAACAAATTCTGTTCTCTATTTATAAATATGTTTTTACTTATATAATAATTAAATACATGAACATCCATTGTAATAAATTTGAATTATTCATTATTTAGTAATTGTGGTAAAATCATGATGGAATGTTTTATGGATCATTTACAGCACAAAGGCTACCTACTAGTCTTTTGCAGTGTAAGGCAGTGCACATTTTTAAATGAAAGTAAAAATGAAAAATGTTGGCGCAGAAATTAAATTTTTCCAACATCTAAAATAAATGCTTATCTTTATTTTTACATTTATTTTGTCTTTTATTGCAAAAGCTGAAAATAATTGGCCAAAAAGTAAGATTACTTAATAAGTAGACAGCTTTAAAGGAAATGAGTTTTACATATGATTTTGCAGAATTTAAGAGCTGAAACCTGTTAACTTCTCCCTAAAAAGGTAGAAATGGCTGTGTATATACAGCTCATGATTTCTGATCTGTATTTCACTACAACTTTGCTGGCACTTGCATTCTCAGTGCTGAGTTAAAACAGTCTTGAAAACATTTGACTGACTGCTATTTTAGTAACATTTTCTAAATCTTAAGTGAAGAGAACCCTACCTGCAGGGAGTCAGCTTTAATGTATTGGAAAGAATAATATACCTGTTATTTCTTTTCTAAAGATTGGTCAAAATCTATTTAACACTTCCTGTTGTGTCAATTTCTGCTTGTAGAAAAGTCAAAAATAATGCAAAATCTAATTACATGGGTTTCGGGCTTCCTAAATATGCTGATTTATGGCTTATGTGATGTTCTTAGTTGTTTAGACAGTAACCTTCCTTCTGAATCAGAATTGAAGAAATACTGATTGGTGTTTGCAATATTTTTGTGGTCTGAAAAAAGAGGATCCTGATTTGATGTGCTCTTTAAAAGTGCCACAGCACAATTCATGAAATTAAATGGTCGATCAGTGAGTCCCAGTACATCACCTGTTGCAGATTGATTTCACAGACCCATGCTTTTTCTGTTTCATTTGGATGTTCAGAGTTAAATGGATACTGCCGTATATCCACTGACTTCATTTGATTTGAATCTGATTATTTGTAGACATAGAGTTCACGTTTTTATTGATTTTGCAAAGTGCTATATGGTACTGTTACAGTCCCTGTAAATGACTGCCTGCTTCGTTTTTTTCTAGACATTTTGTAGACACCTTTTTAAAGACCAGTCTTTTCAGGAAAATTTATAGGTGGACCTGTAAGCAAGTGAAAATAGCATCCATTCCAGCTGAGGAAGAGTTTCAGAAACACTGCTAATACAGGCATTTTTGATGACATATTTTGTATGTGTTTGACATAAAAAACATTCTTTGACATGAAATATGTTCTTCAGTTATTCAGAAATGTGTGTTAAGAAATTATTCAAATAAAATCATAGTGGCAGCTTGATAAGGAGAAAAGGGCAAAAACTAGAAGGTACTTCAGTAAGATGTACTTCAATGAGATAAGTAAAAGGTAAATCAGTGATGAGCCCTTTTTGCCTGCTGTCTGTGGAACTCAAGGTTCTCCCAATACAACTCATACTAATGACATTGTAAATTATCTGTGGGGCATCTACCCCAGTGTATGAAGTCTAAAGTAGGAAATATGCCACCAACCACAGTCAGTACAGAGAATAAAAAGAAGAAATCAAGCAGTAAACTTTAGCATTTGCCTAGAGATATTTGAGAATCTGAGATGGTTTTGGATAATTCTATTTGAGTCTCTATGGTTCTAACTGGGTCAGTTGTTTCACTGTGAGGCACTGAAACAGGTCATTCAGAGAAGCTGGAGATGCCCCATTCCTGGAGGTGTTCAAGGCCAAGCTGGATGGAGCTTTGAGCAACCTGGTCTAGTGGAAAGTGTCCCTGTCCATCGCAGGGGTGTTGGGATGAGATCATATTTAAGCTGTCTTCCAGCCTAAACCATTCTATGACTGTATAATTCACATGGAAAATTCAAACTTTCATGATTAGAGGAGAGGACTGGACCACACATAGCTTGTAACTTGAGAAGCAAAGTCAAAGCAATGATAAGTATGAAATACAAGCATATTGTGAAATACAAAGAGACACAATGGAAATAAACAAGAATAAAATTCAATGTAATTAAGTTCATCTAGGAAAATGGGGACAAAAAGTAGTATTCTGAATCAAAAGATCAACAGATCAGAATGATTTAATATTGAAACACAGAAGGCAAGAGAAGTAAAATAATCTTGCTTGAGAAAGGCTTGTTTTGGTATTTTGTGACAACATTGTTCTGTGGACTGTGAGCACTGTAGAATTCAGTAGGGAAGTATTCAGTAAGGTACCACTGAATATGTTCATAGCAAAACCTTCTACAGCATAGGATACTGAATTGTAAGTAGACTTACAGTCTAAAAGGATAGTTTATATTATCCTGATAGAACTTAAAATATTTTACAAAGTTATTGTGTCATCACACCATTCCAATTCAGCAGCAGCAAATATATTCTCCATATTTTCCTTTCCTATTTTTTTTTTCCTTTGTCTTTTCTGACAGTCTTGTCTTTATAGGTTCACTGAACATGTTGGTTGTTTTTTTTTTATTTTCACATAAAGTCTCCACAATTTAAGTATATAAACATAAAGTAAAATAACTCCTGTATTTTCAAATTTATGTCCAGTCAGTGTTTTTAGGGCAGCTTTTCCTACATAACAAGATGAACTCAAAGGCATTCATTACAAAAGTGTTTTGGGGTTTTTTTTGCTTTTATTGTCACAGAGCTTGTCATCATCTGGATGAACCTGAAGGAAACAGCATTACAGATGTTACCCACAATGAGAATAAACACATTCTAGACTCAGTGCTTTACCTGTATTTACAGTGTGATATAAATCGGAACATTTCTAGTGTGATCTTTTACTCAAAATTAGGATATTGTTATTCTGAGCTAACCAGAGCACTAATCTATGTAGTAAGAATAACCTGTCATGTAAGGAACTATGTCAACAGACCTTGGCTTCCATCCAAGCAAATGCTGAATGCCTCTATTCCCAGCTAAGCTAATTTGGCTCATATTCATCTAAGTGTCCAGCAGTGGACAAAATAGTTCCTAAGGCAAGTTTTATCATGCAGTCCTGATTCTTACAACTAATCCTTGCTCAAGTCAATTGGTGTGCTTCTGAGTAAGACTGAAGGTGATGAGATTCCTAATTCTCTTATTGCATGTCAGCCCCAGGACCAATGAAACAAGAGTAGACAAAGACAATGTATGGGTAACATAAACAAAAAAGCAAATAACTGGTGCCTCTTCTGATATGGTAGACCTTAGAGAAGAAAGGATAAATTAACATGTGTAAATGTTAGGCATTTACATATGGGCAGCAAAACTATTTGCATCATTAAGTTGTTTCCAATGCTTTTTGAAATTTAAGGTATCAACAATTAGACACACTGCAGGTACAATAAAAGTAATATGTAAATACTATAATTAATATCCAAGAGCTGATAAACTTAATCATGAAAACATTAGAGCTGGTAAAATTAATCACAAGTGGACAACACGAATAATAATTATAATTTTAATCTACTTACTACCAATTACAGAAATTATTTTTAAAAATGCAGCCCAATCATCCTGTTAAACTATATTGTAAATCTCACCTTCTTCAATTAAGCAAAATCTGTAACCCTACCTCTGTAAACAACTGTGACCTGTGGCTATTTCTACTGATGGTTTCATAGCTGCTTGCTCAGGGTTTTAAATTTTAGACGGTATTAGATCATTTCCCAAAACCCTGTCATGCAGAGAATCAACACTATCTACCTTCAGTACTTTCAGTGTCCCATGATACCAAGTACACATAAATTTGAATAGTAATAGAACTATTGATCATCTCAGACACAGAATTCCTTCTGCAAAGTCAAGTTATATTCTACCATTAAGAAACCTGACGATACTGGTCATTTCAACTGTGAAGAGAAACTGAAATTAATATGGTTTTCTTTATAACTGATCTACAATCCTTTCTATCTCCTTAATATTCAAGCATCTTTCTTGCAGTAATTCTTTCTGGTATTTTAGGTACTTTTTTATTCTTCAATCTATCTTCAACCAAGCAAACCTTATCCCCAAAGCCATCATAATTCAAATCCACTGCTAACTGATTACAGATATGCCTATTATTCTTTCCTAAAAGTTAGGCTTTAAACACTTAATGTAAAAAATGTGTCTCTGGCCTTATCCTGCATTCAGTAAAATTCGGAATTTGTTTAAAGAGTATTCTGTGGTGCATACAACCTTAAAAGTAACCATCAAATGTAAAGAGAAACTAAAGTAAAACAGGCAGCTGTTCTTGATCTGCAGATAGTTTTTAACGGCATTTTAGCAGTGACAATTTGAAATCATATTTCCTATATTGAGGTTAACAATTTAATTACTGACTACAGAATAGGGGGGAAAAAAACATGAAAATGGAATTCCCAGAGAATAATTAAAAGCAGTATAGCTAATGCAAGTATTTTGGAAATACAACATGAAGGTCAGGAAGGTGAAGGGAAGGAATTGAATGTATAGCATCTTCCTTAAGCTGAATTGAGGGAATTCCTAGAAGTAAAAGCATTTTCTCAGTTGCACCTTAGTGAAATATAACTGAAACCTCAACTGTAACAGTCACATTAGGGTTCTCTTAGTTCCTAAAGTCATGAATACCTGCATCAATCTGCAGACCTTATATATGACACCTGAAATATGAGGTTGCTACTCATGGCATACTTGCATACGTAACTCTTTAAGAGAATATTGACCTTTATCTGGAACTGATGGGCCCTCCCTCATTCCCTACACTACAAATAGGTACCAGTCCTAGTACTTGCCTCTGTGTCCTTTAAAACCTTGTATTTCATTTTAAGCTCATTCTTCCTACTGAAAAAAGAGTTCAGTTGGTGGGCTTGGCTGTCTGTCAAGCTTTGACTGAAGCCTCCTGGAAAAAGTAGAAGTATATCTTCATACTGAAACTGAGAGTGTAAACATTCCAAAATTCCTGCTATGAAATAAGTACATGAATTTCCCAGTCTCCCTGTAGTGTCTTCCAAAAAGACAGAGGAGAATTGCCTGCATTTTGCAACCAGATAGTGAATGTACACTGGCATATTCATTCAGGCCTCAAAGGAAAAAAAAATTCAGACACAGAAATTACTGTGTCTTGAAAAAATTTCTTCCCAGTTGTTTGGCATGTATGTATCATGTATCATCTGTCATGTACGTATCATGTATCTATGTATCATGGCATACAGCAATGTGTAATATTAGTCTTAAAATGTCAATACAATTATTTTAACAGCTTTATCCTTATAACAAGGTTCACATATCCTCATCATACCAGGTAAGTTTGTGGCCTTAAAAATTCACTCACACTCCTTCCACAGTGATATATTTCATGTTCTGATAAACACACATCAGAAGACTATTACGACAAATAACACTTGTAATTAGTTGATTTTTCCCAGCAATAACTCTATTGATCTCCAAGACCATGCCTGTAATGTATTAGGTGTTCCAATAGTTCTCACTTCAAAGAATCCTGTCTGAGGAGAAAAAAACTATTATTATTAAGTATTTTATTACACATATAAATAAGACTGAATATAAAATTAATGCTTAAAGTATTCATCTCTAAAAATCTGAATCAGATAAAATCATAGACTGTAAAAGGTCACCCACCACTCAAAGCTTCCATAGACTTTAAAGGGTTTTAGTTCAGGCCCTATAACTGAGACCATGAGATCTTGATTTGAAGCTATTTTTTAAAAATCTTTAGAAGTTGTTCCTAAACAACCAAAGGAAGAAATAAATGCATTAGTACCTGCTCTAGAACTTTTTCATTTTTTATTATAACAAGTTATAATAAAACAAGTGGGGAAACCTGACAGAGAGCAAAACTATTCCAGAGAAGCTTTCTCATTATCCAATGTTTTCTCTTCCACACAGAAAACTAGAACACCGATGCCCTCGGTTCTTAGAAATGAGTAGAAAGAAAAGAAAAAGCTGCAAGAGCAGAAAGAGCTCTGATTCCAGAGAATGTAAGTTTACAGAAATATTTAATACAAAGTAAAATCAACAGAAACATATGTGGCTGTCCTTAACTTACTCATCAAGATAGAAATTCACCTTTGTGCTCAAAGCTGTTTGTCAGATTGGAAATATTTACACTTAAGTGTGGGTACATTTAGGCAATGTCTTGTTTTTTTATTTTAGTTGAGCTGCTATCCTGGCTATTTCTGGTAAAGGCTTTCTGAATATATTATTGTTATATTGCTTCAAAATCTCATCTTTCTTGGTGTAAATCCCAGTGTTGTCTTAGTTTAATAGTTTGTTCTAATCCTGTTTATGCAGATGTCATTATGAAACTGTTACCCTGTAATGCACATGACCTGTGATAAAAAATGAACGAAGCAAGACAGAATTTTACAAAATCTTGTCTAGTACAGCCAGGAAACATTTTATTCCACTTAGATCAGGTAGCTGTGAATCACATCTCCTGGAAATGTGCCACTGACCTGCTGTGTGATTGTGATCATATTAATTAATCCCTTTGTTTGCTCATCTGTGAAGGGATTATAAAAGTCAACTTGGGTAGAATTTACCCAAATTGCAAGGAGGCAGTGGGATGTTAATTGATCCAGTGTGTTCACCTAAACAAAGTAAATACTAGGAGAGGTAATACAATTTAAAATGTAGTTCTTATTATAAGCAAATAGAATACCTTATGCCCTAAAAAAAGCAAAAATTTATTTTTAAAAAGTACAAATATATTGAATTTCTCAAACCAGAGTGAATTCATGTGGCCCTCCTTGTTTATCTGATTTCACATTACTTAGCAGATCACTTGATACATCAGATGACTTGACAAAGCAAGTTAATACTGAAATTAAAAAAAATAATGTGGAAAATACACTAGATCTTAAAGATAGTATAGGCATTTTCTATGAAAACTGTCTCAAAGTTAATCACACATTTATGAAACTGCATACCAAATCACAGGAAATTTTTTTCTTCTTTTTTTACCTTAAATTAGGTGCACAGTTGTCACCCATTTGTAAATGCCAACAAAGTGTAGGAAGCCTTGAAAATAAAGCACATGAGGCTCTTTCTCACTGCACAGAGCCACTGGATATAAAGGGTGCTGAAGAAGATGGAAAAGATAATGAAAACAAGAATCAGAGTAGCTCAGATGTTTCTGAAAATAGACACCTTGATAATGTATCAGACAGTGAAAGAGAAGGGAAGAAGAAGAACTGCCCTCCTAAAATTTTCTCACCTCAGCAAGAGGAAATCCTAGCTACAGTAACTTTTAGTGAGTCAGACAGCTCATCCAAAGGAAAAATTACACTGTGGGGCAAGCCAGATTCTTCAGATGCCATCAGCTTTGCCACTGGAAAAATTTCTGCAGAAGTAAGACATGGCTCTTTTAATGTGAAAGTAGAGATTAAGAATATTTCTTTGTTTGATTCTGGAACAAAAGTTGTGGATAAAAAAAGGAAAAGTTCAAAGAACAAGAAATGTCATGAAAGACAATGCCAGAAAAGTCAGTGTTCAAAATGTTCAAAATACCAGTGCCCTTCAAGTGATCACTCAGCAGAACACAGTGGGAAATATAAGGCATCGTCTAAGCATAAAATTCAAACTGCCATCAATGAAAGTGTCTCCCTGGAAATGAACATTGAAACAAAGGACATTCAGGTGGAATATACCAGCAGAAAGAAAAATATGAAGGTTAACCTCAAAGCTGGTGAGCAGGCACAGAGTAAACCACTCAACAGGGAACAGGAAGATATGTATTGGAGTGAAACAGATTATTCTTTAACAGAGGCACTGTGTAATACAGACTGTAAGTCATCATTTAGCTATCGTGAAGAAGCAGATTATGCATTCCCAGATGGATATACGCTTCTCCCTCCACCTAAAGAATTTGCTGACTGTGACAAAATGCACCTGGATACAATTGCAGAAGGCGTATCTTTGTACCCTGTTAACAGCAGAAAGGAATCTGACGATCTCACTACAGCATTGAGTATTTGGGGGAAAGAAAGTTATTTCTGTAAACTTAACACAGAGGACTATGAAGACCACACCAATGAAAAGGAAGATTTTTCAAAGGATAAAATACTTTTCTCAAAAATAAATAATACTAATTGTCTTGTAGCTATTAATACCTTGCATAATCTAAACAATGGGAAAGAATGTGTTAGCAATGTGTTAGGTCAAGAAAGAGATAACTGTGACAAACACAGAGACATGGGGCCAAAAACAGCAAGAAGGAAGTCTTTCCCGGATACTACCCTGGAGGTACCATCACCAGTTCACCCTAGAAGGGATTCTGGCTTTTACTCACTGCCATCCTTAAACGTATTGCTTAAGGAGACCAAAGCAGATGTCCATAACAGGAACTCACATATTCCTGCCAAATGTAAGGAACTTTGTAAGTGTCCTGACTTGACCTCCTCTCTGACAGAGCTTTGCAAGTCTCCCAACTTGACCTCCTCACTAAGAAATTTGAGAAGTCTTAAGTCTTCATATCAGTATGCTTTCACATCATTTGACCGTAATATTACCATTTATCCATCCGAGCCTGAAGATGTCTGTCTAGATGGAACTTTTTTACTGAATGACTATGCAGACTGTGTGGGAGAAGATGAAGAAACAGAAGAAACGTTAATGGAAAGTCTTAATTCCAGTGGTACTATATATGACAAAAAAGAAAATGGCCATGAAGAGCCTCTGGGAAACCTATCCATGTGGGAAGAAGATTTTGAGTCTACTGAAGCTTTAGGTAAAGAGAAGTCAGAGTATAACTCTGTAGAAAAACATGTTGTTTGGCAAAACAAAGCTCGCCTGGTACGAGCCTCTCCACTTTCTACAAGCCCTTCAGTTGAATTTGTTAATGACAAAGAAAGTACTAATTATGCCTCTACAGAAAGCATCCCAAAACAAAGTTCAGTTTTACAGTTAAATGTTCACCCACCTTATGCAGAGTCTGAGGTAACATATAAAAGGAGAGAGTCAGTACTGACTGACCCTCCACTGATAACTGGAGAAGTAGAAGGAAGACTTGTCCAAGGTGACACTACATTCATACCTGAATGTTTTGGCTCTGCAGTAAGGAGAGAACCTAACCTTACTTGCAGTGTACAAGAAAGATCCTTTCTGTCATCCTCGTTGTTAGATCACAAAGAGCATGACATGAATAAAACATTGGAAAGCCTTTCTGAGGTACAGGACATATCTGGAGATGTCTTTGTTGAATCTGATTCCCATAACAATTCGGCACTGCCTTCCATATTATCTACCCCTTCAGTACGCACAGAAAAGAAAGAGAATTTGACAGAACATTCAAACATTAAGCAAAGATTGGAGAACTTTTGCAGTAAACAGTCAGTTGATGACGGTTTAAGGAGAGAGCCTGGAGCAAATCAACTATCTCTGTTAGTCAAGTCCAATTTTGAAGAAATTGAGTCAAATTTTGAAATGAAAGATTATTATGAGAATGCAGATATCTCATCATCAGTAAAACAGATTAGTAAAGGTAGGTGCTACAAGACTTTTCAAGTTAATATCACACACCTTTTGCATTGGAGTTTTTGTGACATCTGTTTCCTTGAAAAATAAATGTATATTGAAAGTTTACAATGATGTTGGTGATACATATTTGCCCGTGAGGTTATGCATATAACTCCATATGCAGTTATTCTGCTGAGAATTCTAGGGACCATCTTGCAGAGCCAAGAAACCTAAATTTGAAAAAATAATAATAAATTAATGCAGCTTTGATCAAGAAGCAGTTTTACATTAAACTCTCCATCTGTCCTATACATCTAGTGAGAGAAGCAACTACCATTGCAGGAAGTAATAGTAAAAGCAGTTGCCATGTGATATGAACTCAGAGCACTCAAATATGAACTGAAAGTCAGTGTTTAAAACCACATGGCTTTCAAATCCATTATCAATATGAATACTGAATATATATGAATACTAAGTACATCTCAGTCTTAATTCTGGCTGAATATTTTCATGGAATGACCATAAAGGATCCTTTAACCTGCTTTTCTCCTCTCCCTTATATGTTTGAAAAAACTGCATACAAAAAAGGCTTATTTTTAATAGCTAATATTTTACAAAATTTCTTGTCTTCCTTTTTATAATCTATCTACCTGTATGCATAACCGGTCATTTAAAATGAGTGTTTTGAACTATAAAATTATTAAGCTATCCTGCGACATACAATGTGAGCCTTTTACATTATGAGTATGTACACACATATATGTTGTTGTAATATCATTCCAAACACTTTAATTTTATTTTTATAATATTAATCTGTTTATATGCAAATATATCTCAGATTTACCTCTCCAGGAGATTTGGAGGTTAAGAGGTTTATACTGTTGAAAAATATGCATTTTATTATGGAAAATAGCTTATATAATCCCAGTTCAAAACAGCTGAAGTTTTTTAGTTCTTGTAGTTCACCATACCTGCAAAAAAGACTGGTATGACCTCTGTGGCTGTCTTGTTTGGCATTGGTAATGGAAATTTTAAAAAATAATTAGTCTATATAAACTACATAGATATACTACATAGATAAATATTGCTATATAGACCAATATCTCAATATCAGTATCTCAATACCAATATCTCAGTATCAATATATAAAATAGAGAATTGATGAAATGGAAATCTCTATAAAATGAGGTATAGAACTAAGATACTAAAGATATTTTGCATGCCAAAATCCTTGACTTCCTGGACATTAGACCTAAATGGCTAAGGACACAGAACAGAAGTAAGGTGTAGCTATGTCTTTCATCTTTATTTTATTTTCTCTTATTTTATTCTCTCTTGCCTTTTGCCTCTTGGTAAGAATTATCTGTGTGGGTTCTTTCTCATACCTATCATCTCACTTTGGCCCTCTTTTGGTCCAGGGTCATATTTTGATTTTTCTTCATTCCTAGCAATGCTGTGGAGGTCCTACATTAAACGAATAAATGTGTACATCAAGAATAAATTTTACTCATTAATATGAATTTAAATCCACTTTTAGTTTGAGACTAGCAGCCTACTTTGCCAAGACACTGGGCAGTGTAGGATTTCTGGAGTTTAGTAATCCAGTGACACTTGAAAGGAAATGCGTCATTTTTCAGCAAAGAGTGAGAATATCTAGAGCAGGGGAGAAGAGACGCCTCTATGATAAACAGAATGGGGGAAAGGTGATCAAGAAGTCTCTTGGTGTTCTGAGGGCTTCATAATTGTACCAGAGAGAAAAGGACCCATGCAAAGGGCGTTACAAGGGCACTGCAAGAGATAGGTTTCCTAACTCTCAGCAATGGTCTGGAATAGTGCCCTGGAATGCCCTTGCCCATTCCAGATGTCTGTGATGAATATCTGGCTGAAGCCAGAAAAGGGCTGTACAGTCGTGAGTGTACAATCATCGCAATCCTCCAGTGAGCCTGTGAAGGTTGGACTTTCTCCATGTCTGCCCTTGCCAGTGGCTACAGTCACATTTTCAGAACAGAATATAACACAAGATCTGTTTTACAATTGTATATTAAATAATAATACAACAAGTAAGTTTATTCTGCCTTAACTAGAAGGAAATCTAAACCACAAAAATATTCATGCATGTCTTGCAAGATTATTAGTGTTCAAATAGGAGTTTGTATATCTACTGGCCACTTCAAAAACGTAAGATGTTAAACAAGATCCATGAGTAATTTACAAGTTTCTGCATTAAAATAGTGATGTACAAATGACTACATAGGTATTAAACTAGAGATACTTCTACTTCTTGCTGCATAAAGGCCTTAAGCAGTCTAAAATATATACTTTCTGAATATTTTCAGTATTATTTGGTATTTTCATATATGTGTTGGTTAGATTATTCTTGTATTTAGAATGTAGAAATATTAAACAGTAAAATTACTTGTACAAGTCGGGTTGCATATTTCTCACAAACAACATCTGGTTATTACTTAGACTTGAAATCAGAAATTAATAAAACCAGAAAGTTACCTTTGAAGAAAGATACCAGAGCAAGTGACAGTTCCCAGGAAGATGCAATAGACCAGTGGGCCAGAAGACGGAAGCAGTTCAAAGACAGCAAAAAATGCAGTTCAACTGGAGGAAGCTCCATAAACAGCACAATCACTGAGGGATCAAGTGAGTACTTTATTATTACACTTGGGATCTTTCCCCTTTTTGTGATTGACACTATGGCAAGGTTTTCAACTAAGGAAATTAGCTCCAGTTTACTATCTGAGTGTTTGTGTTAGTCATTATCATGAGTAACATGAAGCATCCTTTCCCCTTGGTTAAGCAAACAATCTGACTAAAAAAACCCACTTGATTCCACCCTGCATGTTCATGGTAGAACATGCTCAAATAATATGCTCAGATAATATTAAGACAAACTCTAGGCACAAACATGTAATCACATGGCAGCAGGTTTGAGGTTGTAACAAAAATTGTAATCCTGATATCTACTTATGTCGAACCTGTGCTGAGCTGGGAGTCTTTTCTCTCCTCACAAAGGTAACCACCTGCTCCAACTTTAATCTAGGCTTGTTGCCTGGATTGTTATTCACTGTGACTCATAACTGTCTCTAAGAAATCTGTCACCTTGCCACATGCAAATTCATCAGCTTAAACTTAATGGGAAGGAAATCTAAGACGATCTTCTCAGTGAATTTACATTTCATGCAGGTGGAGCCATCAAGCAAACATTGCACAGCCTAGGGGGAGCATTTGTAGTACTTCTTGACACTGCCTCACCTCTTGTTTTGTTATTTTAGTAATACAAGACCTACTTTGTAGTGATGAAGAAATGTGCACTTCCCTGTGGAAATATTTTGTGTTACAATGACTACTTTTGGTACAGGAAATTTTATTTGTAGATATATAACTTCGTCTTTGAAGAAGAGAAAATACAGCCTATAGAAGACTCTGAACTCTAAGACTTCAGTGCAGGTCCAATAGATGATAAACTATAACTATGTCCCATGCCTGTACCAAAGAGGTAAATCCTACATCAACAGAGCCTCAGTTCACTGCCCAAACGCAGATTTCAGTTGCCAGCTGGGATACCAAGAGGGGCCTGAGATATGTGAACCAACAGGGAAGCCAAGCCTTTTTGAAGTATTAATTGAACAGCAAGCAGGATACCCTGAGGTGTCTGATATGGTACAGACTGCCTATGTTCAGGTAACTGAGCCAGTTCCTAAAGTTTAAGTGCCTATTACCAAAGAAGCAGGCATGACTGACATTTCACATGAAAATAAAGATCTTTATTGGTAGCAGTTTTCATTACTTGTCCCTGAAACAGATTCTAGGCCATTGCATAAGGACTAGAAAGTTACCATGTCAAACCACCTGAGCACAAAAAAACCTACCAGAAGCTATACACACCACAGTAAACTGTTCCTTGATTTCAACAGTAATGTCTCTTGAATATAAAGCTGGACCATAAATTTTACTAAGTCAGGCACATATTGGTTTCATAGAGAAAGAATATATATATATATATATTCAAGAAATCAAAGAAGTCAAAAAAGAGCAAGTTACAAGAGTTAGAATTGCTTTCCTTGAGACAAAGTTTTGGGTGGCACAATGCATAAACCCAGGGTGGTGTCCAGAACAGGTGACTGAGCAGACAATTCTGTGACAGATTCTTACATTTTGGATACTATGCTGTAGGACTGAGACTTTTGTCCCTTTTGGTTTATTAGCTTGACTGTTCCACTGTGTTGGCAGACCCGAGAAAACTCTGACATATGGAAGAAGCAGCTCCTTACATTCTTACTTCCAGCATCTGGGGGGGAAGAATTTAAATGCACTTGTTTTTGACACACCAGTTTGACGTCCGTTCTGAAAATTCAAGGAGAAAAGATAAATGTTTTGGCATAATTCCATAATGTCAGTATGTCAGTGTGTATATTTTGCCCATTTGTCACATTTTAACCTACTCTAACTCTATTACAATTATAAAAAATCAGCATTAAACTGGCAAAATACTGTGCTGTACTGAGTTGTTTGGTGCTAGTCTAGGTTTTAATTTATGCATTCATGGTAGCAAGGTAAAATGAGCTTTAAACATATCAGCATAGTAATATTTATTTATTTGTCTGCTAGTAGCTCTTATACAGTTAAGCATGTCATCTCATATTTTCTACATAAGGGAGCAGCCAGTGGATGTGGAGTATTTGTCTAGATAGACACAACTGAGCACATTTTCTAAGTGATGAAAGGATTGCCACTTAGATGTGTTCAGGAAGTGACTTCCCAAACAAATATAACTTTAAATAAAGGCAAATTTTTATCTTCTCGGTTTTTAAACTGGAAATAATTTTACATCAAACAAAGGATAAACAAAGCAAACAGATCCTTCCTCCAGCTGCATTAAATCTAGCTGCATTATACCAGGCATTTCATACTGAAATTTCATACTGAAATGTGGTTTTTCCACTCAGAAAACTTATCTTTTCAGTCTATTTGTTAGCACAGCATCTGATGATGTATTCTTATATATGACTTTCACCATCTAGTCTTAACTTTGAAGTTCCAACTTCTGATCTACTTGGGATGTTATCAGACTATTACACCACCTTTTCATTCACATTCAACTTGCTGTTTATAATCTGTCACAGGCCACAGCTGCCTGACATCCTATTGCCTTGATAGCCTCAACTTTAGCAGAGAACTAGAACTGTCATCCATCTCCATGTGAACTCATTCCAAGACACTATGAATATAAATTATTATAAAAGATGAATCTGAAAATCCTCATAACACATAACACATCATATAAATATTCAGCAGCCTATGAAGAAACTAACAAAGAGTTCTATGGTAAAAGGAAAAAAAAACATTACCACCAAACTGTTATTTCCTCAACTTCTTTTTTTGAAAAAAAGGTCTTAGGTCTGAAAGAGCTAAGATTAAGCAAACATAAAATATGGTCATCAATGCCCCCATCATGGAAGATACTTTTCATCTTCTCTTTTGTCTTCTGATATGCACTGAATTCATACTAAATTTCTAGAAGATTTGTTTGATTTCCTAATCAAATGGGTCACATAAGATAGCTTAAGAACTAACTAAAGCCAGATTTGTCCTAAAGAGTTGCAGCTCCTGTTTTGACTTCACTTCTTACTCAAGTCCAACATGCATTAGCCTCCAGTATTGTGATATTATATTTGGAAATCCTTGCAGACTTATCCTTTAACAGCAGCAAAATTGAGGAACTCTATAAAAACATTACCAACAGTACATTAAGAAGTTTGTGGCACTTCTTCATGCTGGGTGTCTCAGGTCTCTTATTCTTCATAAATTTTCTCTCCTGACATAACTTTTACTTGTTTTATCATCATGACAGTAAATTCAGAGGATGCTCGATCAGTAGATCTGGGACTATATTCTGAAAATGAGGACAGAGGTTTTTATACAGAAAACTTTCATTCTGCTTCCTGGGTTTTCAGAGGAGATGATGTCTCTCCAGATAACAGTCCTAGATGTCTCAGCAAAAGACCTAGACCAGTGGCAAGTAAGTTGGCTAAAGCAACAGGTAATAAATGGTATAAAAATGGGCACTCTGAGGATTTCAGGAGAACAACATTTTGGAGAAGATACTGGTCACTTATGCTAAAAATGGGAAAAGGAGCAACCCAAGAATCTAAAAGAGTATAAAAAATGAATAGTTCTTATTTAGCTATTGTCTTGCAAAATACCATCATTACTTGATAAACTGGTAAAGGTACATAACTAAACCTCATGAGATAAGGGTAGAGGCAATGTAATTCCATGACTTCTTATATTCTTCTTCATAGAGATATTTATGGTCAAAAAGTGGATATAAAATCTGTTTTACATCAAACTTTCAGAAGTAGTTGATCCAGAAAGTAGTTATTCGTTATGAGTATGGAGGGTTGTTCTATTCATAGTTTAAATCTGTGCAAACAGATATAGTGAGCAACTTTTTCTGGGGGATGGGAGATTTCTCAGAGGTTAAGTTACTCAAAAGTAACACAGTTCAAAGAACTAAGACAAATACCTCTATAGCTACCCCTATAGCTTTCTAGGGAATTGTTCATTATTGGAGCTTATAAATCATTCAGAATATGAAAGAAAACAAATGTCTTCTATAAATCTTCTGATATGAAAAATTTCTTTCTGACTGAAAAATTTCATCTTAACACACATGAGAATATTCTGGAAAACCATTTTGGTTGCTTCTTCTCCCAGGGGCAAGCTCAGAACTACAGCAAGATAATGAAAGTCAGTATTGAAGTATCTCTTTTGGACAGGTAGCATCAATTGGCCTGCTAGTAAAATAACCTTTAAAGCATTTTCTGTCTTCCAAATATTACACAATCTGAAGACAAAATAGTTGTCATAAATTACTATTGAATTGGCCTCCATTAAAAAAACAAAAAAAAACCAAAAACTATGCAGTAAGGTAGTCAAATTATCAAAACCAGATGCTCCAAGAAATCAAATTTACACTGAAGCTCTTCTCAAGCATAATATTTGCTAAAGAACCAGGACATTTAAGTCAGAATAATAATACTATTGGACTCTAAGAAAAAGATGGAAGTAGGCAATTAGACCCTATTCTTCCTTTTTACTGGGGCTGATCCCTTTAAGTGTTAAATTCTGCTGAGTTGAAAGAGAATTCAGCCCCACCTTGGCAGAAGATGCCACTGTGGCTGGGGAGTTTGGACTACAGGAATGGAAGGCAGTGTGGGAGTGTGGAGTGGCAGGATAAACAAAAGAAGAAACTATCCAAAAGATAGAGGCATTTTGAAATATAAAAAGAATGAAACTACAATAAACAGATTTAAACCCATATGAGAAATTAGAGTATATTTTGTATTTTCAGCATAGAGGCACAGAGACCACAAGGGTTTTTCTCTCCCAGAATACCGTCAGTAGAGTGGAATACCTGAATACTTCAGCTTTTCATTACAAGGTCCAGCAGCTTAATTTAAACTGCTGTCTGCCTATGCCCTAACATGAATGATATTTGATCTGTTGCAGTGTGAAGGGTGTCTGTGTCTGAGGACCAGCACTAAATAGCCAGGAGTGATACTGAAAGACCCCAACCATTTGTAGAATCAGTACACTGATCCGTTACACTGGGTAACACTCAGTGCCTACAAAAAGTTTTAAAAACAGACTGCAGCATATTAAATTGAATGTGTAGAGGAAAAAAAGGTATCTTTCTTCCTATCTCCAGTTCGAGAAAGAACAGTGAAGATTGCTAAAGGAACTGGCAGTTACCCCTGGGGTTTCAGGATTCAGTTCTCCAAGCCTATCCTTGTGACTGAAGTTGACACAAGTAAGTTAACAACTGGTTAATTTCTCCTGTGGAAATATATACAAAATGAATGCATAATGTTATGATATACACTGATATAATTATATATATGTGTACATTATATACTATTATCTAAATAGTACAGAACATGTGTTTTATAATAATTTATAATATAGATGTACACAATAACTTCCATAATTCCTGGGTGCAAGGTGTTTAATAGCATGAAATGCTCATGAACAAGTGTCTTAGAGCCCCACTATCCCTAGGGGTAAATCAGACTCCACTGCCCTGTCTTCTTCCATGTCAATTCATACCTTGTGGAAGTGCTTGCATTCAGTTTCCCTTGAGATGCAAAGTCTAAAACTTTTGTAGGCTGACATCCATGAATGGCAATAAGCCTTTAGAAATGAAAATGAGGATGCAGTGATCCTTCTAATATTTCTAAAAATCTTATTGGCTAGGGACGCTTCTGATTGGATCCATTTAGCCACCTGTCAGTCTTGACAGGTGGGGTGTTAACTTATTCCAGGAATTATGGTAATTGTAAGGAACCCCAAAAGAAAGTCCAAAATCCAAGTGACTGAGCAAAAAATGGAAGATGGTTTTCAGCAAAAAGGAAATGTAAGATACTGCCTCTAGAAAAGAATGAGCTAGTTGAACTGTGCCTTAATAATAGTTGGCACTGTTCACTCAGGAATGACATCTTGGGAGTCACCAATGAAAAGTCTGAAATTGTTGGCTCTGTGAATTACGCTATCTTAGAAATCTGGCTAAAAGCTGAATCAGTCAGTAACACCAGAGAGAATGAGACACAGTCTGTCATTTTACTGCTGCCTATGACCTTGGCTCATCCAAATTTAGAGCACTGCTTGCTCTACTGCTCTGCATCTCAGGACAGGCATAGTAGAATTAGAAAAAGAGGAGAAGGTACAGGAGGCTGGGATAGATTCTTACTAAAAAAAGCAGATACTGTGAAAAATGTCATTCCACACAGAGAAGGCTAGTGCATGCCTTCTGGCATGGCGTCTGAGAATAGCTGTCACTATTACCAGCCTTAGGTATTAGATTGTACATCATTCTGACAACACTTGGAAAGCCTGTGAATTCAGCAGCCTGTGAGTTCATAAGTTCTTCATGTAAGTACAAATAAAATCATACATCATGCATACAATAGCTGACACTTATCAATTTATCTCAACTAGTTAAAATTAAGTATATTTAATACATATTAAGTACATTTTATATCACATTTTTCTTTGTAGTTTTCAAATGCAGTTGCTTTAAAACAATGACAACATAAAAAAAAATGGGGTTATTTTCAGACAAGCTTGTTATTGTATTTTATCAAAATATAACTTATTTCATTGGGAAGAAATTCTTTCCTGTGAGAGTGGTGAGGCACTGGCACAGGTTATCCAGGCAGTGTGTGGATGCCCCATGCCTTCAAAAGCTCAAAGCAGAGTTAAATGAGGCTTTGAGCAACCTAAGATAGTAGAAGGATATTGGAACTAGATGATCTTTATGGCCCCTTTCAGCTGAAACCATTCTATGATTCTATAATGAATATTTTATTAATATTTTATAGACCACTTATAGTTAAAAAGTCTGGTATGGTATGCTCAAGGCCAGCACAACCCAAAATGTTCTGACATTTACAAATTATTTGTAACACACATGAGGGTGGACCAGGTCTTTATTGTGCCTGTTTATTATTAAGCTTTTATTAATCTTTTCCCTACAATTTCTAAACATTCTCAGAAATACACTGAAGGATCACATTTTCTGCATCATAGGGTATAAAATCTTTAAAAGCATACATTAAATGTTAAGAATATGGAATAATATTTTCCAGAATTATTCTTTCACAGTACATTAGGAATGTTTATTTATAAATGAGAAGACAAAGAGAAATTTGTAACTGTATTTGAGTATCTGCGAAATTTGTAACTGGAATTTCAGTAACCATGTATTGGTGTCCATTAATAGAGCATATTTATCACCTCCCTAGTTTGCTTTCACTCTTGGCTGGCATGTGTCTGAGCACTGTTTTGTTAGGAATGCTTGTGCTTTGCAATGGTTAACAAATAAACAAAGGGTGATGCATTAAAAATCTGACTCAGTTCTTCCTTCACTGTCATTTTTTAGCTTACTTTGTAAATTATTCCTAAAGCAAAAAATCCTCAAAATGCTATATCCAAATTCTATTAACCATAAAGATAAATATCAGTACCAAATCTCTTTTGGGATTAAATTCAAAGCTTATCAGAATAATAGATTTTAGTTATTTTTCTACTCACTCTACAGAGCTTTGCATCAGATCTTTCTCCGCACTTCAGGCCAAAACTCTCAAATTCTCATAGTCAAATGTCTATTTGCATCTTAGAAGCATTTAAATCCTAATGGCATTTTAAATTAAATTTCTGCACTGACAGTGCACAGACACTACACTGAGTGCAGGGCTGCACCAGTATCCAGATCCTGAAGCTTCATTTAGAAATGTGTAACAGGCTGGTCAGTAAAATCTGTTCTACCTCCAAGCTGAAATCATGAAGGCCATAAAACATAATCTTTGACTGGTTGAACAGACACTTGTTTTCTAGAAAAGTGTGATCATATAGATATGCTTTATATTTTAGCACTAAATAAATTTTTGTGTTTGTTTTTTTGTTTTGGAGGGCTTTTTTTGTTTAGTTGGTTGGTTTCCTTTTCCTTTTTTCCTTTTTTCTTTTTTTTCTTTTTCTTTTTCTTTTTTTCTTTTTCTATTCTTTACATTCCAGATAGTGCGGCTGAAGAAGCAGGACTTCAAGTTGGGGATATTCTGATAGCAGTCAATGGAACTGATGTCACCAGCATGCCACATTCAGAAGCTGCCAATCTGGCAAGGAAAGGTAATTCTGAGATAATAATAAATTAAATAAATGGGTCAAGTTTCCTGTTTAAAGCTCCAAATACATCCAGACAAATGGGGTGATGTATGCAACAGAAATCTCAATTAATAGTTTAATGTGTTACTATTTCATACAGTAGTATTGCCAAGATCACCTTTTATCTAGACCTTGTTCTCTAGACACTTTAGAAAATAATTCCCCAAAGAGCATGTGACAGTAATGGTTTTGCCTCTCCTGTTATAAAGTGACTCAGAAAGCATTGAAAGTGACTGCAGAGACACAAATGCCTTATTTAGGCCTTATACATCCTCAGGGAGTGACTTCACATCTTTCTTCTGTTTCTCTGCCTCCAAATCCTGAAGTCTACTCGAGAGATCAGAGTTTATTTAGTGAGACATCCTTTTGCACCACCACTGAAACAGAGTCAGGGACATTACTTGTGTATATTCTTCCTAGGATTGTGATGATTAAAACCCAAAGATAACCACATTTTTATGCTGAAATTTCATTTGCTGCTATTCCCTTATTTATCCCAGATAAAGTTTTGACAAAGGCTCTTGGGAAGTTCAATAAATTAAAATACATTTACAAGACAGTGACAAATTTATCTTGACACATACTGTGTTATTTAATTATAAAGGTGTCATTCACACTGTTGTATTTAAGACAATGTTGAGTGTCTTAGCAGATAAATCTCTGATTACTGGTATTTTTAACTCCTCAGAGAAAAATCCCAGGATTAAATCTTGGCACACTAACAGCATTCCGGTCCCAAAGAAGAAACCCAGCTATTGTTTTGCAGATGAAAGTGTGTCATAGTCACACTTCTCAGTCTGCCCTCAGGCATTGCCACCTGCTCTTTAGTGTTGATACAATTAGAATTTCAGGCCTTTAGGGTCAAAATCATAGATATATTGATATTGTCAACAAATATTGTGATGTTGCATCTCATTGATGAAGAAGATAATGTATTTTATTAAATCTTGCAATCTATCATCTCTTCTGAGTGTTACCTTTTGCAAATGATAAGCAGACGCTTTAGCACAGGTTAGCTTCCAACAGCCACCCTCCTCAGTGAGGGGCACAGAAAAGTTTAGAATACTCCAAGGCATGGAAAATAAAGAATTCTCAAGAGCATATGTAAGATGTCAGAGACTGAAGGTGCCCCTAAGAGCATTGTCAGCAATTTTTAGTTAAACCTCAATTTATGTACACACATTTGAGCAATGAAATTCAATTACGCCTCCTAACTGATAAAATAGACAAGTATCAAAGGTGCTGCTTGCAAAAAGAGGTCACCAAAAAAATTTTTAGAGGTATCTTCAGATAGCTGGCTCCATTACTAGTTCTCAACACAGAATTAGTTTCATTCCTGAATTTGTGTTAAAAGAAGGCCAAATAACACTTGATTTAATATGCTTCCTTGGCTGCTTTGCTCCTAGCTGCTTCCAAAAGCTACATTGGGAGGACATGGGTGTGGTATAGAATACCGCCTTCCTGCTCCTTACCCTACATGGGTATTCAGAAATGTCGACACATTTATAGTTTTGACTTATGTTTTCACATGTAATATTTTAGGTCCTGATATCCTGACTATGATAGTGGGATCAGACATCAGCCGTTACCCCAACACCCCCAAACCTACCTGCCGAGGATACCTGCACAAACGAACACAATCAGCAATACTGAAGGGCTGGAGAAAGAGGTGGTTTGTGCTGAAACATAACGGTTACCTACACTATTACAAACATAAGAAGGTAAGAAGAGTGGCTGGTGAGGAATCAAACCCTGCCCTGAAGTGCAGCAGCTCTGTATTCAAATTTACAGATTTTGTATCTTTCTTTATGGCATTTACAGCATTACATCAGTGCTACAGTGTTTTGCATGAGGCATAAAAAGGAGGCTTGTTGAGAGCTCTTCTACAGTTCTCTATCCATCTGATATTTTCAGCAGAATAGCTGGTAGTCTTGTTTCTCTGCACCTGTCATGGTACACACATGAGCCATCTAATCAGGAATATGCTGCAGAACCACTGGTTATGCAACAAAACAGTCTGGACAGTGCTTTGTTTCACCACTAGCTGTTCTGGTGTCAAAACAAAACCAAGTAAAAAGTTCAAGCTAAAAAGATACAAACATGTAGGAAGATTCTTTGGGAAAGATTTTATTTTATCATAACCATATCAGTCATCAAACTCCTGAAATGTAAAAAGGAATATCTAGTTAAACTTTTAAACACTTTCCAGGTTTTGATCAACTAAATATCACAAAGCCAGAGTGTTACATAAATTGGAATGAAGGTACCCCATAATCTTACATACACTAAGATATAATTATATTTTCACTTCTTTCTTTTAAATTGTAGGTTTCTTTTAATTCATTTGTTCCTCAACTATCTTATTTGTTGCACTTAGAAAATACATATTTCAATCATGCAAATTATCTACATTTGCTTTCTCTTAAAAAGAGTAAATAAATTTAAAGCACTGCATAAATGTTTTATAGCAAGAGCTAACTACTGCTTATTTTCTTGCATTACCCAAGATTAGTGCCCTTCAATTACTTTTTAAATTATTTCATGCCATTTTTTTGCTCTCTGTCTCTGGGCTCCAAAGAATACACTGAAATATTGAGGTGCTATTTTAGCAGATGAAAACACAAGGATTTTCTTCACTGCCTCATGTACAAAGTACTTGAAAGAGTCATTTAGTAAGAGAGAGAAAAAGATACTTAAATAGAGTTCTTCACTACTGAGAGATCTAATGCCCAAATGAAACAAGAGGCATCTCAAGCGTATTTACTTATTTCTTTTGGTATGATTTCTCCCAGGATGTAAAAATAGGACTGCTCATCCCACTTTTTTTTCTAAGGGAATTACAAATAATTTTTTTCGTTTAACACAGCTTTTATGTTATAAGCCAGCTGCATGATTGAATTGGCAAGATTATGTTCCAGGCCTTGCCTCATTCTGGAGGAAAATTTTTTTCACTTACTGTATCTAAGAAGTTCTTTGAAATAGTTAATCGAAGGCAAGAATAATTCAGGAAAGAAAACTAATCAGGATAAACTGGCACTATCCAGCAAAATAGTCAGGGTAATCAATTTACTCATCTTCATTCAGTAGTTAAGAACATCAGCTTACACTGGTGTATTTCCAGTGACTCCAGCAAGGCCATGCCTGATTTTCAGTTGTGTAAGAAGACAACTAGGCTTTTTATATAAGCCTGAAATATAGCATATAATGTTTTGTAGTGGAGAAAGGAAGGGGTGATTAATCTCTGCTTTAATCCATATCAACAAACACAGAGAGCTACTTTCCTCATCATTGCAATCTGCATCTGGAAATTATGCATCTTGAATTTTTCTCTTCCCACCTACCTTAAAAAGATTTCTAGCTTTTTCTAGCTTTTTACATTTGACTGTCCCATGTAATTGATTTTCTTTTTGAGTTATCTCTAGCCAATCACACAGTGGTAGAGTGATAGGTGTTGCAAAATATTCAGTCATTTCACATGCAAGGTTACTTACTGTTCCCTCAGATACTGCCAGCAGATGTCCTTGATTTTACAACCCATATAATTAGCTAAAACACATTTTTCACCTTACTGGTTGTAGCTATGTTTGCCACCTCAGAGCAGAGATATTTTTGTGCTAGAACCTTGGTTTTGGTAAATTGCTGAGATCATCAGAGAAAATGATTTATAATACTTTTGCCTACACTTGGCAACCATGGAATTCCACTATGTATTCTACAGGTCTGATTCCCTGCTATCCAGAACACTGAATCATTTCAAACATGCTATTTCATTATTTTTCAACATGCCCAGTTTTTCTCTTAAAGGAAAGATAGCTGGAAATTATGAGACAGACATGAATGTACACTTAAATCCTTCCCTAAGGCAAATATAAGCAGACAAGTTTCTTGTGCTTGAACTTCACACTTTTTTTCAGGGGTAGCTGAAAACACATCAACGTTGTCACACACTGATCCTTTCTTTACAGACAGCAATGTTTTCTCCTCTAAAAGTACCATTTGCTGCTCCTCACAGTAAAGGGGCTGCAAAGTCCCCACAAAATGTTTGTGGTGAAGACTTCAGTACAGGACAAATAAGTCTTAATCAGCTTTACATGAGACCAATAAGATTGGCACTACAATCTACTTCACAACAGCAGAGCATCACTTCAACATTTTAAATCTCTGAGCTGTCATCAGCAAGTCACTTTTAGAACATGACAGCTAACTTGAAAACCTTAATATAGGTTGTGGACTTCAGGATAAAAGAAAATTGGTCTTGTGGCTTCATTAAAGAAAAAGGAATATAACTTCTGAGACCCAGAAACATTAAGGAGTTTAAAGACTGTGTAGCATAGATTCATTTCTCCTGAGGACATACCTGCTAACATGCTAACAATATTCAAATCTGAATAGGAAAGGACAAGGATTATGAAGACATTATAGTCAGAAACTTGTTTCCCAAAATTCCTCACTACAAGTATCCAACAACAGAACAACAGAATTCAACAACAGAATTCAACGATAGAATACATCATGTAAGGAGTTCAATAAATTTAATGCAGGCTTTTACAAAACCACTAAAAGTGTCACTGAAGGCCAGAATTTGCTAGTTTTAATTCCTCATTGCTTTCTTGCTAAGTAAGACTGGATAAATAAAGAAGCATGTATAAGAAGCTCCTCTCTGTTTTTTATCTTGCAGTGTTTCTAGGAATTATTTCCAGTCTCTTGAACATAAGTAGACCCTGGTAAAGAGGATAGTGAGACAGATAACTAATCTAGTTCCTGAAAGGAAATTAAGAAATAAATATCATTGTGGTTATGGTCTGTCTCCAACAGGAAAGTGTTATCAATGCAAGCACAAGATACTGAACATGAGTCTGAACATGGCAGACTTCCTTTCCAGAAGTTAGAGAATGATTAATTCTAGTCAAACCAGCTCTATAAGGTCCTTGTACTACTTTTGTCACTTATTCAAATTTCACTGTCCAAATCCATGAGCTAAGAATGATGTAGAACTAGAGCAGTTAGAAATAAAGATCTAAAGAGTATGGGTTTGTTGCCAGCATTTTGTATGGACTCTAAGTAGGAAAGTCAAAAGAAAAAGCTGTAATAGGAAATAGGAACAGTTACTTTGGAAGGAGTAGTCAAGTTGGAAACTATTGTCCTGACAGTTGAAAAGAGCATGCTTTAGAGATTCAGCTGTAGTGAGAGACTGAACAGTGAATACAGAGAAAATTGACTTTCATGTGTAGTCCCAAGTCTCAGAGAAATGGCCTTCATGATAGTTCATGTTCATAATGCTATGAAACGTATTATAAGAAAACTGCAGTATATACTCTTGAGAAGCACTCTTCCTATGGCAGCACTGAAGGACAGAAATGTACACTTTTTCAGTCTTCATTGTAATCATATATAATAATGCCACTTTTAGAAAGATAATTATGATTTTCATTTCTTAAGCTTACAAGTTTAATGCCTCTATGAAGCCCTTAGGCATAGTGTGAGTGACTAAGACAAAATATCTCTAAGCTGAGGAGAGGGCAGTGAGAACAAAGACATGAATTTCTTATCATCCAAGACAATTAGACCCCAACCTGGTAAGTAGCTATTACATCACCTAAATCATTAGACGTTAGGTCATATTCCTGTTTCCATTAGAATAGAAGAGAGAAGGAAAAAATGCTTTTAAATTATTTTAATTTCTGTGGTATATAGAGTACAATTATTACACCAAGAAAGAAATCCCCTTCTTGCCATGTGCAGAGCCTTCACAGCATTTCAATCTATGACAAATATTCAGTCCTTTGTTCTCTTGAACAAGCCTGTGTGTTCATTGCTAAGCCTAATCACTTTCTATAAGAGGCTTAGCCAGAAATAGATTTAGGTCTGAGCCATTGCTCTTAGAGATATGACTTCTATTTGTTCTTCATTCTTGCTTGGAGCTGTATCACCACAGTCTGGAAGCTGCCACATGTAGAGCCTGTGTATAATCTGATTTCTTTATGTTCTTCATTACTCCCATCACTCCAGAATATATTTTTCAGTTTACACTTGAAAAACTGCTGATTCCACTGTCTCAAATACATCTTCTGTACTATTTCTATTGAGAAATGAGAAATAACACTAGCTGATGATATGTATGTTAATTTTAGCTTAAAAGATTGCATACCCTGACCCAGAGAAAGTGATACACAGATACATTACTTGATCTGAGTCAAGTTGTTCAAAATTTTATCTCAGTCAATAGTTCTTCCTGTGAGACTTGGTCCTGCAAACTATTCATTACCTTTTGTGCAATTAATTGCAGCAAATTACTCAACATCAAGAAAATAACCAGCTAGACCAACTAGAATGTGAAGATTAATTATTCCATTGGACTATTTGATTGTACTTCATCTGGCAGCCAGTACTCTTTGGTGTAGGATAATTAGATTCTTCAAATCAGAGAAGCTTTTAAATCTTCAACCCATATTGTTTTGTTCTTCAGTTTGTTTCTACACTCTCTAGTTTATATGTAAATTATTTAAAGCAAAACGAAATGAAAAACTAAGTAAATTCATCTCTACTGGCAAAAAATGTCGTACAAGCTATTCTGGACTGTAGAGCTCCCTCCTCACTGATATATATAAGCTCTTTCCCCAAGGGCAAAGGTAATAGGTGTAAGAGAAAAGATATAAAAAGCCTTAGTCTTTTCTCTGCATCGATGTGCCCAGCTCAAAGAAGGATTAAATGTAAACAGGCTTTATCTGTGATTTCCTTAAAGAACCAAAAAATGAGCCTACCACAAAATAGAGTGATTAGGAAAAAAAATATATGGGGAGAAGAACATTTTAGTGATATACTAAGCAAACAGCACCAGACTTTTCAAGGAGAATCTGGTCAGAGAAAATAATAGAAGGTGAAAATGCCAGGGAGGGTTGTGGACACATCAGCGATGATGGAGAAAGGTAGGCAAATGAGAAACTGGAAAAAAGAAAAAAAAGTTGTTTCCTGTCTCAATTAAGAAATGTCTATTTTAAGAACACTTGGGCATATCCAGGAAGATATTTTTGAAAGAAAGTAAAAAATTCGGTCATGCCACTACTGACCTGAAACCAATCTGAGCCAGTGACCTCAGGGCAACTGCCTCACACTTCCTACTGCCAGTCTCCCAAGCTAGCCAGACTTCATTTCTGCTTTCTAGCGCTGCTAGTTTTCACATTGTCTTTTAGATTACTTCTAGGATTTGATATTGTTTTCTGTGGTTACTTTCATTCCCTCTTACTGGTAGTTGCAGACTCTTGTATCTTTCATAGTTATTCCTCTTGTTACTTTTTTTTACTGGTAATAGCATGAACTGTGCGTATATTTCTTCAGCTGCTTCTTAATGATTCATGAAGAAAAAATTTGTATATCAAATTAATTTGTATAGCAAATAAAACTGTGCTTGAACAAAATTTGAATACAGTGAATTACTTAGGAAATACTATGAATGGCATTACTGGAATTCTGGAATTGCTTGCTCCAAATTAAATAGGGCTACAAGCACTACCTTAATGAGCATTTGGTACAGTATAGGAAGGAAACAACTAATTTTCTATGTTTATTTCTTTCTAATTTCAGTTTCTCATCATTATACATTGTTTAATACACTAAATTTTTTTACAGAAACATTTAACCTAAAACTCAGGTCCTGTTAGGAAAAGCAGCAATCTAGGAATGATTACTTCAGATGTTTCTCCTGTTCATAGAACAGCATTTACCAAAGAAGCACCTGCTTCCTGCCTTCTACCTAGAGAACTTCATCCATATTTGATACTGAAGACTGCCTAGAATTCATGAAGTAAATGATCACAACCTTGAGAAAAGAATTTTTTTTTTTTTTTAGTTTAGCATAGAATGGAACAGTAGTACCTAATATCTGAGTTAGTTCATTTAAAATCTGTATTAAACATATGATCATCTCAAGCAGCATCACATTGGTATGTCAGGTTCCATAATGGCGGTATCATCAATGGGTTGCACTTCAGTCTCAGGCATAAGAAATTACTTTTATAATTACTTTTTTTTTGCAATATACCTTTGACACTTTTTGTAGCAAAGGGATATTTGCCAAAGGAATGTTCTCTTATTCGTGAAAGCCACATGAGTAAAAAGACACCCCTTACAAACATGTCTTTTCCAACCCTAACAATTCTATGATTCTCTGGTCTAGGTTATCAGAATTAGGAGAGCACAGCTCTCTATCATTCTGTGAAGGGCATTTGGTCTCATCGTAGATGTATTTGAAACACAGTGGATAAAAATAATTCTTGGTGCCACAGAACTGCTATTTACATCCATTTTAGACACCACAGAAAGTGTTTACAAAATAAGTTTATAGGGATGTGCAATAATAGTGGTCAGCCATTTCAGTTTCTGAAGTGACCATTGCCTTCAGGACCATGGACAGGATCCTACTGAATACCTCCTTGGCAAAGCACTGACCATACTTAGCTCTAGGAATGGGATTTGGACCAGAATACATGTTTTGGTTATGCTGTCTGCAATGGTTTTTTTGTGTCTGAAGGCATTATAAGTAAGAAGTCACACAACACTGACACTTTCCAGGTTTGCCTTCATCTTCTTCAGTTCTGCATTAAAAAACTTCAGCTTAGCATTAAAAAAAAAAGGAAGACAAAAATGTGTAAAAATCGAAGAAACGTGTTAAGGAATGTTTATTTATACTATTGTAATTATTAGAGATTATTTTGTTGCTACAGAAGAATTATGTATAACAAAGAGATAATTACATGTGCCAGTGAGAATACAATCAAGAATTTAACTATTTAATTCCCACAAGTGCATTTTTTTTGTGGAAGGCTCTATATATTTATTTTTAGGCTAAGAAAAAATGACATGAGGCAATTATAGCTCAGCTCCTACTCAAAATTTAATTAATTCCCAACAATCAACCAAGTTTATTCTATGAGATTTCACCACCTGTGTATTTTGCAAGCTGCATTCATGCTCTTCACAGGCCCCAGCACTAACTTTCTTTTTTCATTTTATTCTCACCAAATTTGATGCAATTGTTAAAGCTCCAGTCACAGATCTTCAAGGAAAAGGGGCTGAGAATATTTTTTAAAGCGTAGCTAGAGTTCACTGTTCAGATTTAAAACACGTATTTTTGGGGAGCTGAGCTGGAAAAGTGTGGGGATAAACTGCTTCACCTACTCATGTGCATAAAGGAGCTTAATGGCTCTTTATTACTAACCACAGGGAAAGACTTTGGCAGTGCCCTTCAGTCCAGAAGAGCTTTGACACAATCAGAAACAAGCAAAAGGGTCTTGAAGTGCTCTCCATTGAAGGTTGTCTGAATTGTTGGGAAGGTTTATGAACATAATTATATTTACAGCAACTTTGCAAAGGAACTGAAATTATGCTCGCTGTTTTCAAGTTTAAGCCTTTTTTTGCCTTTATCTATATATATGGTGAGAGTTTCAGCATAAACCGAACTGCAAACGTTGCATTGATTATCAGAGAGTCCCAGGATCCTAAATTCTTCAGTGCACGTTGAAAATCCTGGTATCATTCAGCAGCACCCTCAATGTCTAGAATATTTATGCATACCTAGAAAGTTTTTTTGTGTGCAGATAAGGCTTCCAATGAACCAAAAACAATTAAGAGAACAAAAGCAGAGATTCAAGTTTAGAGGGCGTTTGATTAGTTTGTCTCTCACAGGGATCAATTTTATATTAGTTCTGAACTTTGGGCACTCTTTTTTTCTAATTGCAGGATGAAGGGAAATGCAGACCCCTGGAAGTAACAAACCTGGAAGGAGCAGAAATTGGTGTCGACACCAGTCTGGGTAAACCATTTGTTTTTAAATGTATACCTCAAGCTGGAAATAGGATTTTCTACTTCTGTGCAACTTCCAACCAAGAAATGAAGAGGTAAGTGATCTTTCATTTTATCAGCATCTGTTTTGTTATTCCAGTATGGGAAGAAGGTTGTTAAATCTTTGGAGAATGTTCAAAATACCTGCCTTGATCCTTAGGGAAAAAAATTAAAATCTATCAGCAACTAAAGAGAAGATAACATTTCTATTTTTCAATTGCAGAAGCTTCCAAAATTATTTTTCAGTTTCATAGCCTTTTTCTTTAAATAAAATCTTTATGTTCATGTTTTGTTGCCCCCCTGAATTCTTGATTTATCCTGAGAACAAAAACTTCACCTCTATTCTCATGCCTTCTCTCCACTGTTATATCAAATGGAAGTGTAAATTTTCCTGTGGATGTAAACTTGCTTATCAGTCTCTCTTCTGCCCAATAAGGACAGTGCTAGTAATAAATACAATCTCATCTTCATCTGCTTTTCTGTCGTTCAGCCACATTTTCGTTTTAGTATTTTAAAATGCAAATGTGCCACAACAGCACATTGGTTCTGATAAGAGGCAATGTCTTTGGGTTTGACATAGAGTTAAAATTCAAAAATACGGTTTTGCATTTCCCAAAGAAAACAGCAGAGAAAACACAGACTAAAATCACCCATAATATGAGCAATGGAGTAATAACTTTCAAAAAGTACTAAAATCAAGTATTTTTGAAATTTTCCTCTTTGTTCTATTGGGAATTGTCAGACAAATAAAGCTGTGAATTAAGTTGACTGTTTAGTATTCATACACCCATTTTTTAATACAAACTTACTACTTAACATTACCCACCTTTGTAATTGCAGAGCATTTTCCATTTCCAAATTTTGTATCATCCATAGCACAAAAGAATAACTTTGCCAACAAATAGCTTGTAGTTTCCAGTTTAAGGGGTTTTTACATTTCCCACAAATTCATTATCTGCATTGTGACAAAGACAAGGAGAGTAACCATTTAGCCTGACAAGCTGAACTATATTTTGAACCATATTTTTTGATATATAGATTCCCTGTTCTGCAATATTGTCTTTATTTATCACAATGTGTTATTTTGAGCAAGCTTTTGAGAGTCAGCAGTATTTATTTAGGTTCAATCCACTACTTTCCTGATTTAAAGCCTTGAATATGTCCTGAAAATTGTGCATCCCTTTAGATGCTGCATATGTTGGCAAGAATTAGAAGAAGCAGTGAAGCATATTTGTTCTGCTCTACCAAACTAATCTATTCTTATTTTTCATCATATTATAGGTGGCTGGAGGCTATGGCTAAAGCAGTGCATCCCATCCTTCAGGTAATGCTGTATTTAGGTGAGAAGCATGCATACAGCAGATTGTGCAGAAGACTGAGAGAGTAACTGTGTTTGTACATGGTCAGGTGTAGACATGGAAGCTGCACTTTTGTTCTGTTGGGCTGTGAATCACTCCCAGTCTAAGAGCCATATACAGAATTATGGCTCAGTTTATATGCATTGCTGCCATATGGTGGAATTCATCTCTCCAGCTATCAGCAACTTTAGGCTGGTTTGGAAACATAACATGCAATTAGTCTAGCAGGCAGAAAGTGAGGGTTGAGATGACTCTCACAAGTATGTGCTAAGCCTTAGGTAATACTGTTTGGGATAAAAAAAAGAGAAGGGCCATATCTTCCTAAGTATTTCCCACAGTTCTGCCTTGATTGCAGGCAACCCACTTTTTCCGACAGAATACTGGGCAGTGATGAGGCATGATTCTTATTTTCTGTGTTCTCAGAGATAAAGATAAGAATGTTGATAAAAATTGACTTATCCATCTCATATGCTCTCTGCTGGCCCCTGTAGCTGGGAAAAATACAGCCATAATTGATCTTGAGCTACTACTGGGAGACGTTACTCAGCCCAGCATAATTCAGTATCAATAGTCTCTGGCTGACCTCTGAACTAGGAATTGAGAAGCTAATTTTAGTATTTCACAACTTGGAACCATAGAGGTCAAAGACATTTTAGCCTGCTTTTCCTGGCCCCATGAGGCCTACTCTTTCCTGCTATAGACAGACCACCTTTATAAAAATATGAAAATAGCAAGGTACAAATTAAAACCTGCATTAATGAGTGAAAGAAGAAGTGAGATGAGTGATGCCTTCAGCAGTGTCTAGCGACAGCTTTAAAAACAGTGAAAGGTGTTTGTTTGTTTGTTGCCTTAATACATTTTGCACTGAAGTAAAATTAATCAAACGTATATTTCTTTTGGCTTTAGCTTTCAGATGAGGTTATAAGTGAGAAACCAATCTTGTTTCCAAGTATATTCTTCCTGAGCATTCCTCAAAAGAATAGGAAGGAATCCACACTTGAAAACAGCAAAAGTAAATCAAGCACTTGAAATAGTGTGTCCTAACCTAAAGAAACAATAAAACAGCCAGAGCCAAAAAGGATAATAAAGGCTCACACAGACAAAACACATCAAAAGAGTCCATCTTTAGTGTAGTATGCATACATAATTCTTGTATAAAATTTCCAACATTAGACATACAGAAGCATCATTCGTGCATTCATCCATTAACAACATATTAAAAAAAAAAAAAAAAGAAGGGAAGGTGCGGGAAGGGAAGGTGCGGGAAGGTGCGGGAAGGTGCGGGAAGGGAAGGGAAGGGAAGGGAAGGGAAGGGAAGGGAAGGGAAGGGAAGGGAAGGGAAGGGAAGGGAAGGGAAGGGAAGGGAAGGGAAGGGAAGGGAAGGGAAGGAAGGGAAGGGAAGGGAAGGGAAGGGAAGGGAAGGGAAGGGAAGGGAAGGGAAGGGAAGGGAAGGGAAGGGAAGGGAAGGGAAGGGAAGGGAAGGGAAGGGAAGGGAAGGGAAGGGAAGGGAAGGGAAGGGAAGGGAAGATTTTACGTGTCGTAGTACTTCCACCCAAGTCTGAATGCAGTATCCCACTGACAGATACCATGACATTTTCTCTGAAATCCTGAGAGCAAATGGTGAATTTTGTCTTGCCAGATTATATACAGTAAAAAGTACTGAAGTCAAAGAATCAAGAAAACAATTTAAAAAAAAACAACCAAACTTCATACAGCTGTGAAGTAATCCTGTTGTTACCTACAAAACATGTACTGAAAAATAAAAAAAGACCGAGAAGACAAATCATTATTTTAAGAGAGTAGGCATCTGGATATTTTCTATCACACATATATTTATGTAATTTCATTTTCAGCATTGAAATCTGTTGTAACTTAACCCCAGTAGCAGCTCAGCCCCACCCAGCTGCCCACTCACTAACTCCCAGTGTGAGGAGGGGAGAGGATCAGCAGACTAAAAGTGAGAAGACTTGTGGGTTGAGATAAAGACATTTGAATAGGTAAAGGAAAACCCACAAAGAGAAGAAGAGCAAACCAAGGGATTCATTCACCTCTCCCCATGGCTGGGCAGGTGTTCAGCCATCCCCAAGAGAGCAGGACCCCATCATATGTAATGGGTACTCAGGCAGAGAAACACCATATTTCCCCCATTTCCTTCTTCCAAACTTTTACCCATTTCCTTCTTCTTCCCCAAATTTCATATGCTGAGCATGTTGCATGGTCTGAGATATCCTTGTGGTCTTTTAGGGTCACCTCTTCTGGCTGAGTTTCCTCCCAACTCCTTGGGCATCTCCAGCCTCCTCACTGGTGGGGTGGAAGGCAGAAAGCCCTTGGCTCAGATCAAGCCCTTCTCAGCAATAACTAAAACATCCCTGTGTTTTTAGCATTGTTTTCAACACAAAACCCAAACACAGCCCCATACTAGCTACTGTGAAGAAAATTAACTCTATTCTAGCCAAAGCCAGCACAACTTTTCAAAATATTTTTACAAAAAAAGCTAATTTCTTAGCAGAAGACTAGAGCTTGTGTCTTTTCATACCAGCATGTCCTCCTTAACTTTTCACCAGAACATTTCATTACATGCTTACTTTACAGAACCACGTATGGGTAGATGTCACACTGCATAACACTACACTCCCACCACTGGCTATCAAGAACCCTGAGTGCCTGGGGCTTCTCCACCAGCTGGACAGGAGCAAAGATGTCTGGATTCAGCACTATTGCATTCTGAAGGATGGCTGTTTGTACTTCTATGCCACTCTGCGGTCTACACCTGCCCAAGGTAGGGATGGCTGCTAGATTTTAATGTATTATTGAAGTAAAAATGTTTCACTGCAGTTTCCAAGAAGAACTTTACCATTAATGAGAGTTTCTTATTCGGAAATTCATGCTGTTCCATGAAGGTCAATGAATGAAAACCAGACTCAGTCTCTGTTTATTCACTAGCCATCTAATTCTTAACCCTAGTCTTTTCTCCTTTTCCTTCCACATTTTCATTTTTTCTTTCTGAAATGCAATTATTCTGCACACATTAGCTCAGAAGTAGTTACCAGAAACAAGATCCACCCTTCTAAAGCACTTTAGGATGGGTTGAGGCAGTCCCACTGATGGCAGTCTCCTGAAAGCTGTGAAATCCTGCATGTTAGGAAGCATTCACAGATATCATGAACTCTGACTGGTTGCCCTGAAGCTACCAGTTTTTCACATGACCTTTTTAAGCTATTCTACCCCTCAATATGCAGAACTTTCCTACTGCTGGAGAACCTGGTGGTCCAGGATGTGGTCGTTTGCAGCTAAAGCTACCATCTAGGAGCCCTCCCCATAGAAGGAGAGGGTGGCTGCCCACTCTCAAAGCAGCAGAAAGATGCTACTGGTCAATTGCAAGTAGAGCTCACTTCACACACAGAGGGGATGAGTGAGGACCTGCAAATGCTTTCTCCTTGTGCTAAAGAAACTGGCAGTCAGAAGAACCAGAAAGAAAATAATTTTCTTTTTGCTTACTAGCCAGTCTTTGGGTCAAAAGGGAAAAACTTTTCTTAGGGCTTATGCTATTATTATCAGGCAGAAGGTGCTGTGCTTCATATCATTTGCATAACATTCTTCATCTGCCAAAGGCCATACTTACGAAACGACCAGGGATTTCCTCTTTACATGAAACCAAAACTAAGGTTTGCGCAGAGAAATGCAGTGAATTAACAGAAAGCCAGAAATTAGGTTTTATGCATTTATGACACTGAAGCCTATGCCAAATACTTTGTTTTGGTGTTTAAATATCCTACTATATAAAAATTCTTCTATATGGTAGTGTTTTTTTCTCGTTATTGCATTTTTTTCAGTTTTCACCAGGTATTCCCATTCTGTTGTATCATTCTCAATACTAGAACATTAATTTGGTGCTGTTGTGCCTAAATGTGTGACTCCCCAAAAATAAAGATTCTGTTCTGCAGATCTTTCTGACTATTCACCATAATCATATACATACATATACATGTATGTATAAAGTGAATTTATACCTTGAGTTTCACTGAAATAAATTCTGGAGAAAAAAAAATAGATAAAAAGAAGAGACAAAAAAACTAGTTAAAATGAGAATGACCAGAAGATCAAGTTCTGTCTAATGCCTCTCCTTCACAGCTGGTTAATGTGGCCTGCATTTCAGTTACTAATCTCAGCAGGAGTAACCAAACCTGCTTTTAGGATTTTTTTTCATGTTGAAATTCATTTCCCTTTAGTTTTTAAAGGAAAGAAAAAGAAAATATCACCCACAAGAGCCTCGCTTCCAAAGAACTTTACAGTGGCTTGCGGCAGCCTCATTAATGGCAGTCAAATGCTAGGAAAAATATTTTGCCATGTGTTATTTAATGAAAAGCTAAATAAATTTATTGCTTATCATTTGATAGATAAGCAAGCCTATTTAGATAAGATAGATAAGGAAGCCTATTTAATACTGTTTTGAAATTTTTATAAAAGAAAAGCAAGCTGAACTTTCAGATTTTTAAGTGTAAAGTCTGTAAAACTGTGAATACACCAATCTGAAAACCCAATTTGCCAAATTTGTTGGTATGCTTGTAATTGGCAGAAATTCTATAGATGGTATCTGCAGTATACATAATGCATGCTATTTTATTCTATCCAGGTGGCCTTTACCTGCAGGGCTATATTGTGAGTGAACAGTCCCTGGGCTCCAAGAGATCTGTAATTGAACTCAAACCTCCATCTGAAGAATTTAAAACTTTCTACTTATGTGCAGAGAATGTAAATGAAAACAAAAGGTAAACCAAATATTTTTTGTTTGTCTTTTTTTCCAGTTTTTTTACCACACTGTAGGAGACCAGGAGCTCTGTAGCTTGGGAAGATCTAGTGACAACTTTGCAGTTTGTTTTCATTTTTCCCCCTAGATTTCCCTTTAGCAGTATCCTTAGTCAAACTACGGTAAAACATATCCTGCAACATGTAAGTCATCAGTTCTGTTCTTTTCAATGCTGGAACAGCAGCAAGGTTGGCTTGCAGAGGTTTGGAAGTAAACCTGGATTAGGTGCCTTTCACAATTATATGTGGGTGAATATACTGACCACAAAAGCTATGGCACTTCTCATTAGTGAGAATGGAGTGTATATCTTTCTCATTCCCAAGAATTAGTTACTTCCATCAATGACCATTAGAATTTAGAATTAGAATTTAATTAATTTAAGCAAATTGGACTTTATCCAAAAGGAAATTAGCCATTTCATTGGATATGAAATTACATTCTGAAGGTAAATTCCCTCACCATAATCCAGTCAAATTCCACATCTGTCAGTGGGAGATTTTACCTAAAGCCTATTAATTACACTACCTGGGCTTTAATTTAAGGAAAAAAAGACAAAGCTTTTCAGTATGTTGGAAAACTGCTGTTAAGACATATTTTTTTTTGTTGCCAATGCCTCCACCTTCTGCATCTCTCCAATCCACTGATTATGAGTACACATAGTAACAGAGTTGAACAAACCCCACTATTAGATGTGTGTTTCAAAGGACAATGTATACATAAGACTTGATCAGGGACTTTCATTGGTCTTTCATTTCTTCTAGGTGGATAACAGCTTTGAAAGCTTCAATTAATAAATGGTTACCCCTACACCAGGCAATCCAAGATTTCATGAACAGACCACTGGAGGAGACAAGGATGTGAGAAGAAAGCTCAGTTTTTTCCCTGTTTCTGTTTTGCATTTAAAATTTCATGCTATATCTTATGAGTCATCTCAAGAGATATTTAGCAGCAGCTAATCTTTAGCATTGCAATTCATTTAGAATTTTTGTAAGCATTAGTAAATAAATGCAAAGAAATGTTGCCTTCTTTGTCACTGTACTTTGTGTTTCTACTTCAACTCAGACCACACATAAGGTTTACTTTGCAGCTGTGACCTGACATATATTTCACATACATTTTGTACTGCTTGCTGGGGTTTTTTTGTGGGTTTGTTGGGTTTTTTGAGTTTTGGGGGATTTTTTGCAAACACAGTCTTTGCAAAGTGTTTTGCTTTTCCATCCAGATGATTCATACGTGGGTTTGCCTATAAGTTTCTTGGTTGTAGTGCTTAAGGTTTAGACAAGCTGGGTTACTGAATGGTTAGCAGCTACATACCATTTCATGGAATAAATGTATACATTTTTGTTGTGCTACTGTACATTCTATCTTAAGTTTTAATTTTATCATCATTTTGATTTAGTCATCTGCCATCACATCACAGCACATTTGTGAACAGAAATCAATTCAAGAATCAAAGGGTGCTGTTTCCTCCAAAGTTAGCAGTAAGAGACAGCAGCATAAAACTGTATCAGGGATATCAGGATTAGACTTCTGTGGTTATTACAGTGGATCATATACACAGTATTCCACATAACTGTCTAGCATGTAAATAACTCCTCCTATGAATAAAACTGAATATTCAGTTTCCAAGCTTATCAAAACACTTATTCAAGAAAAATTACAAAGGTTAGTTCAAAGATGCATCCAATACAAAAAAAAAATAAATACCAGTCTGTGAAATTTTAATTACAAAGGGTATACTTGTTTTTCTTATGATCTTTAGACCTTAAGATTGTTTGAACACACTAGAAACTCAGCTACTCACCTGCTGTTACCATTAGCCTAAAAAGCAAGTGGTGCTCCCCCAGCCACAGTAAACATATTTTTTTAGGAGACAGATTCATTACCTTTACATGCTTGAAGCAATAGTAATTCAAGTAATGCTGCTAAACTGTTCCAATTATTTGCTATAGTAACTTGAGTGTTTTATTTCAAAAATAAGAATGGTTAGCTAAACAGGGTAAGCAATTTTTTGAAAACAGGCACCCAACCCCAGATATGTTACCATGTTTGCTCTGTATAAATCTGTGCTCTGAGGTAAAATGCATGACTGTATTTGAAAAAAACAATCATCACAGCCATATTCTACATTCTACAGTATACTAAAATTTTTGTGTTCAGAAATTAAATTTACGTTTCTACTACTACTCTGAGAATAATTAATGAAATAGCTATGAATTGCTTCCTTTTTTTACTCTTTTTCACAATGAAGAAAACAACACTTACAGGTCAAGTACAAATGCTGTTTTCTTGAGAGTAATAACTTTCACTGGGGAATAGTTATCCAATTCAGAGTGACAGTTCAGAGCTAGGAAGCAGAAAAGCAAACAAAAAAAATAAGTAAAACAAATGTAAACAAAATTAAACACAGCAAATGTGTTTTGCATTAGAAACATTTTCTAGTCCTGCAAAAGGCAATGTAACTGTAGAAGGGTCTGGAGTACAAATCCTGTAAGGAGCATCTGAGGGAGCTGGGGGTGTTTAGCCTGGAAAAAAGGAGGCTCAGGAGGCCCTTGATGATTCTATGATTTAAAAATTCAGTGTAGTAAGGAAACTTAAGATGTCTCAAATGACCGTGAACTTTGAAAAATTATTGAAAAACAAAACCAAAACTATCAAGCTTTGGAATGATCTAGCTTTTTAACCCAGGGAATTTGAGAAGGCACTCAAGGCAAGCTTTCTACATTTCTGTGAGTCAAGGCTTGTTCCTTTCTGTCTGCTTGACAAGAGATCAGAGTAGACTATGTTTTGCTGTTTTCCTGGGAAGTAGCTACAGACCTACAGACAAGGGGTTGGGCTTCCATCTACTCCTTCTTGTACCACTTCATCTCCTTTTCTTGGTAGAAGAACCAAAGACATTCTGAAAAGTATACTGAGATTTTTCTCAACATGTATCAATAACATGAAAATTATCACCAGGGCAATTTGAAAATTCTCAAGCTTAGTTACCATAGCTGATTTTACTGTGATTTTTCACCAGGTATTCACACCATTTTTGGACAATATTTCTAGCATGAATTATAGCTTGCCTAATATATCTTTCATATGAACTACAGGACAAATGTTAGTCATGATTATCAAGTCAGCTATGCCTTTTAAAAAAAAACTAAAGTGTGAGGTTAGTTCTACATCCTTTCCATAACACAACCAGATGTTCTTTATTATAATGAAACAACAATGCATGCATGTCTTGTTGATAGTGAATAGACCTTCCCAAGGATTTCTCTTTAAGGTAGGAAAGAGAGTAACCAGAGAGTGCACAGACTTCTCACTTTACCCTTCACTAGCCTGAACATTTAATCCAAGTATATTTCATATCAGAGGATACGTTATTACCATGCTCCAAGTGCAAAGAGATGATGAAGAAGTCAGGGCTAAACTGAAAAAAGTAAAAAAAAAAAAACAAAAATGGATCTCTTAGGCAGGGAAAGGCTGAGAGATTGGATGAGATGGTTTGAATGAGAAATTGCAGTTGTTCAATAGCAAAAATGACCCTTCCACGTATTCAAGGGTAAATGTGGTACCTGTAACCCGAACTAAAGTCACTGGATGCATTTGTGGTGGAATGTGGAAGGAATTTCTAATTCTTTTAACAGATAAGATATTTATTACATAAGTAACCTTCAACACACACTACTTCAGTACTATGTAGTCTATGTTTAGTTATTTGCAATCTTTATAATGAAAAGTTTTAAGGCCAAATAAATAAACAACATGCCTTTACTGACAAGATAGGGCAAACCCATAAGCAGTACTGTCACATCCATTCCCTTCCTAGGTAACTGCACCACAGCATAAAGCTCACTGCAATGTCTACATTTTACCAGAAAAAAATACTTTTCCTCTAGTGTTTACAACATAATGCATGCAGTCTGAGGGCTAAGATATGAAATCTGCAAAATTCTCCAAGTCCAATCCTTACAGCCAAATAGATGGTTTAATTCCTCTCTCTGTTTAAAAATAAACATGATTACAAGTTAGGAGTATGCCTGTGGTGCTTAACAATTTAAACTCACATATCTCCTGCCACAATTTACATCCTGTTGATTACTTTGAGACTTTAATCCATAATGCAAGAGCTAGAGCACTAGGCTAGAGCTCAAGTAATTAGAAGTTGAAACAAAAAGTAAATATGTTCGTGCTTAAAATAGGTTAGAAATTATTCTGGATGCAAACAAATTGTTTTCTTATTATTTCATCTGTAGTTTATAAAAGATATTTTAAGCAACTCTCATGTTTAATAATTTTTCAGCATCAAAGTTCTCAATTTTCTCATATATATAGCAGTTATCCTGTAACAAATCTTTTATCACTATAATAATACTAAAATCAAAACCCAAAGTGTTTGGTTGTTTAAGAAAAAACAAATAAAAAACTGGAACTCTCCAGTAATACCTATAACACTAACAGAACACACTGAAGTGTACCAGTGTTTTGTTAATAAAAAATGTTCACACACTGGTCTTGCACCAAAATGTCATAATTTCTTATTTCTGCATTCTGTCTCCAGCTGCAGCAATAAATGGCAAAAACTGCTTTTACCCCCATGTGTTTGTTACCACCCTCAACTGAGCATTAAAATAACCCATTTTATGACTGTAAGAATTGTGCAATAATTCCTCATTTTCTCTAATAAAAAGTCAGCTGGCAGAATTCAAATGACCACTGACAGCTGCTTTACCTTTAAATGAAAAAGCTTTGGAGAACAGTGAGAAAAATCTGATCACAGCAAAAACCCTGTCTCCATCCTGGGAAAAGGAAGACTTTTTTGGCCTTCCCACTGAACTGAGAAAGAAATACACTCCTTTTCTGAAAGAACATGAAGTAAAACACTAGTTTTTCCTGTCTTCAAGTTATTTCAGTAATGTCAACAGATTGCTATTATCTTATAATTAATAATAATAATAATAATAATAATAATAATAATAATAATAATAATAATAATAATAATAATAATAATAATCGTAATGATAATAATAATCATAATCATAACCATAATCATAATACATAAATAATAATTAATACTTACAGTGCTTTAAATGGAAACTCAAGAGTGTAGATTGGAAAATTTTTGAAGAACCAGGAAAAGAAAGCCCCTGGAAATTAAACACATCTTAGATAATACAATTGAAGAAACAAAAAAAACACAAAAAACAAACAAGCAAAAAGAAAAAGAAAGACCAAAAAAAAATTCAAACCAGCCAACCAGGAAAAAGAAAAAAACAAAAAACATGATAAAACCCAACAGTGGTATATATTTTTCTATGAGACAGAACAGAATTTTGTGTTCGTCACTAAAGAAATAATAGTCAATCCAAATCTAGATTTCTACAAAGACTGAGGAAGTTTAGTTTTAAAATGTTATTTAAAGTTCCCTTTTGGAATCTAAGTTTTAGTTCCTTTCCAAGCTTTTGTTGTAATTCCTTCAAAAGAAGTGAAACAAGGATGACTTACTTCACTGCTGTCTCAGGGGTCAGCAAAGCTGTGCAATCACTTTACTGTCAGTATCTCACTTATGGCTCATTTGTTTGCAAAGAAGACTTTATAATTATTGCTAGATACATCTGCTTTCAAGGTTTTCTTTCCACTAACAGAGTATGATATTGTACCAAAAAGAAAAGGGGTTGTGTTCTTGAGGCATGTTTTATTCAGATGGTTTTCTGCCCTCCAAATTGAGCTATTTTTCTGCCCTATTCAGCAGAAAATATGTACAAGGTTCTGCAGCAGGAAAGCCTCAGAATGCCACCAAGGTATTCTTCAAGGGGATGAGTTATTTAGCTGGAAAGAGTTTAAGGGCATAAAAATATTTTGGGAAGTGTGTGATTCCATTTTGTAGCAGGGTTTTGAGGGATAAAGGCACTGGGGTTACATTTTTCTACCTTCTTTCTCTTGGACCCTAGAATCTGAACCACTAGAACCTGAAAGTCATGTTAGTGGGAAATTATTTTTAGTTTTTCACAGTTAATCCACTTTTCAAACACAGTAGTGATGAGATACACATTAGCAAAACTGAAACACTGCAGGACTCTGGGGCAGACATCTGACCCAGACTTTACTGGTTCATGAACACATGGCCATTCCCTCTGTCAGCACCACAACGACTCACAAGATGACACGCTAATTTTATCTAAATGAAGGGGAAGGATTTCAGCAATATGTAAAATGTGACAAATCTTATTCAGGATGATCTTCTCAAGGGCAATTTATGCCGACCAAGCCAGATATTTACTAATAAAAAACATGTTGACAGAGTCAGGAGAGACATTCATTTTTCTGGGTAAAAGATGCTGCTTTCATTTAAAGGCTTCGTCATTTAGGAGAAAGTGTCCTGTTAATGAAAATACACAAGAAAAAAAGACAAAAAGTAATGTCTTAATACAAAAATATTAAGTACAAGTAGGACAACTAAAAGTTTTGAAGATTATATTTTATAGATTATATTCATAAATCCATTTGCATATTAGATTAGATTAGCCGTAGTAAGGTATAATATATATATTTATCATTTGTAACAGTATTTTCTTAATTTTACATTGCTGAGAATATCTGTTATCTAGGACCATCTGAAAAGCATTGTTTTCATTACAGCAAGATACATTTACTGTGATTAGGAAAAATATCCGAAAAAATTATATAAGAGGATATATTTCAATAAAAAGTAAATGGTAAGAGATTTTTACATTCAAAAGGACAAAGTATTTAAATATAAATTAATTTCTACATTTCTAAATAAAACTTGGAAGGAAGAAAGACAACCTTCAAGAAATTTCAAATGTACTTTCTCTTGTCCCATTTGAAAATAGAAAACAAAATTCAAAATTACTGAGAAGGAAACACAATACTACAGGGTATACAATATACAATTAATTGCAGTTTCTTTTTTTTTTTTCTTTAAAACTTTTGTTGGATTTTGGCCTGGATCTTCCTGTAAATAACATCATTGTTCCACATTGTCTTGGTTCTAGAAGACAGGTGTCTGCTAGGGAGAGCAGGAGCCTCCCTTGGGATGAAAGAATGTAGACCCCCTCCCTCCGAATTATTATAATTTTGAAATCAAGGGGGCTTTCAGGCAGAGATCTGGGGATAGGAATAACAGTTCTTTACTAGTATAACCAGGTAAACAAACAAACAATAACTACAGCATTAACAAGAAAACAGAACCCCGGGACAGCTTTCTCGGCTGAGACGGGATGGAGGAGAGGCTTTGTTTTCACAAACCCCTCGGGCAGTCAGTCCCGGTGCTCCTGCAGGGCTCCGAGGAACAGTCGGCTGAGACAGCAGGGACGAGCTGAGATCCTGGGCTGGTGGATGAGGTGTATCAGCAGCTCCACGGCGATGCCTGGCAGGACAGGGGGTGCGAGGCCACCAACAAAGAGGGGAGAAGGAGAAGAAAGCAGCTCCGTGACCCAGCGCACCAAAGTCCTTCCTCGAAGCCGAGGAAAAAGCCAGCTAAAAACTGTCCCCACCCTCCTTTTTCTGCCCCCTTCCACCCACACCCTGGGCCCGGCCACTCTTTGTCTTTTGTGAGCACCCCTAAGTACCGGTAGTTAGGTTGTCCCAGCACATAATGGGTAAAAATTCCCACCTAACCCTCAACACTATCCACCCCGAATTTTTTCCCATACCAAAATGTTACATCAAATATTAAACCTTTAAATTATACACTAACACATACTACTTTAACTATATACATATGTACATGCAGATACAGATACAAGCACAGTGTTATGGGTAGCTCACCCTAAAACCAGGTCCCCTTGGGGTATGCACCGGGTCTCTCCATCTTTTTGCATCACCCACCAAGTGCAACCCGGTCCTTGAGCAAAGACAACCCCATGGATTGGATTGTCTTTGCTGGAGGCAGAATTAACCCAAACAGTTTTTCTCAGCATACCTCTCATATGTACCACTGGAACCTTATCTCCATCTGTCGTTCTAAAGGGCTCAGATTGGGCTGGGCCTGCTCGGTTAGTGGAACCTCGGGTGTTCACTAACCATGTGGCTTTTGCTAAATTAATCTCCCAGTTCTTGAAAGTTCCCCCACCCAGTGCCTTCAAGCTGGTTTTTCCAGCCAATGGCCAAGCAGGCCATTGCACCGTTCAACTTTTCCAGCAGCGGGTGCATGGTAGGGGATATGATACACCCACTCAATGCCATGTTCCCTAGCCCAGCTGTTTATAAGGCTGTTCTTGAAATGAGTCCCATTGTCTGACTCAATTCTCTCAGGGGTGCCGTGCCTCCAAAGGACCTGCTTTTCAAGTCCCAGGATGGTGTTCCTGGCAGTGGCATGAGGCACAGGGTAGGTTTCCAACCATCCAGTGGTGGCTTCTACCATCGTGAGCACGTAGCGCTTGCCTTGGCGGGTTTGGGGCAGTGTGATGTAGTCGATCTGCCAGGCCTCCCCATACTTGTATCTGGACTACCGCCCACCGTACCAGAGGGGCTTTAACCGCTTGGCCTGCTTGATCGTGGCACACGTCTCACAGTCATGGATAACTTGAGAAATACTGTCCATGGTTAGATCCACCCCTCGGTCTCGTGCCCACTTATAGGTGGCATCTCTACCCTGATGACCTGAGGCGTCATGGGCCCATCGAGCTAGGAACAACTCTCCCTTGTGTTGCCAATCTAAGTCTGTCTTTGACACCTCTATCTTTGCAGCCTGATCTACCTGCTCATTGTTTCGGTGCTCTTCATTAGCTCTACTCTTGGGGACATGGGCATCTACATGACGGACCCTCACAGACAGTTTCTCTACCCTGGTGGCGATGTCTTTCCACTCATCAGCAGCCCAGATTGGCTTTCCTCTGCGTTGCCAGTTGGCCCTTTTCCACCTTTCCAGCCATCCCCACAGAGCATTGGCTACCATCCATGAATCAGTGTAGAGGTAGAGCTTTGGCCACTTCTCTCTTTCAGCAATGTCCAGGGCCAGTTGAACAGCTTTGAGTTCAGCAAGTTGGCTTGATCCACCTTCTCCTTCAGTGGCCTCTGCGACCTGTCGTGTGGGGCTCCATACGGCTGCTTTCCACTTCCGGTTCATCCCTACGATGTGACAGGAACCATCAGTGAACAGAGCATAGCGTGTTTCTTCTGCTGGCAGTTGGTTGTACGGTGGAGCTTCTTCAGCTCGTGTCACTTGTTCCTGCTCCTCTTCATCAGTGAGACTAAAGTTTTCACCTTCAGGCCAGTTTGTAATTATCTCCAAAATCCCAGGGCGATTTGGGTTTCCAATACGGGCGCGCTGCGTGATGAGGGCGATCCACTTGCTCCATGTAGCATCGGTGGCGTGGTGGGTAGCAGGAACCTTTCCTTTGAACATCCACCCCAGCACTGGCAGGCGGGGTGCCAGGAGGAGTTGTGCTTCTGTGCCAATCACTTCTGAGGCGGCTTGAACTCCTTCATAGGCAGCTAAGATTTCCTTCTCTGTGGGAGTGTAGTTGGCTTCGGACCCTCTGTACCTTCGGCTCCAGAATCCCAGTGGTCGGCCTCGAGTCTCCCCAGGCACTTTCTGCCAAAGGCTCCAGGACAAACCATTGTTCCCGGCTGCAGAGTAGAGCACGTTCTTCATGTCTGGTCCTGTTCTGACTGGGCCAAGGGCTACTGCATGAGCAATCTCCTGTTTGATCTGAGCAAAGGCTTGCTGCTGTTCAGGGCCCAGTGGAAATCATTCTTTTTTCGGGTAACCAGGTACAGAGGGCTCACGATCTGGCTGTACTCAGGAATGTGCATCCTCCAAAAACCTATGGCACCTAGGAAAGCTTGTGTTTCCTTCTTGCTGGTGGGTGGAGACATTGCAGTGATCTTATTGACGACCTCAGTGGGAATCTGACGCCGTCCATCTTGCCACTTTACTCCCAGGAACTGGATCTCTCGAGCAGGTCCTTTGACTTTGTTCTTCTTGATGGCAAAGCTGGCTTCTAGCAGAATCTGGATGATCTTTTCTCCTTTCTCAAATACTTCCACTGCTGTGTTCCCCCACACAATGATGTCATCAATGTACTGCAGATGTTCTGGAGCCTCACCCTTTTCCAGGGCAGCCTGGATCAGTCCATGGCAGATGGTGGGGCTGTGCTTCCACCCCTGGGGCAGTCGGTTCCAGGTGTACTGCACTCCCCTCCACATGAAGGCAAACTGAGGCCTGCATTCTGCTGCCAAGGGAATGGAGAAAAATGCATTAGCAATGTCGATAGTGGCGTACGACTTCGCTGCTTTGGACTCCAGCTCATACTGGAGCTCCAGCATGTCCGGCACAGCAGCGCTCAGAGGTGGAGTCACTTCATTCAATGCACGATAGTCCACAGTCAGTCTCCATTCTCTGTCAGACTTGCGCACAGGCCAGATGGGGCTGTTGAAGGGTGAGTGGGTTTTGCTGACCACTCCTTGGCTCTCCAGTTCTCGGATCATCTTGTGGATGGGGATCACAGCATCTCGATTTGTCCTATACTGCCGGCGGTGCACGGTCGAGGTGGCAATTGGCACTCGCTGTTCTTCCACTTTTAGGAGTCCTACTGCAGATGGGTTCTCTGATAGTCCAGGCAAGGTGTTCAATTGCTTGATATCCTCTGCCTCCACAGCAGCTATTCCAAAAGCCCACCTGAGTCCCTTTGGGTCTTTGTAATAGCCATTTCGAAGGAAGTTCATGCCCAGAATACACGGGGCCTCTGGGCCAGTCACAATGGGATGTTTCTGCCACTCTCTCCCAGTCAGGCTCACCTCAGCTTCCAACAGAGTCAACTGCTGCGATCCCCCCGTCACCCCAGCAATGGAAACAGGTTCTGCCCCCACATGTCCTGATGGCATTAGGGTACACTGTGCACCAGTATCAACTAAAGCTTCGTATTTTTGTGGCTCCGATGTGCCAGGCCATCGGATCCACACCGTCCAAAAGACCAGGTTTTCCCGTGCCTCTTCCTGGCTAGAGGCAGGGCCCCTCTAGCACTGGTCATCCTCTCCTCCCTGGGCATACATGCTAGAGGTTCCTTCAAGGGGATCATCCTCTTTTCTGTAATATCTGGCAGTTTTGTCACGGGAGGCTGAGGCTACCTTCACTTTAGTGGAACCTTTCTGGTTACTGGTTCCCTGCCTGAGTTGACGCACTCGTGCTGCCAGGGCAGAAGTGGGTTTCCCATCCCACTTTCCCATGTCTTCCCCATGGTCACGTAGAAAGAACCACAGCTCAGTTCGTGAGGTGTACACTCTCTCTCTAGCTGGGGGACGTGGGGCTTGGAGTTTTGGGCTTGTGACCCGCACTGGTGCCATATGGGAACTGCTCTTCCTCATCTCTTCCCTCTTTTCCCTCATCTCCTCTTTGAGTTCCTTAATCACAGCAGAAATCTTAGCCTGATGTGGGCCATGGACCATACTGTCATAATTTCTAAGCCTGGTGGCAACAGAACCCACCGTCTCTCGGCTGTTATCGGCATTAATTGTTGCAATATAGGTGGTGTAGTCACGTGGCCCTAGATTTGCCAGACTCCACAACATCTGCTCAGTGCACCTGACTTTGTTGGGGTCATTATCATGCTGTCCACCCCTCCCAAAAAGGACCTCTAATATCGCCACTTCTCTCAGCTGTTGGATCCCTTCCTCAACGGTTTTCCATTCCCTTCTATGATAGTGCTCTTCCATTCTCTCACTATGGACAAACCTTTCTCTTACACTCATCAAAAGCCGCTCCCAGAGGGAAAGGGGCCCTTGCTCCCTGACAAATATCTGATTCACACCTGAGTCCTGAGTCAAGGGTCCCACATTCCTTGCCTCACCACCATCCAGCTGCACGCCTGTACCCATAAGGTCCCAGACCCGAAGTAACCAGGTGGTATAAGGCTCACGCCCCCGCCTCACAGTGTCTTTTTGTAACTTACGGAGACTGTCATATGTCAGAGACTCAGTGATGATTTCAACTTCTGGCTCCCCTGTGGGTTGTGAGGACCCTCCTTTCTTATCCTTATCAGCAGGGTGCTGTGATTTCATCTTAGACTTCCTCGTTTCCACAGGGGCAACAGCTGCTGGCTGTGACTGCCCTTGTGGTTCATCTGGAACCTGGATGGTTGTAACATCTGTGGATTCCACTGCAGCACCATCAGACTCTCCCTCTTTGGGGCAGGGGGAGGGTTTCCCAGCAGCTGAGTAAATGCACTCCTTTAGCATCTGGCCCATCTCATGCATCTCCTTCACCAGCACCCCCACCCACCCTGGGTGGTTCATTTCTGAGGCGGGCTGTGGGGCAGGGGCAGGTTCTGGAGCTGCACTCCCTGTCTCTGGGGCAGGGGCAGGCTCTGGAGCAGCACTCCCTGTCTCTGGTGCAGGGGCAGGCTCTGGAGCAGCACTCCCTGTCTTTGGGGCAGGGGCAGGCTCTGGAGCAGCACTCCCTGTCTTTGGGGCAGGGGCAGGCTCTGGAGCAGCACCCCCTGTCTCTGGTGCAGGGGCAGGCTCTGGGGCAGCACCCCCTGTCTCTGGGGCTGTGCCAGGTTCTGGAGCAGCACCTCCGGTCTCTTTCCCTTTGTCTCTGAAGGCTAAGTAGAACAGGCCTATCAGCAACACCAGCCACTGTATGATGTCATTAGCATCCAGAGAAGATTTTAACCCTTTGAAAACTGGCGGGGTAGGCCCAAGGAACTGGGTGAAAGGTTGGGAGAAAATTTCCCCAGCTGTCTTTTTCTCCCAGTAGGTACCATTATTAAAGTAACCTGAAAACCATCCAGTTAGTGTGTGACAGCTCTGAATCCATGAGCCCGCCGTCCAGAGGATGTTAAACATCCATGAATTCCTCACCTTATCAACCCACAAAACAAGCTGGATAATAGCCACAGTAGCTTTAGTTATAGGACCCATATTTAGGTAAGGTGCAGCAAATGGGAGAAATATAGCTGTGACCACATGGCCCACGAACCTGGGTAAGCTAAACAACATGGCTCTACCTAACAAGGTTTCTAAATCCAGCACACAAAAATTAGGTTATTTAAGAACTGTTATTCCTTTTTCTCTCAGTGCCCCACGTTGGGCGCCAAAATCTGTCTTGGTTCTAGAAGACAGGTGTCTGCTAGGGAGAGCAGGAGCCTCCCTTGGGATGAAAGAATGTAGACCCCCTCCCTCCGAATTATTATAATTTTGAAATCAAGGGGGCTTTCAGGCAGAGATCTGGGGATAGGAATAACAGTTCTTTACTAGTATAACCAGGTAAACAAACAAACAATAACTACAGCATTAACAAGAAAACAGAACCAGGGACCCCGGGACAGCTTTCTCGGCTGAGACGGGATGGAGGAGAGGCTTTGTTTTCACAAACCCCTCGGGCAGTCAGTCCCGGTGCTCCTGCAGGGCTCCGAGGAACAGTCGGCTGAGACAGCAGGGACGAGCTGAGATCCTGGGCTGGTGGATGAGGTGTATCAGCAGCTCCACGGCGATGCCTGGCAGGACAGGGGGTGCGAGGCCACCAACAAAGAGGGGAGAAGGAGAAGAAAGCAGCTCCGCGACCCAGCGCACCAACGTCCTTCCCCGAAGCCGAGGAAAAAGCCAGCTAAAAACTGTCCCCACCCTCCTTTTTCTGCCCCCTTCCACCCACACCCTGGGCCCGGCCACTCTTTGTCCTTTGTGAGCACCCCTAAGTACTGGTAGTTAGATTGTCCCAGCACATGATGGGTAAAAATTCCCACCTAACCCTCAACACACATTCTGAAATAAGATGACATACAACATTATTTGGGAACATTATGAAGTCTTTAGCCAAATATTCTTCCTTTAAAATTATTTCTTTGAATTCTCCTGTAATGAAATTTGGCATCATGCATGTGTTGATCAAATCACTAGGAGTGAAAAGACCATTTGCAGGTGGCCCAGTGCAGGTTATTTGAGTGCTGGCAGCAAGATCCAGCATGGTCTTGTGCAGCACCACAGGAAAGAGCCAGCAGATTAGCTTGTACCCTGTGTTCCTGTGTGAGAACAAGATACGATTCACAAACAAGTGTGAAAAACAAACTAGATTTTCACCAATTAAACAGACCTCTCTCTACATAATTAGCAAAGTAATCTGATGAAGGAAAGGATTGAAGCAATGAGAAACACCAGAAAGCAAATTTTTAAGCTCGGTCTGCAAGTATTTAAGAAGCAGCCCTAGACAACAATACTATATTATAACAACTTATTATAATCCATTGTCAAGGAGACACCATGAAAGCTAAAATAATATTAGTAAAAGCTATAGTGTAAATGTAGAAGAAGAAAAAATCAACATAAATAGTCACCAGTATCTAAATGAAGAGCAGCAGTACACACGGTGACTGACAATCCCATGGAAAAGGAGATTCTCAGAGAGAATTACAATAGATATACTAGGGGCAGGGAAATCTAATCGTAACTGTATTTTACCAGGCACAATACAAACTGGAATTGGAAATAAGTACACATAATCCCTGAGAAATTGAGTTTGAGCTCACTATAAAGCTAGAAAAAAACAAGGTAAATACCTGTGCTAGCAAAAAAAAAAAGTTTACATATATCTGCAACAGTCACTCTGTGCCATGCATTCAGGGCATGTTCACTGCTGCAAAGCCTCCTCATCTGCAGTTACTCTGTTCCATCACTAAGTCATTGCCAATTTCATCATGACTGCAAGACAAATACAGCATAATCTCAATATTGTCAACAAGTTGTAACAACAGAGTAGAGAATATGGCCAGATCCTTTTAAAAATCATTCCAAGGACAATCTGTGGGAATAAATGTAAGAAATAGGACAGGACTGATGCTTTGAGCTGATTGCAAGTGTGGATTTGAAGGAGTTCCACCCACAGCATGGCAGTGTAAGCAAGGTAATCCCACAAGATATATTCAATGCTTTAAAAAGAGTTAGAACAGTCATGTCTCTGCATCAAAACCAGGAAGATGCATCAAGGATCTTGATTTGAATCAAGGATTCTCAACAAGTGCATGGAGTGGGACCCTCTCAACAAATGTGCAGTTGTTTACTCCTTAACAAACTGACAGAAAAGGCAGCTTATGCAGATCCCTTACAGAGGATCCCTTACAGCTCTAAGTCCTGATTTGCTGAGATAACAATTCGTTGCTAGAATCAATAAGAAAAGTCTATTCTTGAAGACTTTTAAAAGCATGCTCTGACATTCAGATAAGAGCAGTGTACAGATGAATAGCAGCTGTATATCCTTTTTTACAGGGTGCTATGTAGCTTCCATAGGGAACTTATTATGACATCAGGTTTGGAGATGAAACCTCAATACTTGTTATCAGCTACTGAGATCTGTCAGGATCACAGCTCCAGCTTCAGAGACTTCAGATCAGAGGCAAAGAATAAAAAATAGAATTTAAAAAGTAATGTTTCCGTGTCATTGGCCTTTCTCCTAATTTCTTGGCTTTTAGTTGGTAGAATGAAACAGATATTGTATTGTTTTTTATATAACAGTGTTAGTTTCAGGTCCCCATAGCAATGACATAAAATATTTTTCTATTTTTATCTGCCATAATCTTGAGCTGTGAATTTTTTTCTTATACATATATATATAAAATGTATATTATATTATGTATATTATGTTATTATGTGTATTGTACTAGTAACCACAAAATGCAAGTTCTTTCCTATCAGTATATTAGCCTGGTACTTACTACTCAGAGCTGCCTCCTAAGAGTTAAACTGACTGTGATGCATTAAGAATAGCCAAGTATCAGCTCTGAGGAAGCAGTGATTCCTCAACTCTAGTGGTAAAAATAAAAATGCAAAAACTGTTAAATGTGCAAACAAGCCTGTGGGTCCACACTGCACAGCATGCTGCCATGCTGACTCCCAGGCTGCTCCAGACAAGCTGGCTCAGATCCCCAGAACAGCGTGGCTGGGGGTGTGCAGTGCTGTGGCTGGGCTATGACGTGACAAGCTCATTCAGGTATGTCTCAGTTGTGGTGTGTTGCACATGCAGGTTTTGCACCACATTATGAGAGGCTTAACAGTCATCTAAGGGACATCTAAGCCCCTGCTGATATTAAATGAAAGTTTGCAAACTTCCCCATGCAGTGCATTATAGCCATCATGTATGCAAAATATACTTCCTGTTAACAGAAAGCATGTTGGTTTCCTTTAAAAGTTTGAGTTGCTGCATCTAGAAATAAAAAAGAAGAAATATAGAAAGAAAAACTCTTCCAGAAGAAAAATTGAACACAGCACAGTTAGTAAGCCTGCTACTGGAGAACTGCAATGCCAACAGAGAGTAAAACAAAAACTTGTTGGCAAAAACAATTTCTTCAGCAGTCAACGTACACTAAGGTACGTGAGAAAAAAGTAAGCAGAAGAGTTGCTTGAGCTGTAGATGTTAATGCAGTATATGCATTACTGTCCCATTGTTTGGATCCTCAGGAGGAAGAAGAGATGAAGAGAAACACAAAGTATAAACAAAGTTAGAATTTATTTCTGGATTACAAAGTTGTCTTGTTGCTCTGACAACATTATTGAGAGAAAATAGGTGAAAAGAACACATTATTTAAAATCTTGGAAGGACTGATAAAGACATAGTCTGATGTATCTGTAGCCCAATTTATTTATCACGTAAGCTGTTTTGCTCAAGGTTGCACCAAGGTTAAAATAAAATATTCATAGTCAACATTACACATGCACATCTACACAGACACTCTGTGATTGTACTGCATGTCACTGCCTTTATTTTACCCAGATCAGCCTAGACCCTGTGGTAGTTGCTGTTTACTGACCAGAAGCTCAGACATGATTTTCTCTGGACATAACTGCTTAGAAAGAGCCTTTTGACCAAGTGAAAACTCTCTACTAAGAAACCCTTAAGGGAACAGCTTAAAGATCTCCATACTGCTGAGGATAAAAATTTATAATACAAAGCCAGGCCTCTCCTAATTAAAAGCATGAATTTTTTTTGGTTTCAAGCTTTTCTTCCCTCAGTTATTTGTTTAGAGTGCCAAACTGGCATTCATACAAAAGCATTGAACCCTAGAAATTTTGGTTCAGAGAGGGGCAACTGGGTAGACAGAATTGCTTAAGGGACGTTTTTCTTCTATTGTCCCTATGCAGCTTCAGTCTAGTTGCTGTATCAGTGGAAGAACAAAGACTCAGCAGAAATATCTATACATATCCAGAGTGCAGCTTCTTGACTTTAAAATCTGTAAGTGGCACTGCAATGAAAAAGAAAGCTCTTGCATAGTAGGAGGAAAAATAAAGCGATGCACAGGGGTTGGTCATCGAAGGAGTATTCAGTAGTGACAAATGATGCACTACAACTAATCAAGATCACATTAAGAGAAGTTTGAAAGCATTTCACATAAGAAATGACCTGTTGGAGGCATTACAGCATTTTCATATATGCCTCTGCTCACCTCAACAAAGTATAAAAGGTGTCCTAAAACATTAAAGGGACTCTCAAACAGCCTAACAGGAGGAGCAATTTCTTTCTCAAATTTGTAATAGATTATGTGTAAATAAAAATTCATAAAGATATAAATAAGATGTATATGTGTTGAAATAATAAAAATCCAAAGATGTATATATAAACCCTTCTTCCAAGCCTGGCCGGGAGTTTTTCTCCGAAGGCAAAGGATTGCAGCCAACACCCAGATAACGAACATTAGCTCGGAAAATAGACAGGACGAGAGCCATCAAGAAAACAAAAGGACTAGCTCGGAGGAGGAACCCAACCCCGGACCTGACCAACGTCCCTGCAGATCTCGGTTGGGAAACAATCAAGGTCGACAAAGACGAGCCTCAGAAAAAGTATCCGTTGCTAGTCCTGAATCCCCCACCTGTCAGACCGGTGTTGGAGATGCAATCACTGGAAACAAAAGGGAAGACTCTGCCGAGATTTCCATCGGCACCAACCCCGGATCACACCACTTCTGCCTTGATAACCCAAAATTAAAATACATACAGAGTCTCTTTACATATGAGGAGACTCCGTCCGGACACTGGTTAGGTCTATTTTTCCAAGCCAGGAAATCCATTCACCGAACAATCAAGAACACTTGGTGAATGGAGCCTGCTTGGAATTTTAGCCTGAGGACTTAAAATCCCTATAAAACCCCAAGCCTGAGAGCGCTCAGACGTGGATTTGGGAACCCTACACCTCCGGTGTAGACCCTGTCCATCCAGCGCTGCGCTGACCATTTTTATTGTGGTTTTTTTCTCTCATTGTTATTCTTTGCTGTTTATTAATAAATTTCTCTCTTTGATTTTATCCCAAATTTGCCTTTGCATTTATAACAGATTGGTGCTGTGACTCGGATCAGAAAAACTGTGGGAGAACCTCGCTATCCAGGTCGGGTACCCCCGCTGATTTCGGCGGCCTGGAGAGCCGAGAGCCTCCGCAGTTCGCTCCGACATCCGAACCAAATTTAGGCTGGGGTAAAAACCACAATAAAAGAGAAAATGGATCCAGAGGAGCTCGGGAAGGCACGGAGCCTTCGAGAAAAGCTGCGGCTTGGTAGCTCATAAAAAGTCGACGGTGCACGAAGACATCCTCGCAAGAAAATTGCTGTAAGTATTGTGAGGTTGAGCGGGTGATTGGGCGTGTGTGAGACGTGATCTAATCACGGAGCGAGAGCGGACTCCAAAGCTGCGGTTCCATCCTCCCACGAGGGAATTGGCCGGCCACGGAGGAAGCAAGTCGGTGTGAGAAAGACTCTCTCTTCACGTTTCTAAAGCCTGGGACTAAAGGGAGTTCTGGGGGACCGATCACAAGGGGCTGAAAGGGGAAGAGGACGTCCAGTTGAGCTCGGGAATTAGTAAACCCTTTCAGCCACAAGGACCTAAGGGAAGGTCCGGAGGAAAATCGAGACAGAGGACCCCGGTGCAGCTAACCGAGAGGTGAGTATTGACGGTCTTTGATTTTCCTGGGTAAAGAAAAACGGAACGAACACAATGCGGGATAGGTAAGATTTTTGTTTAAAATATGGGACAGAGAAAAAGTAAATCACAAAAGAAAGACTAGGGAAAGGAGGAATCACCCACCGAATGGTTGGAGAGATTGCGACGAAGTCTGCAGATTTACTCTGGGACTGATCCTAGCTCTCCAGTGGGGGAAGTCTTGCTCAAAACCCAATTTGTGGCAAAATCATGGGAGGATATCCGAAGGAAATTAGAAAAGATTGATGGGTGGCAGGAGAAAGGTCTCCAAGAGCTTCTGAGGGAAGCTCAAAAGATTTACATGAGGAGAGAGGATGAGAAACAGAAACTCCAGGCCAAAATATTAGTGGCCGCAGTAAAGGAGGCCCAAAAACAAGAACAGGCACAGGGCAAATTTAAAACAGCGCCGAAAAAGCCGCAAGAGTCTCAAAAAGACGGTTCCGCCCCGCGAAAAGATCCTCCAGAGTGTTTTTACTGTAAGAAAGTAGGACACACTCAACGGAACTGTCGACAAAAATTAAAAGATGAAAAGGTATTTCAAGAAGACTAAGGAAGTCTTGGGCTTTTTCAGGTGGGGACGGTAACAGCAAAAGAGCCCTTGATAAAATTAAGAGTGGGTCCCCATCGCCAAGAAATAGAATTCTTGGTTGACACGGGAGCTGAAAGAAGCACCCTGCAGAAATTACCCAGGGGATGCTTGGCAAGTAAAGAAAAAGTAGTTGTAATTGGTGCTAAGGGAGATGCCTTCAAGGTCTCTGTGATCAAAGATGTGGAAATTGAATCTCAAAATAAAATATGCTTAGGAAATTTATTGTTAGTAGAAGAAGCTGATTACAATTTATTGGGAAGAGATATGATTGTTGCATTAGGTATAAATATTGTTGTGAAGAATTCCGAATTGGTAATAAAGATATTCCATTTGACTCCAAAAGATGAAAGGGAAATTGATCCCAGAGTGTGGCATTCGAAACGGGAGGTGGGGAAGTTAAATATTACTCCCATCAAAATTGAAATAGAAAACCCAGAGGATCAGATAAGGACCAAGCAATATCCCATCCCAATAGAAGGGAGAAGGGGTTTGAAATTAGTAATCGATGACCTCCTTAGAGGGGGTACCCTCGAACCCTGCATGTCCCAACATAACACCCCCATCCTGGCAGTAAAGAAAGCGGATGGGAGCTTCCGACTGGTTCAGGATCTTAGAGCAGTAAATGCCAGAACCCGAACCAGGTTTCCGGTGGTGGCAAATCCTTATACTTTACTGAATAGACTCTCACCGGAGGATATATGGTATAGTGTAATCGATTTGAAAGACGCTTTCTGGACCTGCCCGTTAAATGAAAAGAGTAGGAACTTCTTTGCCTTCCAGTGGGAAGATCCGGACACCAACAGAAAGCAACAACTAAGGTGGACTGTCCTCCCACAGGGGTTTGTAGAATCTCCAAACCTGTTTGGACAGGCTCTGGAGCAGCTACTCACCGAATTTATTCCAGAGGAGGGGACAAAACTACTGCAATATGTGGATGATTTATTGATTGCTGGGGCATTGGAAGAGAAGGTGAAAAAGAGTACGATTTCTTTATTGAATTTTTTGGGACAAAAGGGATTGAAGGTATCAAAATCCAAGCTGCAATTCACAGAGCCTGAGGTAAAATATCTTGGACATTGGATATTTCAGGGGAAAAAGAAATTAGACCCTGACAGAGTGGCGGGAATTCTCGTGCTCCCTGCCCCAAAAACAAAAAGACAGATTAGGCAATTTTTAGGGCTCCTGGGATATTGCAGACAGTGGATTGAAGGATTCAGTGAGAAGGTAAAATTTCTGTATGAAAGATTAAACACTGACAGATTGAAATGGACAATGCAAGATGAAACTAAATTTCAAGAATTAAAGAATGCCCTCATAACCGCTCCGGTACTGACCTTACCGGACACAAATAAAGAGTTTCAGCTGTTTGTGGACGTAAGCGGACAAACAGCACAGGGAGTTCTGACCCAGGAATGGGCAGGAAAGAAAAAGCCTATAGGATTTTTGTCAAAAATCCTAGATCCAGTCAATCGAGGCTGGCCTACTTGCCTGCAGGCAATTGTGGCAGTAGCCTTGCTGGTTGGAGAAGCTAAAAAGGTAACTTTTGGAGCTCCTTTGATAGTTTTCACCCCACATGATGTAAGAAATATCTTACAACAAAAAGCAGAAAAATGGTTAACTGATTCAAGGCTTCTGAAGTACGAAGCCATGTTAATCAGCTCACCAGACTTGGAACTAAAAACAACTGCTGCGCAAAATCCAGCGCAGTTTTTGTTTGGAGAACCAACAGGTGAGCTGCTTCATAATTGCATTGAGACAGTAGAACTGCAAATGAAGGTAAGGCCTGACCTGGAGGATCAGGAATTGGAAGGAGGAGAAAAATGGTTCGTTGATGGCTCCTCGAGAATGGTGGAAGGGAAACGAAAATTAGGATATGCTATTATAGATGGCATGACTGGACAAATCATAGAATCGGGCCCCCTGAAAGCAAGTTGGTCGGCCCAGGCTTGCGAGCTGTTTGCTCTCCTAAGGGCACTTCAGGGCTTGAAAGGGAAAAGGGGAACCATTTTCACCGACTCAAGGTATGCATTTGGAGTAGTGCATACTTTTGGAAAAATATGGGAAGAGAGGGGTTTGATTAACACGAAAGGAAAAGATTTAATACACGAAGAAATAATCAGGCAAATTTTAGAAGCAGTCAGAGAGCCACAAGAGATATCTGTTGTTCATGTAAGGGGACACCAAACGGGGTGGCAGTTCCACACAAGGGGGAACAATCTAGCAGACAAAGAAGCTAAACGAGCGGCTTTGTTGACGGTAAGTATTCCTGAGATAGTTCCGAGGGAACCACCAGAAGTCTCCTTGCTTCCGTCGGAGAAGGAGCTGGAAGATTTCAAAAAGGTAGGAGGTTACCTGAAAGAAGGAAAATGGTGGTTACCTGACAGGAGGGAGCTAGTCCCAAAGGGGATAGCAAAGGGAATACTCAAAAGGTTACATGAACAGACGCATTGGGGAACCAGGGCATTGGCTGAGCAATTTTTAAAATTCTTTGGGTGTAAAGGAATCTTCGAGCTTGCAAAACAAGAGGTGCAAGGCTGTGTGATATGCCAAAAAGTGAATCGATCAAATTTTAAACAATCAAACTGGGGAGGTCGGCCCCTCTCGTACCGACCGTTTGAAAGAATTCAAGTAGATTTCACGGAATTACCAAAAATTGGTAGAAATAAATTTTTATTAGTAATAGTGGATAAACTGACATATTGGGTAGAAGCTTTTCCCAGAGCAAAAGCGACGGCCCAAACAGTATCTAAGATTCTACTTGCAGAAATAATTCCAAGATATGGGATAGTGGACCATATTGATTCGGATCAAGGCACTCATTTCACTTCAAAAATTATTAGACAATTATCGGAAGCATTAGGGATAAGATGGCAATATCACACTCCCTGGCATCCTCAGAGCTCGGGACAGGTGGAAAGGATGAATCAGACTTTAAAATCGCAACTGTCCAAACTAATAATTAAAACAAAAATGTCTTGGATCAAATGTCTCCCCTTGGCACTGTTGAATATTAGAACCATGCCACATTCTGAAACCGGCTTGTCCCCATTTGAAATGCTATATGGAATGCCATATAAGCATGGAATGCCGGTGGCACATCCCCAAATTGAGGATGTGCAACTGCAACCATATCTCATTTCTATAAATAAAAACTTACAGGAACTGAGGAGAAGAGGATTGATTCCTCAGAGTACCCCTCTCGGATTTCCCATTCATCAAATTCGACCAGGAGATAAAGTCCTGATCAAAGTGTGGAAAGAGCTTCCCCTGAGCCCCCACTGGGAAGGCCCGTTCCTCGTCCTCCTGACCACAGATACAGCGGTTCGGACTGCAGAGAAAGGCTGGACACACTCCTCCCGAGTGAAGAAAATTACAAACTACAGTTCATCAGAGTGGAAAGTTACTACTCCCCCAGGAGAGTTGAAGATCAAACTCCGGCGGCAACACAAATGAGTGAAGATCGGATAAGTTGTATAAATTTTGATTGTTATTGCTTTCCTTTTATTCACTTCAAATGTGCTTATTGTAAGCAAATTTGGGTAACTCACTGTTTGAGGGGGCGTAAACCAAGGGGTTTATGTACAAAATGTTTTGAGAAAGAATTACAACAGACCGATCGATTCCTAATACTTGCTACCCGGACTGGCCTGTTGGAACTTGACTCTCCTGAGTGGTTCCTGTTTTATCGAAACGGATTGAGGGGTCAGCTTGACTGCAAGGCAGAACCCTTGGTAGTCGAGTGCCGGTGAACAATAAAAGTACCGTGCAGATTTGACACGGTTAAAGCGTCTCGGTGGGCGACCTTTAAGCGAAGGTTTGCCATCAGGACCTCAAGGGCCCCTGAAGACAGTCCCTGCTGCCGAGAAGATGGCTTACCCCGCCGTATACTTATATACGGGCGAAGGGCAAGGCAGAGGGATGAAGTGGTGGGGAATCCTGATGTTCCTGAGCCTAGCCATGTGCTCGACCAAGGGGATGAACCCCGAGGTGCCCCCGGGGGCGGACCCCACGGGGAAGTGTGAGCAGTGTCAAACTGCCACAAAGACCGAGACATTAATCGTTTGTCCCCAAGAACTGCACGCAGGGGTATGCTGGTTAAATGATACCCAACTAAATTTGTGCAAATTAAGGGGAAAGATTTGGTGTTCCAACCTGGGAGCAAGTATTACGGAAAAACAAATTCGTAACTTGGGGGAACAAAAGGGTCAAATAAATCACCTCTGAACCAAAAGAGAACTGAAGGGAGTTCCCCCAATTTCGGTCTGCGGACAGTGTAATAAGACTGTCTGGTTTGGGGGAAGGAGACAATCCACTTTTTTAGCATATCACCGAGTTAACCCTATTTGTTACAATAAAGCAACCTTAAAGCCGTGCACCATGGGTGGAAAAATGTATTGGGAGGGAAGAAACTTAAAACACGAAACTAATATGACATTGAATAATGAACCTATAATTTTAGACTTACTAGAGAATAATGATGATCGAGTGTGCCTGCAATTTGATCAAGTGTTCTGTTTCTCGAAAGACAGTGAAGGGTTAGACCCAGAGAGTAAAATAAAACAACTAACCCTGGAATTAAAGAAACGAGAAATGGAAACCAGGAAAAGGAGATTGGAACAGGAAAGGCTAAGTTCCCTCAGTGAGCAATACGAGCAGTTAGAAAAACAATACAACAGCTGGAATTTGCCCAGCCCCAATCAAAACCTATTTATAGATCTAATGCAAGAAATTGCCATAGAATTAGGCTTGTCCAACTGTTGGATATGTGGTGGTCTGAAATCGGCCGAAAGATGGCCATGGAAGGGAGAGGGATTGACCCCGGAACAATTACTAAAATGGACTGGATTAAAACTATCTAAAACAACACAGAGACCCGAAGGTTGGGTAATTGACGAAAGAATAATTGGAACATTTTGCATTAGCCGGGAGGGAAAAGAATTTACCGATTTAGTAGGATACACCCCATGTGTAAACACTCTCACGGTAAATTCAGATAAAAAAACGAAGGTCTGGCAACCAGAACCACCCGAGGGTTATTGGAGCTACTCTCGGGAAAATAACTGTGAATGGGTAGACATAATTGGTCTTTGCTGGAATAAAGTCCAGGGGGCAAATCCCTTCCATGCCTTTGTAGGCCTGAGGGACTATTGGGAGGACCCGGCAAAATCAAACAAAGGTTGGGAGGCACCGGACGGGATTTACTGGATATGCGGAAAAAAAGCATACAGTGAATTGCCAAGGAGATGGAAAGGGTCTTGCATACTCGGGATAATTCGGCCGTTTTTCTTTACATTACCTAAAGACGAAAGTAAGTCTTTAGGTGCCCCCCTCTTTGAAACATTGGCCCGACAAAAGAGGGACTTGAGACGAGAACTACCGATGGCTGGAGGTAACCAAAAGTGGAAAGAGGAGGAGTGGCCTGCTGAACGAATCATTCAGTATTATGGGCCCGCTACCTGGGCAAATGACGGCAGCTGGGGTTACCGAACCCCCATTTACCTCCTCAATCGGCTTATTAGGTTACAAGCTGTTGTAGAGGTAGTCTCAAACCACACTTCGGAAGCCCTAGAACTCCTAGCGAAACAGCATTCACAGATGAGAGCTTTTGTCTACCAAAATAGATTAGCTCTCGACTATTTGCTAGCTGAGGAGGGAAGAGTGTGCGGGAGATATAATGAGTCCGAGTGTTGCATGGAAATTGACGATTATGGAGAAACTATAAAGGGACTAGCTGCCGAAATAAAAAAGGTGGCACATGTGCCAGTCCAAAAGTGGAATTCCATTTTACAGGCTTCCTGGTGGGATCAAATTTTTGGACAGGGGGCGTGGTGGAAAAAGCTAGTCTTCTTTATCGGATGTTCGGTTGCCGGAGTAGTTTTCCTACCTTGTTTGATTCCTTGTTTGATCAGGTTAATACATTCAGTAGTACAAGGAATGCAGATTGCCACCCTCCCAATAGACCCAGAAAAAGTGCAAGGACAGACCACACTTCTTTCTAAAATAATGAAATTAGAAGAAGAAAAAGAAAGCAGAAATGCAATCAAAGCATTAGAGGAATTCAAAACCAAACACATGTTAACTCTGAAAACTAAAGAAGATACAGAGGAATACTAGTATTCCTCTCCAAATAGTAGTTGAATACGAATTTTTAATTGGATGAATTATTAGGCGGGGGACTGTAATAAATTATGTGTAAATAAAAATTCATAAAGATATAAATAAGATGTATATGTGTTGAAATAATAAAAATCCAAAGATGTATATATAAACCCTTCTTCCAAGCCTGGCCGGGAGTTTTTCTCCGAAGGCAAAGGATTGCAGCCAACACCCAGATAACGAACATTAGCTCGGAAAATAGACAGGACGAGAGCCATCAAGAAAACAAAAGGACTAGCTCGGAGGAGGAACCCAACCCCGGACCTGACCAACGTCCCTGCAGATCTCGGTTGGGAAACAATCAAGGTCGACAAAGACGAGCCTCAGAAAAAGTATCCGTTGCTAGTCCTGAATCCCCCACCTGTCAGACCGGTGTTGGAGATGCAATCACTGGAAACAAAAGGGAAGACTCTGCCGAGATTTCCATCGGCACCAACCCCGGATCACACCACTTCTGCCTTGATAACCCAAAATTAAAATACATACAGAGTCTCTTTACATATGAGGAGACTCTGTCCGGACACTGGTTAGGTCTATTTTTCCAAGCCAGGAAATCCATTCACCGAACAATCAAGAACACTTGGTGAATGGAGCCTGCTTGGAATTTTAGCCTGAGGACTTAAAATCCCTATAAAACCCCAAGCCTGAGAGCGCTCAGACGTGGATTTGGGAACCCTACACCTCCGGTGTAGACCCTGTCCACCCAGCGCTGCACTGACCATTTTTATTGTGGTTTTTTTCTCTCATTGTTATTCTTTGCTGTTTATTAATAAATTTCTCTCTTTGATTTTATCCCAAATTTGCCTTTGCATTTATAACAAATTGATTTATTGATGTTATTCATAACCAACAGAATTTTGATAATTTAATAGTTTATTTAACATTTTAATGCTTGCAAAAGTCTCTCACACTAAGGAAGTGTAGAGTGGGAAAACACAGTGTGACTTGACTTATTAGCTGTGAAACAATCTCATGCCTCCAGGGTTTTTTCCTCAGATTCACTATTCACAATATGGTCATACTTTTTCTGACCCCATGATATTCACTAAAACCGCACTTTTTTCTGCATTACCCTCTGGGGTAGGTTTTTGTTGCTGTTATTTTAACTGTGCAAAGAGACACACTACTTCTGCTGATTCTTTCCCCTCCACATAAACATTGTTCCTATTACTTTTTCTCCTGTAAGGGAGAACTAGAAAGCAATAAGTACTAAATCACACCGTAAAATCATTTATTCCTAAACAAATAAAGCACCTCTACGGAATTTTTTTTGCAGAAGTTCTAACAAGCAGCCTCTAACATTCTTCCCTTAAGGTTCAGGAAAAGGATTCACGTCAGAGATGAAAAAGCCTTTGTGAAAAATGAGATTCACTTAATAAATTATAAAAAGTTTAATATAAACAAAAAGACAATTAGGAGACAAAGGAAATAAAGCAAAGGGTTAAAACAGCCGGGTGCCCTGGTGCCTTGCCAGGAACACACCTCGTATCTTGGGAACATCCTTTTTATCCCCTTCTGCTGTGAGGGTTTAATGCATATTCAAACTTTTTCAAGAAGTATTTAGCATGTCCCCACCCTGGTTCCGCCTATTTAGAACATGCTCTGTATAGTTTTTATTTTTGCTGATTATAATTATTTTTGTTGACTAGCTTTATTTTTGAGTTTGGTTTCCTTTCTTCTGCAAATGGTCAATGTTGATAACAGTCTGGGCCCCTCGTCCTGCCCTGGTGACAGCTGGGCTTCACATCCCTCCTTCCGCTGCTGCCACCGGCCTGGTCCTGGCTGCTGATAACAGCTTGGCCTCTGTTGTTCTTCTGCTGATAACAGCTTGGGCCCCACTGTCTTTGCCCTCTGGGATTTCCTTGCTTGTACTTAGGAGATTCCTTTAAGCTTAAAACTTGTTAGCAAGAAAAAAAGTACATACATAGCCAAAAAGTATTTAACATATAATATTCATCTTAATACTTGCGAAAGCCAATATCACAATACAGATTTATAACACCTTCAAGTCAGTTATGGTACCTAAACAATGTATGCCAGAGAGCAAGCAGAGAAAATTATGTGTTAGTAATGTAAATGCAGACTGCAAGGCAGGAACAAATAACCTCATGCAGCCAAAGCAGCTAAACTCAGCTACACACTAAAATTCCTGGTGGTATACACAAAGTGAACAGTTCTAGAGAACCAGTCTCAAAAGGATTGCACACTGTCTGAGCACATATTGTGTACATAAAATCTCACACTCAGCTCTGGGCGTGAAATTGCAACACAGGCTTTATAACCATGAAAGCAAACAACAGTCTGTCAGCTTCAAAGAGCACAAAGGATTTGCTAAGGGCTACACAAAGAAGCCAAGGTATCTTCCAGATGTGGTAAGATGTCTTTCAGCAAATCAGCTTCAAGTTTTCAGTCTTCTGACCCCAGCAGCGTCTCCACCGCTTTTGCCTTCAGTGCCTCAGTAAGGGAACAACAAACTGCTCTGGCCCTGTGAGCAATAAGTGCAAGCAAGAAAGTGTGATGGGGAAGCAATCATTTGTGGACTTTGTGTATCAACTTCATTAGAGCCAGGCTTAAACAGGCACATTCCTCCCTGATCTCTTTTTAGTCAAACAGCCACTTGCGGCATTGAAAGGGGTGCTGCAAATACATGTTTTGCAGTGGCTTTGCTGTCCAGCTGATGGAACTGCCAGAGCCAAAAGCATGAAATAAGAGCTGGAGTTTTAACAGCTTTGCATCTTTGGTGGACTAAGAGTAGAAACTGTGACACTGATACAGCCTTCAGTAATGCACAACAGATTCACAAACCCAGATTAATGTCTTTTCTGTGCCTCCTGTTGCCCCTGCACATTGGATCCAATAGAAAAGGGAAAGGAAGAAAACCCAAGCAAACTGAGAACAGAGACTACAGGCAAAGCAAATAAACCAGAATAGTTCCTTGAAGAAAATTAATTTTAAGGGTTTCAGTGATGATTAGGATTTGACAGATAAAAGCAGCTATCCAGGCCAAACGGACTGCAAAAGAAAAAGCACTGGCCAGAGACTGTAGAGAGACAGAGGCGATAAAAAGGAAGGAGCATGATGAGTAGAAACAGACCAGGGAAGAGAAGGAAAACAGTAGTAGATGGGGAATTTTTGGAGTACAGCAAGACAGTGAAGTATGATGCCAGTGAAGACACACAAGAAAGTGGTAGCGTAGGCTAGACTAAAGTGTCTAAAGTCCCTCAGCAAAGCTGCTACATCATGCAGACTGAGGGAGTGAAACTGGCAGAAATGCAAAGCCAACAAATAACATTTTAACTCATTATAACTACGCACAGCACAGACATCTTTAAAAGTTTCAGGAGTGATGGGGAGAGGAACATAGCATTTTGGCAGATTCTCTTTGCTTGAGGCACACTGTCATGTTTTTTGAATAGTGGGTACCACTAAAACCTGAAAAACTAGTAACTTAGAAAGTCTCTTCAAATCTTCCTCTGTACAGCAGGTCTGGAAAAACAGTCATTAAAACTGTAACCTATTTAACCTAAATTGGTTAGCTTACTTAGATAGTGCCTCAGCAACAAATATTTGAATTCTTCTTTCATCTTCCATATGATCTTGGAGTGTCATTGTCAATACATGAAGATGACAGCAGGTTATGTGTTACAGAACAAACCATTTGTTGCAGAAAGCTACTGTCAACAAGCCTGGTAAAAGTATCTGATCTGCTCTGCAGAGAAGAATTATTCCCAGTCATTCGTATCCTTAAATCATGTATGCATACATTCAATATTTACCTCAGCAATCATCAACAAAACTTAACTGTAATATCTCAGATCTACAGATTATCTGTAGTGCTACCTCAATGCCCTGAGGTCTCTCTCAAACCAGAGTTGGTATGGTGGTTTTTTGGTGTCCGTCCCTCCCTTTTAGGGTTAAACACAAGATTAACCCCTCTAAAGAAGTAAACAGAAAGAGGAGTGAAAAGGGTTTCTACATCAGGCATGTGATGAGAAAGCTTTTCTTGATCTCTAAAATTTTATACCAAATACATTTCACCAAAGAGCCAATGGAGTTTCTTTACCTATTCAGCTATTTATATACCTTAATAGGTATTTTTGTAGGTAGATACCTTCCCTTAAAAGTGACAGAAAACAGTAGATCTGAACTTCACTTTGAAGAAAAAAACAAGTTAGTAAACTTCAAGAAAGTCATGCTATGCACTCTGATGATAGGCAACATGTTACTTTCCATCTTGCAACCAGAAAAACTAGATTGGATATCAGGGAACATTCTTAGTCTGCAAAATAAATCAGATCTAAAATCCCAAATGTCAAAGCACAGACACTTTGTTGGTGTCCTGCAGGACAAATAGCAGTCACAAGAAGGTGAAAGTGAAACCAGGCCATAAGCACCTATCCTTTGTGTGCAGTTCAAAATGCACAGAGCATTCCCCAGCTTCCGAATGTTTCTTGAGACTCATGATCCATTCATCTGAGCTCATACAATAGGGCTAGGATGTTCTGTACGCTTTCCTGAGGAAAGTTTGAGTGCAGACTTCACTTACCATTCTGGCCACCGCATAAGTAATTACTGGAAATGTGGAAAAAAAATCTCTGTAATCATATCCCAAGCATGGAAGGCAGGGATCCTTTTCCACAATGTACTGAAACCAGGCCTCTGTTACATGTCCTTTTCAAATGTCACCCTCTCTGCAAATGTAATGAGTTCTGCCTAGCTTAGCTGGTGTCTCACCTTAGATTTGAATTTGTAGCCATTTGTATAGACATAAGACACTGGAGGTTTCCCCCTGTCAATACTGTGGTAGCAAATCCAAAATTTCCTTTCCGCTGGAGCACAGGGTAACATAACCTAGTTCAAGGCACTATATCTTGTATACATGACCCAGAAATATAGAATAGATTTTTTTGGTCCTTAAATCAGACACAATATATACTTAAACTGACATACTTTTAATACATTCTGATTAAAAATTTCAGACAGTATTTTCTTTACAACTTTGCTTTACTAGCAATATACAAATAATTTAAATAAGTTTATCTTTATTTTTTTTCAAATGTGTGAGGCAAAGCAGCATGTATGAAAACAAAATTGAAACAGGGAAACACTGAACACTGCCTGTTTCAAAAAAGATCTTAAATTTACATATCCCCTTATCATACGAACATATTTGTGCAACAGCATCATCAGTGATAACAGCAGAGGTTTGGAAGAAGTAGTGTTTGTTTATTAACATCTCTTGCAGAATCATAGGAGGACAATACCTAATACCAGATTGTTTGCTTTTGGAATATACTGAGTTGATGACCAGTACTTTTCTCATATTCATGTTCTTGCCAAATAAGACTATTTTAAAGATATCTGTGGCAAACACTTAGTCAGGTTTACAGGAGTGCTGAATATCCATCCCAGGTGAATCAACAGGACTTGCAGGCATTTGACCTGTCTAACAAGCAGACCTATAAACTTCAGTTATTTTCTCATAGTACTACTCTAAGAAGTTAAAATAGGTCACAATTTCTACCTACATTGTAAGTGATCTTATATTATTGTATGTTAATTTCTATTTTGGCCTAGTATATATGTTTTCCAAGAAGCTGAATTTTCTGCAGTTAATATAAAGAATATAAATGCATAGAGTATGTATATATATATATATTTTAATATATATACAAAATCATGAAAAAGGACCATAAACATTAGCAACCCTGCTGGCATATAAATATGCCTCATGCAAAGCTTATTTATCGTATACTTAGAGCTTTGTTTATTCTCAGGAAATATAGGAAACTGAAATAAATTAAACATAGATCCTGATCAAAGCTGAACAGCAGTATTCAGAATACAGTGCTTACTCCTGTAGGTATGAATTCTGAATAGTTTCTTGAGGTATGCTACTGTTAGTCAGTATAGCCTGTTTGACGGACCTCTTGTAATTGTGAAATGCTGCTCAGTGTGGAGAAACAGCAGTAAAAGGGTAATGAACGAATATATTCATGCCTGAAGGATCAGAGACACTAAATTGCAGTATGAATGAGTCATTGCAGTGGATGGGTATTGGCTACTTGTGCAGACAATATGGAACAGCATTGAAAGCAAGCCTCTGAAGGAGGAACAAGATGTTAAATCCATAGCTCAATATTTCTTCTATTTTTGAACAAAAGAGAAAATATTTCAGTTATGAAGACTGTAAATACATACCCTGTATCCCTGACACTTACCTACCATTCAGGTACTATGAGAGTTATGCAGGTTTTATAAAGCCTTCCATTCCTCTCTGCAGGAATTTTATTTCATCCTTCATTATCTGTTTATTCTTATGAGTGAAGGAGACATACAAGACCATATGTTTGCCTGAAATTTATCTTATTAATTGCTTGAATAGCTATAGGCAGAGTTGATTAGCACAAGCTGAATAGATAGGAATTAAATCCAGGGGTGAAGGGATTACGTTCTGAGGAAATCAATATTTCATATGGATATATTCTTGGGCTTTGCACCTATTATATTTGGAATGCATATAAAATAGATCGTTCATAATGTATTCACATTTAATTCTCAAATACTTCATAAAAACATTCTACTTGGGGGTCTGGACAGGTTATAATTGTCCTTCCCAGGCAGACTTCTGTCATGCATTACACCCAGAAAGAGAGTGATTTTTGCCAAATCCTTCTCCTCTGCTATTTCTTCTGAGATCTAAATGATGTCAGTTGAAAGCAATAAAAAGATGATACAAATATTTGTGGGCTCCACACTCTTCAAGTCTCATATAGATTTATGCTAGTCATTTCAACTGTTTTTAAAAGGTTTCAAGGACATACCTGTATCAACAGGAAAAGAAAAATCATGTAAGTCCAAAGGAAATATATTTTTTTGACTATTTCTGCTTTTCACTATTTTTTAGCCATTTTTAATGTATATAACAGAAAGAACATAGGAAAGAGTAATCTGAGCACAGAAAGGTATATGACCACAGATCAGTTTATTAACAGATTAATGAAAAAAATCCTACTGTATAGGAGTTTTTGCAGCTGACCTGCAGAAACATTTTTCAACCAAACTTCTACATTCCAAAGTTTGTGAATTTAACTTTAAAAGAATATCAAAAATTCATTGGCATTTCAGTTGTTTTGATTCAAAAGTGAAATTGAAAAAAAGGCCTTAGATTTCTATTTTTCATTTTAAGAGTTTGGTATTTCATTTATAAAATATTTTAATGTTATTAAAATCTTTAAGCAAAATTATCCAAGGTTAATATTTAATTCAAGCAATATTTTATCTTTGTCTGGGCTGTGAAGGGTAAATAAAGATCAGCCCTATAAATGGTTGCTACAGGAAGTGATATATATCCAGAGTACACAGTACAATGAATCTCACACTCAGTTTTCTCTTCAAAATATGAGAATATGCCCTAAAGATTATATTTCAACTCTTCATCTCATTAGCTGCTCCACTGGACTTTGATTAAATCAGATAGGACAACCTCTGTTCTTAGAATCCTAATGGAAAAAGACAGTTCCCTATCTAAACATTTACAGGCATTAAGGAAATTAAAAACCTATTAAAAAGCTTTATGTTGATTCAATGCCTTACCCTAAATCATAGTAAATGTTAAAAGATTTTTTGATACAAACACATAAAATTTCTGGAGATACTATTTTAAGCAGTTCCTGACTTCCCACCTAAAGCCACTGCATGTCTGAACCTAGCTATTTAGATGGCATTCATTGTTATTTACCTTGCTATGGTTCTGCCTGCAGCCCACACCCACATGTCACAGTGATGCAAACCAGGGACCTATGTGCTTTGTGCCCATCTCAAACTCAGGTTCACCAAATATCTCCAGAAGACTCTGTTTTTCCCTTTCTTTCCTTTCTCATATTTTCTATAATTTCTATAGTTTCTATAAATACTTCCTTCTGTTTTTTAAAAATCTTCTGCTGTTCCCAAATAGCAAGCCCCCTGCTGGGGCTCAAAGCTAGGACTCCACTCGTTTCTCACTCACACACCATGAACTCTGGATGCTTCTTCCTGTTAGGCATTATCCACTCCTGCCCGTCCTAACAGTCCTTTATGTTGTTCACACATATGTTCCAGATGTGCTTGCATTATAGAATTGGTTCCATCCTAAAAGTGCCGTTTCCTCCTTCACCTCCCTCCTCACTGTTGCTGTTGTTCTGGCTTCTGCCCAAGGACTCCCTGGTCCCAGGAAAACAAACTACCTTTCCTCTGGCAGATTTCCTGCTTCCTATTTTACACTTCATTTTCCTACCCAGATGACATGAAAACCTGTGGTGGTGCCAGCTTTCCAGCACAGCATCAACACTCCCCTGCCCCACAGAGAACCACTGGACCAGAGCACACGGACTGATGGCGCAGAGTGCAACACCCATTCTGTTTTCTGATTCCTGCCAAAATCTGCAGGCTCATCCAGTCTCCTGCCATGTGGCACATTCGCAAACAGCCAGAAGACCTGACTAACTGTGCTGTAGGTCCTCAGCCTTTGACCACAAAGCAGAATGTGGCAGCTGATATTTTACACATTAGCGGATACTAGAGGGACTAATTCAAAGATCTTTTGTTGAATAAGGTGTTTCCTTTTCATGACAAAGGCCTGCAGCAAACCAGTTTTTCAATATGACCTTCTTCCTAGTTATCAGGAACAACTACATCCTGATCAAAAAACCCCCTACTTTTCAGACTTAATCGTAAAGTATTTATTATTCTGGAAAGATGCAATTATTAGTTAATTAGCAGGAAATGCAAGTTACAGTTATACAGGGAAGTCTAGCTTTGGAGACATAACTAACCTAAATATAATGGTGATATTTAGGCTGGAATAAAGGCTAAATTGAAGCAGCCATATCAGCAGTGGTCTTGCAGATGACTGGTTGTGAAAGAAGAAGTCTGCATATGCCATTTTATGCAATGTACCCATAAAAGCACTATAACACCGTGAGCAGATAATTACACAACAGTCAAATAATAATTTATCAGAGAAATAATCTAAAAAGTGAGTGTGATATTGGAGAGTGCCAAGTATTATAAGGTGAAGTAATTCCTTTTGTCAATTTTTATTTTATTCCTTACCATACAAGGATTTTAATTCTGTTTGTGGTTATAAATTCTGCTTGTCAAAAAAAAGAAATAAAAAGAGAGATGCTACAACTGAGATGAGAAGCCATATTTGCTTTTTTTAGAAAAAAGTCACATTTCTCATATGCAGGCCAAAATAATTTAGGTGCCGATATGGAAACAACTTCTCTTCACATCTTATCAATCAAAATAGAATTTATCTTACTTGAGTGTTTCTCGAATGCTCCTGCTTTCTAGACTGAACAGGTGACAGAGAAGGTTGAGCATTCAGCTCTGATAGTGAAATGTCACAATAGTTGATGTCCTACTGCCCAGCCTGGCCATGGCATTTGGTTCCCCATCTATCTCTCCATTGTTTTAAGAAAAGAAAAACATTTATATCAGGAACTGTTAAGTCTTCACTACACCAAATTCAATTCCCAGGAAAAACATTTCATCTTATGTCTAACAACTCCTTTACATTTCATTGCTCCCAAGTTATGACTTAAATTTCCCTGTATTTTAGATATTCTAAAGCAATGTGATTTTAAACTGCCACAACTGAAGCAACATGTAAAGAAAAGAGAGAAATAACTGCTTTCTGTCATGAGATTCCTAACACAGGCAGAAACCACTACCATAACAAACAACCAACTTCATCTGCCTTGGGCTGGATTTCAAAGCAGCTACAAATGCTAAGGGCATGGAGTGGTTCAGCTGTGCACACTCAGAAACCATGCACCCGACCTGACACCAGCATGGTTTCATGCTGTGCAACACCTCCAGAGGGTGTGTTTAGAGCCTGAAAATGAAGATAGAAAGCATGAGACTGGAATGTTTGAACTCATTTCCTGAGAGGGCCTGAAAACTGCTACTGTAAAAATATATTTAAGCTTCTGGTCTCAAACATAGTCAAGAAAACCCCCAAACAATGACAGAAAGGCTGATATTTACTGCCCTTGTTTATTCCAGTTTAAAAAATGCTGCTTAGAAATCTTGCTATTAATAAGCTGTACATGTGAAAAAACAGGCCAGACACAGAAAACTCATATTTGGTTATTAAAAATTAATGGGTATCATTAATACGTATCACTGCATCACTTTGCTTCTTCCTATTATTAGTTATTTTAGTTTTCTCCTCTTATTAATCAATCCACAACACTAAGCATATGCTTCACGCTATCACACAGTGCATATTAAATAATTAAGCTACCTTACAGACCCATTGCCGGTTAGCATCTTTTTAAAATAATGGTGTATATTTTCATGAGGCAAATGACAGCCTGTATCAGATTATTTAATTCTATTCAAGCAATGAAAGAAAACAATTATATGCATTGCTATTATATTGGTTTTAGCTGGCCTTGTAATCTCTTGCTTTTAAAGTCACAGGCTATTGTACCACTCCACTACATGCTTTAATATTTGTCCCAACTTGGTTCCAGGTATTTATTATACAGTACTGGGTTTTATTACCACTTGGAAGCCGTAAAAATGTATCAGGAGTATGAATTTTCAGTCATTCTTAAACTAAGCTAAACATATCTTGGCCTTGAACCTTCTTCACAAAATAATAGTTCAACAATTCAACACCTGGAATTTTATTCTGCCATTTGGACATTGCTTTTTAGAGCAAAATTTCAGATACCAAACCCCTTTTTATTCAAGTATAGATGTGGAATGGTATACTTTACCGTACTTAGCCCCACTTCACTGTTTTCTTAAAGTCCACTATTAAAAATTTCTACTTCTGCAAAACTAGCAAGAGTTTACTTTAAAAAATAAAGCTCACTTTCTACAGGAAAGGACATTTCTTATAAACTCCTCTAAATCCTATCATTAAACCAGTAAAAGTTTCAAAGTCCTTTGTTGCCGCTGAAGATGAATAGATCACACGGACACAGGTCAAGGTGTGGTGAAAAGAAGAAGAAAGTTTCTTTTTCCCCCCAGGATTTATAGGCTTCTGACCATGGCCAGGGATAGGATGGTCAGGATAACACTTTCTCACTGCACTGGCCATGAGAGATGCCCATCACAAGATGTGTAACAGAAAGAATGTACACATATCTATGTTTACAGTTACTGTCCTGGGAAAGTCTTTAGAAAACTATGTTAGCAAGCTCAGAAGCTGAGTTTTCAGGCTGTCAGATCTTTTCCCCATGCTCCTCGATTGGCATAATTTCTTTCAAGCTAATTTCACAATTGCATACCTCCTGTCTGTAGCTACTTGGCATTTCACCTTCAGCAAATAATCTATTTTAGACTTCAAGAATTAAAAATAATCTTTCCATATTAGTACTAACAATTTAAAGATAGAATGCCATCAAGGTGGAAGATGAAATGCACCTGGAAAAACCTAGAACCAGCTTGAGCTGAGAACAAATTGTATGATCTCTGACCTAATTATGGCCTTCCACTACCTGAAGGGAGCCCACAAGAAATATGGAAAGGGACTATATTATAGGAGCATGTAGTGACAGAGCCAAAGGGAATGGCTTCAAAATGAGAATACAAGTTATATTAGGAAAAGAATTCTTTACTCTGAGGGTGGCGAGGCCCTGGCACACAGTGCCCAGAGAAGCTGGGAATGTTGCATCCCTGGAAGTGTTCAAAGCCAGGCTGGATGGGGCTCTGAGCAGCCTGGTGTAATGAAAGGTGTCCCTGCCCATGGCAGGGGCTTGGAACTAAATGATCTTTAAGCTCCCTTCTAGTACATACGATTCCATGGTTCTATGTTTCTATGATTCTAAATACTACTACTATAATCTCTAAGAGTCATAATATCTAGAAGCCTGCAATGAAAGAGTTGTACAAAGATGTTCAAAGAGATAAATTATTTAACCAAAACAGAAGTTATAATTTAAGTGAAAAAGAAAAGAATGTAAAGGAGCAACAAAGAGAGGGATTGTGCTGGCAGGGGACAAGAGAAGTGAATTGACTCTGCCTAGTTTTGCATGGACTAGATTGGCAGTAAATACTGATTATGTGTGTGAAAAACGAGACTCACTCTCCTGATAAATTTTAAAACTTTAATATAAACAAAAAGACAATAGGAGACAAAGATAATAAAGCAAAGGGTTAAACCGGCCAGGTGCTTGGCCCTCTGCCAAAGGCACACCTGGTGCTTTGGAAACACCCTTTATATAGCATTCCTGCCACATGGATTCATGCACATTCAAACTTTTCCAGGAACTGTTCTGCGTGGCCACTCCTTGGGTCTGCCTTTTTAGAGCACGCACATTTGGTTTTAATGTCTCTTTTATCATCTTTTTATTTGGGCTGGGGTTCTTTCTTCTACAGGCAGTCAACGTTGATAGCAGTCTGGGCCCCATCATCTGTTTACTGGAGATTATCTTGCTTTGCTCAGGAAGGACCTAACCCTAACATCTGAAATTCTTCTTGACCTATGCCTAAATTTTAGCAGGAGAAAAAGAAAAATACATAGCAAAAGCTATCTAACATTATACATATAACATTCATCTTAATACTTGCAAAAAGCCAATATCACAATATGTTTTTATAATGTGTGATCTTTCTCACACCCAGAGCAATAACCTAGCTGTATTAAGTGTAAGCAGCTGTCTTAGGAGGACATGTTATTTCAAACCCTGAGCTGCAACAGTGCAATTAGGCTGTCCCCACACTTGAGGTAGATACTGTAGCAATCTGTCTGTTAGCATTCAGGAACACATAATCATGGAATGATTATATGAAGGTGCTTTATTAAGAGCTCTGGGTGTCAGGGGTACACACACCCAAATCTGACGTGACTTGGTTTTGAGTTGAACGTGTTTTTATACTCTATCATTATATAATTTACATATTAATTATTAAACCTACGTTGTTCTATTGTGTGCATTGATTTTACCCAAGCATGGATTTCTCATGATCCCCCCAAACCTCTAACATAGTTTCTCATGATTCTTTAAACAATAATTATATCTGATCACATCTAACAATTGTATCATTTATCATATACTGACTACACAAGTGCAGTTTCGCAGGATCTTAGCAAGCACAAGGCCTAACATTTACCAGGGCCTACTTTTAACACTTTTCCCAGGGCTTGCCAAGCCTAAATTTCTTTCTAGCTCCCTGAATTTTCTATGATTTTAAAATCTTTTACTATCATTCCCCCCTTTGAAAGCATTTTCACTTCACTATAAGTGCAAATGTTTTCACTTCATACAGTCCTTTGTTTCTGAGTTTATACTTGGTGTTCTTCAAATCCATGATTGATGTAAACGTCCTGGATGCTGTCACAAACTGGAGAACCAGAAGATGGTGGGTGTGAATCTTGTGTCAGTGCTTTTATTATTTACTGGTTCCAGGACATTTTCATCCATATTTCTCCCTTTAAGATTCTGTAAACTAACCAAATTGCGAAGAATACAATTAGTAAGATTATACACTCTCAATGATAGATTCAATCCATGAACTCACATTCCACCCTAACCCTTTGAAGATTTTGCCTAACCAACTTGTAGTCAAATCCTTTTGCTCTTCTTGTGCTTCATGCTCTATTTGTTGCAACTGATTGATGTCATATTCTACATCTGCAGTTACATTTGGGATGTGGACGCAGCAATGATTAATCCATCCCTTTAAAAACCCACACACTCCATGCTCTTTCAGGAGTAGCAAATCTAAGGCCAATTGATTTTGTAAAGTCATTTTTGTGGTGGCTTGTAATTGTACATGTAGCTCTTTAAATCCTTCCTAGGTGACTCTTGCTAGTCTATCTACCTGACCTGTAAGTTTGTACAATATTCCTCTATTCTGATAGTTTGCTATAGCACCAAGCAAAGACTCTAGGGCCCACCCAAATTTCACTCCACTAGAGGGTTCTTGCTAAGTGTCACCCTGATTCTACTCTTATCCTAATCCTTCCTAGCTGTGCCTGTGTATAGCCACTGAGTTGCTTTTCAAGCAAATCTTACATTTTGACATTGATTTTGCCATTGTTAGCATCCATACTGAGATTAATTTTTGCTTTTAAATGACATTTGTTATGTTTAATTTGTAGAACTTTTCTCATTATCAAAGGGGTTAACACTATTTGTCTTTGTGCGGTTACATACCACTCTTCTGAATTCTTTTGTGCATTTAGCAAATGTCCCAATTTCTCATCTTTTACAGAATATTTTGGTTTTGGAGGCAAATTGAATTGAGATACATTAGTCTTTAAAGGCATCAATGCCTTTTGCACTTTTCAAGCAGCTTGTAGGCCTGTCCAGTCTGCTTTTCGGTTCCCCTTGTAAATTTTGGAGCTTCCTGATTGGTGTGCTCTACAGTACATGATTGCTACTTGTTCAGGTTTTTGTACTGCTTTTATTAATTGCAGGACTGCATCTTGATGTTTAATGTGCATAGCTTGAGAAGACCGTAGTCTTCTTTCTTTCCACAGTGCTCTGTGTATACGCACTGCTCCAAAACCATATGTTTTGGACATATGGACAGTCAGTCTATATGTTTACCTTTTTCCCTTTACTCAATTTTAGTGCTCTAGTTAAGGCAACCAGTTCTGCCCTCTGGGCAGATGTATTTGGTAATAATGCTTTTGCCTCCACTATTGTATTGACTGCTGTTACCACATATCCAGCGTATCTGGTCCCATTCTCCACAAAGCTGCTTCCATCTGTGAATAGCTCCAACTCTGGTTGCTCCGGTGGGATGTCTTTCAGGTCTTCTCTTGCCAAATAGGTGTACTCTATTACTTCTACGCAATCATGCTCCAATAGGCCTTCAGCTGTTGTACCTAAAACCAAAGCAGCCTTTTCCAGCTTCCCAAAGGTTGGGTCAGCACTCCCAGTGCTAGGTGTAGTCTTTAATGCACAGTCAGGTGAAAATCTTTGGATAAATCAGGTAATCCTAACACCGCAACAGTTATCAATGTCTCCTTCAGTTTGGGGAAGGCCTCCTTCTGTGGTTTGCCCCAGGTAAATAACTGCATCTTCTGGGCCTCATAGAGGAGTTTTGCAATTAATCCATAGTCCATGATCTACAGGCAGCACCACCCTGTCATCCCAAGGAAGTCTTGCAGCTCATGGAGGTTCTGGGGTTCTGGGATAGCACAAATAGTTTGAATACGATTAGTATCTAGCTAATGTTGCCTTTGTGAGATTTCATATCCCAGGTAAATCACAGTCTGCCAGGCAATTTGTGCCTTCTCTTTAGACACCTTATATCCTCCCATTCCCAGCTGATTTAAAATTTCAATTGTTACCTTTATGCAGGTTGTTTTCTCTTCTGTAGCTCACAGTATATCATGAACATACTGTAACAGCAGGTATTGTTCTCTTGGTACTTGCCCATTCTCTGTCCAAATCTCCAGCTCCTTCACCAGCTGGCTTCCAAATAGGGTTGGGCTGTTCTTGTATCCTTGCGGGAGTTGTGTCCAGGTGAGCTGGGTTTTCTTTCCGTTTTCTGGACTTTCCCACAAAGGCAGTTTCCTACTTTCTTTGTCAAGAGGTATGCAGAAAAAGACATCTTTTAAATCAATTACAGTAAACCATTTATATTTCTCTTTTATGGATGTTAACAATGTGCAAGGATTAGCTACCACTGGGTAAATATCTTTAGTTATTCCATTTATTGCTCTCAAGTCCTGTACTAGTCTGTATTGGTCAACACAGAAATTTGGGCTCTACTGTTAACTACAGAAGCAATAGGTGCACGTTTAGGACTTACTATTGATGTAATCAGTATGTGTCCAGTTTTGTTATTTCTAGTAAACATTTTAAATACAACTAACTCCCCCCTCTCTGCTCACCCATGAGAGGCAGAGTTACCAGTTTCCCTGATTCTAAAGCTGGTTGGGCTCTACTCCCAGAAGCTGAGAAGGAGACTGCTTTGGCTCACAGCCCAGAGCCTGTGGAGGTGTGCTGGGTTATACAATGGGGCATTCGATACAATGATCTTGGGACAGTGACAACTAGAAACTACTTTACTCAAATTTTAAGTGATAAGCCATCCATTATGTTTCTGGGGACCCCCTTCTTTATCTCTAGTGACCACTAGTACTGGTTAGCAATTTGTTTTCCAATTTGTTAAGCAATACGGTTAGAGATTTGTTTTCTCTTTTCTGTGTTTTTATTAGGAGAACCTATGTATCTAACACCCTTTGCTTTCTCTGATTTTTCTTCTGGGATTTTTACAGCTCCATAATTTCTACTGTAATTAATTCGCTCTTTTGCAACTTTGTTCCATGTCCAAATTTTATGATTCCTAGCAGGAGAACACAATTGTGAACCTGGCAGCTGGGAGGGGGCAGTGAAGGAAGTAAACCCAGGATCAGTGGAACCAGGTCGATCAGTCAGGTTCCCAAGAAATCTATCTAGTCCATTCACAGGGGTTATAGCTGCTATGCTTTTGGTTTTTTGGAGGAGAATTGCTGTAGGTTTAAGTGATTCTGGAAGGCCTTGAATTAAGGAGTCATAATTTCAGGCTTCACAGATAACTGCATTAGCAATTCACAGCCAGCAGTTAATTTTCTGTCATTTGCAAACAGGCAGCATTGTGAATATTTTCCAGTAGTTGGTTGGGGGTACCAACTATAGCACTGAAGTCCCCCCTTTCCAAGGGGTTAAGCCCCTCTGCCCAGTAAGCTGCATGCTGAGTTACGGACCATGGGTTACGTCTGTCTCCTGCTGTCAAGAAGACTATATGTCCCCAGTACCCACTGGCTTCCTGTTCTCTCAATTGAATTTGATCACCTCCAGTGAGAGACACTCAGGATATGTATTCTGTCTCTGACTTGTGAGGGAGACGCCCATGCTCCTTTTTTAGCTTAGCCAATTCAGTAGCAGTGTACAGGATTTCTTTAGTGGTTATATGTGGATCAAGGTCTTCCTCATTGATATAATTACATTCTATTTCAAGTAGAGGTTTCAAGCTAGGACAACAGTGTTCCCCACAGTTTTATCTGAGTTAGCTCCTCTTGAGGGTAAATTTGATTAATGAGAGGGGTTTCCCTCTCTTCTGTTTCTTTTAGTGACTCAGAATTTTTTAATTTTCATCATGGAGGGCTGATCACAACAGATTGATCTTACTTCTTTCTTCATCTAACTGTTTTTGCAAAATTTTAACTAGGTTTTGGAAGGAGTTTATTATAGTTCTTTCCTCACTTCTTCGCTTAAAGTGAGTTTCTATAGCTGCTATAAGACAAGCCCCCAAAACTGAGCAGAGTACAGTTTTATTTTTGCCCAGTTTAAATTTTGTTTCATGTTGTAAAGAACATACTCTATCAATCACATTTTCCAAATTAAACCAATTATTAAGCACGAACTTTTCCCCTCCCAGAGAAGATCTGGCATTGTGATTTTCTAACAGAGCATAAAATTCAGCTTTAACTTCTGCACTGCAGTTATCAGTCATTTTTACAAAGGAAAAACCACTACAGGGAGGTATAAACTTAAATTATAAACACACACACCCAGAGCTTTTTGCTTCCCTGTATGAGGTGAAAGGACCAAATCTGCTTGGGAGGCACTCCTTCAGTTTAAAATTCTGGTTGTCTCTTCGCTACACCAAGCAGTCAAAATTCATATACACAACAACAACAACAACAGACCATTTTGCACTAGGAGATCTTTTGCGAAAATCTGTAGACAGAGCCCTCAAATGAGTGTGGGGTGCTTTTCACCTTGGTGTGTGCAGTTTGCGGGAAATCCGACTCACCCCTGTTATAAATTTGTATTGTGATATTGGCTTTCGCGGATGAATCTTATATGTTAAATACTTTTAGCTATGTATGTACTTTTTTCTTACTAACAAGTCTTAAGCTTAAAAGAATTTCCTAGGTACAAGGCAAGGAAACCCCAGAGGGCAAAGACAGTGGGGCCCAAGCTGTTATCAGGAAAACAATAGAGCCCAAACTGTTATCAGCGAAAGACAGGAAGACCAGCTACCCTCAAAAGAAGGATGAGGGGCCTATGCCCTTATCGAACATTTCAAGAAGGAGAAGAAACCAAACTCCAAAGTAATGCTGATCAGCATGAATCATGATGACCAGCAAAAATAGTACTGACCAGCAGAAAACAAAATTGTACAAGAGCATATTCTAAGAAGGCGGAACCAGGGAGGGAACACGCTTTGAATATGCATTAACCCCTCACAGCAGGGGAAGATAAAAGGAAGAGTCTCTGAGATACCAGGTGTGTTCCTGGCAACTGGCCAGGGCACCCGGCCGTTTTAACCCTTTGCTTTATTTCTTTTGTCTCCTAATTGTCTTTTTATTTATATTAAATTCTTTTTATAATTTATTAAGTGAATCTCGTTTTTAAGAATTTTGGGGGCTCGTCCGGGATAAGTACCTCACCTCTAGGACCACCGGAGATCCAGAACGGGGAACAGGCGCGCCCCTGCTGAGTTCAGCAGACCCCGCTCCGTTTCTCCTAGCGTGGGCCGAGCGGCTGCAGGTCAAGACCCCGAGGACAAGAAGGAGAAGAAATAAAGCAAAGGAAAAGGGAAAAAGGCTCCCTAAACCGCGGTATTTTTGCTCCATAATTCTTGTGCACGAAGACCCAAAGAAGAAAACGGATTGTAAGTAATCTTTGGGGGAGCGGGAAGCGGGGGTTGCAAGATACCCCCGGGGTTACTGGGACTGGGTCTCAGGGGAGGGGTGAGCCCCTCGGAAAAGGGAGCCGAAGGTTTTCCTGGCACAATCCACTGGGAAAAACAGAGTAAAATGTAGATCTTCTAAAACTTTGTCAAGTTGAGGATTAAATCCAAGAAATTTAGACTTAAAACTGCCAAATTGAGGAATAATCCAAGAAACTTGAGATATTTGACATATTACAGTGCCCATGGGGGGATATTAACAAGTAACTGGGAAATAAAGAGCACCTTATTGTCTTGCTGTGACTGGGTGGAGTGAATGAACAGATGTGAGAATGCGTAAATAGGTGTGATTGTTGTGTTAAAGTTTGGTTTTTTTGAATTGTGTTGCTAAAGAGGAAAGGTTTTCTGTGCTGTGCTGGAGTAAGAGTGAACACGAGTCGATGTTTCCACAGGGACTGGATCACGGTGGGGACACATGGAGTGATTCGCTTCCTCCCTGTGAGCCCCCGTCTTGGAGCCCCAGGGTGGCAAACCAGAACTGGGGCTTGTAACCCAGGAGCCGCGGGGGTGCTGTATCAAATCTGTTCTCAGCGGGATGGCGGCTCTGGTCTCAGAGCAGAGCCAAGGTTATCTTTAGTGGTGATCTTCGCGCCTTTCCTCCCCCTGGGCAACAAGAGCTGCTTGTGGGGGTAGGTCGCTTTAGTATGTGATTCAGCGTTTGGAGTTGTTTGTTTTTTGGTTTTTTGGAGGTTTTTTTTGTTTTGTTTTTTTTTTAGAAGTTTTTTTGCCCCACTGTGGCGACGGTGAAAGGTTTTTCTGGGAGATCGTGCTCCCAGAGCTATTCCCCATCGAGCTATTGAGACGGAGTGGCGGGTCAGCCTCAGGAGTGCAGGGGAACTCCTGGAGCTCTGGCCGGCGGTGAGTCAGGCCGAACCCTGATAAGATCCAGGCACGGAGGGTGCCCTGAGGGGATGAGCCCAGCCCGTCCATTTTGAGTAAGGCAAGAGTAAAAGGCCGTCTAGGTCTTGGTGCCCCTGGATTGTTTAAACTTATTTTGGAGCTCTCAAGCCGCAGAGCTGTGTTTGGGTTGTTCTGGTGGCTGCAAGCAGGCTGGATTGAACCACAGATGCTGGTTCGGGTTCCCTGCTCCAGGCACAGGGGGATCGGAGGAGCTCTCAGTGACTCCTGGAACCTCCTGAAGCTGTGAAACAGGCTGGGAACATGCCAAATGGTGAGAGAGCTGAGTGAGTCCCTCTGGGACCCAGGTTTTCTAGGCCGGGGTCTTGTGAGACCTCGGGCACATTAAGTTCTGTGATTCCGAGAGTAAAAACTGGTGTCAAACTGTCTCAGAGAGATTTTTCTTAGCCAGATGTGTGAGTGAGATATGGAGCAGTACTGGCGTATGGTATCAGCTCCAAACCAAGGGAGCTGCAAGTTGCAAGCCTTTGTTTTACCGGGTTCTGAGAGAATTCTGTGTGTGATTGTGCTGTGGGCTTCTGCAGCAGTAAGCTGTGTCAGTGCTTAAAATTTGAGATTTCAGGAAAAACAGAGAAGTTTGGAGGGGTGCTTAGAAGAATTCCAAGAAATGCATCCTGGGAGAAAATAGAAAAAAGAAATAAGCTCTGTTTGTTTTTTTCTTGAGTGACTGCAATATTTATTTTGTAGAGAAACAAACCAATTTCTTAGTATGCCTTCCAATTTCTTTACTTTAGTGAATATCGTAGAATTTTGTGGTTGATTTTAATTTTAAAGGCAAGTTACAGTAATTTGCATAGTACTCACTCCTTAAAGTGGAAACTTACCAGTTTGTCAATAAGTGTTAGAGCTGTTAACCCTAATGTTGTTTGTGTCCCGTGCTGATGGGCACAGCCCATGGTTCTTAACAGCAGAACCTGGTGCCAGCCTAAAAGCAAAATCCTGTAGGTTGTTGTAAATCTTTTTTCTGCTGCTGAAAATTATTTTGTCTCTCTTTTCACAATATGAAATGCTGATCATCTCTCTGATGATTTCTAAAGAGTTCTTGTGATGGTGTGTTTAGTTGAAGATCAGGCTCAGAACTGCCATGATTTCTTGTTCTTTTGAATTTGCCAAGAGAGTGCACATGTCTCTAGGAGTTCTTGTGTTGTTTTGTAGCTGTGCTTATTACGGAAGCAGAAGTAGACCCAGTTAAAAGATTAGAATTAAGATTGTTGGTGTTTTGAATTGAGAAGAAAGTTGTAAAGACTCTAAACTTGGTCTATTTTAATAAATACATGTGTTAATTTAAAAATGAGTCTTATTTTGTGAAAGAAGAGTTTGAAAACAATTGTAAGACTGGTTCTTGCTATAGATGGTTCATAGTATATAAGCTGCAAGTACTGTTGAAACATAAAGGTATTGTCAGAAACTTGTCAATGTATCTAAATGCCTATAAAAATAAAAGACCTGATCATATCTTGTCATGAGAAAAGTTACACTAGAAATTATTCACATTAAGCAGCTGTGTGAGAATAGACTCCTTTGTACTTGTAGAAGAAAATTTAGAGAAGAATGATGTCTGTGTCTTCATTTCTAGCTTGACTGAAGATCTGTTCAAGGGAGTGGAAATAGTAACTGCAGGTTTGTTTTAGTTAGTAAAGGTAGCTGGCTAGCTGACTGGTCTCTGTGTCTAGCGCCTTTGATGGCTTTGGGGAGGGTCCCCAAAAGGAGGTGTTGGAATCTGTAGTTGATTCTGAAGCAGAGTAATTTGTGTAGTAGAGATTCTGGAGGGATGTGGTGTAAAGAGTGGCGAGATGATAGTGGCCGAGAGAGAGAGAACTCTGCGATCCCTTTCATTAGAGTTGTAAAGATTTTTAGAAAGAGAGCGAAAAGTGTCTTGTTGGCTCCAAAGAGTGAGCACTGGCTTGTGAGGAGAGAAACTTTCAAGTGCGATTAGAGGTGAGAATTGTGCTCGAAATAAGAGATGTTAAGAGCACCTGGAGCGCTGGGTTTAGGTGTTGTTTTACTGCTTTTATGTAAAGCGGCTGTAGCAGGACCCGGTCCCATGTAAGTGGCGAACAGCGGGGCCCGGAGCGATGGTTCCCGGTCCTCTCCCACCCGATGTGAAGGGTGCAGAGCGCGGTTCGTGAGGGGCGCTGCTGGAGCGGGACCCGCCGTGTCTGTGCCGGGGTCTTGAGGGGTGCGAGGTGCCGGCAGCGCTCGCCGGCCCGGCAGCGGTGTTGGGTGAGGATTGCTGCTGAGGAGCGAGCTGGCACAGCAGAGGAGCCCCACACCAGAGCATTGTGAACTCTGGGCTCTGCCCCTCGGCTGTGGTGGGAGCTGAGTGTGTTTGAACATGCCAGTCCTGTGTGTGAAGGGACGGCGCAGCGGGGAGAGAGGGGACACGGGCTTTGCCCCAGGGTCAGCACGCAAGTGACAACCTATGGGCCCCTCCCTGCAGAGCGAGCGGCTGAATAGAACCTGCTCAGCCCAGAGCTGCGGCAGCAGAGGGAGAGAGAAATGGCCTGAAAAACTGCTGGGAATGAGAAAGAAAGAACGGAACAAAAGCCGAGAAACAAACCGGTGTGATAGGACCAAAGCAAAAACAGTCTTGAAAACCTCATCAAGGTGTTTACTTTCTTGAAATAAGATCTTTTTTTCTCTTATTTTTTTCTTTTTTTCCCGTTCCTTTCTTTTACTCTTGTTGTTAAAAGGAAGGGGTTCGTTCTAAGAAACTGATAAAAGAAGTTTGTGAAGCTAAACAAGTAAATATTAACTAAAGAATAAAAAGGTAATAAATGTAATTTATTTAAAGTTAAGACTAACCTAGCCTTTCTTGTTTAACTAATTTGAACATGCAGAAAGAGACTGGCTCCTAGGTTTAATGTTAAATTTCGTTTAACCCAAGAATTTTAAAGAATACTGATGGAAAATTTTAATGTGATGTTTTCACTCTCCCTGTGTTATTAAGAAATCGTTTTCAGGTACTACTGATAATTAAGGCAGAGAAGCTGCAATCTAAACCAAAGAGTGAAGTTGGAACCACGCCAGCAGAATCAAGGGACCTGTGAAAAGACCCGAGGAGTGGACTATAACTTCTGAACCGGGTGATACCAAATTGACTCTAAAGCGGGGGCTGGGTGGTAATGAACTGAGACAATCCACAGGATCCAAGGAATGAGCAAAGAATCACGACTAATTAGGAAGTGAGGCCAAGCCTGTATCAGTGGTTTCAAGTCCTGCCTGGACAAGTTCTGAGACACCTTCGATATCCACCTTGGGGAGGAAAACTCCCACTCCAAACAGGAGAACTGGGGCTGTTTTGGTGAGGAAATCCTCGTATATTTTTTGCTTTTGCCTGTGATTTGTATAAAGCAGGGGGGAGAACCACAACTTCCATCAGTGCCACATCATATACCTTGTCTAAATCATCCCAATACGAGACATGCTATCTGGATTAAATATAAGTGTTTAAATTAAAAAAAAAAAAAAAAAAATAATAGGTATTGTGGTTCACAAAGTTAAGCCTCTCATTGCAGGAAGTGTTAGGTGCCAAATCTATTAAAAATAACTTAAATAATAACTTTTTTTACAGATGGGAAATTACTAGTGCGTGTTGAGTGGGAAATACCTGAGGAACTGTGAGAAATACCTGAGGAACTGTGGGAAACTGCTGTTAAAAGGTGTCGAAAGAAATTTGCTTGGAAATTACAAAAGAGGAAGTGACAAGGAAATAGGGGGCAAGACCAGATTGACCACTACAACTCGCCACCAAGAAGAATATAAACACCTGCTGTGAGCTGCAACCTCATAGGCAGAGTGGGTGGGAGTGTAAGCCGTACTGGACCCCTATTATTCCTTCTTCTGTCACTTATCCTTTTCCCTTTTGAGACACCAGCAAAGCCATGTTACAAATGCTATTGAAAGCTTTACATGGAAAGACACCGGGGTTTCTTTCTTATTACCCACACCAGTATCAATAATCACTGCTATAACCCATCCAAATTAAGTACCTGTATGCATAAAAGGAAAATATTAGACCACAGAAAATCTAGGAACAAGTAGTAACAGATTAGAAAACAACTGCCCAAAAGGAGAAAAAGATGGATTTGCTTCACAGTTGTTGCCAGGAGAAATAACCAAGATTTGGTAAGAGAGCAAATGGTAAGTGAAAAGATAAAGCCAACACAGCAACCTAGACCTGTATTAACCTCATATCAGGACCTGTAAGCAAAGCTCAAACAGCAATTAAATGGAGAAAATTTCTTCATGAAGTAAGAAATACTCCTAGTAAAAAGTATAAAGTTGGTAATAAAACTTGCACATAGTAAGTTCCAGAGAAACCAACTCTGTATTAAACCCAAAAGAAAGTAAAAGAAAAATTGTGTGCATGGTAATAGAACCAGATTCTCCCAGTGCAATAGTACAGGGAAAAATCCTTACTCTGGAATCCCAGAAATAGCCAAATTTTAGAGAAATATAAATCAACAGAAAAATGACTATTAGAAAGCACCAGATGTCTTATTTTGGGATATGTGAGAAAAGAGCATACCCAAAGCTCCCTTCGCAATGGAAGGGGAATTGTACTCTGGGAATGATTCAACCAGAATTTTTCCTTTTGTCAGAATGAGACAAATCAATTGGGGGTGTTGGTTTTTGAGGTCCTAAAAAGAAATAAAAGAGAATAGTTTTGAGCACCTCAAAAATGGGGAGATGAGAAATGGCCCCTGAACACATATTGGAAACATTCTTGAGCACAAGATGGAAGTTGGGGATATCAAACCCTAATTTTTGCATTATGAAACTCCAAGCTGTTGTAGAAATCATAACCAATAAAACAGCTGGGGCTATGGAACTAATAGCCATTCAGAGATAAAAAGCCAGAGCTGCAATATATCAGAGTAAGCTGGCTTTAAACTATTTATTGGCTAAAAGAAGGGGTGTTCTGTGAGAAAATTAATACATAAGATTGTTGTTTTCAATGACAATAAAAATGCCATTCTAGATATCGCCAAGGGTATCAGAAAAATAGCCCATGTGCCAGTCCAAAAATGAAAATCAATAATGACCACTAATTGGTGGGATAATGTATTGGGGATAAAGTAGTAGAAGAAGCTAAGTTTCTTCCCCTTGTAGCAGTGCTACAGCTGGTTTAATATTTCTTCTTTGTTTAATCCCCTGTTTAAATTGGCTGATCACCAGTATATTTTAGAGCATAGCAAATGCCTACAGACTTAAAATTGGCTACATCTGGAATGGCAAAAACAAAAAAATCATGGTATTAAGAAAACAAAATAATGTGAAAGATCCGTTGAAAGAAGCTAAATTGTTGAACGAGCACTAGAAGCTAGAAAACAAAAATTATTGCTCAAGCCAAATGATTTATAAAAAAAGAAGAGGAGGGGTTTGTTATAAATTTGTATTGTGATATTGGCTTTCGCGGATGAATCTTATATGTTAAATACTTTTAGCTATGTATGTACTTTTTTCTTACTAACAAGTCTTAAGCTTAAAAGAATTTCCTAGGTACAAGGCAAGGAAACCCCAGAGGGCAAAGACAGTGGGGCCCAAGCTGTTATCAGGAAAACAATAGAGCCCAAACTGTTATCAGCGAAAGACAGGAAGACCAGCTACCCTCAAAAGAAGGATGAGGGGCCTATGCCCTTATCGAACATTTCAAGAAGGAGAAGAAACCAAACTCCAAAGTAATGCTGATCAGCATGAATCATGATGACCAGCAAAAATAGTACTGACCAGCAGAAAACAAAATTGTACAAGAGCATATTCTAAGAAGGCGGAACCAGGGAGGGAACACGCTTTGAATATGCATTAACCCCTCACAGCAGGGGAAGATAAAAGGAAGAGTCTCTGAGATACCAGGTGTGTTCCTGGCAACTGGCCAGGGCACCCGGCCGTTTTAACCCTTTGCTTTATTTCTTTTGTCTCCTAATTGTCTTTTTATTTATATTAAATTCTTTTTATAATTTATTAAGTGAATCTCGTTTTTAAGACTCCCCTTGCTTTCTAGACACCGCTCACTCTTTTGGGAGTGCTGGGCAAGGTGCAGATGGAGTGAAACATCCTTCCCCTAATACAGACTGCACAACAAACCTGCAGCCCCTTCTGTCTGTCAGAAATGTTGTCTGTGACTCCAGTTTAAATGTCATGATTTGCTAATGTGAGAGGGAGTTGTGAGAAGTTCGTTTGATCTCAGAGTGCAAAAAGGACACAAAGGGATTTCAGTTTAAATCACAACAGAAATAATGCACCTTTATTTTAGTGCCAACTGTGATAAATGGACTTAAGAATAAAAATTCGTGGAGGTCTAAATAAATACATTTGCAGCTATAATAATATAAAATATAAAATACAGTGTGGCCAAAGAATCCTTCCCCAGATCTAGTCGCGAATTCCCATTCAGGAGATAACAATTCTAGCCGCACCCAGATAACGATTCTAGCCGGCGCCCATCAACCGAAGAGAATGAGCAGGACACGGGCCATCAGGCTGACAAAGGAACGAGCTGGGTCGCCGGACCTGAATACCCCACCCTGCAGAGCACTGTTGGGGAAGCAATCAGGCTGACAAAAGAACGAGCTCGGACAAGATAATCATCGCCAGACCTGAGCACCCCGCCTTGCAGACTACTGTTGAAGAAGCAATCAGACTGGACAAAGGGAGAAGCCCAGCCGAGATATTCATCGGCTCCAACCCGGATCCAACCACTCCATCCTGATGGCCCGAACCAAAATGAAATCAAGCAACACTCAGAACTTCTTTTACATATGAGGAGACTCTGCCCGGACGTCTATGGACTCTATTCTCCAACGCCAGGAAATCCATTCATCCAACAATCAAGGACCCTTGGTGAATGGTGCCTGCTTGGAATTTGGCCTTAGGACACAAAATCCCTATAAAAACCCAGGCCAGAGAACCCTCTAGTGTGGATTTGGTAACACCTATACCTTGGGTATAGACCCCTGTCCACCCAGCGCTGCGTTGACCTATTTATTGTGGTTTTTCTCTTTCGTTGCAGGTGTTTAAATTGTTTTATAATAAATTGCTTTTTATTGACCTTATTTTGCCATTGCATTTATAACACAACAACAAGGGTTATGCAATAGAGGAGAGGAAGACATAAGGAAAACAAATTAAAGAGAGAGAGAGAAGAGGGGGGTTTTAGTTACCAACAGACGGTACGGGGTCGCTGGGGTCTTCTTCCATGGGGAGATCTCACCAAAATTAACTTAGTCTTATGTAATTCTTCCCCAAAGTTACCTTGTTTCCAATGTGCTAATAGGCACCACAAAGGGGAAGTACCTGGTATGGGAGCATTGCTGCCCAAAATCCCTTTAATCTTCTCCATGTTACAACTACAATACACCACAAATGCTGAATCTGTGACGCTTTTGCAATTGTCTGACAGATGGCGCCTAGGTAATACCAAAAGGAATTCCTTTAGCCCAACCAAGTGTAGTTTTCACTGCGTCTTATTGGCAGGCACCCAAACCAAAGTGAAAGTACCTTAAGTCTTCTCCCAGGGACGTGAGCAGCAGAGACGGTCGCAGCCGGATGGGCTCCCCGAAAATCCCTCAGTGCCGGCTGGAGCGTGACCAGGTTGTGAGCTCGCCCAGCAGCACACAAAGGGTCCCATCTGGGGTTGCCAAAAATGTTAGCGTTCAGGAACACATAATCACAGAATGATTATATGAAGGTGCTTTATTAAGAGCTCTGGGTGTTAGGAGTACACATACCCAAATCTGACCCAACTTGGTTTTGAGCTGAACATTCTTGGCATCCAACGCGTGGGTTGAGAAAGTGGAAAAACCTGTACTGATTATTAATTGTATTTTGGTTGTACTTTGTATTGGGATAAAGCAGTCACTAGCCATGTGGTTTAAATGCATGTCTCTCAGGGTGGAGGCCTTCATGTGGATCTGGTCTCTAGACTTTTTTTAAGTTTTAATACCTTTCTTTTACATCTTTTACATATATTTATATATGTAAACATATATTTTTATAAATAAATATAAATATATAAATATATAAGATATTACATATAAGTATATACATGTCTAATACAATTAATATTTTATATATAATAAATATAATGTATATATAATAATATAATGACAATATATTTATATATAAATAAATATATATATTTATATACTCTATCATTATATAATTTACATATTAATTATTAAACTTACATTGTTCTATTGTATGCATTGTTTTTACCCAAGCATGGATTTCTCGTGATCCCCCCAAACCCCTAACATAGTTTCTCATGATTCTTTAAACAATAATTATATCTAATCACATCTAACAATTGTATCATTTATCATATACTGACTACACAGGTGCAGTTTCGCATGATCTTAGCAAGCACAAGGCCTAACATTTCCCAGGGCCTACTTTTAACACTTTTCCCAGGGCTTGCCTAACTTCGTTTCTAACTCCCTGAATTTTATATGATTTTAAAATCTTTTACTATCATGTCCACCACACTTCTATTTCACAACTCTTCTGCAAAGGTTTATGATTTCTGCAAGGCTATGTAGCTAACAAGGTCATAAGTACAAAAAACTGTAGCTTTGCAGTATGCCTCCTAAAATAATTCCTAATTAGAATCCAAATTCAACTCCTAGCTAGAAATCTAAACAGTCCCATTCATGCTCAGATCACAGTTTTTGGAAAACTATTAAAGAAAATTTAGGATTATCTTCCTTATTTTAAAGTCTCCTTTTTTGTTGTGATGACAATGAATCTCTCTAAGCTCCATTTTAAAAATTGCTTATCTACTTCTTACTGATTTAGGATAGACAACAGACCTTTTTGTGTGCCTTACACAATCAGCCTAACAAAAGCAGTTAAGTATCTTGTCTCAGAAAAAGGAGCTTCCACAACAAGATGTATTTTAGCTTGTATTGTTTCAGATCACGGGAGTGATGGTAGCATCTTAGAGGTAAGTTTCTTACCATTAAAACAGGGCAATTATCCAACAATATTCCAATTAGCAAAAATCATACCTGAATCAGCTTACAGTTTTTGTAATTCCCTTTAGGCACTATTTGATCTTAATATCAAATTACTTTACAAAGTTATTAAAGCAACTAGAATTTTCTAGTCAAAAACTAGGAGAGGAAATGTCATCATAACTCTACATCTTCTCATAAACTCTACCATACAAAAAGTCCAAGGTGCCTTTTATATACATTTCATTTCTGTTTGGTGCTATGACGCCAGGATTTTTTTATTTACAGGATTACCAGTGCCACTTAAATATAGCATTGAGGTTCAGTCTTGAAGAGTTTGAAATTCAGATTCTGATCTTATAAGATAACGTGTGCTTGCAAACACTGCACTCTTCAGGAACTTGTTACTGCGTGAAAACAGAGAACTTACTCCATCTTTGTAAGATATCACTTTTAGCAATGTCTTCATGGTGACCAGAGACAAGACCCAAGAGGACAGTCTGAAGTTGTATCAGGAGAGGTTTAAGTTGAGCATTAGAAAAAGGTTCTTCCCCCAGAAGGTGGTTGGGCACTCTAACAGGCTCCTGAGGGCAGTGCTCACAGCATCAAGCCTGAATTCAAGAAGTGTTTGGACAATGGTCTCAGGCTTGTGGTGTGACTCTTTGAGGGGGTTCTGTGCAGACCCAGGAGTTGGACTCCATGATCCTGGTGGGTCCCTTCCAACTCAGCATATTCTTTGATTCTATGATTCATTAAAAACTCTTTAGACAATTCAGAATGACCTTTTAAATAGTTTGGAAAATGGTTAAAGGAAATTACCACTTTTATTCAGACTGCTAAAATAATTTTTTCTTGTGTTCTAACAAGCATCAACCACCATGCCTAAAAGCAACAGAAAGTGTACCTCCAGTAAGTGGGTTTGGGATCATCTTTTCAGCTTAAGTCAATTATCATTTACAGACATGAATTCCTAAAATCTCCTAATATGCACCCATGCTTTGTATTCAGACTTGTTGGTTTCAGTAAGAGCAGCAAATATTCGTATCTACAATAAAAGAGCATTCGCATTCAGAAGTAATGGCTAAATTCACACACATTTTAAGTGCTGGTACCCACTTTCAAACAGCTCTGGTTTTCCAAAAAAAAAAAAAAATTACTGAAAGCAAAGCAATTATTTTTCAAATTATTTAAAGAAATCACTGTGACACTTAATTTTCATCTAAGTAGTACAAATAGCAGTGTCTTGTGAAACCGATTAGGTTTGGTTGCTGAGGCTGCACTGAAAATAGTAGACTTTTACAATATTCCTCCAAATTTATTTTTATAAAAAAACACCAAAAAAGGATGATTTGGCAATAAAATAATATCAAATGTGCTCATTTCTATCAGTTTCAAAGTCAAAAAATATATTGTTGCTTTTTTTAAAAAAAAGGCTTTAGAGAGCACAAATTTTATGAAAAGGATTGGAAATAGATGTTTCACTTTTAAGTTGAACACATTTACAGTTGTGTTTAAAAGTAATAACAACAAGATGTCAAATGGGAGAAAAAAATTAGAATCTAACTTATCGCACTGTCCTCTCTTCTTTCTGCTATAAATAGGCAAAACATTGTATTCTTGCCATAACTGCTAATATTTAAAAAAAAAAAAAAAAAAATCCATGAAATGTTTATGGTTTTGCATGGTTTGACACTGGCTAAAAGCCAAGCACATACAAATAAACCAACCAATCAAACATTCACTCAATCTTCTCTGATATAGTTGAGTAGAAAAGGTGGAAAGAAAAATTGAAGGGCTCATGAGTTGAGATAAGGAGAAAATACTAAAGGCAAAACAGGCTCAGACTTAAGAGGGTATACAGAAAAAAATTTATTAACAGAATTAAGAGGATAATGATGTTATAAATGCAATGGCAAAATAGGGTTAATAAAAAACGATTTATTATAAAATAATTTCAAGCACCAGCAACAAGAGAAAAAAAACACAATAAATAAATCAGCGCAGCGCCGGGTGGACAGGGGTCTGTACCCAGAGGTACCGAGTTCCCAAATCCACGAAGTAGGCACTGCAGTCCGGGGTTCTTATAGGGATTTTCGTATCCTGGGGCAAAATCCGGAGTAAGCACCGTCCAACAAAAGAGTTTGAATAGACTTTCCAGATCCGTTGAGCTGAGTCAGTGGTCGGCGGAGCAGAGTCCTTTCACATGCAAGAGGCTCTGAGTGTCCTTCGATTGCATTTCCCAGAACGGAGTGTCCAGTTTGGGTGCGGGAGCAGATGGATATCTCGACGGAGCAGAGTCCCTTTCACATGCGGAATGGCTCCGAGTGTTCTCTGATTGCACCTGCCAGGGTGGAGTGGCCAGTTTGGGTGCGGAGGAGATGGATATCTCGACTGGGCCACTCTCATTGTCTGGTTTGATTGCTCGTGTCCTGCTCTTTATTTTGTGCTGATAAGCGTTGCTGCCGATCATTACTGCCCAACTCGGGAAGGTATCTCTGAATTATTTTACATTTTGTATCTTTACAGTATCACAAATATAATGTTATAAATGCAATGGCAAAATAAGGTTAATAAAAAGCGATTTATTATAAAACAATTTAAGCACCTGCAACGAGAGAGAAAAACCACAATAAATAGATCAGCGCAGCGCCGGGTGGACAGGGATCTGTACCCAGAGGTACCGAGTTCCCAAATCCACGAAGTAGGCACTGCAGTCCGGGGTTCCTATAGGGGTTTTGTGCCCTGAGGCCAAACTCTGAGCAGTCACCGTTCAACAAAGAGTCTAGATGGTTGGTTGAATGGATTTCCTGGAACCAGCGAACTGAATCAATAGACAGTTGGGCAGAGTCCTCTCGCATGTGAAAGGTTCTGAGTGCTTCCTGATTGTATCTTCGGTTGGGCTCTCAGGGTGAAGTGTTCAGGTCCGGTGCGGAGTCGATGGGTATCTCGGCCGGGCTCCTCTCATTGTTTAGCCGGGGCCTGCAGGGTGGAGTGTTCAGTTTGGGTGTGGAGCAGATGGATATCTCGACTGAGCAGAGTCCTTTTCATATGTGGAATAGCTCCTGATTGCACCTACCAGGGTGGAGTGGCCAGTTTGGGTGCGGGGCCACTCTCATTGTCTGATTTGATAGCTTGTGTCCTGCCTTTTGTTTTGTGTTGGTAAGCGTTGCTGTCGATCGTTACTGCCCGACTCGGGAAGAAATCTCTGGGTTATTTTACATTTTGTATCTTTACAGTATTACAAATATAACATATAATTCTTTATTTTCTTTCACGAATTTTTATCCAATGTTATATTTATCACAATGAGAACTAAAAGAAACCTTTAGAACACCTTTTTCCCCCTCCAGCCCCTCCCTTCTTTCCACCAAGAGTGCAAGGAGACAGGGCATGGGAGATTTGGTCAGTTTTTCACTCGAAATCTTTCTACAGTTTGCTTAGGGAGAGGATATTCTTCTGCTATGCTGTGGGGTTCATCCCACGGGAGACAGTCCTCTGTGAACCTCTCCAAGGTGGTTCTAATTTCCAAGAGTAGAAGTCCTGTCATGTTACATGCTGTAACATGAGGCCCTCCCATGGGCAAAGCAGTCTTCTTGAACTACATGGCGTGGGTCATTTTAGTCCATGGAGTGTAGTTTTTTAGGGATGAGTTGTTGTCTTGGTTCTAGAAGACAGGTGTCTGCTAGGGAGAGCAGGAGCCTCCCTTGGGATGAAAGAATGTAGACCCCCCTCCCTCCGAATTATTCTAATTTTGAAATCAAGGGGCTTTCAGGCAGAGATCTGGGGATAGTGTCAGGAAAATTAAATCCACAAACGCCAGAGGTTTATGTCCAAAAAGGAGACAGAGGAGTCCTTTTTCTTTATTCGAATAAAGGGAGAGGCCATGGGGCATTCCCCTGGGGTCTCTCAAATTCTTGGAGGGCGCAGCCTCCTTTTTATCCTAATTCCCGGCCGCTTGTCCCTTCTCTCTTTCCCCATAGGCTGAGGTACTTGAGAGGTACAGACTTCCCGGAACGCCTGATACCGGCGGTGATACCTTTCCCCCCCCCCCATGCATAATTCCTTCTTAACTTTTATAGAATTCATAGTGTTCTTTTAGTGTCCCTTTGATCTTCTACTGGAATCCATCCCATTGTTTCTGTCGTCTCTCACTGATAGTACACCTTATCAACTGACCCACAGCTTGTTTGTAAAGACAAACCTGTCATTCCTCTCAATCCCTCCTCTTTTAATTTTTGTTAATAATTGTCTTTACAAACTTTAGTTATCATTGACTTAATTTCTTGTTCTTGGGTCTTTTTTGGCTTTGCAATTATTTGCAGGGGCATCACTCTGTGCCCTTTTGTAGCTATCTTTGGGTCAGTAGGCACTGCTACTACCTGCATTCTTTTGATCACATGTTGAATGAGTTGTATGAAGCAAGGGATCATGCATGGTAAAAAGATTAGAGTTGCTACAACACATAAGAGGAAAAAAAGCATTTGTTTGACCCATAGGCCACCAGGTAACCATGAAAACATGTCCCATTCCCATCCTTTCCATGTTTGGACCGGTACATGGGCTAACTTTCTTATTCCTTTTGTTATTTGTTTCACTACCTTTCCATTGTCATCTATTTGCAAACAGCAGTTTGAGTCATTAAATTTTCCACACACCCCCCCTTCTTCTGCTAATAAGTAGTCTAATACCATCAGATGTTGAAATATTGCATTTCTCATCTGAGTAGACTGGTCAGCAAGAAGGTCAAGAGCTGTAGCTGTCTGGTTGATTATTATTTCAAAGACAGCTTGCAACCTAATTATCCGATTTAGATTATAAATGGGTTCTCTGGCACCTGATATTAATTCATTTGGGTTCCAGGTAGCTGGTCCATAGTGTTGTATGATTCGTTCAGGTGGCCATTCATCTTTTCTTCACTTTTGGGTGCTCTTTCCAACCAGGGATGTATCAATGGACCGCTTTTCTCTAATTAGATCATCATATACTTTGATTCCTAACTGATTTCCTTGAACTTGTGGTAGCAGAAAGAACAATGGTCTAATATATCCTACATAACATATTCCTGACCAGTTTGGGGGTAGCTTGCGGTAAGCATTTTGGCCACAAATCCAATAATGCCCCTTTAGAGCCCAGGTCCCATTAGCGAAGGGACCTTTCCAATTTTCATCATCAACTGGTGGGTCAAAATACAGCTTGCTTCCAGGGCCTAGTGGTCCACCAACAATAGTTGCCTCGCCATAAGAATCACAATATTTACATTTCCAAGCTCTTACATGAGGCTTCCACTTGCAATCACATCCCAGATCTGTTTTATTAGATCTGGACCAGAACTTACTGAAAAGGGTTCGAGTTCCATTTCGGTGTTGCCATTTCCACTGATAGTCTCGGACAACATGTGTCAGACTTGTGGAATTATCTCGGGGGCAGCTTAAAAATAAAGGGTCAAAAAACTTATCCTTCCCCACTGCTTTACAGCCTTCAAAATCTTTTTGGTAATTATGGAAGGAACACCTTACCCAGCTACTATTAGTGAGTTTAACATGTGTTTGATTCCATCTGCCTTGATATCTGGAACAGTCATAAGGAGGGCAATTGGGGGTCTAACAATCTAAACCCAAAGATAAAGTCCAGTCACAAACGCTCTTTCCTACATATGTGCTCCCTGTTCTGTTTAGGCAATAAATGCCTCTTTCAGAAGAATGAAGCTGCCATGGACTTCCTTCTTTGTCCCAAAATCCTGTTTCATTATGGACTTCACTCAGGGTGCTAACCCACCATTTAGGCTCGACTGGGCTGGCTATCCATGGCCAGCTTTCAGATCCCCCAGGCCCCCCGCAGACTCAACAGTTCTTAAGGTTAAAGGTTTTTGCTACTTGTTCTCCTAAAGTAAAAAATTATTTTCCCACTTTAGACTCCAACTTAACTGAAAATATAAAGGTAAAATTATTAAGAGAGACATTCTAATAGTGTTACAATCTAATTTCTAATTTTCAATTTCACGTTGTCTTCTACACCACCTGTGGCAAGTGAAAGCACAGAAACAGTTTAGCATAAAGAAAGCAATGACAGCATGGATTGGCTCCTAGTGTCTGGAGATTTGAAAGTAGGGATGCCCATACAGACTATTTCAGCAGTCAGTCTGTGGGTAGGCACTCAGGGCTTCCCCCGATGTCGACGCACCAGCTACTGCTCCGGGCCACTCCTGCGGAGTGTCAGTCGCGGCTTCCCATCCTTCTCCTTCAGCTGAGATGTCCAAATCTCTGGAGCTTTAGAGACCTTGACTCGAGTGTGATGTGTCCACCCGTGTTCAGCTGTCTTGACGGCTGTTTCTGTAGTCAGTAACACCTGGAAAGGTCCACGCCACTTAGCCACCAGGGGTGCTTCTTTCCACTCCTTAACTAGGATCCAGTCTCCTGGCTGGATATTATGCACAGCAAAGTTCAAAGGCAGGGTCTGTGTCAGCTGAGCTTCCTGTCGAAGAGATTTCACAAGAGACAGTATCCGAGCCACATACTGTTTTAGATATACATCACTTATCTCTACCCCCGCCCCAGGCTGAGAATTACAAGGATAAGGAATTCCAAACATCAATTCAAAGGGAGATAGTTGAATATCTTCCCTAGGTCTGGCTCTTATTCTTGCTAAAGCCAGTGGTAAGAGCCGCAGCCATGGCATTTTGGTTTCTATCACTAGCTTCAGAAGATGTTTTTTTATCTCTCCATTCATCCTTTCAACTTGGCCTGAGCTTTGGGGATGCCAGGGAGTGTGGAGGTTCCATTGTATCCCTAAAGCAGTCATTACTCCTTTCAGAATTTTTCCAGTAAAATGAGTTCCTCTATCTGAGTCTATTGCTTCTACCATCCCATATCTTGGAATTATTTGTTCCAAGAATACTTTAATAACTGACCCTGTGATTGCTGAAACAGCAGGGAAGGCTTCTGGCCATCCTGTTAATTGACATATTATTACCAAGAGATATTTAAATTTCCCCACCCGGGGCATCTCAGTAAAATCTACCTGGCATCTTTGGAAGGGACGTACGGCCCAAGGCTTTCCACCCCTGGCCAGTTTCTTTGTAGCTTTGTTATTTGTCTTAGCACAAATTAAACAACCATCAACAGCTCGTTTTGCTAGAACAAAAAGACCCACAGCAACATACATCTTGAGGAAGGTCTCTGCCATCCCTCGGGAGCCTCGGCACCTCCCCCATGAAGTTGCTTTAACAACTGCGATGTCGGAACTCTCGGCATCCGCTCACTGTCCTTTGCAAACTAACCACCTCTTTTTCTCTCTGCCTTACTCTCCACAACTATCTCAAGGTCCTTCAGTGAAAAAGACAACCTTTCTGGCAAGGGGGCAGCCACCGGGAGCAAGGGAAATATCTCAGAAACTTCCAGCAACAATGCAGCTCCCCGCCTCTCCATCAACTAGTCCGCTTCTCCTTGCCTCCCCCGAGCACTCTGCCCGGTGCCCTCTAATGTGCATCATTGCTACTTCTTTTGGCAAATTCACCACCTCTAACAGGCAGGAGATTAAACTCTCACGAACCAACGTCCTTCCTTTGCAGGTTAATAAACTTCTTTCTTCTCACAGTTTCTTAAATGCATGTATCACTTTATATACATATTTAGAATCAGTAAAAACATTTACTGTCTTGTCTCGGTATAATTCACAGCCACTCACAAGAGCACACAGCTCTGCGTCTTCCTTCTATCACTTTTGAAGACTCATCAATAAACACGTTTTCTCTTTCAGGCCATGGAATGTCTCGCAAATCATTCCTTGCCCTAGTTTGTAGATCTATTACTTGAATACAACCATGGAATTTGCCTTGGCTCCCCTCCTCAGGGCCATTCAAACAGGAGGCTGGGTTAAAACTTTCTCTGCTTTTAAATTCTAAATTTTCCTGTTCTAATAAACAAGACTCATATTACAACAACTGAGAGCTGGTCATCTACTTAGAGGCTCTCTCAGTTAACAAAGCTTTAATCTGGTGTGAAACTTTTACAATCAGGTAACCCCCCCTTTGTCAGCTTTCGACCCCTAGCCACCATCAGAGCTGTGGCTACACAGTTTTGCAAACAATGGGGCCAGCCTCTGGCCACCGGGTCTAACATTTTTGAAAAATAGTCAACAGGTCTTTGTGTTCCCTCATGCTCCTGAACTAAAATTTCTTTTGCATTACTTCTCTTTCTATTCTCTTGATAACAGCAAATCATGCACATACTGCAACAACTTAACTTCTGAGGGTGGAGCAAACTCTCTTAACATTTTTCTTTTGTGAAGTTTGCGCAAACAGGTGACTTTGTATAAACATGATTTAGTTCAGTAGCAAGTAATGCCACTGTTTCAAGCTAATTACATTACATTTCTCTATTTTTTAGTAACTAACCACTCTCCATCTCAATTTTTTTGCATCAAGTTCATCCTAGGTGTATGGAGGTGACTAACAAATTAACTTCTATTAAGGAAACTCTAATATTTATAACATTTTATAACCTTTAACATTTAAAACTTTTATTAAGGAAAGAAACAAGATACTTTCCTTTAAAGTTTTCCCATAACTTCTACCGAGGAAGTGCATGACAAATACCCAGGCCTTCCATAGGACACTATTTTCACAAGGTTGTAGCTACAGAATTTGCTTTAAGGCTACAACAAACTACAGAGTGGTGGGCGTGTTCCCCACAAGGTATGACTTGCCGCATTGGCTTCATAACTGAAATTTGCCAATTCTGGCTTTTTACAACAAAACATACAAAAAGCAGAGGGGTGTGGTCCCCTCCAAACTGGAGGCATTCCGTACAAAACTTCATGTAGACAAATTAATTAAATCTTCAAATTAATTTACTACAATTTTTACAATTCTTTCAGAGAAAGATGTGTTCAAACTTCTGAGCACACAGAAGAAACCACAATTTTCACAACTCTTTTGAACGATCAAAAAAATTCTTTAGACATTTTTCCCCCTCGGGGATAAAAATTAAGGTGAATCGAGAGGTCTTTGTTTTTACTAAGACACACACCTCTCCTCGATCCAGACTCACTTTAAAAGTTGACAACGGCTCTAGGTTGGTGGATATAATGAGAGCCTTTGACACTTAACAATCCATTTATCTTATCTTCTGGACTTTCTCGACAGTCCAGCTGTTTTTGGCTATTTTGCAGACATTGCCGTTTTCAGTGTCTTACGCCCTGAAGGCAGCACACTGATCTTTTCCCAGCCGCTGTTTGGCTTGGGTCTCCCCTGCTGGGGAGAGAAAGCTTCTGCTACTTCCTTGTGCCCGATCTCGTCCTCTCTGTCCTGGGGGACCCCTTGGACCTTGCGGTTTTTCCCTCTTTGGCCTGAAAAAGGCCATCACCTTCGCCTTTCCTCCTTGTGCTCACTCTATTTACCACACACCGAATACCAGAGCCAGTTCCTGTCCTGCCACATTGTCCAAACAGCTCCTCCCCACTCCAGTGTTCCCGGTGGGCACGGCCGGCAGCACCACAGGCGGCCAGGGCGTCCCGCAGCCTCAAAGGGCCGGCAGCTGCTGCTGCCCCTGCCCGGGGCCGGTGGGGTCAGGCACTGCCCAGTGCTGAGTCCCAGCAGCCTCACAGGCCCCCAGCCTGTGCTCCTGGTCCTGCTCCTCCACTCCTGGTTCCTGCTTCAACCACATCTCTCCACGCTCTTCATTAACCAATTCTGTTCCAGCACACCAACACAATCCATCCATCTCCTGCTGCCCGTACAAACCACATTAATCCACATTCTCTTTTAATCCATCTTTTCCAGCTCTCCTCTAGACACCTTCACAGAACTCAACACAAATGAATTCTGTTTTCTAAGGTGGCCATATAAGTCCATTCGGCAACTTATACTCTGGCCATACATAATAACAATATTTCACCATCATCTCTATAGTTACTTCTGTGTGAATGCATAATCTGTCCCAAGATCTCAGCATTCTCCTCAAGGGACTCTCCGGGGGTATTGTGGGATCGTCATCCCTTTTGCCGAGACCCCTTCCCGGCTGTACCCTTGCAACCCTCCATGGGTGCCCTGTTTAGCCTGTGCTACCCTCCATGGGTGCCCTCCCAGGCTTGCCTGTGCAACCCTCCCTGGGTGCCCTCCCAGGCTTGCTCCCCGAAGATCCCATTTTACTCACCGGTGAGATTTTCAGTGGTCCTTCCCTGTGGACTCTTCACGGACCCCCCTGGTCCGCCACTCGTCTGTCTCCTGGACAGTCTCGGGAACCCAATCAATCGCCCGGTGCTGGCCGCCACCAAGGGGAGCTGATCACCGAAACTGGGTGAGGCGCGCCTTCAGCTCCGCTCACTGCCTGCCGCCCCGGACGGTGGAAATCTCCCGGACGAGCCCCCAAAATTGTCAGGAAAATTAAATCCACAAACGCCAGAGGTTTATGTCCAAAAAGGAGACAGAGGAGTCCTTTTTCTTTATTCGAATAAAGGGAGAGGCCATGGGGCATTCCCCTGGGGTCTCTCAAATTCTTGGAGGGCGCAGCCTCCTTTTTATCCTAATTCCCGGCCGCTTGTCCCTTCTCTCTTTCCCCATAGGCTGAGGTACTTGAGAGGTACAGACTTCCCGGAACGCCTGATACCGGCGGTGATACCTTTCCCCCCCCCCCATGCATAATTCCTTCTTAACTTTTATAGAATTCATAGTGTTCTTTTAGTGTCCCTTTGATCTTCTACTGGAATCCATCCCATTGTTTCTGTCGTCTCTCACTGATAGTACACCTTATCAACTGACCCACAGCTTGTTTGTAAAGACAAACCTGTCATTCCTCTCAATAGGAATAACAGTTCTTTACTAGTATAACCAGGCAAACAAACAACAATAACTACAGCATTAACAAGAAAACAGAAACAGGAACCCCGGGACAGCTTTCTCAGCTGAGATGGGATGGGGGAGAGGCTTTGTTTTCACAAACCCCCTCGGGCGGGCAGTCCCGGTGCTCCTGCAGGGCTCTGAGGAACAGTCGGCTGGAACAGCAGGGACGAGCTGAGATCCTGGGCTGGTGGATGAGGTGTATCAGCAGCTCCGCGGCGGTGCCTGGCACTGCCACACATCCTGGCAGGACAGGGAGTGTGAGGCCACCAACAAAGAGGGAAGGAGGAGAAGAAGCAGCAGCTCCGTCTGGGTGATGGCAAAAATTCCCTTCTCCCCGCCGCAGCAGCTCCGTGACCCAGCAAATGAATGTCTTTTCCCAAAGCCGAAGAAAGCCAGCCAAAAACTGTCCCCACCCTCTTTTCCTGCCCCCTTCCCCCCCTGGGCCCAGCCACTCTTTGTCCTTTATCAATCACCCACTAAATACCCACAGTTAGGTTGTCTCCGCAGCTAATGGGTAAAAATTTCACAGGCAGACCAGAACACAAAACAAAAAAAAAAAAAAAGGACACCTAACCCTCAACAGTTGTTCTGGTTTGGAAGCAAGGATTCTCTATCTTCTCTCTCTCTCTTCGAGTTTCCCACTACATTACAGCTTTCCAGCATCCATGCACTCCGGTGTGAACACCTTTTCTCACAGGCTGCGAGTGGATCTCTGCTCCCTTGTAATTCATGTATGTAATTCATTCACTTCATAAATTACAGGGAAACAGTTTTTTGTATTATAGTCCTCCTCAAGGCTTGTAGAAGAATCTCAGCTCCGACGTCGGAAGCACCTTCTGCCCCTTCCTCCTTTCACCGACCTTGGTGTTGCCTTGTTCGCCTGACGTGCCTTCACCTTTTCCTTCTCTTTGACTTGGGAGAGAATTGATGTCCATCTGTTCTCGAGTTCTATCAACTGAGAAGTTCTCAGAGGGTTTAGCAGCGCTGGAAGGCTTATCCTGGCCGTGCTGCGCGTCGGGGAATCTCTCGTCGTGCCGCTGGCTGCCGCCCACCTGGTCCCTGCAGCGCCGGCTGCATCTTGGTGCTGGGCACTGGGACAGGGGAGCTGCCGCCGCTGCCGCTGCCCTTCTGCCCTCAGCATGGCGAGGTAAAAGTGGCCAGGCCGGCAAAGTCTGGCGTGGCAGCTCGCAGTGCGAGCATGGCCCCAGCATGGCCCCAGCCGCAGCGCCTCCCCACGCATCTGGAGGACTGTGCACAATTTTTTTCTTAGGTATGTCATCACAGAGGCATGACCAACCTCTCTCGCTGGCCTGGCTTTGGCCAGCAGCACGGCCGTCTTCAGAGCCACCGGGGGCTGGCTCTGCCGGACATGGTGAGAGCTTCCAACAGCTTCTCACAGAAGCCAGCTCTGTGGTTTCCCCCATCCCCACGAAAAACTTTATTCTCTTTTTGCAAATACTGTTCTTTGGTTTGGATCCCTATGAATTCAGACTGAATTACAAGAAGCAAGATGACAGCACTCAGTGTTTCCCAACTAATTTTATTCTGCTTAAAGCACTTGTGCTGTCATCAACAGCAAAATTTATTGCCACAGAAAAGCTTGGAAAAGTCAAATGTGCTCTTCTAAAATTCAAAATATCTTGCAGATATAAATGAGGCTCTATCTGTGAAAGCTTCTCGCCTATTAGTTAAAGTAGGGGTTGAACGCTCATCATGTTTTGCTGTAAAAAATGTGTGGAAATTAAATGCCACTTCCCATGTCATCTTTAGGCAAGGAGAAGAGAATGAAAAACGAGGAAAGAGGGGGGGGAAAAAAAACCAAACCAACAAACCCTTACGAAGTTGTTATATTAAGCAGTCACAAATAATGCTTGTTACCATAGCAACTGCCACATCCCATGGGATTCAGTTTGCCCCCAGGATCCATAGCATACTACAGAAATTTACTAGGTTTTGGTCTTGAGAAATAGTTTACGTTCACAGAACACAGACACAGGTACTCCAGAGGTTTAATACCCAAGCAAGGAATGCATTTATGTTTCTGAGTTATGCTTTGTGTACTTTCTAATTTTACTACTTAGTTCTGAACCCCTGTTTGAGAGTTGATTGCATTTTTAAACACTGAATTTGAGATGAAGTTAGCTCTGTGATGCAGAGAAAAATAGCAGTAATTGGAACCACTGGGGTAAGAGGAAAACAAGAATTCAAAATAAGCTATGTGGATAATACGCACACTGTTATTGCAGAGCACAGGTATAATGCATGTGCCACTTGTTCCAGAAGAATTTATCTATTTTGTATCATTTTAGCAAGATAAAACAGCTGACAGGTGGTGGTACACTGTGACTGCTAATATTAAGTGAGGAGTGGGGACATAATGGAAGGAGGAGTGAATTAACATCTTAATTCATGAGACATACTAAGCCAAAATAAATAGTAAAACTGTCAATTTTCATACTTTTGGCAGCATAGAACACCACAACTTTTGTGTTCTACTATTTTCTAGTAGAAAATACTTAACGAAAAAAACACCTTTTGAATCATTACAATCAGCATATCAGATGTTTGTTTTCATCTATAGTTATTCAGTCCAAATTTAGACTAGCACTAGGAAATGATTTCACAAAAGAAATGTTCATTAAAATATAGCTGCTTCTCAGCAATAAGGAAATGTGAGCCTGGAAGTAATTACTACACGAGAAGTGGTCAGAACTTTGTTTTTAACTATGCTGTGACAGTAGTTTTCACATAATACAGGGAGTTTTTGAACATGGGTGATACAGAAGTCCACTTCTACTCTTTTAATATGTCAGAGTGCACTACCATGTAGCAAACTTTTGGATGCATCCTGCTTTTCTACATAAACACAAGCACAGTAAGTCAAAGAAACGTTTTTAAATAAACCAGACCATGTGCAGCCCTCTTCAGTCTATGGCTGCAGCTTAGGACTTGAAAAAGATTGGAAGCTTGTAATGCAGGCCAATGCTCTGTTCAGGGAAGTCTGAACTCTCTGCACTGCTGTTTAGGGAAGCTCCGGCAAATGTGAATTTTAGATTTTTCTATTATAAAAAGCAAAGTCATATTTTAAATAAAAACAGAGTTTTCAGCTGGAAATTAAAATAATTTCAATATGTCTGTTCTAATATGCCTAGTGACACAGTGAAGTGAAAAAAGAAGGCATAACAGCATAATGGTTAAAGATGCAGTTCAGTTGAACATGCGGTTCCAACAAGAGATTATGGATCTCATGTGGATACACTGGATGTTATTTTAAGATCAGGCTAAACACTGTAATGGCCTCTTGCAGTCTTAAATCTTTCTGCCTCAGCAAGGGAGGGAGGGAGGAAAATAATACAGAAATTCAATCTCCAGTAAGAGAGTTTCACCAATCCAAGGTCCAGGCCAATAGGAAATACATTTCAACCCACAAACATCTCTTAGAAGGTAATCAAGAGCATTACAAACCATTATGAATTATGGACCAACTTTCAACAGGGGTAGGTGTTTGAAGACAGACGTTTCATCCACTGTGTGTAATAATAATTAGTAACTGCTCTCTCAAGAATATTTCCTGCACCTTCATCCATTTCCAGAGCCCAAGGCAATAACTGCAAATAAAGCCTTAGGATGGTGGAAATAATTTAAGCTGTTCAGTCTGACATGAGACAAAATATTCAGTGTAACTAGTTTAATTTGTCATGTTCCATCATAATCTCCAAAGAATATTATACCTGACATTAATAATATGATAGAAATTTATGCAAAAAAATAAGAAGACAGAAGAAATTATTCCAAATGCACCAGTGGCCAAGTGAAAATGGAAGGCAGATAAAAATATTCAAATATTCAAAAACAGCTGCCCCTCACACTCAGTATTCAGTTTTGGGCCTCTTACAAGAAGAATGACATTGAGCTGTTGGAGTGAGTCCAGAGAAGTGAATGGAATTGATGACGAGCAGCTGAGGGAGCTGGGGGGGCTTGGCCTCGAGAAACGGAGGCTCAGGGATGACCTTGCTGCTCTCTACAATGACCAAGAGGAAAGCGTAGCAGTGGGCATCAGGCTCTTCTCCTAAAGAAAAAGCCACAGAACAACAGGGAATAGTCTCGAGTTGCACCAGGGGAGGTTTAGTTTGGATATTAGGGGAAATTTCTTCATGTAGAGGGCATGGAACAGGCTGCCCAGGGCTATGGTGGCATAAACGTCCCAGGAGCTATTTAAAGACATGGCAGTCAGGGGCATGGTTTAGTGTGGACTTGGCAGTGGGTTAATGGTTGGAACTAAATGATATTGGAGGTATTTTCCAACCTAAATGACTCTGTGTTTCTAGGAGAACTGGGTACTCCAGCCTTCTAAAAGCCTCTCTGAAATGCTAAAACTAATATCTGTGAAGCACTTCATCATCTCTGACACATGGATGTGTCTCACAAAATGTATGGATTGGAGCAGTCTTTACAGTTCATTATATCCCTCTGCTCCTGGGAATGGTGAATTCTTTTTTTTTACCCCAGGTTTGCAGTTCTACTTCAAAGTTATTAAATTGATAGGATGACCACTATTTACATGAAGGTTTATCTACCATTTTTACTGAGACCCCCATCAGTATTTCTTACTTCAATATTTTTTTCAACTACCTCTTTACCAAGTCTAATTCTGAAAAAAAATCAGCTAAATGTTGAAAGGTTTATAAAAAAAAAAATATCTAAATTCTATAGAAAGCATTATTATAGATGGATAGGTAAAAATCTTGCATACAGTCAGTTGCTTGGAGCTGTAACTATTTGTTACTCGCTGTAACTAACTTGATATCCTCCAGTATTTCTTCATAAAAATTGGAAGATGTTCACCACAATTCACATTCAAAACTTTAAATTACTGAGATAAGGCAGAAACAAATTATTTTGCATTTAACATATTCTTCTTCCTGCTCTCGTTCACTTAGCTTAAAAGGTTGGTGTTCTACCAGTCAATATTCCAGTGCACAATGACATTATCTCTCCACTTCTGCTTTTATCCATTTGCAGCGTATAGTTCACACCATGAAGCTCTATGCTGCAACATTCCTGGCCTGAAACAGACTTCTAAAGGCATCCCAGTACCTCATTTTTTTTTTAACATTTTCTGACTTTCTGAAAAATCAGCTAATGTAAAGCACGACAGTGAGTTGTGGCTTGATCAATTTTCTCATATGGTTCAGGCTGTCACTGCTGTTCTCAATGTTCTTGCATATTTTAGCACTTCTGTCTCATCACAGAAAGAACAGCTCACAAGGAGCTTCAGCAAGTGAGAGTCTAGCAAAATGCCAAAATGGAATGCAATCCTACCAGATATCATAGCTGGTATTTACACCATAACACATAATACATAAAGAAGCTTGGAAGTTTCTTGGTTTTTTAAAACTGAAATTAATAATAAAGGAACTTAACAGACGAAAGTTTTGCTTTTTCTGACAGCTTCTCAGACTACAAAATTGTACCATATACCTATTCACACTGTGCAAGGCTGTTCAATATCATAAAATGCTGCAGAATTTTAATTCAGGCCATACTCAATTGGAATAAAGATTATAATTTTATTCCTTCAGCACTCTCATCTGAATTTCATCTAAACTTTTGAGTATGAAAGCTCATAGCCTCAAGCTCCTGCTTCCTACCTTCACTGCAGCCCAGACTGATTACAGCGTTTTGCTAAGCCATCCCATGAGCCACCTTAACAGGGTAGAAACACAATAATTGGCTTCCTGGACAGGTTTGAGGCCAGTACACCATCTTTCTTCCATGTGTTTGGTTTTTTTTGACATTGGAACTACACTCCTGCTATTTTTGTAGCACTGCTCCTCTGAGGTTTCCCATTATTTCTCCAGCCTTTCCCTGATATATTATGGTGAATTCTTTCTGTCCTTCCACTCTCCACAGAAATTAAAGCACAGTGCAAGGCTCTCCTCTTAAAAAGAGGCCTCCCCTCCTTTTTACTCCAGGCCAATTCCTTGAGAGGTGATACCAGGCACATGCAAGGTGAGAGCACTTGTCTCCTAAAAATAGATGGAATGTGGTCAGGTAATTTCCTTACCTTCTCTTTTGTTTTCAACACAAGACAACTGATTCTGGGTTTTTCCCCCAAAAGCGATAGTATTCTTTCCCCAGTTCTTTTAATGTGGCCTCAGTAGGTTTGCATCAATGTCATTCTCTACCACCAAACTACTTAAGAGTAAGTTAAGAGTGGGTATTGAAATGTAATGTTCCCTTGCTCCTTTCAAGAAAGGAAGGAAACTTTCCACATCCTGTAGGCCTGAATTTTCCTTGAGTGCTTTTGTGATGGAATAAAGAGGAAAAAAATATTATCCTTGCAAAATCACTGGGTGTCATGTGGTGACTTTGTGACTTTGCTTATATCCCCAGTCGCCTTGTTTGTTACATAGTAAGTTCTACACCTTTAAGACTGGCTCTGAGAGCAAAGGGAGGGGGAAGAAGAAGCGTGTAAGCATGTTAAGAAAGAGCCCCCAGTCCCCCACATCCTGCTTCAGACTGTGTTGTCTGCAGCATGGACAGACAGTGGGACAGAGCTCTCCTTTTCTGTTAGTTTTTTAGCTAGCTGAGGCAGGGAACTTCCCCAGACTGTTTTTTTTTCCTTTTTCCTGGGATCTGTTCAAACCTTATCTGGACTGAAAACCCAGACAAACACCGGGAGCTCATGTCTGTGGTCCATTGAGGCCTGGGCTTCAGCAGTCCAGCACCGGAGGGACTGATAAGAGACTGAGCAAGCTGAGCTACACTCCAAGGACTTTTCTGAATGTACCATCTCTCTGAACAACAAGATGTTTCATTATTTAATATTATTAAATTTCTGTTAAATAAACAGTTTTTTTCCACTTTTCTCTAAGGAAATCTTTTCCCGAACCAGTTGGGGGAGGGGCTGCTTGAATTTGCTTTCTTGAGGGACTCCATTCAGAGGTTCTCTCCCAAATTTGCCCTAAACCAGGACACTGGGGAAACAAAAAAACCCCATATAATCTATCAGAAAGTTTTCAAAGATGGCATTACATTCTAGCTAAAAAAATGTACTCTGAGATACAGGAAAAAAAAAAAATCAATAATTCAAACATTATTGTACTCTTTCAAGGATCTGTCTCTCTGGCACATGTTCGTGCCACTATTACAGTGTTCAGTGTAATCATTCATCATGGAAACTGATGTCCCAACCAAGAGATTACAGCAAACCATTCATGCAGAAATTCATCCCCAGAATCATCAATAAACCTGCACTTGCCAGCTGCAACAACATGCAAACATATATGCATTTTACGTCTGGCTGCTGTTGAAGTGTGTTTCCTGTTAATGGTATATTCTGTTATTGCCCAAGTTGATGGTTTGGTCCAAATGAGACCCTCCTACCCCACATTGTCAATCTATCCTGAGTCTCCTGCCAATCTGTCTTAGGCCCACTGCATGCTTGGAATTCCACTTTGGAAATCCCCTAGACTTTGACACTTGATTAGTCCATGTGACCCAACTTTCCCCCCTACCTCCCTCATTGGATGATGATTTTGTGAACCCTGCCTTTTACCCTCCCCAGGATATCTCTGATTAGCTGATGCTTTGTACCCTCCCTTTGAACCACCTCCCTATTTCAGCTGTTGCCTGCTAGCACTTTCTTTTGCCCCCAAGATTCTCCAGAGCAATAAATCCTCTATTATCCCATGCAAAAGACCTCTCTCTCATCCTTGTCTCCTCAGAGCACAGACTGACAGCCAAAAAGCCATAGAGCAAGTGCTCTAGTCACACCTCAGGTCATCCTGCTCCTGGGGTGTGACCCACTCCTGGAGCAGGCCAAACTGGTAGAGCCAGATAGCTGCCAGATAGAGCTCCAGCCTGATGCAATAGCTCCCAAGCTTGACATTGTCTTTAAAGACATCAGCATTGCAATAAATCTACATTTTTCAATTTTAATCCTACATTTTTCCTACGACAGCTTAAAAACTTATTTATACTTCTGTACTGCAGCTCCATTCTAAAATTAATCTTGTTCAAAGCATTTTTTCTTGTTTTTGCTGCCTATATTCTCTCTAAGGATGAGCTCTTCCAGTTGTGTCCTTTTAGTACCTAATGCCTTTAAGGTGAAAATTAGTAACTGGCTTCAACCACACCACACTATAGAACTGCTAAAAATTGATTATGTTGGAAAATTTGTTTCTGATTCTTCACTACCATTGAAACTTAGAAAAACCTAAGTTATCTGTTAACAATTCCTTGCTTAGTCTGTGCTACAGGTAGTGTAAATAGTAATTCCTACTTTATGAGGGGTGAGGTAACCAAACACCATGATCATGTCTGAGAACACTGACAAACAAATCACCAAAGATAAAATACCATTTTACATACATTACATTTTTTATACCTGAACTCAGCTAGCTAGCCATCCACCAGTCTCTTAATGTAGCCATAAAATTACAGGACTGGACAACATCAGAAACATGCACACAAGGTAAATGCATGGCACTTTTCCTGAAACAAAGGAACAGAGCTAAGCATCTATTTCACAGAAATCCAGGACCCCAACTTTCAAGTTGTTTTTAAATGTTCCCCAGTCTAAATTTTTTTAAATGCCCTGTTTTTCTCCTACGCACCAAATGAATCCAAAACAACAGTTCTTTATAATACCTTTTTTATTTTTCAGCCAGAAATACAATTTAATTTAATATTTCAATAAACAGTGGTGTTTATTCCTTAAACAAATCCCCTATCTCTTTGGCATTGACCGTATTCTATTTTTCAAACTAAAGGCTATATAGGAAGACTTTACTTTCAATATCATTGTTCAATACATTAAATTTACACTTTAAATTAGTGTAGTTAACTTTGAAAAAGACACTTTTTGTTTTGGTATTTTCTAATAAACAAAAAACAAACAAACAAACAAACAAAAAAAACCACCAAAAAACCCACAAAATGTTTATTAGTGGGCTGCCTTAATTTAAAGCGTTGAGTGATAGACTATAAACTCTTCATTTTCCAGAGCACATGCACTAACTAGTGCTTTCTAGTAATTCTGAGCGATAAACAAAGAAACAAATAAAAATCTTAACTTTATCAGAAACAATCAAATAATTCATGTTTCAAAGCAATATGAAATTATTTTTAACTTCTGCAGAGGTCATCAGGCAAAATCAAGTTTTGCACTTCTTCAGCAAATGACTGCACATAAAAAAAAGAATGAAAACTATTTTTCATTTTTAAACTAAAGTTACCAAAATCTTTTAAACATATCTAGGAATACAGCTGTGAAAACTGCATTTAATGTCACGTTTGGATAAAAAAATTCATTAAGTAACAAAAATAACCCAGTGCATTATTCTGCTGAAAAATTCAAGATCATCTCTTCAATGCTGACAAGAAGTATTTTACTTGCACTCTTGTCAAGAAACAATTTTCCCTCCAGAGCCCGTGTTCAGTGCTTCAAGTCAAATTTCCAGATTTCCAAAGATATGCTGAAGTTGACACCTTCTGCTACTATAGATGAAATGAAAATCACAAAATCAAAAACATTACCAACATACCAATACACACATTCCAGTTTGTCTCAAGACAATGTAAAAAAAACTCCAACAAAACAACAAAACAAAAAACGACCTGCACTTTGTAAAATATTTGCTTTAAATAACTGAAATAATTATTCTGAACATGTTTTATAGAATAAAAAGGATAAAGCAATTACTTTCATGCAGAAACTAAAAAAATAATTTAATAGGATTCAAGTAGCAAAGGTTTCTATTACAAATTAATCTCACCCACATCACCAACACAAGCGCAGTCTCAAAATGAATTGGATTGTTTAAATAGAAAGTGATTCATCCAGTCAAGCTCACTTTCCTGTTCATGTTGTAAGTAAAACCCATATATTTTACTACAGAAACAAAAAGAAAACCCAGAAAAACTCCTTGAGTACTTATCCAAAAGCAGTTTCTAACATCAAGCCAAAATTAGCAACAACCAGGCAGACATCACCGATTTTTCAGTGTTGAATTACTGTAAACACTAGATGTAGCAGTACAGAAAAAAAATCCCAAAAATCAAAAGCTTTTTTTTGTTAAAATGTGTCCAAAGAAATATCCACTAGTTGCAGTCAAATCTGCATTAGAAGTTGCTCTATCAGGAAAGATTTCTCTCTCCAAGTATTTGCATCTGTCAAGACTGTATTGAAATAAATTACTTTCTGGAAAGTAACACTGACCTGATAAAACCACCTATATTGTGGAAAGTTATGTACACAGTACAACAGTAGATTTTTGCAGCAACAGAGAAAAGATCAGAAACCATTTCTAAATTTGAGATGATAGGTCATGTGCTATTCCTTGCAAACATACGATCCCCTCTAAGAGTAAGGTGTTGGAGCTGGTATTGTAGCACTTCTGTGTCAGGAGGTTCCTTAATGTTCATTTTGTCTAAATTGAGGTAGTCCAGTGATTTTGAATGAGCCCTTTTACCTTTCAAAAGGCGGAGAGGCAGGGGACCATGAAGTGCCTTGTAAGGTTCATATGGTAAAGCTTTACTGTATTTATCCCCTGAGCTGGGCATCCGTCTCCTCCTCCTTCCATCTACTGCTGGGATCTCATATGGCTGGTAGTACCTACTTCTAGTTTTGTACAAACGCGAGGAACGTGGAAGTCCTGAATCAATATGTTTGGAGCCCAAGTTAGGACCAGATTCTGCTTTATTGTCCTCACTTCCTGTACAGTTATGGGCTAGTTTTAGCAGCTCCTCTCCAGTTGCAAAGCCAACCAGGTAGTTAGAATCCATGTGAAGGATCTGATATCCTGCAACTGTCTGCCGTAATGGTGAGCAGGGGGTGCTGGAACAGCGTGGCTTTTCTGCTTCCATCCTGGCCGCAGAACTCGCCTCTGCAAGAGGCACAGGGAGGGTGGAGAGGGCAGTTCTGGACTCTCCATTCACATCAACTTCCATTTTAAACACAAAGCTTTGCTCCTAAAAATAAAGCAGAGCTTGTTCAGAAAATGCAACACAAGGTGCTGAGACAGGACCACAGAATTGCAATTTTGTACCACCCAGAAGTCATAACCAGTACTTACGTATTCAGCCTGGTCTTACCTCTGCAGAGTGTCATATAACAGAATCATCACCAACATCAGTCTTTCAAAATTATCTTGGGTGGGTTTTTTATTAAAAGATACCATAAAGATACTGATAATTATAAATAGTTAAAAATATACTTTAATACTATCATACTCAAAAATGGAGCACCTCTCTGAATCATTTTTTTCAGCCTTTTGGTGCATTTGATTTTTTGTAGTCCCTCACATCTTGGAGCATCCATTAGCAGATCCATAGCACCTTCCCCCATCTTTACTGTGTAATTTGTCTACAGACAATATTTTTATTAAGCAAAGCTTTCAAAAAACATGCCTAAAAGGTACCACCTCATTCAGATATGACAATGGACCAGACCTGATCTGAGTGTACTGCAATACTTCCACCTTCCAGATGTGCAGACAGCTTGCTTTAAATTCAAAGAATGATAACCTAGCTGTTCCACACCTGTCTGATCAGGTCATCAGCAATCCTCACTCACTCCCCAAGAAAATTCACCTAGCATCTTACTCAAAATTAATCAAACACACTCTTTTATTCTAATAGGATCCTAATGTATTTCAAACAAAGCATACTGTGTTTAATGAAGACTGTATTTGATTCTTATAAGTATCTTAAGAATAAACATAATTTATTTTTTTGTATTTCTTTTGGAAATAGACTATCTTACCTTTCCCTCACAACTATTCCAAATATATTATTTGGTTCCTTTACAAACACAAGTGCTCACTGCAAGGTATTACCATTGCTAACATGGAAATATATGGTCATCATCACAGCAAGTATACATCAGTAGATGCCAGAACACTGGAAAGCGTTCTTTTCGTTTCTATTTTCAGAGTCATCTGAACCATTTCAGTGACACAGCTATTTCACAAAACAGAAAGGTCATATTTGTTTCAAAATCCATGCTTTCTTCATTGTCAGACTCACTTTTGCTCTAAACTGTAACTAGTGGCTCTGTAGTCAATATATTTCACAAAAAAATTCAGCATAGCTATGTCTTGTTTAAGGGCAACAAGACTCAAAGGAAGGAAAGTTAGCATCTACGTGTTAAGCAGAAACAATTCTGAAATTCATTATGTGTGACCATAAACTACATTCAAAAGCTCAATATTTCACAACTAAGACCAACTTAAAACACACTTCCAAGAGTTTGCAAACTTAGGCACTTGCTGCCACTTTGAGGCTTAGAACATCACAGGCCACGTAGCAATGACACAATTAACAATGAAATACTTTATTTCTGTAGAAAAAAAATTGTTAATTTTCTGTAGAAAATACATGTTTTTCAATTAGATACCCCAAAAAATCCCATTAAGACCAATCTCCATTAGATTGTTTTGAAATAAGAGAGGGAAGTGTGAAAGTATCCCCGGCAAAAGAAAATACTAGCCTCTTGCAAAATATAAGATTAACTTGTTTCTTTTAAGGGACTGGGAAAGAGCAGCTCAAATAGTGTTGTCAGAGACTGAAAATCTGTCTGAGACATCTTGGGGGCTTCAAATGTGTCGTAGGGTGTGGGTCTGGCAGGGACCTTGCTCTGTTGAGGTGTTGCCCTGCCCCCCACATTCCCCAGCCTCACAGTGTCCATCAGTTATGGCACAATGAAGGCAGCACCCCAGTGCTGCCTAACCCAGACCCTGAGTGGCCAAGCTACTAAAAGCCCCACCTGGGAGGAAGGGTCTTTAAGAAGGCTGTCCATGAGATAAGCATATTGTTCTTTAACCCCACCTTCATCTTGGAGGTTTACATCACTGGAACCCAGGAGCTGGGAGCTACTTTTGTTTTTCTACATCTTTCCTGTCTTTCTCCCTTTCTTCTTCTAACTTTCTTTTCACAGAAGATAATGCCAAATGGATTTAAAGGTTTTCTATGTTCAGTGGGCCGTATCTGTGTTGTGGTGTTTCATGTTTTACTAAATCATTTGACAAAGTTCCTCATCTTCTATAGTTTGCTAGTATACTTTTCTGTGAATTTTTACCTCTTGAGGATATCTGGTTGGTATTTCTCTTTTGCATCTACCCAGATCAAAAGAATCTCTGTTTTAACCCTGGATTTAAATGACTGGGGTGTGATGTTTCTTCCCTGCTTAGTCCCCAGTCATCCTGTTTGTCCCTGCTAGTCTATTATGCTAATAAACAAGGAGCAAACAAAATGCCCACTGTTCTGCTAAAGAGGATTTTATTTGCCTTTAACAGACTTATATTATGGAGAGACTATTTCTAATGTTCCTTTAGTCTCTTTTAATTTTCAGTCATGGTGTAATCAGGATTCTTCATTACCAGTTTTGCATACCATACCTTTTGCAAATATACTTCACCCAATGAGATTTTAAGCATTTTGGGGTTGGACTAGATGGTCTGGGGTTGGAATAAATGATCTTCAGAAATCCCTTCCAACCCTAACAATTCTGTGAATAGAACAATACTGGTAAAACAGTTAAATAAAGAATTGAAATACTGAAGCAAACCAGACACCAAAATTTTTCACTGCAGAAGGTCCACACAACTCAATAATGCTTCCTATTATATTTAATTGAATTCAATATATATTTATGGATTCAGTTACCAGTTTTAGAATAGCAGAAGCAGTTGCTTCCTACTTTAACACCATATCAAGCAATGAAACAGTAAATCTGGTAAGGCTTCAGCTACTGAAATAAAGATATTAATGACAATTTGTTAAATTGAAATTATGCACCATCAGGCACAGCACACAGAAATTCTGCATTACAATTTTCAACTACCCTGGGATTTTAGGCATGAAACATAAATATCTGTTCTTGCTCTTAATTCCAAAGTTTTACCCTGCAGTTTGGAAATCTCTCCTGAAAACTTCCAGAAAGACTCAATTTGTACTGTTAAAAGAAATTGAAATGATGCTACAAAAAAACCACAGAAAACAAATAAACCCACCCCCCCCAAAAAAAAAAAAATCCCAAACAATAAAACCTGAAAACAAACAACAAGCCCAGAACAAACAAATCATTTGAAACAGCAGTATGTGCCCTAAAGAAGAGGAAAGAGGAAGAGCACTTCATGCACTCTGGGAGTTTAAAGTAACACAAAGGCTCTTCCCATAGCACAACTTTTAAAATTGATTTCCTTTTGTTTGAAACATGGGAGTGTGTTCTGGTAACCAAAACCAATCAACTTGGAAAAGCAACCCTGCAGAAGGGAAGGAGTCAGCAGTTCACTGCACAGTAATTACCCTCACTGTAAACCAGTACAAAGGAAAATCAGGGCAGAAAGTATTCCAGCCAGCAAGGTGCAGTCTAGTACTTAAGGTTCTGAAACTGCAGAACTCTCATTCTCTGCTGCAGTGTGAAGGACAATGCTAAAACCAAGCAATCCTGTCAGACTTTTGAAAGCAACAGCAGCATTAGAAGCTGGTGCCACAAACATCAAAAACTCAAGGGAACAGCACTGCTAGCTCGTGATATGAATGACTGGCCAGCTGCATAAGCAAAGGACCAAAACTCAATAAGTATGTGCTCAGCTCCTCTTTCCCAAGACTTTTAATGCTAGTTATTCAAACTGCCCTATGGCCTCAAATTATTTGTATCCTTATCTAAGAAAAAAAAAACAACCCAACCAAAAACAAAAACAAAGAAAAACAACAGAAAAGACATAAAGACATTATTTAGAAGACTCCTATGAAAGAAAACAGAAAATAATTTGAGAGTCACAGTGAGTGTAGGTACCATCACCTATAAATAGATATTTAAAATTTTTTGACAGTATTTTAGGACATTTCTATGGTTATAAAGCATTTGATAACTTCTGTTATGTTCACTGCTGTTTACAAGTATAAGCTCATCACTAATTCCCAGCATCAGTTATAACACTGGATAAAGCAGTATGCCTGTTTAAAAAGATGGCTGCCTCCGATGACAGCTGGCTTGTCTTCCTGCCTCTCAAACAGAATGACAACAGAGTGATGCCAATTCAAGACAATTTATAATTGAAGATTATTATTGAATCTAAGCAAGGAGATTAAGAACAATATGGCATATCCTTTCCTGCTGGTCCACATATTAAAAAAATATGAAAAATAACTGAAAATAGCAGTTACCAAAATAATTAATTTGACCAACACCTACCAGAATGGCCTCCAGAACAAAACTCAATGAGATTTTACAAGAATTTATTAATTCTCTTTGTATATTTCTGCATATAAAGTAACCAGACCCAATACAGACAAAGACTGCAAAAATTGTCTAAAACACAGGGCAGGGAAATAATGAAGATAAATACTAGATTAACTACTAAACATCACTGTATGACCTAAAGAATACATTAATATTATTCGGATAGTTCTTTCAGTGCAAAACCATCAAAATTTCCACATTTTTCAAATGTAAAGACTTTCTAGTTATAGAATCTTTCACAAAGTTGTGAGATACCGTTCATATCCTTCTCATAACACGGGACAAATGAGAAACAGACATGCATGACCCACTAGGGCCTAATATCACAATATACACACTGTAAATCATTTGTTGTTGAAATTATTTCTTGCCATGCGCCTCACTGCACTCAAAATCTTGTTTGGTTTTTTTTTTCCCCCCAATAAAATGTTACTTCTTCTGTTACATGCATTACTTACTATCTTTTTGAGGAAAGAAGTGTGACTTACAAAATACAAACTTTAATTACCCAATTTTTAAAGACAAAAAAAAGATGAAGAGGATTTTCCTTGATACTCGTATGCTTTGTAGAAAGTCTATATTATTTTGTAGCCACTGTAAGTTACTTTAACCAAAATAACCGCTTCTCTGTAATTTCACATTTCTATTGTTACTTATGTCCACAGATAGAATCTGAATTCATTTTAAAACATGTCTTTTATTTTTCTTTTAGATAAGCATTAAATTTCTGTCCATTCAGTAGATGTTTTCTTCTTAAGCATTTATTCTTCCTCCTAGATGCCAAGTCAGTAGGCAATACTATTAGCTAAGAATCACTAAGATATGTCACATTGATAAAATGATAGCAATTGCAACAAGAAAAAGCAGAATGGAGATGGCAGAGGTGCTACCAACTGTAAAAGAGTCAAACATAATGAATAGAGATATCAAGCCAGTTTTGACACCTTCCCTTCTCTGTGCTGCCATTACTTGATATATACAATGCACTTAGAAGATAAAATGTTTGTCTGTTAAACACAGGAGTAAGTGAAATCACCCAGCATGTTTGAAGCTGGGACACTTTCAATTATTTCAATTGTCTTTTTGATAAGAGAATAAAATAAGGTCTACATCAATCCCCTTGCAGTCTGAAGGGAAAAAAAAGTTTGCTGTTTCTTACAAGAAATTCCATACCCCTCTAAGCTAAAGAGAATGGAGGCAATATTAAATTGCTGTACCACATAAGACAACACTCAGATGGAGTAACAACTAAGTGTAGTACAGATTTACTTCCTCAAAATTACATGCAAGAAAATTAAATTATGCTTAAGACATACACTATAATCCTACAGACCTTAAGAAAACATGAATTGATATTACTGAAGTAATAAAGCCAGTGCAGTAACTTCAGAATGCAATGCAAAACAACAGCCTACAAAACAACTAGTAAAGTGTGTGTTTTGGTGGGGAAAAGCAGGGGCTCTTGTCAACGGGTAAAATATTAAGCCATTCAGCTACCCAGTATACCAAGCAATAAATACCACATGGCTTATATAAAACTATGATTTACAAAATGTTCTTTTTGAAAAGAATTTCTACCAATAAGCTCCTACTCCAAGTAGCAGTGACCAGTTTTTCAATTCTTCTTATTAACACAGTTTTAAGCAGTGTTTAAACTAGGTTTAGTTTTAAATAGTGTTTAAAACTATTATGATTCAGAAAACTACCTTTTAAAATTGAAGATGGTCAAAAGTGCACTACTGAAGAACTACAACTAGCAACACAAGTGACTAGCTCAGACCAAATCAGCATGACAGAGCATACAGTTTACAAAGAAAAGAGACAGATGGAATGTTAAGAGTCTGACCAGACTAATGAATTTTGTATGAAGAGACCTAGCAAGCAGAAGTGAAAGAAAATGGTGGGAAAGAAGGCCATTTAACATCTCTCTGCCAAGTGATACTAGATGGAAGTGTTTACCAGACAGTAACTTCTCTGAAATATTTAGTTTTCCACATGGACAATGTGACTCCCTTGCTGGACTGAATCACAGACAAACACTTCCCCTTCACTTGGTCAGTAAAATGATGCTCCTGGCCAGCATAAAGGTGGTTGTTTACTATGCTGACTCTTCAAAAAATAAAACAGTGAGATACATGCAAAAAGCTGATACATATTGTAACACAAATAATTTTTATTCTTTATTGGATTAGTAAGTAAAATAATGTTTCCCTTATAATTTAATTTCTTCTTCTCTGTATTTTTGATCTTCTATCTTTTCATCAACTAAAATCTAAGTTTCACCTTCGAAGTTCTTGTTACTTTCACGTTAGCTCACTTGGGAAGACACCACACAACCTGACTTATCAACAAAAAACTAAAGTGCCTTTCAAAAATAAGAGACAGAAACAAACAAACAGAGGACAGTATTCCAGTTTTTACCAAATAAATACTGATTTCTTTAATTTAAAAACCAAAGTTCTAATGGGACTATGGGTCTCCACTGTTACTATGTTAAAGAAGAAATTCAGGTTGGGTAATGTTCTATACTTACAAGTCAGTGCAGCTCTGGTGACATTATTTTGAAATGACCAGACTAAACAATACAATATTCAGCCTTTGACTAGGAACAGCTATATCAAAGAAATAAACTTTAAAAATGCATCTACTCACAGATACTATTAAAAAAAATGTTTAATCAATGCAATTTAGTTTTTTCATTTTTTTTAATGGAAGTACTTTAAGCACTCTCTCAAGCTCAGTAACACACATAAAGGTTTTAAAGTTTTGTTGTTTGCCTGATTCTCAAATGCTCCTTCCCTTACTTAAATGCTGCTTAAAAACCAGTGTAATGCAAGTGTGGACATGCAGTTACAGTAAATTTCTATTTCAGACTTACAACTACTGTGAACACAAATCTTCCTCCCAGAACATTCAGTTCTGATTCGTCTGACTTTGCCATACCAATACGACATTTGCATATGACTATACATGCCCAATGGCCAAGCCAGCAGCATAAGGGTGATCAAAGAAGAGACTGTACAGAAAGCCACACTATAATGCCAGTACTCTGACACAAGAGCCTAATTTCAGTGATTGCATTGCCACAGCCTCATTTCCTTCTGCTTCAAAGACACTGTGAGAACCATCCTCCTCGATCTTCATTATCCTAACAAATGCTCTTACTCAGGGGAGAAAATAAAAGCTGAAGCAAGTACATCTGGTTATCTGGAATATGGTTCAAAATATATCAACAGCAGGAGGGTAGTGGGAGAAGCAGCTTTCTGACATCGGTTCATTTCTGTATGCAGCTATGCAAGCAAAATGTATGAAGTCCTGGCCTGCTCCAGAGAACACAGTAACAAACACATGCTCCAAAGAAACACCTATTAGAGTTCATAATTTCCTATTTTCTTTGTAATAGAGAATACATTTTTGCCAGGCAAAATCCCTATAGCAAACAGCATATAAATAATATATACAGAGAGCTAAGATCTGAGATTGCTTTCCTACCTTCTGCAGACCACTCAAAACAGCACCACAACTGCTCAAAGACACTCTTCCAGTAAATGTGCAGAGACAGGACTGGAAAAACATGCCTGACAATGAATCAAAGCAGCTTAGCAAGTTTCATACTCTAAAGTAACACTTGAATGCACCTTTGAGTGCACAAGGGCAGTCAGTGAGCTTCACAGGCCATACAGTAAATATTAAGACAAAACTCTGAGTCTCTGTCTACTCTTCACTAAGCAAAATTTATTACAAAGAAATATAAAAACCACAGAAGGTAAACTATGCACATTGTTACTATCAGAATCAACAGGTCATATCCAAGTTTAGCACTTGCCTAAGTGATCAGGCTGCCAGTGGCTTTAAACTGCAACTGAGGAGACAGTTATGCACACTAAATAAATACATACACTAATGCTAGATATAGCTGCACACAGCTAAGTTCTGGGCTTTTCCACCGCTTGCACTGTCACCCATCCGGTGGTACGGACAGCGCACCAGGAGCAGCGTCAGCGGAGGCTGCAGGCCCCGCATGGCGGCTCCCCGGCCTCCCTGCACACACGGGGATCATCACCAGCGTCCTGGTCTCCCTCTAGGGCTGCCGGGCAGCGCCTGCCATGTTCCTCCCTCCCGGCTCAGCCCCGCCGCACTCGGGGCCGCAGGGCGGGCTGCGGGGCCTGCAAGAGCGCAGGGCCGCCGCTCGCACCACATGACCTGGCGCTGCCCGGCCACGGCGCACCCGGCCCCTCAGTCCGCGGGCCCCGCCGCCCTCTGGGGACCTGGTTCGCACTGTACAACTCCCCAGGCCTCCCCGTCGACGGCACCACCGCGGCTACGGCAGGCTCCACCGCCCACCCGCAGGGCTCCCGCCCTACGGCCCCTCCCTCGGCCCACCCAGCTCCGGGAGCCCAGGGCATGGCCAGAGGCCACGGGGCCGGGGCTCAATTCCCGCCCTCTCCTACCTGCGGCCCAGCGCGGCGGGGCCCGGGAAGGAGCTGCTGCCAGGGGCGCCGTGTGGGTCGCTCCTGTTTCCCGGGCCCACCCGGCGCCGGGCTGAGGGCGGAGCGCGCGGCGGCTTCGTACGGAGCATGCAGGCCGTTCCGAGCTCCGCCTCCCTCCCCGGCCTGAGCCTCGGTATCTTCCACCTGTCCTGAGCCTGGTTTTAATAAACGTTTGTCATCCGTGCCATTTTCTGTCGTATACAGCTGTAGAAATGTATGAAGTAGCCGTCTCTTGGTGACTTTCTCATCGCAGGAAAACTGCCCATTTCTGTTGTATTTCCATGCAGCCTACAAAGTTTGAAAGCTGACTAGACAACAAACCTTTATTAATAGGTTTTTCCGACAACCAATTAGATAATTTCCCTATTGTATTTTGCTGCTATTACTGCAGCAAACCTTGCAAACAACTGCTTAACTTGGCTTTTGCAAGTAAATTGGAAGGGGAAGAAAAAGTGTCATGGCATAGTCCTGTTTTTCCCCTTTAATAAGTGTTTTACCACACAGCTATTAAACCCCTAAGGATAGACTTAAGCTAGGTTTTGTTTCTGAAACTGAGTCTTTCAAGACTCAAACACACAGCTGAAAATCACAGCATTACTGTGATTGGGAAGGCATGAACGACCCACATAAAAAAGCCATGTTCTGCTCTCCCTCTACTCCTAACGGTCCTGCCAAGGAAGAAGCAGGTGCTCTGGTCTTGAATTGCACTGAAGGCTGTCAGCCTTCCATTCCAAAAGCACTTCCATTCCATATGCACCCCGCCTAACCACTGTGCACCCAAATGCTCTGGGAATTTGTGTTTCTTGGAAATTCTCAGAACAAACAACAGAGAAATAAAACCCATGGTTTTTATAAGGCATTTTGATTACAAGCTCTGCAAGTCCTTAAGAGTCATAGGGTTTGCAAGATCACAAAAATGCTCTAAGAACTAAATGAGTAAATTTATCACAGAACACAGGGAATGTATCTGATCTAGCAACAGTCTAAGAAAAGGAACCTGGAGTGTAATTCCATGGGCATTATGAAGCTCTATGTTCCTAAGTACACAAACTCCTTCAGCTCATGCTGACACCTGCAATACTGGCCTGAGTGGGACATCCCATCTTCCTGTGTCGTCCCAAAGTATAAATGAGGCTGTAAGATCTTGTCAGCTACTACATCACAGCTTTCTGCCAACAAACTTCCTCCCAACAACTTCATGCTCTGGCTGTCAACTGAGTTTTCAGTCAGACTCTGAAACTAAATTTCAAGGAGGAGATGGCAGGCAGCAGTAGTGATTGACTTTAGGAGACAGCAGGTGCTTATAATGCGTTCTAATTAAATTACTCTTTAAAAGAAAACATGTTTTCCAGATTAGCAGTGTAATAAATGGAATTGATTCGTGCTTACTAAATTGTAACTATTTGGAAAGCTATTATTAGGAGCAATCAAAAGAATCAGTGTCACAAGGCAGATGCACCCCTTTACAGATGTTATATGTTAAAATTGAGGTACAGGATGTAGTCTGGAAGACAAGTGATGTCCCAAGACGAAAATGGCCTTGAGATGGACAAAATTAGAATGACTTTAGGCATTGGGCCTGAAAATCAGTAAATATCAGACTAATTAGTAGACTTACATAACAACGCTTAGTACACACGTGCAAACCTGCAAGGTTATCTAGAGGATAACAAGGAAGAGGAGAAGCCTTTGCCAAAAGACCACCAAAAGAAGACTGAAGACCCCCTAACAACAAGTAAGGCATGCGCTGTGAAGAAAAGTGATGTAAAGTCAGAAAAATCTGAAATAGGAGGAAACTTATGGGAAACATTGATGAGTATGTATAAGCATACAGTATATAAGTTTAGCTTGAAGGGCTTTGCTTTGTATGTGAGGCAGGGTGGGAAGCCTCCGTACCCCAGTTGGTTTTGCTTATGCTTTAATCATACTTAATTACTGGCAAATTATATATATAAATTGTAATTTTTTACTAAATTGTATTATTTTAGTGTGAAAAACGAGGTTCACATAATTTTTATAGAATTTAAAAGTTTAATAAAAAAGACAATTAGCAGAAAAAAATGGTATACAGATACGGCCGGGTGTCTGCATTCAGCCAAGAGAGCACACCTTACTAATAAAGGATTGTCCCTTAAAAACAGAATCCAAACAGAATTCTACTACATATCCATAAATTCTCATACATATTCATACATTCTTCTTAGGATTTTTGCTGTTCTTCTGTTTATTTTTCTCTTGCCCCCTTCCCAATATATCAATCTTCTTAGCGCCATTGAGATTTACATTCCCTGATACCAGAAATGCAATAAATTCCTCCCTCCAGAGTTCTGGCCACTGCTGTCTTCATCTGGATAAGATAGTTTACAAAATGAGAAAAAAAAGGTCTCCAGCTATCTTTTTCAGTCTTTGGGTTATACAGACAAAAGTAGTTTTTGTTTTAATGCTATGTCATAGCTTAACATATATGTATTATACTGCTATTTCTAAGTTTCATCAATAACAGAAATAAAGAAAACTATATTAATACAACAAAAATTTCCATTCTTATACACATAACATTCATTTTAATATTTGCAAAAAGCCAACAATATATGTATCTATAACATTTACTAAACTTTATTATTTTATACTGAATTACTATTCAATTTACTAAATTGTATTAATTTTTAATTAAACTGTTATTAACTCAAGGGACCTAGTTGTCAAAATTCTAATTTCATTTATAACAGCAGGACTGCTAATGTCCCATCATGTGTTTCCCTCCTCTCTCCAAACATTTTAGTATTGAGTTAGCTGTAAAAATTTTTAACATTTATCACACTAAGAGAATTAACATGGTGCAAAACTTTTAAATTCCTAGGCACTGAAAGAAGGGCAGATCCTGAAAATTTCTCCTAAAGCTAGTATACAAATTCCATACCAAATATTTGAAAATGAACCTGTGAAAAATGAGGTTCGCATATTTTTTTATAGAATTTAAGAGTTTAATAAAAAAGACAATTAGGAGATAAAAATAAAGTACACAGATACGGTCAGGTATCTCTGCATTCAGCCAAGAGAACACCCCTACTAACAAGGAGTGTCCCTTAAAAACAGAACCCTACTACATATCCATAAATTCTCATACATATTCATACATTCCTCTTAGGATTTTTGGTGTTATTCTGTTTAGTTTTCTCTTGCCCCCTTTCCAGTAGATCAATCTTCTTGGCGCCATCGAGATTTACATTCCCTGATACCAGAAATGCAATAAATTCCTCCCCCAGAACTCTGGTCACAGTGGTCTTCATCTGGATAAGATAGTTTACAAATACAGGGGGGTCTTGTGATAGATTGGCATTGTTATAAATTTGTATTGTGATATTGGCTTTCGCAGATGAATCTTATATGTTAAATACTTTTTAGCTATGTATGTACTTTTTCTTGCTAACAAGTCTTAAGCTTAAAAGAATTTTCTAGGTACAAGGCAAGGAAACCCCAGAGGGCAAAGACAGTGGGGCCCAAGCTGTTATCAGGAGAAGAAAAATAGAGCCCAAACTGTTATCAGCAGAAGAGGTGAAGCCCAGCTACCCTCAAAAGGAAGGATGAGAGGCCCAGATGGTTATCAACAGTGACCATTTTGCAAAAGAAACGAAACCAAACTTCAAATAATGCTGACCAGCTAGAATAATGATGACCAGCAAAAAAATATGCTGACCAGCAGAAAGTAAAAATTGTACAAAAGCATGACCTAAGAAGGCAGAACCAGGGAGGAGACATGCTTTGAATATGCATTAACCCCTCACAGCAGGGGGGGATAAAAAGAGTGTTCCTGGGATACCAGGTGTGTTCCTGGCAACTCACCAGGGCACCCGGCCGTTTTAACCCTTTGCTTTATTTCTTTTGTCTCCTAATTGTCTTTTTATTTATATTAAATTCTTTTTATAATTTATTAAGTGAATCTCGTTTTTAAGAGCATTTAAGAAAACAAAGAGAAACACTTAACGAAGTTAAAACTTCTGGAGGCTGATGGGAGTTTGTCTCCTAGCCAACAGCTGGCCATTTCTAAGAATTGACAGCAGTTTTAACCATTAAAAAGTGAGATCAACCTGTGAACACCACCCTAAGACCTAAGCCTGGGAATTTCTTTGTCTCTTTGTTTCCTGGCTGTGAAAGGTAAATGAGCTTTAGCTGGCTTCCCATCCCCTGCCCAGGCCATGCAGCCCGGGCAGGGGCTGGGCTGGGCCTGCCACAGCTCCCGGCTGGGAGATGGGGCCTGCGGGGCTTGCCCCGGGCTCTGGCTGGGCCAGGCCGGTTCCTGGCTCAGCTGCAGTTTTATTTGCTGTGACTGAATTCACCAGAGACTGCCAAGTAAAGAAAGAAAAAGCTCTTGACCTGCGGCGAGCTGAGACAGTGACCACACTCTCCAGAGCAGCCATGAAGAATCTTCCATCGCAGACAACTCCAGCTGCTGCTCCGGCAGAGATCACAGAACCATCTACAAAGCCTGGGCAAGATTTTAACCTTTTCATTACCCATAAGAGATTTGCAGATTAATCCTTTTTTCCAGAGAAAGAAAAAGAGAGTAATCAACATGTAAAGAGACTTTATAAACTATTAGAGACAGTAAAGAAAAGAATTAAGCTTCAGAAAAGGTAGAGAATAAGGAGATGCTTTAATTAAGCTGAAATATTTTTCTGTTAAAGCTATGGAGATGGACAATAGTGTCCTGAAAAAACTCCTTTAATTCATGACAGAGTGTATGGGGAAGAATGGAGTGTTCAAAGTTTGGATTTTGAGCAAAAGGTGGAGTAATTATGACACAGTGAGGTGCTGGAACAGAGGGGGGAGAAGTAATAGATGAAGATCTGCGGCCGTTGTAGAGGCAAAGAGAAAACTTCCGTTTTCCAGGAAAGCTCACAGAAACAAATGAAGAGAACTTTTGCCTTTGAATAACTCATCCTTAAAAATGACATCCCTAAACTCATGGCCCATACACACCTCAGAGTGATGTGAAATGGGAGGAGTGAACTGATGACAGGATTTCTGGGCAGCTGGCATTAGAGAAATAGAAAGCTATAACAGAAATAGTTTTCTTGTGAGAAACTCCATAGATTAGCAGAAGAAGACTTCTGTTTCTCTACAAAGACTGATGAAAAGACTGTAGCAGGAATTGGGACTATTTTAAACACCAAAGTTCCAAAGTTTTTTGTCTCTATGTTGTCATGTGAACGAGGGAATGGTTAAGTAGTGGGGGATAAAGGGGTTTTTCTGGAGGTTTATTCTAGTGTTCTTATTCGTGTAGTTTTGTTAATAAACTTTCTTTATTCCTTTTAAGTTTTAAGCCTGTTTTGCTCTTGTTCTAATCCACATCCCACAGCAAGAAATAAGTAAGTTTTCTAGTTTTTTTTAGTTACTGCTTTAAAACCACGACAGGTCTCTAGCTATCTTTTTTCAGTCTTTGGGTTATACAAGCAAAAGTAGTTTTTGTTTTAATACTGTGCCATAGCCTAACATATATGTATTATACCACTATTTCTAAGTTTCATCAATAACAGAAATAAAGGAAACTATATTAATACAGCAAAATTTTCTAATCTTATAACATTCATCATAATATTTGCAAAAAGCCAGTAATATTATATGCATTTATAACAAACCTATAGCTTCCTAAATCCCCACATTTGTCAAAATTTTGCATTTTCAATGCTATCATGCTGTTAAAATTTACCAAAATAAACTACTGTATTTCATTGCTTTTTTTCTTGCAATGTTTATCAAGGCATCCAAGATTTTACATGGAAAATGTAATGCAAAATGGAAGATACCTTAGAAAACTTGGGCTTTGTTTTCCCACATAAGATCTGATTAACACTTTTTGGTCCTACTGCAACACAGAGGGAAGGAGACCATTCCAAGACATTTTCTCTGCATCATCCTGGCCAGAACATGAAATACCAACATCTTAGAATGTCTGTGCTCAACAGTAGCTTACCACATCAGTGACAGTGAATTAGAATGACAATACAAGACAATTTTTAAGTAAACACAATGTAAAAGGTAAAACACATAGAAAATGGCTCAATTTCTATTCTTTTCATCAAGCTCTTCCTGATTTATTATCCTTAGAGTGCCTTTATCAAAAGACTTATTTTTCTTCCTATTCCTTTATTCCATGTTTGCACATTGGAAACCTACTGCATTGGGCTGGAGTTTATCTGTCCCCATCACTTCGGCCTGCTCCAGGAGCGGGTCACACCCCAGGAGCAGGATGACCCGAGGTGTGACTAGAGCACTTGCTCTATGGCTTTTTGGCTGTCAGTCTGCTCTGAGGAGGCAAGGATGAGAGGGAGGTCTTTTGCATGGGATAATAGAGGATTTATTGCTCTGGAGAATCTTGGGGGCAAAAGAAAGTGCTAGCGGGCAACAGCTGAAATAGGGAGGTGGTTCAAAGTGAGGGTACAAAGCATCAGCTAATCAGGGATATCCTGGGGAGGGTAAAAGGCAGGGTTCACAAAATCATCATCCAATGAGGGAGGTAGTGGGGGAAAGTTGGGTCACATGGACTAATCAAGCATCGAAGTCTAGGGGATTTCTGAAGTGGAATTCCAAGCATGTGGTGGGCCTAGAATAGGACTGACAGGACACTCAGGGCAGACTGACAATGTGGGGTGGGAGGGTCTCCTTTGGATTAAACCATCAACTTGGGCAATAACAGAACATACCATTAACAAGAAACACACTTCAACGGAAATGTTTGGGGCATTACTGCAGTTACTAAATTAAACAGCTGTAAGCTAAGCAATTTATATTTACTCATTGTGTTTGGCTCACATGGATTTAATTCCAGAGCCTAATGAGACAAACATTTTTATTAAATATGCACTTTGTTTTCCCTTTAGAAGAAATGTCACCATTATTTTGAAAATCTGATTTTTGCTGGAAATCCAGAACCACGTTCAGGATGAAAAACAAGATACTAATTTGAGAGGGGACAGGGAAGAGAAAAGCAGCTCTGAGGAGGGTGTGGCTGATGTGGCAGAATAATGTTATATTGGGGGACAAGGGAAAATAAAGGAATATTATTATATTAAAAGACAAAGAAATAAATTTTTGGTATTGCCATATAACTTGCAACTTTTGCCATCCAAATTCAAAAGTTTAGTCATTTCTTAAAGGATTGTTTGGCTAAATTAAAAAATTAGGAGACCAGTGAATACAGTGAAAATTTACTTAAAACCTAAACCCAAAATTTCTTAAGCACATTATTTATTAAAATACCATCCTATTTTTTCTCATATGACCATTTAAAAAATAAGTTTAATAAGTGTGAAAAGCATCCTTTGATTTTTTTATTGGGCCAAATTGACTTTTTTTCCAAATTGAGCTGATTTCAGCTGGAATAACAGCTACTTAAGCAAGGCACAGTTTTGTCCTATAGAAACAAACACATGAAAGAATACGAAAAAAGTGGTGAGTTTGGAGCTTTGTGCATTTTGCAGACATTCAGTTAGTACCAGCTCTGATTCTGAGTATCTGGAAGCAATAAACAGAACTATTCAATGTGAAAAGACACACGGGCTTACACCATGAGGTCTAAAAGTTACTGGGAAAGGGCAGTAAAGTTTTTGACCAGTCTTTAACAAAATATGCACTTAGTGTGCACATGTGTAGGGAGAAGAAAATACTTGTCTGTGTTGCTGTAGGTCTGTTAATTGAATGTAAGTTTATCAAAATCAAACTGTACATAGTTAAAGAGGAAGAGAAGTGATAAAGACACTTGATAAAGATGTCTGTGAGTGGACCTGGTTGCTCACAGAGTCGGTGTAGTCTCCATCCTTCAAGGCTGTCAAGCCCAAGCTGGATAAAGTGACATGGTTTGGTCCCACAGATGATTCTGATTTGAGAAAGACATTACACCACAGTCCTCCTGAGGCCATTTACATCCTGAGTTACTCTGTGTTTCTATGATCCTTGTTTAACCTTATTGATTTTGGATTGAATACATAGCCTATGTTGAGGTTAAAATATATATCAATTAATAACAGAATAGAGTAAGAATAGAACAGAACAGTTGGAAGGGACCTACAATGACCATCTGGTTTAACTGCCTGACTGCTTCAGGGCTGACCAAATTTCTAGCCCATTATGAAGGACATAATTTAGATGCCTGTTTTTGAGGCACTGACAGGTTCAGGGCATCAACCACCTCTCTAGAAAGCCTGTGCTAGAGTTTGACCACCCTTGTCATTCCTAATGTCCAGTCAAAACCTGCCCTGATGCAGCTTTGAACCATTCCCACACACCCTGTTGCTGAATTGCAGGGAAAAGAGCTCAGCACCTCCTTCCTCACTTTCCCTCCTCTGGGAGCTGAACAGAGCAGTTGATATTGCCCCTGAGCCTCCTTCTCTCCAAACCCCACCATGCCTTGCAGGACAGACTTTCCAGCCATTCTACCTGCCTGGTTGTCTTCTGGATGTATTCAGGTGCCTTAGCATTGTTCTTAATTTTTGCGGCCCAGAACTGCACAGTTTTACTCTCTCATAACTAATACGGAAGCTACAAAAGGCAGGAACCTCCAGGTATTTGCTTTTTTCATTCCATCCTGTTTCAAATACAATGTTATTTCAGTCTTTTGAATTCTCTTGGTTGAATCTTCTCCTTTGTTTTCTTTTCTATTTTTCAGTATTTGTAATGCTACATGTTCTGAGCGAGTGCTCTTTAAAAATGTCTACAGATTTAGTTTAAATTCATAAATAGTTCGAACTACTTTTCAGAGTAGCCTTTTAAAATAATTTATGGAAGTTTTACATATAATATTTTAAATCTAAATATAGTCCCAGCCATCACCCAAAAGAGAAAAAGCTATCAAGAGTCTGAACACAAATAAGACAGGACATCTGAATTGACTTATACTCGGATTTGAAAAGATTCACATAGTTTTAGTACTTGTTTTAGTATACAACAACTTTATATATAGTAAATAACAACTTTATTAAATAAAGGAGCAGTTATTCCTTCTTCTGGAGAGGCGAAATAGGAGATTTAGTAAGACAGTTGCAACCAGACCAAAAAAGCTTAGCTGGAAGCAAAGACAATTCATTATATGTTGTGGTGGGCTTTTTAGTTTGCCAGCAAGGTTAGAGGCTTTCGCGTTTGTTTTTCGCTCGCTGCCGCGACTAAAGCTTCTGCTGTGTTCTCCCCGCCCCTCCTCGCTCTTCCGCTGCTGCGGTTGTGCCTGCCGCCCCCGCTGCCTGCGGGCCCGCGCCTCCCTCGGTGTCATTGTGTTTTCCCCTACCCTGCGCCGTCGCCGGCACCGCAGCCCCCGGTCCCGCGCCGGCGGTGCCGGGCGGCCCCCGCTGCCGCCTTACCCCGAAGCGGGTTCGCTCACGCGGGCCCCGGCCGGCGTGACCCCAGGCTCCGGCTTCAGCTCGTGTTTCTCCCCGCGCTGTGTCCGCCTCCGTTTTCCCTCCGGGCGGCCCGCGCGGCCGAGGGAGACCTGCTCCTTTGTTGTCGGGCGCCCGGCGGGCGGCCGCCGCCGCTGGACATCCCTTTTTTTGTTACTCCGGCCCCGGCGCGGTGTCTCTGCCGCTTTTACCGGTGTGTTTCCGGTTTCTCGTGTTCCAGCAGAGGCTCAGGCAACGCGATCTCTCCCCCTCTCCTCCACCCCGTCTTGCAAAAACCCCTAATCCTCGGAAATTAATTAGAGAATTCCCATGTCCGTTACCGCTTATCTTTACCTGTCGGTATTTTATTCGTAGAAAGTTTGTGTGCCCGCCAGCTGTGATTTTTAACTGCGTCTCACAATTCCCAACCCCCCAAGGCGTTAACCCTTTAAAAGGAGCCGGTCAGACCCCCCGTCCTTTGTCTTTTCTCCTGGATTTCTCCTTACAGAATAAATCTGTGAATCGCAAACCAGAAGAGAGTCCTCCCCTCACTACTTCGCCTGATCTCAAAGACGTGTGTTCAAAGAAGGGCTGAAAAGCTCAAACCCGAATCTGGGCTAAAACAGTAGCCTCAGTTCAGGCCCCTCCTGGCCCGAGCCAGAGAGAAAACCTATCGGAGCTAGCCCGGGAAATCTCTGGCCCGCGTCAATAATAGAACTGTTCTGGATCTGCTGCAAAATGCATGTCACCTAATTACCTTGTTTTCCCTTGTCAGTGACTTATCTCTTTGACTGAACATTCTCTAAATTCTAAATTTCAGAACTCTGGATTAGAAGTCTGTGTATACTACATTCTATATATACACAGTGGCAACTTTTTAATCCAGTCTATTTTAATTTTTTTTAAGCAAGTCCACTTTAGAACTCGTTTTCTATCAGTGCAGAATTTAAGCTTCCTGTAAGGTCTTTTCTACAGTAGCTTCTACCTTTTATGATATGGCTGTTCTCTGTAGTTAGTGCATTCTCCTCCTCCTAGGCCCATATTTGATGCCATTCCCACACTCACACATTCTCTTTTTTAGAGATAAAATATTTGAATGTTTTTTTTTTTATTCAGCATCTGTTTTTCACAGTAATACTCTGGACTGCTTTGGTGTTAAGCCAGTTTCTGTATTTCAGAGCACAAGATGGTTGTTTTTCAGGTTAAGAGGGGAAATCAAAAAATTAGCACTTAAAAATGCTCACGAAAAGCAAAATGAAATGTCCTCACGAAAGCAAGCAAAATGAAGACTGTTAATTAGAAAAATTAAAAAAAAAATATGAACTACTACTAGAAAGTACACTTGTTTACTTACACTGCTTTTTGCAGAATTTACTTTTTGGAAAAGTTTTTGTTATTTTTTTTTTTTCTTTAGTAAGTCACTTATGAGACTATCAAAAATACAGTTGCTGTAAATTGATAAAGAAAAAAAGCAGGAAAAATTAAGGAATATTATGCTTCTGTCTGTGTCAGATGACTAGGAAGTAGTCCTATGTTCTGCCACTTGTCTATTGCACTGAAATGGCTTTTAAAAATCTTTGTTACATCTCTTCTGCCATTATACTTTGAACTGTTTTTGATACTGTTGTTCAATGTATAATCATTATTTTTGATATATCATTATATAATAATTATTTCTTTTATGCATACCTCCCTAGGCTTGTTAATATGGATTTCTACAAAATTAAACTTTGGAACCACATCTACTTTCCTTTAACAGCTTCTGTGAGCTTGGATAATTACAGAACTGAAATTTATTTATTTATTATAATAAAGAAACATTAAAGAGGATTTAAATTAATTTTGTGAGTTTTCACACACATTTTTGTGGTTTGTCTATTTTGTAATGATACTTCATTTTTGAAGAAATGCTAAGCTAAATAATCGCTTGAATTAGATTGCAGGGTGACAATATTTTGGGAGTCACAGTCATATATTGAACACTGGTTTTCTGTAACCATATTCTTTGACCTCTGTCAAATCTGGTTGGAATGGGTTGTATAGTTCAAAAAGTTTAAGAGAGTGGTATTGCATAGAGACACTGAATTAAAAACAGATTCAAATCTGTGCAGTGCACATTATGTCCTATTGTCAGTCTCAACAGGAAATAGAAGAGCACTCACAGTGGTTCTGTATTTGATGTTACCATTCTGGAACGACACTGCAGAACGTGTGACTGCCACTGACCTATTTGAGGAGTGATTTCAATATAAAATGATACTGTCTTTACTTTTATGCCACATCCTTATCACCAAGAATTATTTTGGCTTATTTGTACATTAATGGCTTATATGTATGTTGTTTTCCACTGAGATTACTTTTTCAGCTACTCACTATACTTCACAGTGCTTTTAAAAGAAAAAACAATAGAGAGAAGTTGCCAGTAACCTTGGTTTTATTTAGGAGCACATAAAAAAAGTTATGCTGCAGTTTTGGTTGATTGGAATGATATACTTAATTTTTTAGTTTTTTTTTTTATACAGTAAACAAGTGTATATTCAGTTGTATGCAAGACCAACATTGTCAGCAACACAATTACACTACAGTAAATGAAATGCTTGAAGTATATAGCTGTGAAACCCTTCATATTTTTGGTATTTAACCAGCATTGTTAGAAATAGTCTGCTGAAGCCATTTCATATATGGCAAACACTGAAAAAAGACCCTGTGACAAAGTGTATGTAACTATAGTTGCACTGGCTCTGGAGACAAGTAAGAGCCCTACTTAAACATTTTATTCATAAGCTATGTCTTCTGCAGCTGAAACATGGTAAGAAGTACCTAACTTGTAGTTATGAAGTCCATTCTTACTACTAAGCCACTTGAACTTAAAGAACTAGTCTATATTTTCATACATTTGGGATACTCATAACCCATTAATGTTTCATGCCACAGAAAAAAATTACAATTGCTTAGACTGGATAATTATTCTAAATAACATCACAACGCCACATTCCACCAATTTAGAAATGCTTCTTACCGCTCTTATAAAATGTTTAATTTTTTTTCCTTTTTTGTTTGTTTGCTTTGTGAGGTTTTTTTCCTGGTTTTTTGGGTGTTCTTTTAATTTGTTTGGTTTTAAGGGGGTGGGCTGTTTTGTTTTGCTGTTTGTTTATTGGTGGTTTTTTGTTGGTTTGTTTGGATTTTTTGAGGTTTTTGTTTTGAGAGCTGCTGTGAACCACCTATATCAGAAAGAGGGAGGGATGAAAATTCCCAGGCCATTATGAATCCTGAGTATTTTGGAACAGTGTGCACTAAGTTCTGATAGTCCACAGTCTCTCTCTGGTGAAAGGATGATAATAAAGCACAAATGGAATATTTACAATTTTTAGAATAAACCCAGTAGCAGTCTAGCTGTAGCTATATCTCCTTCTACAAAACCTGCTTTTTAACATCACCTTTTTCTAGAAAGATATGTCAAGGAAAACTGTTTTTTCAGTCAGCAAAATAAGGTTTTGATAAAAACATATAAAAGACAGTTTTATCTGCTGGATGATATATAGGCACCTGTATACAAGCATGTGTACTGAATAATAAAAGCAAAAGTAGATTTGAATGTTACAGGTCCGATGTAAACAGAAAAAAAAAAGTAGTCAGAAGTGCTGATACATGAACTCACTCCATCATGCTTAATTATTGCAGCATATATGATATAGAGAATTAAAATGCAGAAAATACCTGCTTATCTCCAAAACAGGGAAAAGAGACCTCTTTGGAAATGTAGTTAAATTTTAAAAAGTTCAAGATGTGTGTTACATTTCAGCACACAGAAGAAATTCACAGGGAGATTATAAACTCCTGAAAATAGAAGTTTATGATGACAACAGGCAGTGCTGTCATTACAGTGACATCAACAGAGCCACAGTAACACATACCATATCTTTTTGAACAGGTGTACAGTAGGTATTTGAAGACACAGAAAAGGTTCATGTGCAGTTTTTCCATTAAAAGGTGTGCAGTTCATCAAACTGGAAAGTAAATTTCCTGAAATGTTTTCGAAAATGAGAAAAGACACTTGACCTAAATATGGTGTACACTAGTTAACCATGTATAAAGATTCTTAAGTGCACTATGAATTGCAGATGCAGACATGAATGGTTTTGCTTGAATGCACACTAAAGAACCCTTTAAGAAGATGTTTCCAGTTTTGTATGATCATTTTTTCTCAGAAGGAGTTTCACCACAAAGTTCTGCACCTAGTGAGGCCTCTTCAAGAGATGATTTAATATTAGATACATTTACAGGACATCCAAGGGTAGCTGTATAGATAGAGAGAAAAGAAATATTACGTTTGTCTTAATAGCCATATATCCATACTAAAAAGCATCAAAGGCAAGAAAATGCATGTTATCTAGCACAGAAACAAATAAGCTACACTATCAAATGGTGTATGAAATCCAAGTGAAATTTGGTGTCTAAATAGCACAAACATCCAAAAGCAGACAGTGTAGCTGGCCAACAGTTCAGACTGAACATACTAATGATTGAATGCATCACCATGTTATTGGTAGGTTTAGTTAGAACAGAGTCACAGAGCTCTACATTAGGTTTCAGAAAACATCTTAGAAATTCAGCCATTTAAATAAATAAATTTACTTTGTCTTACTTGAAGATAGCTGTCATACATCAAAGCAAAAGCTCATCAAGGCTCATTCAGGCCACAGAAAATGAAACAATTCAGAGAACTGGAGAAAGTAACTATTAACACCATTTTACTGTTAAAGCTATTTATGCAATGCTGCTGAGTTCTCACTGACCCACAAAATTTTTCTACTTAGGCAGGGAATGTTAAGAAACAGCTGCCTTATTGAGTCATGTAATATGTAAGGAAGAATTATAGCGCTGAAAATAATCAAGTTAGTCATTCTGCCTTTGACAGAATTTACTTACATAGGGTTAGTTTCTCTACTGCTAGCCTTTCAGGCAAAGTTTCAAGTGGAGTTGGTTGAATTTTTGCAGGGGTAAATGTATTTAAAGAAATTTTTCTTCCTGAAAGGGGCATCATGTAAATTGGAGAAGCTGAAATTGTGGGGAAAAAAAACATTAACAATAAAAATATTCTCACCTAAACCAGATGTCAAAAACTGTAGCCACAGGACTGTGTATGCATGCAGCAAAACAGATACCACATTTATACAACCAGCTGCTCAGCTACCAGTTTTCGACTCTAGTGTTAAAACTTCACAACATAAAAGACAAGTCTTAATATCTTTTTTTTTAACCACAGAAAGCAACACAGTAAGTTCATGATGTTACAGTAGAATTTCAGTAACAGGTGCCTTGCCAGAAGATTAGCAAAAGCTTTAGTGTTATTTCTCATAGGTTATGAAGATTGCACCTGAATAGGCTTTAAGTCCAACACATCTATGAAAAGTGTACACAATGCACTATCTCTAGACAACCTCCAAATGGTACAGAAAAGCAGAAGAACTAAATATCTATGACTTTAATTGTATCAGGTCTATTTTCCAACCACTCCTTGGCAGAAAGGTGACAATCATACTAGGAGTGTGACACATTTTGTTTTTCAGTATTTCTTCATCTTGTATACTCTCAATTCTGAACTGATTTTGAAGACACACAAACTTCCTAACCAGAATAAAAAGACATTTTTTAAGTAACTGAGAATTTTCATATACTTGTAAGCCTCGCTGAGCTCTTTCTCAGTAACATAAATTTTCTTAAATCAGTTATATTCTTTATCAAATATAGGAGGCATGCCCTATTAAATAAGCTGTTGATTAAAATCTAAACTGTATAAAATAATGGGAGGAAAAAAAGGAAAAATCATGTAGCAGAAAAAAGGGACAAGTCCAAACAGGTTGCATCCAGGTCCATACGGTTGTATCAGAACTGGCAAGTACAAGTTTCCTGATCAAAGCATGAGTCTTTAGACACTTCCTTAGGAAAAATGATTTTCAATCACCTAACACATTCATTTATAAGCATCCTATTATGTGGTAAATCTGACCTAACTGAAACCATTTCCAAAGACACAGCAGTAGAATCACAATGGGAAATCATTTCCCCAGACACATGCACATGGATAGAATTCAGCAGTATGTCCATTCAAGATCACCTAAACTTTACATGCGCAGCACAAACTGTTAAAAAGCTAAGTAACTGCAAAGCACTCTACAGATGAAACCCTAGGTAATACTAAAAGAAACAGGAAATACAAAGTTTTAAGTATAAATGCAAGACTGTTCTGCTGAGGTTACTGCCAGTACAACAGTACAGTATAAAGCTGGGAATACTGCATGTTCCCTGAAAAGCATTACCTGTAATTCAGCTGAGTGTGGACAGTACAGAGAAGTCAATGTAATAATAAAGGAAGTAAACTAACTATGATTTCATTAAATCCTTAATTTACTACCTCAGCCAACACAGACATTACTTCAGTGAATTATACATGTCCATACCCACAGAAGGATAGTGCAAAGTGTAAAATTATGATTTATGTATATTTTCATTTTCTTCAAAAGCAGTATCCTTTGTTTACTTGTTAGCTGCAAAGCACTGCAGAGATTAACTATACAATAGTTAAGAATTTAAAATTAACATTATTACGAACTGTAGCCAGTACATGTCTCCTGTAGATTCTCCCTTGACGGAGCAGCAACAGAAGCAAGAAATTCATCCACCTGCTTCAGAGACAAGGAATTATGTAGAGTTTCCAAAGGGCAAATAGAAGGCACCATGGAATACAGTTCAAAACCTGAAAGAAAAAAATAATAAAAAAAGAGATTTCCAAACATAAGACAGGATTTAAGCTACTGCATTCATGCATGATTAGAAGTGCTTAGTTTACATTAGCACACTGAGGCATAAGTCTCTTGAAATCATGGAAATTAAATATTACAGGAGTTGGAACAAGTTAGCCAATTTCCAGCTAAACATACTGTGAAATATACCATGGGATACAACTCCCCTGTACACACGAAGTATATGTGTGCACATAAATTATTCAAACATGAGAACTATGTTCTCCTCCCAAATCAGTTAATGAAAAATAATTTTCCTTTAAGACAAATTTAGCAGATAACTGAAAAAAATAATGTCAGGAAAAGGTAGTATTTTTTTCTACTCATTCTGATACCTGACACAAGACTAAATAGGTAACTTATTCATGCAAGAAAGAATGATAGCTATTTTGTTAGCAGACAAGAACTAAAAATGCTGTATCTTCCAAGAAATAAATTTGCAGAATTCATGTTCTATCATCTTCAGTATTCTGTGAAAACAAACTGTTGCCTATAATATCAAAGGAAAGCCACTGTTAGCATTTTTATACCTTAAGGTTACATGGTTTTACTTTCTGAGACAGATGTACACCTACCTTTATGCATTTAAAAACAGTATTGAAAAACTAGAAGTTTCATATTAGAACAGGTAAGTAATGCAACCCAAGAATCTAAAGATTTATTGGACTTTGCTTTTCTATGTTAGTATTGATCATACACTAACCATGCATATCCACATTACTAACAGACTAAAAAGCATTTAAACATCTTAGTTAAAAAAGATTTTCAGTCCTCTAAAGTGATTCAGGTTTGGTAACTCAGTAAACGGCTTTTCATCCAGTTGCATTTCAGAAGAGGAAAATATGTCCATTAGTGTTTTCAACATACAGCTGTAACATTATAACTTTGCAATTCAATACTGTAAATTTCTTCTAAGACAATTAAATGAAGAAGCAATAGTGAATGCAATAATGTTTAGAATTTCAGTTCAAGGTACATTTATTAGAAACAACATTATGACTGTGAACTGTTATTTCCCATAAAATATTATGAAACAATGTTCCTGTGATATCCAATGTTGCCCATTCACTCCCCATTAGTACTTAGCATAAAGAAGAACTTCAACAAGATTTCAACCCCCAAATGTCTATGTTTATATTTAGATCCACCTTAGCCATATTCAAATTGTGGGGACCATTGCTACCAATATTCAAAGCAACTGAGGTGTACTTATGTCATCTTCACTTAAATGATAAACAAATTGTTTATAAACTTACATACAAAATTATAAACAAATTGTTGCACTTCATGAAGACTTGGGTTTTGTGTACACAAAAGTCATCACCATACTATATAATTTCTATTCTTCTATGAAGTCAGTAGCTAACCTTCAGTGTTAGCACTAAGATGCTTGCCATACATATTAATATCCTAAATAACTATATCCATGCATGTAAAGCGCAAACCCTTTTGTTGCCTTACAGTAAAATCTATGATTTCTCTTTACCCTGACAGAAGAGTCACTATCACTTGAATGAAAATTTATTTTTCTAATTTTGCAATTAATGAAGTGGGACAAAGTCAGGTTAACTTTTTAGTTACTATTATTGTAATAGTGCATGTCATAGAGAACCAGAAAGGAATTCCAAAATGCGCTCATGCCCTTTAAAAGAAAAAAGAGAAGAAATAAAATTTTCTTCTTCCCCTCCCCCTTTGTTTTCTGCTGTCAATCGGAACTGTCATATCCCAGCAGATTGTAGTATCTTTATGTCTAAGGGATATGGCTTAAAACATAATCTGGAAATCTATGTGTGGTGTTTTATTTAAATGTTTTCTGATAAGTATTTTGTGATGTTATAAGGAATAAATTTGAAATTTTCTGATGAAGAAGCCCAACAGTATCCCTTTAAGAAGGCAATTTCCTGTACACTAACAGCCTTTGATTTTTGACTGCATAAAGCATCAAAACGCAAGACAATGAAAGGGTTAACGCAGCATCTCAAAAAGCCACTCTGCTTCTTAAGATTCAAAAGCTGTAGAGACATACCACTGGAGCCTAGAAATTCCACAGAGGAAATGGACCAGCACCTAAAAGAGGTGTGGGTGTTCTGCAGGGGCCCAGAAAATAAGGTATAGCACTTTCAGAAGGTACTTGTTTCACCATGTTCCTTGAACTAAAGAAAGGGGGGGAGGGGAGGGGGGAGTCTGAAATGAGTTAAGAGGGTGTGATAACAACATAGAAGTATGAAAAAAACAGTGAAAGTGACAAGGATAATTAAAATCATAGTCCAGAGGACAGACAAAACAACATCAATATGGAATTATGTTAGTAGAGAGCCCCTGGAAACCTATGATTTACTCAGGGTTCATAGGAGCTCATACTGCATGCATTAATGTTGTCAAAGATGTGTGGTAAAACTGCTGCATTAAGTGAATCTGTACAATCAATGTCATCAATAAAAGCTATTTAGATTTTTTTTAATGAATGGAGTCACAAAAAGTGACTAAATGGAACAGGAAGTAATCCTATTATTAGCCACAGATTCTCAAATGCCGTTCTTACTTTCTGACCTTGTATGTTTTGGGAATATTGTTTGGTTTGAGTTGTAACATAAAAAATGGACTCCTGACTTTTCTTGAGATAGGACATTAGATTTGGCCTTTTAGATCAAACACAGTCTTAATGGTATAAATTTAGCCTTACTATAGTTTTCCTTCAAGAAGCACTGCAGTGCAAAAAAGTCACTATGATATAATATGAATATAACAGAATACTACTCTGCTTCTAAACAAAGCTAAACAAAAACTCAAGTTTTTTTTTAAAAACTTTCTAAGAAAATGTATTTTGAATCTAACATGAAAATACTGATGATTTCCACTGCAATTTCAATATCACTATCACTGAATTCAGACAGTAGTCATGCACATTTTTAAAACTGCAGTTAAGAAATCTGGAGAAGTCCAGTGGGTCCTGAAGACTGAGTCTACTTTTCATTAACAGGATATATCTGGGGCCTATTCAATCATGTAGAAAGGGAGGCACAAAATATTTTGCTGAGGAAGAAAAAGACATACCTCTGTCCTGTGTGTTAAACGAGAATTTTTGCAAACTGAAGACAGCTCTCACTCTTGAAGCTCAAGAGGTCAGTGCTGCTCAAGAAGTCACAGCTCTCTTGCTGTGATTTTTAGTGCAATATTTAAGTAATTTGCACATCTGATGAACAGAGAAGTATGATAAGGTAAAATAAATTTTTGTCCCATAAAAAAATATAGCAATTTAGCAGGGATAGAACCAAAGCTTCTGCTTTTGTTTTTGTAATTTAGCATCACTTCAAGAAGATAGTCATAAACTCCAGCTGTCAATGGTTTATTTTAGAATGGGCAGGCTCAGAGAATCAGTTCAGCAGAAGAAAGACAAAGAAGAAGCAGCAGCTATCAAGAAGTGTATGTCTAATAAGATCAGATTTCAGTGTCTGTATCTTGTACCATACAGTCTGATCACACAAGAACTTCTGAAGAATAATTTATTAGAGAGATCATGATTAACAGTAGCACTTAATTTATTTTTTCACAAGTTTTTCTAAGTAATGAATTTTGATGTTGTATTTATATTAATGAATGGTAAAGAAAGGTTTTAGGATATCTAATGATTACAAATATATTTGGAATTGTGCTTGAAGTTAGAAACAACAGACGGCTGGATGATACTGTACACCCGTATTTGAAATAAAAATAAAAGGGATGAAAGCAAGGAACCTTTTGTTTTCTATTTTGTTTTTAAAATAAAAGCAAAACGTACCATTGGTTGGGTGTCGAGCAAATGAGATAGAAAACCTTTTAACAGCAGAACCGCGTGTGGTGTCTGAGAAAGAGAAAAACAGGTACCTGAAATTTGTAACAGCTACCAAAAGAGGGAGATTTTAAAAAAGAAAAGGAAGAAGAAAGGAAAAAAGAAAAGATGAGAAGTGAGTGGCATGCAGAAGGAACCAAGGAAAAGGGCTAAAATCTAAATAGATGTTAAAAAGAAGAAAATTTGGATTGTTGGTAACTAGATGTGTAATGAAGTGTATGAAAACAAGCAGAATGAGCTCGTGATTCTGGCATACAAGGTTATTCAGGTTAGACTCGAACACTGAGAAGTGAAGTGGGGGGGAAAACAGCACGAATACTGTTTCACCTCAGAGTTATAAACGTGTGCTTTGGTATCTTTACATTCTGAAATCTAGTGAGAGAGTTTCTTCTCTATGCCAGATTATCCAAAACTGAGAATCTCCTGCTCCTCTGTCATCCAAACCCCACCAAAAAAAGGTCAGGAATCCTAAAATTTTCACCATCAGTATTTAACTTATTACTTTATAATTTCATTCCTTGTATATGCTCCAAATACTTTACTTAATTTCAAGATCAATTAGCAGTGATAAAAAACAGGGTTTAAAATTATTAAAGAATTTTAAAAAAACTTTTCATTTACTTAAAAAATGCACTTGCTGGAATCTTGTGGCGCACATTACAAGTCTGTGATCTGGTGTTCAAGACAAACAAGAATTAACTATGCTATTAAGTTAAACATAAGCAAGATATGGGCAATAAAGAAGCAACAGAAACTCATAAAATTAATACTAAGGCTAAAGATTCTAGGATTCCATTAAAATCTTTAGAAGTTCAATGTGGCACATGGGTTGTGCGTGCATGTGCGAGAGTGTGCACATACCATCTATGAAGCCAGAAGAAGTCAGCTTTTTACGATGCGTACGAGCATAATCCTGTAGGTTAGGTGCACTTGAAGAACCCCCGAGCACTGAGGTGCTAAACAGGCCCGCACAGTGAGACCCTGATGGGAGTTAGAGAAAATACATACAACAACCAGGTGTTCGTCCATTCACATTGGGGATGCATGCAGCATGCAAGCAAATGGCTCTTACCACACAAAAGGCAGCTTTTGGCAGTGCCTTGGACAGGTTCACAATATGCTTGTAATGTCAAGAGTGGGACTTGTAGGCTGAAACTATCATAATTTATTGTGCTTCTACTCATGAAACAGCACAATCTGCTATATGTGCAAAGAGAGGACTCACTTTAACAAAGTGAGTTCTTGTCCTGTTTTCACTTTTGGTAAAAAAAAAAAATTACCAGTTAGCATCAGTGGAAACATAAACAAAACAACAAAACCAAATGAAGATGATGATGATGACGATGATAATGATTATTGATGATGATGATGATGATGATGATGATGATGATGATGATGATGATGATGTGAAAGTTGTGTCTTTGAAAACCTGTATTCCTGAAACAAATATAAACTGGAAAAATACTGTTGATTGCTATCATCCAAATGAACCTTTGAGATGACAGGCTGCTATGAAGTACTCATGCAGTTCCACAGACTAAGTATGTGGAAATACTTCTAACCCCAACAAAATCTTAACCAAATTGGAAATACTGTATTTGGAATTCACCGACCATTACTGATATTGTTATAAACTTGAAAACATTTCTAAGTTTTATCAAGTTTAACTTGACTTCCTTTCATGAGAAGACTTTTGCACGGCTCCATGCAAGAGACAGTACATTGTTACAACTCATGCATTCCTGTCACTAGAATGGGAGTTCTGACAAATCACTGAAAGCCACAGACAAAAATATAAAAATAACTTTTGTAATCATCAACTATTAATGAAATTTACATACAACAATGAACAAAATGGGAAAAAAGTTGTATTTTTCTTCTTTACATTTTATTACTAGTTGAAAGGAGAAGGAATTTTTCACTTAAAACTTATCTTTTACATTTTAGATAAGTAGCAGCAGATATTTTTTTTAAACCAGCAATACTTCCTTTCATTACTCATAATAGTCCAGTGAGGGGAAACATTACTAGCACATGTGACCAATCACAGCCAAAATAAACTGATGCCTGATCTGTGGCAAAAGCCTTTCACACCAAATATAATACCTTAATCTACATGGATTAACTTCCACAAGCCATATTGTGACACACAAAAGAATACTCATTTAACTTTAGCAAGCATGGAATAAAAACCAGGACTTCAGTAACCAGGAGCACCTGATGTATGTATTTTACTATGGGAAAAATATAATGGGAAGAAAAGTATCACAGAAAGATTAGACATACAAAAAACACATATGTTTGCAAATAAAGGAAAAGCTACTTCTAAGTTTATGCATATAGGTGATGCATTTTTTAATACTTAATGTTTCCCATGAAAAGACACACCAGAAAAAAAAGCAATATTGATTTATAGTAGTGCATGATTTCATTTTTTTGCGAGTCACATGTATGCCTGTTTTAATAAAGCAATAGAAAAGTATCACTTGAATTAAGAGAATTTGAAAGAAGCCTTTGAATTATAGCATGATTCATTCTAATGCTGAAAAAAAGAAATTAATTTTAGGAGAGGAATATCTGCAAAACCCCTGATACTATCAAGAAACTTTATGCTTGTTCCCCATCCCCCTCCCCTCAGAAAAACATCTTCACTTTCATCAATCGCCTACAGTAGGAAACAGAAATTTTCAAAAAAAGTCTTTTAACTGTTTCCAGAGCAGGCCACTTTAATGCAAAATATTCTTGCAAAATCCAAAAGCTCAGTCAGAAACTACATTATCTTAAAAATCTGCTTTATGTTAAAAACAATCCTGTGTACCTGTCGTGAGAAGTACAAAATCGGTAGTACAAGGAGTCTTAAACAATTTTCTCTTTTCAGTTTTAACTTAGTTAAAAATTTTGCTGCAAAAAAATTGTCCAGTCCATAGGCAGACACTTGGCATATGTTACTGATAACAAGTACTATTTGGTCCTGTTAACAAAAATGCTATTCACAGAATATACAAATATAGAGAAGAGCAGGCAGATGAAAAGCTGAAAACATCAAACAAAATTTCAACTGTAGACACATACCTAGCCCACTCTGCTTTTGTTCCAGCATAGTTCTTGGTGTTCGTAAATTACTATTGCTTTCTGATAGGACCTGAATATAAGAAAAAGAAAAATAAGGAAAAGTAGAACAGCAGCATGAAACATCCATTTAACTTGATACAGCAGCCTGTTTCAGACAAACAGGTGTTAATAAGCTGTATGATAAGTGTTAGTAAAAATATGTAAAGGAAACATGAGAGATCATGCAATATCCCCTTCCGAAGGGAGTCCATTTCACATATGAGTTCCTTGCAATGAAGTAGTGTGAAGCAAGCATTCAGAATGAGAAAGGACACAGACCAAGACTGATATGAGAACAAAAATTTGAGACATTTTATTTCATTTTACCAAATGCACTTTCCTAAACTGCGCCTGTATTGAAAAAAGGAGGGGAGGAAAGGAAAGACAGACAAGCTATTGAGGACACCATACAATCACTGACCATGCACAGGCTCAATCAGTACAATCTTCAGATGCTCACAGCCTTTGCTGATATAAATTTTTCCGATGTAAATAATTTTAGAATTTTCTACAATAAATTATAAAAATTTTCAAAGAAAAAGGATATGGTTACAGAACACCATCCATCGTCTTACATGTAAACAATATCTTGATATTCTGAATAGTTTTAGGTTTTCACTGGTACTTCCAAAATATTTACTGCTTCTTTTTTACCCTGCTTTCTCCTCACCCCCCACATTACAAGGAACAGTTCAAAATATTGTACAAGTCAATGGATGATGTACTGTCTTGGGAGTTTCAGATACCTCCGGATATAGATGGCAAGAATTATTAGTGCTGGAGATTTTCCCTGCAGTAGTTAATACCAGGCCACTGAAAATATGATATATGCAAAACAAGTTTTGAATAGCAACATGAAGTACCAAATAAATTATTTTAAATGGTATTGGTTGGATTTTTTTTTTTTTTAATTTACCTACCACCAAATTAAGCAATGCTGGTTTTAAAGTCTTAAAGGACAACTAAACCAAAGCATAATTCTCTTTCATTAGGCAGTACACAAAGTCTTTTTTACTGTAGTAACATTTGCAATTCCTATAAAGAAATCAAATGTTTATGAAAGCGTGTAACACATTCAGTGGAAAAACATGCACTTTTTCCCCCAAACATTCTTGGCAAATAATTTTAAGAAGTGGAAGGTATTACTTGAAACATAATCCATAACAAGGGATTAGATGTCCTTAAAGACAGTTGTTGCTTGGAATGCATAAAATGTTTAACGAAGTAAAGTTTAAAAACCTGTTGCCATGAGCCAAAAATACTGGATGTGAAAGCCAGTGATTTAGGGGAGACAGGGGAAGAAGTGATTTGTTCCCCTGATCTGCGTCTTCGACGCCCAGTACCCACACCACTGGTGTAATGCAGCCAGGTACCAATACACTCTGGGCTAGAAACACTCAGGGGGCTCTCTTCCTGGAAGTGAGAAAGGGGGCAAAAAACAGCAAAGCATGCAAAGTTAGATTCAACAGAGCCAAATGAACAGAAAAGAAATAAACCCAATCTCCTTGCACCCTTTTACATACTTCAAAACTATTAAACAGCGAAGAGAGAATAATAATACAATACTAGAAAGCTATCAGTTTCACTTTTATCTCTTCATCCAACTATTTATTTTATTACAACACTTTAATCAAATTTCTGGTAGACTAGTATTAGATATGAGAGAAAACATTTGTTATCAATAATTGATTAATAATTTTAAGAATTTTTCACATGTTGGAAACAAAACTTCTGTTACCCTTGAAATACTGTTTAATAGTTTTTCCCCTCCTAAGTACAATAAACTTTCCTATTTATTACTTAATAGTTTCAATTTCTATTCTATAAGCTTATCTGAAAGCTGCTTTTTGAATTTTAAAATTGCCTTTAAGACTTTACAGTTGACTCACTGGTAGTAGCACCAAACTGACTGGTAGTAGTTTTACCAACTTAAAAATGTTCTAAAAATTATCTTATGTGGGACACCTTATCAGGACTTCAAAGGAGGATAGAGGACAACCTACTATATGTAGTAACCTATGTGGTTACTACATCTACATCATTGTGTATCATTAGCAATTAACATTCTTTGAAATACAGAGTTTGCTTCCCAATGAGCTTTACATTGTTGTTTTACTACTATAACTCAGCTTTTTTTACTTTTCATGACTCATCACAGTTGCCTTCCTTTCTGTAAATATTGCTGACTATAACCCAGATTAAAACTTCCATATAATCTCACACCTGAAAGTGTCCTTTCAAATTAATGGACATAGGTGAAAACAGAATTGCCTTACAGGAGGAAAAAAAAAAGGAAAAAAAAGGAAAAAAAAAAGAAAAAAAAAAAGAAAAAAAAGGAAATAAATAGAAAAAAAAAAGTTCAAGGCAGTTGCAGTTTAAGTTGCAGTGACTTTGTAAAATTGGTCCAAAATACTGTTTAGTTTAAATATTCCAAATACTAGATTTGGAGATTTCAATAGGCCAGATGAAACTTCCTATTTTACTTATGAGAAAAAAAAATGTTTTATGTATGTCTCCTCTAAATTGGCTATTTCCTTCCAGCAAATAAGCAAGCTCTGAATGCTGAAACACATTCAATTGTAACATATAATATCTGCACAGTCAAAACTTGGCAATTTGTGCTTCTGATATCTTATGAAAGTTAACTTCCATACAATTTATGAAAATGGTTGAAAGTCTGAAGTAATAGACTATTAAGCTGTGTATAAGTGAACTCATAGCCAGGAGGGGAGTTTGCATGATCATCACAAAAACAGCTTTGAAAAATCAAAAATATTGATGTTGTGAGCATTTGTTTATGAAAAAACTTAGAAATAGAAAATGTAAGACATTAACATTTATAATGTCTGTTAATTTATGGAAGTCATGTGAAGTTATACAGATATCCCTACAGAAGGGAATCATGCATCTTTTTCTCTCCATACTGCCAGTAACCAAGTAATTTCCAAATCTGTAATATTTTTATGGCATACAGACAACTCATTCCCAACACAAACATGAAAGAAAAAGCTTTTGGTGTGAATCTTTATTTCTGATGGTTTTAAGCAACTGAAAATGAGGCATTAAGAAGCTGTTAGTCTGCTTCTAGCATTAATATCACAGAAGTGCCGCTATGCACCATCTGAATTTTCACTCAACCATCCCAATGGTATCAATGAAACAGCTGTGCATCTCCCCACGTCTGTGACATTAAGCCTGTTAAGCTTATCTGTTAAGCACACCTATATGTCATGGCTTTCAAGACAGCAAACTAGATTATTCAAGATGTTGCCTACAGAATTCATGAAACACAGACCCCAGCCACTTAATAAAACAAGCTTCCACTTTATCTTTCTTACCTTCAAATGCTTGACAAATTGAGTCACTTTCACTCCACAAGAAAGCAAATACAGTAGAAGACATCTCACCTCTTGCACCTCCCCTACCACCCTAATCCCTGTGATCCCTTTCAGCAAAATCACCCTGAAAGTTTGCTCAATTCCCAGTAGTAGCTGTCTAATAAGGATGAATAGAAAAGCAATGTATGTTAGTTTGTAGAGGTAGGTTTAGATTGAAAGTCTTCATTTTCAAATATCAACTTTTTTAAAATGGCTTTAAAAAAAAAAGTAAGTCTTGTCACAAAATATTTATTTTAAAAATATCCCTTCAGAGAAATTGTTGCCATGGAGAATTTCCCACCGAGTAAGGCCAAACCTTCTGTGAGATGTATCATGCTGGTTCTGTGTAATCAAAAGCAGAATTACATTTGGTTTTGTTTTCTTAAAAGCAAGCAAAAGTTAAATGTTTTTGACAGAAATTATCTGGAACACCAGCACTTACTTCAACAGAACCAATCTTCCTGGATCTTGGAAGGGGTGACTTTCTGTGTATATGAATTGGGTCTGATACCATTGGCTTGAACATCACTACTGAACGATCTGTTTCATCTCTTTTAGGAGCATGCACCTCCTCATCACTATCATTTCTATGAGAGGTTTTCTTCGAGCCTGCATTCTACAGAAAATACATAATTCATTTTCAATTTGTCTGCACACCTTCAAACAGACAAGCTCTTAAATAAATATTCTGCATAAAGATGAAACAAGCTGATTTTAAAAATACAAGATGTCATACTACTAAAAAAACTGCTCTAGACTTTAATAATCTGTATAATAATCTGTTTCTTCTTTATTTTTCTATTTAGAAGAATTCCAGACAAGCTTTGCTCTCATTCCTTTCTCAAAAAGCAGTCATAACACCATGTACCTGACCATGTACCTTGGAAAACAACAATCTGCATGCCAAGCTACTTAAATATGTCTTCCTTTTCCTACAATATTATTCATGTGACACTCTGATGCTGCTATCACTTTTCTTAGAGTATTTTGTATTTCTAGTAAAAATTCTGGGAAAGCTTTAGAACACCCAAATTATCTCTGTCCTTCACCTCAGCGCCCATTCAAAGTGGAAAATGTTTGTACTACTTATCTTTTACTGCACATTTTTCTATTAAAAAAAAAAAAATCACACTTGTATTTTTTACATAACAATTTTCCAGTGTTTATTTTAGGTATGTCCATATCCAAAAAAACTTAAATTTTGCTTTATAGAAAGACATAACTATTACCTCTCTGGAGGCAGGTCTGTATCCATATCCAGACGGTAAATTTTTATCTTCCTCACAGCCTTTAGCTCCTGGACTGAAATGCAGCTCTACATGAAAACGTTCTTCCGAAGAAAGTTCCTGAAGTGAAATAATTAAATAGATTTATACTTTAGCATATAGCTCAGCTTTTCTCATATCTGAAGATATTTATCCGTTTTAAATACCTTATTTGGATCCTCATAAAGCATGATAACAATTTGTGTCATGTAATTGAGTTCATTAACCACATTTAAGTAATCCATAGCTCGTTTCCATTGTTCATCTTTTGATTCCTTATGGAGAAAAAAAAAATATCAACAAATAAAACTCAGCTACTTTCTTTAAAAAGATTGATGATCTCACTTTTCCTCCACTTAGATAGATTTTCATAGCAGAAGTGCAAAGCTCATCATACCTAAGGAAAATGCAGAGGTACAACAAAAAAAACAACTATGAACCTCCATGAGTGACTTAAAATTGCTCATCAAACAACTGAAAAGTGAAGAGCAGAACTTTTCATATGTTATTTCAGTGAGTCTTTCATGGTTTTTCACCAATGATGATACACAGACAGAGGCACTGTTTTCAATTCTCCTGATGAGAACTGCTAATTTTACAACAAATTCATTTCAGCTAGTATATTGTGAAAAATGTTTTTATATATCACACTAATAGAGATATCAAAGAGTTAGTAAGCAAAGCTTTCTAGTATATAAAGGAGGTACAACTGTCACATTCCAAACTACTTAAATGGTCACCTTTTTCATGCTGTAGGAAAAAAAAACATTTAGTAATCCACCTTGAAGAAAAATTAGAAGTTTATTAAACTTATTATTATTAAAAGACTTAACCTTGGAGTGTACCTCCACAGAAGCATGTCACAGTAGTTTATAAATGCTTTTGCCATCACTGAGTTTAGTCATACATTACCAGAAGCAAGTATGCCATTATGACAATTTGAAAAGTAGTGTATAAGTCAAGCTGTATCTTACAAGCAGATAGGTTTGTGGTGCTGTATATATCTCCTCCAAGAGCTCAGTTGAAGTAATTTCTGAATCAGGAGACCTTGTCTTTTTCAGTGTCAAAGACTATCAGATGGAGAATAATGCACCACCTTTGTAATATTCTGTAACAGTATATGATAGTAAGAAAATTTGCTGTACAGGAGGAGCTTTTAGCAGTCTTGAAATTAGGTAGGGGTGTCTTGACAGTATGTCAATGGTCAAAAATAGTAAGCCAGTGCAAAAGCAAATTCAAGAGAACCCTGAATCATAACTTGAGAATAAAAGTTGGAAGAATTACTGGTGACAACAGAAGACAAAAAAAAAGTATCTGGCTTTTCCACATCTATTTTTGATTCTAACACATACAGCCAATGGAACACAGCATTACTTTGATGGAATCAAAGCATACCAATTAATGTGCAATTTGCAATATGTTTCTACATAAGTAATAGAAAATCAAATGTTTGAAAAAATGTGATACATTTCAGAGACACTTAAGGTTTCAACTGATACAGTCAGAGGAAGATTCAGATTCTTCTCTAAATATCACGGCTTCAACAGAGAAACTTACATCACATAAGGCACCATAACGAAGGGTGGATAACAGGGAGTGGACATGACTTTCACTGGTGAAATACAGTCGGGTACGAACATGGCGTTCTGGGGACATAACACCCCTGGAGTAGCTTAAAAAAAGAAAAATGTTATTAGATAATGTTATTAGACCATGATAAGATGTGTCCTTATTTTCAAAATAGCTGTAAATCAATCAATCAATCAATCTTTCTAATTTCTATGAGCTAAAAAGATACTTCAAATATGGAAGCTATAGACTATGTCCAATTTTTATGGAAATTAATGTAACCATGTAAAAAAGTAAATGGCTTACAGAGGATGAAGCTTATTTACGGTGTCATCATCTTGAGTTCTCTGAAGGTCAGAACGAATTTTTCTGACTAGAGGAGTGCAGTAACCTTTGGCAATCTCCAGTTTCTCAGCTTTAGAAATCCCATATTCCTGTGTAAAAACAAATTGACTTTTACAATTCAGTTAAAGGTTAAAATGCCTTATAATTCAGAGCTTCTATATTAAAGCAAATTAGTCATCTATTAGTTTGCTCTGGCTACAAATAATTTTATTTAACATTTTTGCTACACATGATCATTGATGTAGCTTCAATGAATTTGCAGATTGCCTTTTTGCTGTTTGATTGATACAGAGAAAAAAAATTTCCTTCACTAGTTAAACCAAAGAAGTGGATTTACCTTCTGCTATGATAAAGCTCTTTTTCTTAACCAAAACACCTACAGAGTCATTCCTCCTTCTTATCACCATGCCCATCTCCTATCCTGCCCCCACAATGCTGCTTTCTTGGTTTTTGCTTTTTCCTTTCTTTTAACTAAACTAAACTTTTAACTGAAGAGACATATTTCGTATGTCAGTCTTAGTTTGGGGTAAACCAACCCAGAGAAGATCTTCTATTTATGTCAAAAAATAACACAAATAGTATTTATGTACAACTGTGAAATTACTACTGATACTAAATGTATTTAAAAGTATGTTCTTCTAGGAGTTTCATACTCTGTGCTGCACAAAGTATGAACGTACTCTCACAGTTAGAATGAATCTCTCTTGTTAAGAGAGGAAGACAAGCACTCTCCCTTTGCATTATGCACACTGGCAAGTTTTCTTTGTTCTTCTATCTTCAGTATGTGTCCTCATTTTTACCTGCTCTTCTCTAATTTTCTGTTCAAAATTTCAGCTTAACAGACCCACAAAACACAATTCTAGCCGTCACTACTATTTTTGTCCTCCATGTCAAGTTTGAGTGATGGGGAGAGGAAGAATTTCCTTCACATGCTGCACACAATATGGGTAAATACCTCTGTTATAAGGCTGCTCTGTAATTGCAGGGACACCTTGGGAATACTTTAGTCTGTTCTGTCCTGTCGTAACAAATCAATTTCATGTCCTGCCACTTGCAAGATTTTACAGCAAACCCAAGTTTAACAGCCTGCAGAGCATATGAGTTTAATTTGTCCACTTCTGGCACGGAATCCTACGAAACTTAATGTCTACATTCACATCATGGAATGTTAGCATTTTGAAAAAGCAGAAAAGTATTTTTAAATTAAAATAGTTTAAAATGTGTTAAATTACACAGATTAGGATTAACAGTGTCATTTGCAAGGAGCCCAAAAAAGAAATTTCTATAAACAGGAGAAATTAAATTAAGCAGTTTCAGAAAACAGAATTATTCACAAAGGCAACAGTTAAATCCAGGATGAATGGTGGAGATGAACCATTTTATTTTAATACACTGTGTATAGTGTGTATAGGTGTAAAGAAAGGAGACATGTTCACACCTTAAATTTATAAAAAAATTCACTCTGAACACAGCTTTATTAATTATGAATGACATTTTTCTTAAAAAATCCCAGTCAGCTTGCTAGTGAAAAATGAGAGAAAATGTTAAAGGCTTTTATTATTGCAAAATGTGGAAGCTGCAAAAGAAAATATAAAGTAGACATTTTCACAAAGATTTAAAAAAGCATTTATTCTACACATTTTTCTTCTATTTAATAACTGAAAATGCTTACCTGAGGAATCACAATGTCAGCCAAAGCCTTTGAAAGCCTATATAATTCCATTGTGTTTTCTAATTTTAAGGATCCATTGTGTTGTACATCATATTTTATACAGTCATAAATATCAGGAATTTTGCTAATATCGTATCTTCCATTTTTTGTTTTGAAGTCTTTTTCCAGCTTGGCCCACCTACGCAACATCAGTTCTAGAGTTTCACTGTGGTACAGCTGAATATCTGGATAGACATGTATCTCTTATAAGTAATTAAGGCCATTCAAGTAACAAAATGACATTTGAATTACATAGAAGTAATGACTATATTATAAGGCTCAACATAAGTTAACTGCATTAGTATTAAGAAGAAGGGACAACTGGGCATAACATTAATTTTAGCACTGAAAGCATCACAATTACATAACTCCACTGTGATAATAAAACACACTGCTGCAGAAATGCACCACTGGCCCTTAAACATAAGACATACCTATATAACTTAGCCTTAGTACAGTCAACTCTTCCTATATTGTGGAATGCTGAGTTTTGAATAACTAAGACAAGAATTTTTGCAAACAGTGGAATTTCTGAACACTACAAAGGCCTCACCTGCAATATAACCACATGTTCCTCTTGCTTTTTACTTCAAAACTATGCATATGAAATCAAGACTGTGAAAATACTTAATCCGTTATTGGTTGACTCATGTTCTGCTAAAAGTGAGTTTAGTGAAGAAAAGTTATGTTACAGCTCTCTTTCATATGTTAACCAAAGAAACTAAATACAAGTACAAAAACATTTCAATACCTGCAGACTTTGGGTCTTCCATTCTCTGCCTGATCTGAGAAGTCAAACTCTGGATCAAGTAATAGACCTTGTCACATGTCTTTACAGGATTTTTAATAATCTGCATTGATTTTATCAGTGAGATGCTTCCAGATGGAGTAAGCTGCAATTTGAGATAAACACAAAATTAACTGAACAGACTAGATTTCAAAGACCTGGTGAGATAAGATGAAACATGTCAAAGATACCAAGTATTGGAGAAAAAGCACTCAAGGAGGTTGCTATGAATATTTTTAATGACTTATCAATTATCTTTTACCTTTGAGGCATTAAGAAAATACATCAAAATGCAGTACCATTTGCTAGAGATTCAAAGGTAATAAATTCATAGAGCAACTAATTCTATAAAGTAAATGTGGGTAACTACAGAATTCATAAAACTATTTCTTTTATTCCAAGACACAAAAATTGGGAAGATGTTTAAACCTTTGTATATACTTAGCAAGCTTCCACATCTTCCTTTCAAATAACTTCTGTATTCAAAAGCTTACAAAAATAAATTCTGTTAAAAGTTTGTCATTAGGCTACATGCCTCACAAGATGTTTTTTGCTCTATAGGAACCAGATTTGCAGTAGTAACTGGTATCTTTGTTTGCCTACTCCTGTCTTAGGTTTGTGTTTCTACAGGACTGTAGGACAAAAACACAAAAAAGAAGCCTTTAAATGCACATATATCAACAACATATGAGATGTTCTTCAGAACTGAATTCATTATAGAAATGGTAAAAGCTACAAACTATCACCATAAAGGTGAATGTCACTAAAACAATAAAGTAAATGTATGTGTGAAGTTTAGCCTAATTTTTTTCAGAAAAGTCTGCAGAGTCCAAAGTGACCAAGGATATAAAACAGTAATTTAAACACAAAACACACACTTATTTGCATTTTCCTCAGTTTCCTGAAATGGATGGAGTAATTTGGACGTGGAAAATTTCCACTCTCTACCTAAGAGTAAGCAGTTCCTATCTCTGCTTATTATGATTTAAATCAAGAAATTGATTATTTATACGTAACAGGGAGGGAGGCACGGGAATAAACCCCATACAATTTTTCCAAATCACAAGTAAATTAGAAAACCTCCACAAATAAATGAAGCCCCCAAAAGTTTTTATTGCTTTATAATCCCAAAGGTTAGTAACTTTCAGTGACCAAAGAGTACTCTATTAGTACTAGCTACATTTCAAACCTGATTTTATCTATAAAACAAACATTGATAAATCCTTGCATTTTCCAATTACTGTTGAATCTACTACTTTATATATTTAAATGAATCCACATGGAGAATATAAATATTCTTAATTAATTTAATTAATCTCAATACTTTTTTCAAAAATAGCAGTTAAAAACCTCATTTGAGGACTTGTATTTAGTTGTTATATGAGACAGAGTATAAGCAATTGAAAGAGAAAGAAGTTTCTTAACTATAGCAAACAATACATGTAAAATCAGGAACAATGATGTGTACTAAGTCAACAAACTATATTACTATGTGCTAATTTAGCATGTTAATGACACATTCACTTAAAGTTTTCAGTATCTTAGTATTCTAAGTAAAAACAAATAGACCTTGCAGCAGATTAATGACTGAAACACCTGCAGTCGATAGGAAAACATTTTGTTACATCACACACTCTCAAAGTAAAGATTACAAAAAATGCAAACAATATAATGTTGTTCTTGAATAACTAAAATATTTTAATGGAATAGTGAAAAAGGCTTACAAAGGAGATCCCTGTATACTTCTTTGAAGTTTGCTACTGTTCTGATTACCCAAATCACAAAATAATATATCAACAGCTACAATTGGTATAGCCACCTTTGCAGTTCAAACTATTTGCAAGCACACAAATAATTTTGCAAAACAGATACATAAAATCACTGATCAGTACTTTTGCATAGACATCTTCATAATTATTTATATTATTTCATGGGAAACTAATCATATGCTGACCTTATCATAGTCATCAGCAGTAAATTCTCTGTCTCTCTGGAGAATTTCATGAAGCCTTGCTTTAACACGATGTTGACAGCTGCTTAAAGAATCACTGTCACTGTCCAACAGACCATTCATATTGGCACTTTTTACCATCTGGACAAGAATAGGAGTCAGCTCTCCCTCTAAGGCCAGTAGTCCCTGAAGCAAACAGTACAATTATTCAGGCAAATAAATGAAGATGAAAAAAATTAGTATCTTAAAAGAAATGCCCAAAACATTAATTTAAATTCAAGATGGTATCACTTGGCTATAGGTTAGATAAACAGGGGCAAAAAGCATGTAATTACAGAGAAATGGCTCCCTAAACACTACTGGTGTGCAGGATTGATAACAGATGATGCAACAGAAATGGTGACATGCCACAGAAAATGGTCTCCAACACCAGCTGTTCAGTTCTTGGAGAGTGGGGAGTGCAGGTGCCTTCTCCCCAAGGCTGGAAGCAACAGCTGCCTGACTTGTGGGTGTCGTGCTTTGCTCAAGGACTTGCCTTACCAGAGAGGAGCTATGGGAAGAGTTTGGAAACTCTTAGAGCTTAGACAGCATCTAGCAGGATAAACAGCGCATAGGTAGGGTCTCACAGAGACTCTACAGAGGCAAAAGCCCAAGCCATGTGAGTCACAAGACAATCAAAGGCCTTGAACAACAGGAGAATGGAGAATTCCAAAATGAAGAAGGCTGGAAACTTTTTAAACTTTTCTGGCAATGGAAGGGCTCCAGAATAAAGAAGGAAATGGTGTGGTGTCCCTTCAAGCCTGCTGACAAAGGGAAAGCAGCTCAGATGGCTGAAATATTTCTGTACAAGCACACGCAGCATAGAAATAAATAGGAGAAACAGAAAGTCAGAAGACTTGTAGAGCTTTAAGTTAATTCAAATTACAGAGATATGGTAGAATATTTCACATGAATGGACTTTTGCTGTAACTAGACACAGGATCTTTTGGAAGCCAAGCAGGCAGCACAGTATCATGGCAGGCCTCTGCTACAGACCACCCAATTAAAAGGGGAGACGGATGAAACCCTCTTAACACAAGTGGAGAAAGCCACATAACTGCAGGCCTTGTTTCCATGGGTGCTCTTGGCCCTGGATACCTCCATGGCAATATTGCAGGGGACAAGAAATCAAGATTTCTGGAAAACACCTAGGACAATCCTTTGACAGATGTTATTGATGAACAGCTGAACACAGGCATTGCCCTAGACCTGTTACTCACAAACATCACAAATGTCAGGAAAATAAAGGTAGATAGCAGTCTTGGTAATTGAAATCTGATGTTTTAACAGATCCATGGAGAAGTGAACAAGACAAATACCTGCATTAGAGCCCAGGACTTTAAGTAAGCATACTTTTGCTTATTCACAGAATCTTATGGAGACAAGCCTTGCAGGACAAAAGCCTTAGACGGGGCTGCTTAATTAAAAACTGTCTTCATCCGCTCAAAGAACTTCAAATGATTGGCACATTATTTGGATACTTTTTCACCCTGAACTACTCTTTGAAAATGCCTTTTTCTAATAAACTGTACATCTCTCCCACATTTCACAAGAGAAGAAACAACCCTGAGAGTATCAGAGTTTTAGAACTGAAAATATCGTTTCACATTGTACCTTTGCAAAAGCTGCTGCAGTCATCTGAACTCGTCCCTCATCAGAAGCGTAGATTTTGAGATCATGTCGGTAAGTGCTATGTAACCTAAGTAAACCACATCCAGGAAATCCAGCGTAATCTCCTAGCAAACAAACATGTTGCTCAAACTCTCATCATTATCCTCAAAAGTAATTTATGACACTCAATTGATTTTTTTGAAAATTATTATTATAATTTTCTTTTTACCTTGTCCACCGGGATACATACACCTGAAAGCTCTTCCAAGCTCCTCTGCTTGAACCCTGCCTGCAGGGGTCAGCTCTCCTCCCCATTTTAGGACCAGAAGCAGGGAAGGCTCATTTCTTCTATTATCTAGTTGTACAGAGGGAGAGGAGCTTAGTACTAAAGTATATTGTTAATTTTTTTTCCAAATGAACAAAAAATATTTGGTCTATGAAAAGCTTCATCAAAAGATCTCTTCAACATTATGAATCTTTAATAGCATTCTAACATTAAGGAAATATTGACCTGTGAACTAAACGGGCACTTTAAACAGAGAAAACTAAGTATTTAATACTAAAAGTATTAAAACTATGAAGAAAATATACAAGAAAACTATTTAGCATGAATCTGAAGCAAAAAGTAAATCAAGACAGAAAAATTAAAACGAATTGGATGCTAAGCACCCTATAGTATGTAAATGTTTTAAAGACAGTAATTGTTGAGTGAGATTTTCTTATGCTGGCTCACAACACCACAACTTCATCTTGGTGCATCACTGAAATTTTTTTCATGTTACTCTTCTACTGCAAAAGAGCATGATTAGTACAGTTTTATGTCCACAATTCAGCAGATTAAAATACTGTGGATACGTGCTAACTATTCAAAAATTCTTTCAAAACAAAATATTCCATCCTTTTGGTATTAAAAGATTTTAAAATCATGGAAAATTTGAGGAGTTAGAAAGAAAGTTAGGCTTGGCAAGCCCTGGGAAAAGTTAGAAGTAGGCCCTGGGAAATGTTAGGCCTTGTGCTTGCTAAAGATCAGGCCAAACTGCACCTGTGTAGTGAGCATATGATAAATGATATAATTGTTAGATGTGATTAGATATAATTATTGTTTAAAGAATCATGAGAAACTATGTTAAGGGTTTGGTTGGGTAAAATCAATGCATACAATAGAACAACGTAAGTTTAATAATTAATATGTAAATTATATAACGATAGAGTATCAAAACATGTTCAACTCAAAACCAAGTTGGGTCAGATTTGGGTATGTGTACCCCTGACACCCAGAGCTCTTAATAAAGCACCTTCACATAATCATTCTGTGATTATGTGTTCCTGAATGCTAACACTCTTAACATCAAGACGTAGTCTATGACTATTTATATACACATAATATTAAGTGATTATGTAGAAAAATAATACAATACCTTCCTCTTCACTGGAAGTCTTAGGGCAGCCATGAGGAAGATATGTTAACTGAACTTTGCGATTTATGCCTGAAAAATGCCCATACCTTAAGTGGGAACAGGGGAAAATGAGAGGTGAAGAGGGAGACAAACATTTTATATATTTTCCTCCAAAACTGCTAAAATCCTGTAATAGGCTATAAAAAATCTCTGCTGGTCAATGGTTTGTGCATTTGACCAACATTTATTGAAGCAGTCCTTAGAATAATAGAATAAACATTAACTCAACATGCACAGAATTAGCAGAAATAACAACTATGCTATGAAATATCTTAAAATACTATCTAATTCTACTTTTTACAACACTGAACATACAACTGGAACCCACACCCCACCACCCCCAACAACAAGCAGTATTGGACATGGCACAAGTAATTTGTCTATTCAGATCCAAACCCACAGTGGCTATCAGTATCCAGAAACTGGTCTCACAGTGTAGATGGCTACTGGTTTTATAGCCCATTAAGTTCTCAAGCAAAACTCAGTATTTAAAACAATTACAAATTTTAATAATAATAATAATCTGTTCCATGCTATTTTTTAATTAAAAATTCTTACTACCATTTCACAGTCTAAGATCCCAGATCCTTAACAAACCTTAAAGCCTTATTTTTTTTTTTTTTTGTTGTTTTCTTTGTTTGGTCAGGTTTTTCAAGTTTTTTTTTTAATTACTAAATATTTCAGGCTTAGTATACAAAGACATATTTATCTTCAATCCTCAAATTTTGCTCTAAATAGACAAGTAAGCATGGTGAAAATTCTTACTGGCTCTATCAGATGTCATTATGTCACACTGCAAGAAGCAGACCCTGCTTACAAGTATTTTCATTTTAAAAACATGTGGTAAGACAAAATTTGACATCAATGAAAGTAACCTCTTGTTGAATGTATACCGAGACACTAAGTTAGAAAGTCAAGAAGAAAAAACTAGAGTGATGACCTATTTCAAATATGACATCATTTCTCTTCAAAAACTTTGTGCTTGAATTATTGTACTATTATGTATTTGGTAACACTGCAATCCACACAGTAACTGGTGAAACAAGTCATAACAGCAAATACAACTTCATTGCTATGAAACCTGAAAATTAGACACTTACATTTCTAACACAGTCTTTAGCTGTTCAAGTTTTGCTTTACTTTCTTCAATTTCAGAATCATTGTTTTGCCCAAGTTCTACAAGGAGCTGTCTTGCTATATCAAGCACTTCCTAAAGGAAGAAAATATAGGATTTAATTCAATAAATAGATTTCCACTTACAAAATATCATAGTAAAAAAATAAAGACAAACTTGCCTGCAACTGTTTTGGTTTTTTCAGTTTCAGTTTTCCAGATTTATATCCATCACATTTTTCAAAGAGATCGAAAAATCTTTAAGATAAAGAAAAGTAATTTTAAAATACCATTAATAAATTAAATTACTACTATTTGAACTGGAGGCTCTAAAGTGGTATAAAATTAGTACCCTTACAGTATTTGAAAGTCAGGTTAAAACCTGCAGTACAGAGGTCAAACCGAGTGTTACCCAAATCCCATCTCCCTAAAAAGTCTTCAATGCATTAGAGAAATAAGACCATCGAAAATGTTCTGTTTCTGACTTGCTAAGTATTGAAAAAAGAAAAGAGGATATTCTATACATTTGAATGATATACTATTTGAATATACAGCTATATCAATGCTTAATCTTCAAGAATGAGCCTAAACAGAAGTAGGGACCAAAAATACCAAGTGAGTAGTCTTACACTTCTTCAGCATGTTCTGAATGCAAGAATCTAGTTCCAAAGTAAGTAATTCCCTTTTACTAAAACTGCACCTAGTTCCAGCTCAATTATTCTTCTTATGAATGCCAACATAGAGATGGTATCTATCAGAAATTCAGAGTCATTAAACTTTGACAAAAACAACTACCAAAAGTAGTATGACATTGCATTCAAGAACAGTTACGATAAAAAGCAGAAGGCAGAAGTCATGGTCTAATGGAGAACCAGAAATATTCTCTGCTGCATTATTTTTAACAAAGACATTTATAGACACAAATGCATTTTCCATAAAATCAAACAGGACTGTTTACAAGGCACAGCATGTGTTGAAGGAAATCTGCACAAGTTGACAGTCCTGCTGGAAAGAGAGGTGCATACTTGTAATTATTTGCAGTAACTAAAACTGTTAGATTTAGAGGAAAACAAAACAAAAAAACCCTTACAATTGTGCAGTTCCTGGTCAATTCACTGCTTGCTTAGCCCCAAAATCCTACATTCTAAAATATGGAAAATTGGATTCTACTTACCTCTGGATTCTACTTACCTCTGATGTTTTACTTCCATTTTCATTTTTTGCTTTGGTGTTCGATCCCCATGGCGTATTACAGCTATAACACACCTAAGCTCCATCCTGAAATTTCAAGCGCTGTATTTAACAAGTCTGTACACAAGGGTCTTTAATGTTAAACCAGCCACAATCAAGACAATTGACAAAGCTGTAGTCATCTGACATAACTACAGAAGTGATGGAAGCATATGCAAGAATATATGGTTAACCGAAAATGATGTAAAGTATAAAATATAAATACTGATTTTAAGACTTAGGTAACTACAGGATATCTATTTTAAGTAGTTTTTAAAACAACAATTTTGAGGATCATTAAATGAGAGAGCATGTTTATTAGAAGCGCATATTAAGTTGGTGCTAGAACAATGATTAGCAGTGGAAGCTATGCATAGAAGACGCTACACTAGAAAATCTGCTGTTCTATACTCAGCTTGACTAAGGGTGAGAAACTCTGACTGCTGGTATAGCAACTGTGATTCCTTCCTTGTTTTCAGCACACAAAACAAGCATTCATAGGCCAATGTGGGCACACCTTGTAAAGAGAAAAAAAGATTCACAGAAAAGTTACATTGGGAGTTTGAACAATTCAGGTGTAGCTACTCTTTTCTTACATTGTTCCAGAGGTGGTTGGCACAATAGGAATGTCTTCAGCTTCCAAAGGAATTGACCATGGTATTTGAAACTGGGGAGCAAGTTCTCTCATTATGATGTTTCTAAAATAGAAGTTAAAAACGAAAAATCAAAATAAATAAGTTTAAAGCACGGCTTATACAACACACAGAAACTCCAAACCAAACAGATTATATATATGCAGTTCTATTAATTTGGTTATTCAGTACTAGCAGCCATGAATGTATGCATACATGCATATTTTTCTTTTAATTGCGTAATAAAGATTACTTAATAATTTAGAGCTATTACAACTACTACAGGGACACTAGACTACTGGCCCTATATTGGTAAAGAACTTCAGCTTTTCAACTCCAGATCCTAAAATAATTCCTTGGATAGGAATTAGTTTTGTTCATTTATATATGCAGACAATTGGCTTTACTGCCTAAATGAAAGTGCCTAACAATAACCAAGCCATTCTCATCAAAGAGTTAACTGCTATCTTTTACCAGTAGTTTCTCAAAAGTTTTTGTAACAAAACTGGAAAAATAGGTAGTCTCTTGTTTTAACTATAAAGTGACAATGCAGTCTCCGCCTCAAGAAGGATGGCATGTCTAATATTTCTAATTTGTCTAATTCTGTTTCATAAATATTTCATCAAAGTACACTGAACTCCAGATTAGTACCTACATAAGAAGCAGTAACACAGAGAAAAAAAATTCCCAAGTTACAGTAGAATAAGCCAAAATATAATTGCTAAATATCCTGAAAAAACTTGCAAAATCCTTCACATAATAAGATTCCAGACAATTAGATCATGCAAAAAGATATGCTGTATCTCATCAGTCTTACTATAAAGCCAGTCACAATGGGCTTAGCCTACTCTGAGGACAACATTTCCTTGGCAGAGTTGTATTCCAAATTTTGTATGATCCCTCATTACACCTTTTTTTGCCTCCTGTGTCAGAGACAAGATGGTATGATAGAAGACACTTCGATTCTATTTCAGTTTGGTTTCACTTATTTGTGTTGAAGTGCTTCACCACTTGAAAAGATCTCATCTACCTTTAAGAACTTCATCTTGCTTTCAAAATACTTATTCAGCCAGATTTTAGGAATAAGTAATTTAGTTAGTAGTTACTTATTGACTTAGGATTCTCTTTAATGATTTTTTTTTTTTAATTTTTTATGTTTGTTATGTTGGGATCATAGTTTTGGAGACAGACACATGACAGAACACACCAAGGGTCATGCGACAACAGCTGAAGTTTATTGATGGGATTGGCTAGGGTCCCCTGCTTGCGTTCAAATCCAACCTTATCGTTGCCTCACCCAGGGACTTGTTTACGTCTAGGCCAGTTGATTTTGGGGGTCTGCCATGGCCAAATTTATCTGTGCAGCTTCAGACCAGCTGCAGATGCCACATATGTTAATGACTTTTAATTGATATTTAATTTTAAATAAAGAATTAATAGGAATAAGAGATAATGAATAGTACTAAGTAAATAATAGTAGTAAGAAATTTGGCAGTATATAAACTACAGTAATATGCAAGGGACTTAATAAGAAAATCTGAAATAAATCAGAAAACTCTTACCCCAGTATCTTAGCACAATCATCATAGTATTTCATGGAGTTTTTCACAAAACTGAAGCCATTTACATCACAGACATAGGATTGTCCATTAGCACGCAGCAAATCAAAGCCACAAACTGTTTGCTGTTTTAAAGAATAAAAGCTCAAGTGATTTAGGATTGCTTATTCTAAATTAACTTTATATTTTAACAGGGTATTCATTTGGAAACATAACAAAAACATGACACACTTTACACTTAGTACCTCATGTAAGTTCCATGTTAGGTTCACCCACATCATGCAAACATCTTCCTGTGTTTAACTTTCTATCCCCAACTTTATTTTATGCCTCCTGCATATCCCTAGGTGTATTATTATTAAAGGCCAAGTTTACATGAGCACAAACTTCAAGACTTACGGCAACCATGGGCCTACAAGTCCCCCTTTCTGACAGTGGTTTCCCACTACCTGTAGTTTTTAAGGATGGCAGGCAAGAAATGACAAAAAAATTTGAATAACCATTTTTGTCAAAATTTGACAGGATAGTTTTGACATACTATTGGATCTATAATATCTATAATACCATAATATAATTATTAGAGGATACTAGAAGCTATTTCAACAGATGACTTTTTAAAATCTCAGAGCCCACTTTGCTGATAGAGGCTCACACCCTACAGGCTCCAGAATGCCATCACAGTCACACACACATGTAAAGGAGACAGACTGAAAGGAGACTTTATAAAACAGGTGAAAGGAGGATGTTGGGGGTTAGGTGTCTTTTTTTTTTTAGTACTGGCTTGCCTGTGGAATTTTTACCATTACTTGCGGTCAACCTAGCTGTGGGTACTTGGTGGGTGCTTGAGTTAAGACAAAGAGTTCGGCAAGAGCCCGGGGAAGGGGGGGGAGGGGGGGGGCAGGAAAAAAGGAGGGTGGGGACAGTTTGGTGGGCTTTCTTCAGCTTCGGAGATGGACGCTTTGGGCGTGGAGCTTTTGCGGTGGGGAGAAGGGAATTTCGCCATCACCCAGAAGCTGCTGCTTCTTCTCCTTCTTCCCTCTTCGTTGGTGGCCTCGCACCCCCTGTCCTGCCGGGACGTGTGGCAGTGCCAGGCACCGCCGCGGAGCCTCAGAGCCCTGCAGGAGCACCGGGACTGCCCGCCCGAGGGGGTTTGTTGTTATAGATACATTTTATATTGTTGGCTTTTCGCAAATATTAAAATGAGTATTATGTGTATAAGAATGAGAAATTTTGTTGTATTAATATAGTTTTCTTTATTTCTGTTATTGATGAAATTTAGAAATAGTAGTATAATACATATATGTTAGGTTATGGCATAGTATTAAAATAAAAACTGCTTTTGTTTGTATAACCCAAAGACTGAGGAAAAAAAATAGCTAGAGAACTCCTACATTTGTAAACTATCTTATCCAGATGAAGACAGCAGTGACCAGAACTCTGGGAGAGGAATTTATTGCATTTCTGGTACCAGAGAATGTAAATCTCAATGGTGCCAAGAAGATTGATCTGTTGGGAAGGGGGCAAGAGAAAACTAAACAGAAGAACACCAAAGATCCTAAGAATGTATGAGTATGTATGAGAATTTATGGATATGTAGTAGGATTCTGTTTGGATTCTGTTTTTAAGGGACAATCCTTTGTTAGTAAGGTGTGCTCTCTTGGCTGAATGCAGAGACACCCGGCCGTATCTGTATACTTTATTTTTTTCTGCTAATTGTCTTTTTTATTAAACTTTTAAATTCTATAAAAATTATGTGAACCTTGTTTTTCACATTGTGAAGCAAAGCCTCTCCTCCATCCCTTCCCATCTGGGCTGAGAAGGCTGTCACAGGGTCCCTGGTTCTGTTTTCTTGCTAATGCTGTAGTTATTGTTGTTTGTTTGCCTTGTTATAAATACTAGTAAAGAACTGTTATTCCTACCCCAGATCTCTGCCTGAGAGCCCCTTGATTTCAGAATTATAATAATTCGGAGGGAGGGGATCTACATTTTTTCGTTCCAAGGATGGCTCCTGCCCTCCCTAGCAGACACCTGTCTTCTAAAACCGAGACAGAGGATGAGAGACTGAATGAAGTTCTGAACAAAAGAATTCTTAAACTATATAGCAATCTTAAAATTATACAAAAACGGAAACTATCAAATTAATATCAATTTATCCAAGTACTTAATCATGTCAGTACCAAATTAACAATTAATCTACAGATGTAAATACTAGGTAACAGAAGTTGCAGAAACATCACTGAAACTGTTTTGCTAACTTAGAAACTATTATTAAAATGTGTGAAAATATTATACATAGAAAATGGATACACTCTGGGCTAACAAAGCACAATAGCAACATGTAAACTCAGGGAACTAATGCAACACAAGCAACTTATCCAGAACTTTGCAATACATTAAAGGAAGAATCCTTGATTAAAAAAAAGATGTAGATATAGAAGTTTAATTTTTCACCTTCCTAGTTCTGCAGCAATTACCACTGCTGGCTCATGCACTAAAACCCTATGGAAGTTTCAGGTAACAAACAATTAATTAACACTAAATGTTTGATCAGATAGGAAAGCAATCAGCTTACCTTAAAGGCAAGACATACTTTCCAAGCAATTAACTTCTCTCTTGCATTCAGAATGACTGGGTATCTCACTTCTTTTCCTTCACTGTCTCGTTCTACTTTGCCATCCAGTGCTGGAGACTTCCGGGCCTCAGCATGAGCATAGTCTGGACCTACTGTGTACACCTGTATTGAAAAAAAGGAGCTCTTGATCCAGTGTATTTAGATTAGGTTGCATAAATTTGCAAAATATATGCATATAACTGAAACATGACAACATCAAAAGATACGAGCTGCAATTTATTGAAAATATTACACTAAAGTATCTTCCTCAGTGGCATTCTCTGCCTTCAGAGAATACACAACATTAACAGACAGGCTAGGATAAAACAAGAAAAAGAGTCATTATAAAAACTCAGTTAGTAAAAATTAATTTCTCAATTATGATAGATATGTAAATGTTTTCATCTCCAAAACATCTGCAGAACCTGGAGAACAGGTTAATTTGAGAATTACTCAGTTTACTTACAGAAATCTGGCGTCAGGACTAAGTGATTCTCTTAATTTAAAAAGTATGTTTACATTTTAGACAGGACTAAACCAAGAAAGGATCAACCCAGCTTTAAGATGGCAAGGCAGGAGCTTGAGAGAACAATTGTGTTATTTCCCTACTGCAGTTTTGATGCTCACTGGAGGGTTTGGGGCATATGCTAGAAGAGATGTGTCAGCAGCTCTCAAAAATAGGCTACAGTTTCTTTAATTAAAAAACAAACTCCAAGCACTGATAAAAAACTGTATTCAGCTAAAGCAGATGAGTTCCATAACTGCCAACTCAGTGAACTCAGGCAAGAGCCTAAGTTTAGTGAAACTGCTGAATATAAAGCTGATAATCTTGTTAAAAAATCCATTATTTATTTGGAGTGTTAAGAGACCACTGGTGCTTATTGACTACACTACAACTAGTCAAAATAGTCCCTACCCCTCAAGCCATTTGCATCTCTCCTTGTTGCAAGAAACTTTGCGGGAAGTTTGTCAAGCTCTTACACAAACATCTGTAAACACAAATTAACCTACTGCAAAGTGTTACACAGAATAACCTTTGGACGAGTACAACAGGGCATTTTTCTGAGAACATGAAAAGAGCATTCCCCTAATGTACCAAGTGATACCAAGAAGCTGACTGCAGTTAATAAAAGGGCTTTTTGGATTAGTCCTCACACTCTCCACACCTGCACCTTTTTGTCTAAATATGGTGATCCCTTACGTATATTGTAAAACATTGGTTTCACATGGTTTTAAATGGGCTTAAAACAGCCAAAATGAACAGAAAGGGAAAGGAAGTAATCTTCACCCATGGCTGGCTACTTTGTTATCTCTCTGTTTTAGCATTCGCTTATGGTACCTAATCTTTACCTCTGTTAAGAACTTAAATGAACAAAAGACTGAAAATTGTTACAGGTAAGATCCACAAAGGTTATCTTCTCTGACTCCACAAAATTTTAGCAAAGAACTTTCGTTTATTAATTAGCATATTAAGATCTACTTCAGTTAGATTTCTTTATATCCTTTAACCTTCAGACAAAATATCTAAGCATCTGTTAGCATGGGAAAGAAGATGCTGTTCTGGCACTAATACAATGCGAAAAAAGACAATTATGTTGAGTAGCAAGCCTCCAGCACACAAGCACAGCTGCTCTACATTACAACTACTACATTTAGCTAGAATCAGAACTGCATTCTTTATTTATGGAATGTATTAAAACCCAATTAAAATTAATCCTTGACCAATATATACTATTAACTTTAAAACTGACAAGCTCTGAGCACTTGATTGTTCTAAATATAAATAAGAATGCGCAGTTGTCATACCTTCACATCAGTTCCATCTGTAGGCATGAATTCCTCATAAATATAGGAGCCTGTTTTCCTTACACTGCTTTCAGGAGAGTAAACACTGCTTCTGCTGCCAATCTGAAAGAAGTATTTTTCCATTAAAAAATCCATAGGGTATGGCTTGAGAAACTTTAAAACTACCTAAAATAACACACTTGTACTGAAAAAACACTTCTGTACTAAATGAAGCAGTCTTCTGATCATTGCAAAAAGATTTTTGTAAGATTTTAGAATTACACTCATGGTGTGTACTAAGAATCTGCAGAAGCTAGCTATCTGCTGCAAGAAACATAGGCCTTCATTCAATTTACATGGTCTTCTGAAATTTCTCTGATCTGCCACTACTCCTGAAGCAAGCAAGACATGACAGAATTACTCTGCAATCCTGTTAAGACACCTAAAGCTTTTCAATAGCTTTAGTACAATAACCTCACCTTTCGAAAGAGCCTCTGGCTTCCACCTCCAGCAGATGTTGGATAATAAATGTAAACATTGTGGTCCTCAGCACTAACTGGTTTTTCTACAAAGGGCTTCTGGAAAATTTCTCCATTCACTTCCACATGATCTTCTCCTTCAATCAAGCTGCATTCTGAAGAACAGTACAAAGAACAGTTGTAACGCTATACTCATGGCATACAATTATTAAGAGATCTGCATTAATTTGCAGGGCGACATAGTAATATTCTATTACATCTTTGTTTCTCTGATTTGTTACTGACTGCACAACAACTGATGATAGCATGCAGTATATGTTTGCTGTATCGTGTCTATATTATTTAAATACTATGTTCTGAAATTTCTGTTGATTCCCTCATTGTCAGATAGGAAATTGTCTTCTTCAGGTGCATAAACTGCATAGGGTGGCATATTTTGGAAATGTTTTGAAGAGAGGGAAACACTATTTGTCCTTTTTTTTCAGTACCCTTCTCTAAAATATGAGAAGCTGATAAGTGAACAGTACACACAGTGTGATGTCAGATGCTACAGCACCTTCCATGGGGTTAGAACTAATACTATCTCATACTGTGTAATAGATGCACCCTGCATATAAGATTAGGTCCTCTGGTATCAGCAATCATGAATCTGGTATTCAATACTGGTTAACTGCAAGCAGCAGCTTTTATTTCATTTTTGTAGCATAAATATGTCCTTTTTTCCCTAGATCACACAACATTTTAATGCAAAATCCCCTTGACCTGTCATTGAAATCTCTTACTGCTGCTTAAAGTCTCCATTTTGGTAGAAAAAGTTCAGTTTGTTTCCAGTTACACAAAAAATTAATTCCAATTTATATTGATAGTACAGCATCTACAGATACATCTAGAAGAGATTTCAAATATATGGCTGCTTATTATACTCAGAAGGGGAAGTATTCAATAGCCTGACTTGCTTCTATCATTACTTTACTAACAAAAATTACTAATAATTGTGGTTAATATAATATCCTGAATGCTGCTCTCTTTGCAGACGTATTAGAAACTCAGTTTGAGTAGGGAGGCCCTTATATTCTATTTATTCTATGATGTCTGTAAGATGTATGGTGTCAAGAGTCGTACTTCTCAGTTCCATACTTGTGCTGCCTTTGGCTGGGATGGAGTAAGTTTTCTTACCAGCAGCTGGTATAGTGCTATTGTTTTGAACTTGTGACAAAAAAGTCTTCATATTTTTGTTCATGCTGAACAGTGCTTACACAGTGTCAACCTCTTTTCTTTTTCACATATTGCCCCCCACAGCCAGTAGGGGTCAATCCACAACACTGCAAATGCTGGTGAAGAAACCAAACCACAAAAATGAATTGTCCAGGTAGCAAAATTTAGCTTTCCACAATGTCCATATTGTTCTCCAGTGGAAATGAAGAGATGCTAATGGTTGACATTTTTTCTCTGTTCCTATTACCTTGGGGATTGTTTGGATCACGGTTCAGAACTGCATAGCGAGGAAGTAAAATGCCTTCAGCTTTAAGAATACCATAGACTTCTCTTCTAGAAAAAAAGAACAAATATTGCACAATAAGTCAGCAAATCCTGTTAATATTTGTGGATTACAATCCATGAACAAAGGAGGAGAAAAATAAACACAATTTTTTTAAAAAATCACATAGGGTAAAGTTACATATATAATACCCTATTTAGTAATACAATGCTTTAAAGGTCATTGACACAGCTGTACCTTTGCAGTGATCTCTTGAACATCAATAAAAAAACACTTTGCAATGCCAGTCCGTTCCTCTCTGACAGTGCAACAGGCATTTGCACAAAACAACTGTCTTGTTAAAGGAGATCTGCAGCTGTTCATTTCAAGTTTATACAGAACAGTAACTGAAGGCTTCCAGAATAGTAAGTCTGCTCACTGTTCATAAAGCTCCAGTGTTTATGTATTTTGCTCACATTTTTATTAATGTTTGCTATGTGCGACCTCAGCTCCAAAAGAAAATCTGCTTTCACTAACCACATGACCTTTGAGTACGAACAACTTAAGTATCATCTTTACAGAAAAAAATACTGTGAATCACGAGTTCTACAATTATCTGAGCTTGTACAGCTGCTATACATACCTTATCCTATATGTATTATAAGAGTTTAAACTTTTTTATTTGCTAAGCTTTAGAAAAATGTATCACCAAATTTCTAACCTGGTCAGTCTTCAGACATCAGTATAAAAACAGCAAAACAAAAAAACATACCTGAAGATTAGTAAGTGCAACATTCACTGTAATTTTATTTAAATTACTGTACAATCATGGAATCAGAGGGTGGTTTGAATTAGAAGAGATGTTAAAAATCATCTAGTTCCAAACCCTCCACTATGGGCAGGGACAATACACTGGAACTGCTGCTATGCAATAACAAGAAATTTTCACAGTCTCTGACAAAAAATGGCTTGCTTTAAAAGGTAATAAGTGTTATTTACCTGTCCTGTATGTGATACTGCATATTCAAGTCATTGATTATGAATGGATTCCTGAGTTTTGCATAGGCTACTGCTTTGTCCAGTGGGAACCCTAAAATGTTTATTAAGAAAAACAAGTTTAAATTACAAGACACATTACCAGTAAATAGTTTGGAACCTTTGCATTAGATCACTATTTCCATTGGCTTTAAACATATTTACCAGCGGGACAGCTATTCTTGTATCCTGTCAGACAGGACTTTCTCAAGCAATGTAAACAGTATCATTTAAAAAACTTACACTTCAAAAGTAATTTGTATTATATTAAAGAAGACAAAAGAATCACTTCCTAGAAAAACCCAAAAAAACTGCAAGACAGAAAACATAAAAGGGCTTTCAAAATTTTTAAATTATTCCAAAGAAATAATTTAGATGCCACAAGTATTTATGGTATTATTACAAGATTTACCTTTAGAGTGAAAAGAAATGAGACAGTCACATAAAGGCCAATTTTCTACTGGCTCATTTAAAATAACATCCTCTTCAAATATCACCACAGTTATATACTTAAACATGGAGAGGCGTTCAAGAATTTCCTTCATTGGTTTGGACTTTGATTTCTTAGCCATTGAACAAATCCCCACTGCAATTTGTCTTTCTGGTGGCTGGAAAGGAGGTGGGGAGAAGGGAAAAATAATTATTATGTGCTCTCCAAACACAAAAGGGTTTTAGCAGCACAATACTAGAGCAGGTATTTTCTCTTATGATTCACGTGCTACCTTTAATTTAATTTTTAATCAGGTAAATTGCTAGCAGATAACAAAATGCAACATAACAGCATATCACACTGCACCTTCACAAAAAAATGTCCCAGGAGTGAAACTATTTAACAGCTCTATATTACTTTTTGTGAGTATTGTTACCAGAACAAACAGACATGATCAAAAGCTAAGTCATGAGTGTCGAATCTGAACAAAATCATTCTTATGGCTTACTCTGAAATTAACTGGTAATTAATTTTTCAATTATATAATTTTTTTTTATGTCTAAATAACAGTCACAAGGCTTCTCATCATCTAATATTATAAGTGAATTATGAAACGGAAAACTAGAAAACAAGAAACTACTTTTGTAGATTTCTGAACTATTTAGTGCATAAACAGTTTCACTTTTTTTTGTATACTCTATATTTACTTTCACAATGAACTTTCAGTATTTTTTTCTGTCAACAGTATTTCTAAAAGCAACAGACAACCTACTGTGCTCTATAAAGAAACCCAAAAACCCCACAGAGCAATTCTTTAATTCAACTTATTGCTTTTTGAAAACCTAGTCAGCTACCTTCTCTTGCCAAAACAGACTCATTGAATTGAGCTACCTCAGCTAATTTTGCACTGCTACTCTGGATTCCCAAGTTATTTTTAATCACGGGAAGTGCTTTAGCAATGTTGTCTTGCATTTAGGCTTTTTAGATGTATTTACAATTAGAGATAATTTAATCTATTTCATAAAGTGCAATGTTGCAAAAAGACCAACGAAGAGTTAAAAAAATTACATGACTCATGCATAATAAAATTAAGAGTTTGTCTTAAGCAAGCTAAAAATCGATAAGCACAGTGCTCAAATACAATTCAGAACACTCTATAAAGACAATAAACTAAGGTATAATTTAAGATTAACTTATTATGCACTTTCAAAATACCAAGATAAGAAAGAACAAAAAAATATTTTTTTTTTTTAAATTAATTCTGAAGCAATGGACAGTACACAGAAGAGAAATTCCCAATAGTTTTTTTGCTTCCAGCTAATCAAATAAATAAAACAGAAGCTTATATCATCAAGTACATTCCCAGAACCCAAATAAAGTCTGCAAATCATGCACATCAACCTCAGTTGCCCTGAAACTCTCTAAAATCAAGCACATCTACTTCACAGTTCAAGGTATACTTAATTTTCTAGCATCTCTCTTTTCCACACATTACTGACAGATGATTATCTTATCGATATCATATTGAATATGATTTCTCAATTTGGAACACCATTTCAGAACTAGACTTACGTGAGCTAATGCCATTTTTGAAAAATAATTAAATACTGAAAAACATTTTGAAAAAAAAATTTTTTAAACCATTTTTGAAAAAAATTTGGAAATCAAAAATAATGTTCTAGAACAAAGCATAGTAAACAAGGGTCCCTACAGTACTTACAGAGTCATACTCTTCCTCCTCTTCTTCCCCATGGTCATAGAAGTGTTCATAATCTGTAGATCTGGCTGAATCCAGTAATCCTTCTCCATCCTCTCCACCCACAAAGAATCTGGGAGGATCATTCTCTGTTGCATTAACAGACATGGTTACAAGACCTATAGAAATCTATGTAAAAATTGCAGGCACTCTGGCAGGTGAGATCCTGGGCATGTTTCCTACTCACTCAGGAACACCAAAGCTCCTGCTCTTTGATATTGCTTGTGCAGTGCTGCCACTATGATTGCGTTGTTTACCAGGCACTGTTTAACTTGTTATCATCTGCTCATTACTCATTAGAATTGCTGCTTCAAGAAACCAACAATGTGCTGCTTTTTCCCTGAGATGGTATGACTTTTTAACCTACAAGAAATAGAGGAGAAAAAAAAAAAAAAAAAGACACACTTGATCAGGGGAGATAAAATAAACTCTTCTCATTTAGGAAAACGTGTTTGGACAATTATGTACCTCTGAGCAAAGCATCAGAAAGAAAACAGTGTGCGCCACACAGAGTCTACTTTTAGAGGTATATTTAGAACATGGGGAATAGTTTCAAAATTATTATCAAACTACCGATGCATAAGTTTTAGAAATGTAACTCATGGAAGTAAAAGCTGGCAAATGCATTTTTTTCTTAGCTTAAGAAGGCTTAAGTGGAGAGTATGTTTTACATGAGAAATACAACAAAAATAATCTCCAATATTGACATTATTTTACTCACTATCCATGTTATCAACTGTTTCTTTCCACAGAAGTTTTGCAACCAAATGGCAATGGCAAACAGACAGTCGTTCTAATGAAAAACATAAAGCCACCATTAGGACTGTTAAAAAAGAAACCCTAGTCTTAAAACTTGATTGAATCTTTTCTATGAGAACAGAATGTATGTGACAGCTTGCAACAGTGTTGCCTTATTTTCACTCCAAAAAATTAAAAATTAGAGATGGACACTAGAACTGCCTTCCAAAAGAAGGACTTCTAACTACTGATGTAGCAGTGAACACATATTATACCCTTTTAACTGTCATGTGAAAATAAAATATTGGCAAAATAACTTCTACAAAGAAACACACCCACAGCTGAGGCATCTGTTGATTTTACAAGCTAACTGATGCTGTGAGACGTATATGGCTTTATAAGATTCATTATAATGCATCATCACTGCTTAGAAAATTAACAAGCAGTTACTTCTTTAGAAGCTCATCTGATCCAATGGGTTAGATGGTTTATTTGCAGGTCATTACGCAAGTGCTATTCAACAGTGATGTCTCAGCAGAACTGAATTTGTTTTTAAATATCAGTCAAAATTACTTTGGCTGTCCTAGGAACTAAGTGAAGCAATAGTAAATTCCCAGTGGTGATAAACCGTTCAGCTTCCTGTCTAGGGGAGGGTAAGCAAGGCAAAAGTTGCCCAGAAAGAATTTGTTCTAATTAAGAGGCTGTGGATCAATAATACCATCTTGGTTTTGGAGACAAATTTCAGGAGACAACACCCTGGAATGAACGTCTCCTCTAAAGAGAAAAAGCCCTTCAGTTAGCTCCTATTTCTTCTGCCAGTGAGAGAAATTGATACTGTAATAAATGGAATTGATTCCTGCTAACTAAATTGTAACTGTTATTAAAGTTATTATTACAAGCAATCAAAAGAATCAGTATTACAAGGCAGATGCACCCTGTAATACATAACATAAATAAATTTGTGCTAAAGTTATAATCTTGTCTGATAAAATTCCTAGCATATTTCCAGGAAACCTTCTCTGAGATTATTGTGATATGCAGCGAGGCCAACATGAATATGCGTCTGCAGGGAGCATACTTTCAAGAAACCTCTGTCCGGTAACATTGTAACTCATTAATATTCATCTGGAAGAAGTGTATTTCCGAGAAACCCGATTAGATTACAACATATACACCCAAAACAACATGAATATTTGTCTGCAAGGAGTGTATTCCAAGAGAGCCCCGAAAAACCTGAAAACATATAAAAAGCACCTAGGGGCAGTTGCAGTTTGTGAAGCATAGTGAAGCAGTGCTAGAGAGCCCTTCCCTGCCTCACCCTATGCTGTTTGCCTGGTACAGCGTCAAACTGAATTTTGCTTATGGCTTTTCATGATTGTATTTTTTAATAAATTCTTTTTTATTAATCAAATTGGCTACTCATTTATAACACACCCCTTTACAGATGTCACATGTTAAAACTGAGGTACAGGATGCAGTTTGGAAGGTAAGTGATGTCCCAAGACGAAAATGGCCTTGAGATGGACAAAATTAGAACCACTTTAGGCATTGGGCCTGAAAATCAGTAAATATCAGACTAATTAGTAGACTTACATAACAACGCTTAGTACACACACACAAACCTGTAAGGTTATCCAAAGGACAAAGAGGAAGAGCAGCCTTTGCCAAAAGACCACCAAAAGAAGACTGAAGACCCCCTAGCAACAAGTGAAGCATGTGCTGTGAAGAATAGTGATGTAAAATCAGAAAAATCAGAAATAGGAGGAAACTTACAGGAAACATTAATGAATATGTATAAGCATACATTATATAAGTTTAGCTTGAAGTGCTTTGTTTGGTACGTGGGGTGGGAAGCCTCCGTACCCCAGTCTGTTTTGGATGTGAGGTGGGGTAACAAGCCCTCCCCATACCCTGGTCAGTTTTGCTTATGCTTTAATCATACTTAATTACCGGCAAATTATATATATAAATTGTAATTTTTACTAAATCGTATTCTATTACTAAACTGTATTATTTTATACCAAATTACTATTCAATTTACTAAATTGTATTAATTTTTAATTAAACTGTTATTAACTCAAGGGACCTAGCTGCCAATATTCTAATATCATTTATAACAATATCAGCAGTTGAAAGTGAAAAAAAACCCCAAAACACCTGCTTATTACAACAACAAAAAACCAAACCAAAACAAACAAAAAAAAAAGCAGAAGGATGCCCAGAAGGCACAGAAAAAGACTGAATAAATGCTAGATATGAATTCCCAGAAACCTAGCCTCCACACGCCCAGACATCCACCAACAGCAGTAAAAAAATGCCCGGGGGGGAAAAGAAAAATACACAGGCTGATCGTGTGGCCCAGAAAACAAAATGACAGGTGGACCCTTTTGTCTCTGGGAATGGGAAGAGAAGATCACACAGCAGCCCGGAGCAGAGCAGGTGGGAAAACTGTTGAATTTCTGGTGTGAGTCTCCTTCTCGCAGCAGCCTAAATCTGTGGATTTTAATGTCCTTTCTCATATTGGTTCAGCTCCTCTGAGGCCTCGGGCTCAGGGCAGTCCAGCCAGCTCCCCAGACAGGCCAAAAACAAAAACAAGACAAACCAAAAACAGTTCAAGGGAGCAAAATCCAAAAAGACACTGAGAGGATTCCCAGTACAGCTTCCAGGCTAGGGGCAGGCAAAGGGAAAAAAACCAACCTTGCTTCAAGCTCGCAAAAAAAACAATCCAACAAAAAGAACAATGCAAGGTCTCCGGTCCACGCTGTCAGGAGCACCTGCAGAGATTGAACAGAGCCCGTGCCCAGTGTTCCCGGGCTCTAACTCTACCCCTGGTTCCTCTTACTGCAGACATTTCTGGGCATAAAGTAGATGATTAGGGAATAAAGTACCACCATAAAATCACCCCAAGACATATACAGAAACATCCGATCCAGAAGTTGAAACTGAAGTCTGAGCATAAAGATCCTGGGCTCACAGAAGAGAATTAAAAAGATTTATTTCTTAAACTTATTTGCTATGTACCCGTTGTCCTTCAATTCTGATTACAAAAAAATTACTTTCCCTTAGAATGTGAAACTGCAGCTGTTTGCCTTTCATGCAATAAGAACAAGATGAAATTTCAAACACCTAATTCATCTAACTCTAACAAAAGTCAGAAATTGGGTGTTCAGGTAAATTAATCCTGTTTATGACATGGTAAAGAAAGAGAGCTTCCCAAATCCTATTTCTAGCAAGCTTCAGAAAGGCAGAGATTATTGCCAAAATGTACTGGCAACTAATACAGAATTTTATAAAGGTATTAAAACCAAAAAAGGCCCTTGATAAAGCCAAAAAATGAAGCTTGTCTTGTATCACCCATTACCCAAAATATATACATTGGTAATCAGTTTCTTAACAGCTTTCTAAAATTTAAGGTTTTCTCATAACGAAGGAAGAACAACTACTTGAAACATTCAAATAAATTGAAGGTATTAAAACAAGATTTTTAGGCTTCTTTCCCCTACCTATTCCTGTAGTATACTTTGTGAGAGCAGCAGAACTTAGGAAGTTTGTGTACAATTGGTGACTGGTTATTTCATGGGGATATCCAGCACTAACCAAGTCTCTCTAGCCCAAAAGGATTACTTCTCAAAGCAAGTAAAACCCACACAAATAGCCTGAAGGGAAAGAGCATTATACTTGTCTACAAATGGCACAAAAATAAAACCTGACACACTTACTTCCCCAACAGACGTATCTGAAAACTCATTGTTCTGCTACCTTCCCCATTCAAGGATCTGGAGACTGTTGGTGTTACGCGTGGCAAGTACATTGCAGTAGGGCTTCATCTGCAGAAAAGACTTTGAACAGCCACATAGCTCGCTTGTGTTATAGATACATTTTATATTGTTGGCTTTTCGCAAATATTAAAATGAATGTTATGTGTATAAGAATGGAAATTTTTGTTGTATTAATATAGTTTTCTTTATTTCTGTTATTGATGAAATTTAGAAACAGTAGTATAATACATATATGTTAGGTTATGGCATAGTATTAAAATAAAAACTGCTTTTGTTTGTATAACCCAAAGACTGAGGAAAAAAAATAGCTAGAGAACTCCTACATTTGTAAACTATCTTATCCAGATGAAGACAGCAGTGACCAGAACTCTGGGGGGAGGAATTTATTGCATTTCTGGTATCAGGGAATGTAAATCTCGATGGCACCAAGAGGATTGATCTGTTGGGAAGGGGGCAAGAGAAAACTAAACTGAAGAACACCAAAGATCCTAAGAAGAATGTACGAATATGTATGAGAATTTATGGATATGTAGTAGGGCTCTGTTTTTAAGGGACAATCCTTTGTTAGTAAGGTGTGCTCTCTTGGCTGAATGCAGAGACACCCGGCCGTATTTGTATACTTTATTTTTTTCTCCTAATTGTCTTTTTTATTAAATTTTTAAATTCTATAAAAATTATGTGAACCTCGTTTTTCACACTTGGAATTAACAGATTATTTTCTCCAAGATTAACACTGTTCATCCATTTGAAGGCAAATGAATAACTAGACTGCCACTCCATGCTACTGTCACTAGACCCCAAGTTTTCATACTGTTTGTGAAAGTAACACCGAAGACTACATATCAGAAAAGGATACTGACGTTTTTCAGGCTTATAAACTACTGCATGAACTCACTGAATTGCATATACAGTGGCATTCTGACTGCTGATGGTTGCCAGTTTATCTCCCTGACAGCAGATACTGTAAGCTACTGTCATTACCATAAATTTGTGTCAGGATATATTAAAAAAATTACCTCATTTTTAGAATTAATGCTTTCAGAGACGGGAATTAAAATTCTTATCCCACAAATGGTACAATAAAAATTGAGCTATTCCCTTCTTTCTTGTCATATGTGAAATAAAAATAAAGCAAGAAAAGAGACAAGCAAAGAGAAATACGAAATGACTGGAACTACAGTGAACAACTTACTCAAGTCCTCCCAAACATCATCTACAGTTATCTCACATCAATAATACAGTAAGATCATGCTTGAGTAAACACATGGTTCTCTAGCTGTATGCCAAGGAGAAATAATAAATGGCAAAGCAAGAAGATGGTGCTGTCTTCCTGCTTTAGAAATACTATTAGTGCTGATGGAAGAAGCTTCCAGTACACAGTGCCCTATGCAGAATTCCATCTTGCTGCCCCTTGAGCATGTAAGAGTCTTGCCAGCACCATCTTTCTGTACTAAGAAGTCAACAGCAGCAGCAGCAGCAATATAAGGGGCAGAGAGATACTTTATGTTTAGATCTTGCCCTTGGTACATGAGCATAAGGTCATTGGAATGTTAGACAATTATGTACTCATCTCAGCCACGAACGATGGCACTGTAAGCAAGACAAAACCCAAAGCTTTGTGTTGGAATATACATTGACCTAATTTCCAAAGAGATAGCATCAATAACGTCCAGACAACCATCTCCCACTGTGCTATGACCTCTCCAGGCAAAATTAACTAGACTATGTTCTGTTTTAACCTCACCTGTTACACAAGACTTTTCTGCCACAGCTTATAGATCAAAAAAATCTTCACTTTTGAGAAATGTACTGGTGTTCTTAAAAAGATTTTCAACCAAATGTGTGGCCTGTCTGCAACGTGGTATGTCTTGGCCAAAAGCAGAAAGCACCGCCCCGCCCCCCCCCCAAATAAAATCCCAAGAAACAATATTATAAATATATAAAATCAGAGATTTTTGATAGTCTGTGCTCTGCATTCCAAGTTCTATATTTACTCCAGTGGCACACTACAGATTTTTCTTCTAATAGAACATCTCTCAATTTCCACAAGAATATTCTAAAGGAATTCCAAAGCATACTCTGAAAGAATAAGCCAAAACCTCATCCTCACTGTGTTAACAGATATATCCACCGTTTTCCTGTCCCAGTTCCTCATGTTTCAGCAGCTCAGGAATCCAGCACTGGTGTTTCTCATATTTACTTAGACCATAATAAAGATTACTATCCCAGTAACTGTCAGCAACAAGGCAGCTCAACACAGCAGCAGTGGTCTGAGCAGCCATGAAAAAGGGGCTCTAAGTTTTAACACTCACATTTTGAATACTAATAAGAACATATACAACTCCTGTACAAACAGAAGTATTTCACCTGATTTTTTTTTTTCTGTCTCTGCAGCCATCAGAAGAACAAATATACACTTTATATACTGCACACCAATGGAAACTAATGGAACAAAACTATAGTAAAAGTGCTTCTTATCTGTTACCTCAAGAAAAAAAAAAAGACAACACACCATGCATTCAACAGTTACAAAATATTTTTAAATTACCAACCACTCAGGAAAACAGCTTTTGATATAATGCCATTATATCAAAGCAGTGACATTTACATTGTGGAATTTATCAAACAAATAACAAAGAATCGTAAGTAGTGCTCATCTGTTACATGATTCTGCTCGTCTGTTACATGATTGTGCACATATATATACATACTACTAACAAAACAGACCACTGCCCTGTGCTCTACCTCCATATTGCTCCTTTTAAAGTTTCACTTTTTACTGCTGTAGGCATATTCCAACTGCATCCCTTATCAGCTTCCAGCAATTTAAATTACTTCATTAAAACACATTAAAATAATGTTAATAGCAATTTTTCAGATAGTCTCGAGTTGACAAAAGGTTTTCAGTATCTTCCTGCTAGAACCCCTATAGCTAATATTTTCACTAACAGTACATTTAACAGCAAAAATGTTTGACTGACTCCTGCGGAGGCATTTCATCCATTTTAAAACTCCAATTCTGCAATATAAGTTATGGTGTAAGAAACCACCAAAGACAGACAGTTTGTTGGGTTGCTGGTGATGCAAGAAAGAAAGCATGAAAAGAAAACAAGGTGGAAGCAGAGGACAGACAGGAAGAAGACATGACCAGTGGAGTCTGACAGCTGAGAGCACCAAGCACTGCAATCCCAAGAGATCTCTGTGCATGTGTGACACCTTTCTACAGATGATTCAAAAAAAGTTGATAATACTTCAAACTTAAATGTGAGACTTTAGAACTACTAACAAGAACCCATATTCATTAATAGCATCTTCTCAGGTCTGACAAACTATCAGGAAGGGAGAAGAGACAGGACAGTCAAAAGGCAGAAAAAGAGGGAAAGGATGCCAAACACAGAAGCTGCTGAAGACAATGCTGTCAGTAAACCATACCTGACTTATCGCTGTACCTAACACAGCAAGAGATACATATTCTCTCCAATTTAAAACTGGACAGAATTTAAACACAAAATTTCTCCTGGGTCATGTAATCAATAATAAAAAAATTAACATTTACACACAGACGTTGTTCTGTTCCACCATGCATCCTATGAGATGCTGAGCAGTAGCTGTCAGCATATTACTGAGATGGACAAAGTCTAAAAAAATTTATTGAGCAGCTCTATCCCAATATCTCTTAATCACAAAGTACATTATAGTTACTTGCTGATTATAGTTTTACACAATAACAAAACCTCAAACCCAAACAACCTAAAAAAACCAACCAAACCCCAACAATGAAAAGCCTACAAAGAAACAAATCAAACAAGAATCACAGAAAATTCAAGGGGATATAAGGGTTTCAGATAAGTACTGGAATTTATAAGGTTCGAGTATAGTACATGAAGCTGAGAAAAACCTTCAGCTCTCTTCGTCAAAAAAAAACTTCAACAACCTTATGAAGTTTATCATTACCTTTGGTAATTCAGCTCTGCTTCGTAACAGTAAGCAAGAAACTCCACTGATGTGCAAAATAACAGACAAGAAATAGGCTAAAAGAGGGTAGCAAAGAAAAAAGTTTATTATTATAAAGATTACATCTCACAGCTTTACAAGAACTAAGTCATCTGCTCCAATATTGCATCAAATACTGAGCTCAAAACACTGAGCTCTAGATTTCACAATATGCTAATATATTCCCTAATCATGACAAGAATCTCCCAGAAAAGATGAAAAGTAGCCTTTATTTGTTGCTTTTAGCCAGACACTGATACTGCCTACAAGCCAAGCACAGCTCTCAGACTACCACATGAAAAGACATAATGTATGCAAATGACAACTATGTACATGTTGTCATGTCTTTCTGTCTGTAGGAACATTGCGGATATTTTTTACAATGTTCCAGAAGCATCACTATTTTGCAGTTAAGCTAATAGCAGCATTACTCCACCAGAAAAATTACCCCAGTTCCCATTCCAAAAGAGACTATGCACCTTCCAGTTTCACTGTAGTGAAACCTCAAAAAACCTTCTTAAGACTAAAAGCAGTCTTCCTTGCCAGGTAAGTGCCTGCACTGGGTTTACCCGGTCAGGTTCTGGCAGTGAGTGGGCTGCAGAGGTGGCTTCTCTAAGAGACACCAGAAGCTGTCCATGTGTCAGACAGGACCAGTTCCAGTCAGCCCCGAGATGGACCTGCTACTGCCCAAAGCTGAGCCCCTCAGCCATGCTGCTGATGCTATAAGGTATTTAGGAAAGGGTAAAAATTACTGCACAGCAGCTGAGAGGGGTGAGAATAACTGAGAGAAACAACTCTGCAGACCCCAAAATAATTCAGAAAGGACATGCAGGAAGTGCTCCAGGCACTAACAGATTCCTCAACAGCCCACTGTAAAGCAGGCTGCGCTCCTGTAGGCCCACAGAGGTCCACAGTGGAGCAGAGATCCACCTGCAGACCATAGGGAACCATAGGGAACCTTGGAGGAGGTGGATGCACCCTGAAGGAAGATGTAAGCCACAGAGAGTCTATGTGCACTTGCAGGAGCTGTGGCACATGGAGCAGACACATGGACAGAAGTGTGTTGAGGAAGCCCAGTCCTCTGATAGGCCTCCTCTCTGGAGATCTGTCCCCTAAGATAAGACAAAACTACTTAGTCATGGTGACTAAACCGTGGACCCCTTCCTGCTTCGGGACCCCATGTTATCTCCCTGTTAACTATTGGTCATCTTATCCCAGTCTCAGACCATTGGTCCCTTTCCCACTTCTCGCCTTCCCTATAAAAACCCCAGCTTTTGCCCAGTTCAGGGGAAGATTGTCACTGGCTCCCTTCGCTGAAGCCTGCCAATAAAGGACTCCACAGAACACTACACAGTCTCCCGTCTCTTGTCTGTGCATCAGCTGGGGAAACCCATGAGCAGAGCTGAGCTGAGCTGAGCTGATCACAAGAGCAGAAATCACTTCTAAAAGAGCTGATCACGTGAAGCCTCAGGCCATGCTCCTAATGGTTACCTCTGGCTGGAAACTGCCTGAGACTCCCTGGGCGGCTGCTCATTCCAGGACCCCTATCTGGGATAGTTGATGGCAGAGCCGGGGGTCAGTCAGACCCCCAGTCCCAGCCTCAAAAGAAATGCTGTTCCATCCAAAGAGGACGGAGCCCTCTTTTACTTAGGGGATCATAGTCAGTGCTCAAGCAGTTCTTTATGGACAAATAAAATAATATATTAGAAAAGTTATGTAAAAAATGTGTCATTGTATAGTAAAGCATAACAGAATGGTTTTGGTTCAGAGGGACCCCAAAGATGACCTGGTTACAAACCCCTACCATGGGCAGGGAATGTTCCACTAGACCAAATTGCTCCAAGCTTGATCCACCCTGGCTTTGAAGATATCCAGGGATGGGGCATCCACTTCTCTGGATAACCCGCACCAGTGCCTCCACACCCTCTTAGTAAAGAACTTCTGCATAATATTTAATTTAAATCTCTCCTTCCTAATCTTAAAAGTCATTCACCCTGGTCCTATCATGTCTTTGTAAATAGTCCCTCTCCAGCTTTCTTGTAGTCAATGTCCTTTTAGTTACTGGAAGGTGGTCATAGAAGGCCACTAAATTTGTCAAATTTGCCATAGTGAAGTCATACTGCCTGTCATTCATCATCTTCTTATTTTCCAAGTATCCCAGGAGGATCTCCTCCATGATTCTGCTTAGTAAGTACCCGGTGGCCAATTAATGTGCTTTCTGGGGAAAAAAAACTACTGCACAGCTCCCACGCTCCATCTTCAGCAGTAATGTAAACTTGCAGATGCTTTTACCCAATGTTTTTCAGCTTGGTGGTTAGTACACACTTCCGACTAACAGAAAACAGGGAGCTGAAACCTCTGATACAGAAGGTAGTATATGTCCTGTTCCATTCAATTGTTCTAATCACTAAACTACCATAATCCAACTTCACATTCTTCATCCATCACTGAGTGGGTTTTTGTCAGGTTTTGTTGGTTTTTTTTTTTTTTGCTTTGTTTTGGGATTTTTTTTTTCTTAAGGTGGCCTCTGGATTGGTTTTTACAGGAAAGGGCTTGTTGATCCGTGTTCCAGGCAGAAGACAGGTCCTTAGTCTGGCAAATCTTTCCAATGAGACACTTCTACACACCCACTCTCAAACATCAGGAATCTAGAAATACCTGCCTTACTGGCATTTTCTACTCTGCTCAGGAATACCTAACATTTCTCAAAATTCTGTATATCTAGGCTAGCTAACAAGCCTCAGCTGCCTAAATATTTTTCTGGGGACCCTTATTATTTTCCAAGAATAATGGATGTGTGTACCATAGTAATGTTTGTAACAAAAGTAATATCGAGTCTTATCCTCTGTATTACAATATCTTAGGGGACAGAAAACTGAGAAGAGTTGTGCCATGCCATGTAAGTCAGGAGTCTGTTAAGAGGCCAGCTTTGCAGCAAGGAAATACATGCCTTCTAAGCTGCTAAAGAAAAAGATTTCTAGTCTTAAAGCACAACTGTTCCAGTTTTCAAAGAATAATTACTTGGCTGATTTCCCCATGTCTGCTTTCTCTCCCAGCAATTATCTAGTTAGTTAGGCGAATTATTTTCAGCAATTTTGAATCACCAAACCAAAAGTAAAATAACTTAATAAATAACTTAATAATAAAGTGTGTCTTTTCCTGACCAAGTTCTTTGCTTGCAGAACTTATTTTTCCATGACAGTTCACTAGCAGAAGAAGAGTGACTTTTCAGCACTGTAAAACTCTGAGTTTTATTTACAAATATTGCAGTGTCACAGGCATATTTCAGCTCTCTGTTTTAAATTGCAAAATAAAACATTCCCTTAACAGAAGTGTTAAAACAGCCTTAGAAGTCTAGAAAAACCCATCTGGTAAATATCATTCTCCTACCTTCCAGACAGAAAGGCAGTGTTATTTTAAACTAGCAAACTACACAAACTGACATCTGGCATGTGTTTAAGTGTCTCCTGCACAGCCACAGAATAGGTAAACCTTCACATTCATTAACCTCCAAGTTCCTTTCTAAATCAAACTCTGTCAAATACATCACATAAAGTAATTTATATTTGAGACAAGTTTGAATGTTTCAGGAAGGCTGGCTTCCAAAATTTTAAAGATCCCACTCACAGATGTCAAAACAGCTTCTCCAGATTCTCATAAAGAATTTTAATGCAACTTTGTAGAGATGAGAGGTTTACAAAAAAAATCTGTACCCAAGCTCATTTGGCTGAGCCTCTGGAGGCCTGATCTGTTCTAATCACAACTGCCAGAAGGTTTGAACTTTCTTCCATAGAAAGAATCAGACAACCAAGACAAGCCAATCAGTGTAAAAATTCGAATTTCTCACATATTGACCTATAAGAGGCATACTGCATCACCACATACCACAAAAAGAAAAAGTTTTACATAGCAAGAAATGTTTTGTCACTGCTTGAATCAAACCTTGTTCACGTAGACAAAGATGAATTCAATAAGAATTATGGTACTCCAAGTAAAAAAAAACAAGCTTGCCTTGTTACTTAGAGCACTACGATGATACAGAAGGGATGCAGAAAAGATAGAAAGATACAGGCTAAACAGATAGAGGGAAACAGCCCTTAAAAAGACCAATAGAACAATACAGAAGCACTGCTACAAACAGCTGTGAAGGGTATGCCAGCATTAGAAGTAGTTTGTATGAGAAAGAAAACTACTTATTTCCTTGTGGTTGTGATACTGACATCCCCAAATCTTCCTGCTTTTGACTAACTACAGAGAAACAATAGAAGTACCAAACCTCCAGCATTTTCAAAGCTAACCAATATTCTATAAACTTCCTAAGTTCTGGAAAACACCACGAAAACAAAAAAAAAAATGCTACACGGGACATGCAACCTTTACATCTCTCATCTCTGCTCCCGACGTGCAGTCAATTCTCAGCTTTGGGGCTGATGGTGCTGGTTTTTTTTTTACCCTATTTTGATTATACACAGCAATCTCCTTTGCTCCAGCTTATTTTATACTGAATTTATCATCAGTTTTTGGGATGTTAACAGGGTGCTCCAAACGCAAAGCTCCAAGAGATGCTCTATCACTTCCCTCTCCCTCCCCGTTTAAGCACACACCACCTTTCACCCCGTGCTCATCTGTACCAAAACGCATCACCTGACACGGACAGCACCGCACGCTACAACCCCACATAGCCCGCGTCCGGCACAGCCGCTGCTTCAGCGAAACCCCGTCCGAGAGCAGAACGACCCAGAGACAAAGCGCTGGCAGCGCACATGGGCCGTGCCCGCCGCAGCAGCAGCACGAGGAACAGGCGGGGGAGCGCGCCGCGGGGCTCTGCCCAACGCGCGCTCCGATGCGGGGCCGGTTCCCGCCGCACGGCCACACCGCTTCTCACGGGAACTCCGACTCGCCTCAGCCACCGCGCTGCCTTCTTGCGTCCCGGCCGCGCCAGGGACGGAAAGGCAGAAAAGCCAGGAAAGAAAAGAGGGACCAGCCGCCTCACCTGCCTGCGGCGGCACCGCAGTCCCCACAGGAGGCGGTGTCGCCGCTGCCCCGCCCCCTCCCCTCCCCTCCCTCCCGCCACTTCCGGGGCCGCCACAAAAGTCTCGGGGGGGCCGTCGCTGTGGTTGACCTGGCCGGGAAATTGTGGGCCCCAACGACGGGCCTTGCCGGTACCTCTGCCGGAGAAGGTGTATGCCCACGGCACGGTGGATGTTTCCGGCTGTGCCCGCCGGGCCGAGAGGGTGGCGGGGGGGGCGGTAGCTGGAAGCAAAAAGGTCGCGTTGGCCGTCGCTTCGTGCATGCGCGGGGCCCAGGGAACGGTCACTCGATCGCCGCTCCCGGCATGCCCTGCGCGGGAGCGATGTACACTGGGATGTGTAGTGGTGTGGGCAGGAGGGAGGATGCGGAGCTGCCTTCCCGAGAGGAATCGCTGCTGGGAATTCTGAATGGCGGCTGGCGCTACGGCGGGCGGCAAGACGCGACTTCGCGTGCCTAGCCACTCGGCCTCTTAGGCGCCTTCTGTCACGCTTGTAAAACCAGGGAGGAATGTAGGCGAGTCTGTTAGTCTGATTTACACTTTCTTTGAAGTACCTGGGTTAGAAAAGCGGTGTTTTGAAGCTGTGTACTGGAGACAACCTTTAAGGAAGTTGGAGGGAGGCTTCTTATGTGAGCACATACTGGGAAGGGGGAGTGGATTCAAAGAAAGATAACATGTTTAGATGAGATATTAGGAAAAAATTCTTTACTGAGAGAACGTGAGACACCGGAACAGGTTGCCCAGAAAAACTGTGTCTCTCCCATTCCTGGAAGTGTTCGAGCACAAGTGAGTTTGGGGCTTTGAGTAGCATGTAGCAGTTTGGAAGTTGATGATCTTTAAAGTCCATCCCAAGCCATTCTGTGACTGTGATTCAGGGTTCCACAGGCAATTTCTGTTTCTTGTAGGAACAGCAGTCAGAGGTAGAGGAATTGGTCAAAAACTGGACTAAAAGAACAGTTTTGCAGCTGGGATTGTGAGAAAATGGGCATTAAAGGATGAAATAGCTGAGTATTAGCAGATATGACTATTTCGGCTAAGCCACTAAGCAAAAAGACCTTTGGTTATATGGAAATTTCATTCTCTTTGTAAAAGTACTTTCTAGTATATACTTTCCAAGTTTCAAAGGTATTAGAAAATGGATAGCTAATTTTATGTCTTTGATTTTTAGACTACCAGATGCATTATATGAAACATAGCATATGGATTACCTGAATAGATAAGAAAAACAAAAAATTTTATAAATTGATTTTTTCAGAGCTGTTTTGTTTGGCATTTTTTAGGAGTCAGCCAAACAAAGTAAATTAGGTAGTGGGGGAAAAGATTAGTAAGGGCACAAGAAACTAAATATCCAGGAAGGAAGCTAATATTAGGCAGAAATCCAGCAGACTTCAGAACTTAATAGTTTTCTGGATCAGAATCTTACTAATTATAATATTAAATTAATGTATGTGGGTGCTAGATAGCACATTCTTTCTTCATTGGCTTACCTAAGCTCTTCAAAAGGCTTATAACAGAAACTACCATTGCAGGAATGTGGATACCGTGTCTGCTTAGCTGAAGAGTATGTTGTGGTCCTGCTTAGAAGTATCTTGTTGCTGTGCAACTTCATTTTATTAAAATGGGCAATTTTGGGCTCCATGGAGAATATTTTCTTCAGGCAAGTTTCAAAAGCAGTGGAAGAATAAAGATAGTTCTGTAAGATATTTTCCCATGTGTGAAAGTCTGTGTCAAGCCAAAAGAGTCCATCATCCCTGTGGTTAAGTAACAGGTCATACTTGGCTACTTTTGACTTCAGGTGACTTAAGTGCAGGACTGGCCTTGAGGAAACCCCTGATTAAAACTTAACTTGAGTGTGTCCCCCTGGCAGATGGGCTATTTTAGTTTCCCTTCACCAATGTTCTTTCACTCACAGAAATACTAGTTAATTGGCTTTTTTTAAACAACAGAAACATGAATTTACTTCATGGTAGCTTCACCTGCTTTTCTGCTGTTAGTTAACAAATTTACCAGCTTGCTGGGTTGGTTTAGCACATGCTGTCAGTTGTAAATTTACAGGAAACTGCTGTGTCAGAACAGTCCTGTGTTCTGGCTCCTCTCCTTCCCTGTGCTGAAACACCCTCTTTCTTTACAGGGTAGATCGTGGTGTTGGAAAGTACATCTGTGTTAGTTGTCTCAGGTATGAAAATTTTACTTTAAAACACAACTGCTGTATGACAGACTTGACTTGTTTTGAAAACTAGCTCTAGGTCAAATTCTAGAACAAAATTAATGTTTCAAGCGGTGTTCCTTGTTGCTAAAATTGACTGTGGATAGTAGATGTGTATAGCCTCTTCTTAGAGGCTACATAACCAGGATGCTTCTGAGCTACAAAGAAAGTAAAAACTTTAAGATGTGCTTCTTTGACAATTTATCTAATAAATTCTGTGCATTTTGTTCAGATTTGCAATGGTTCGTAGTGGAAAAAGTGGTGGGCTCCACCTGAAGCAGATTGCATACTACAAATGAACAGGGGAATATCATCCCACAACATAATCAGGTGAAAGAAGTGGAATCAGGAGAGCTGCCAAAAAATTTTTTTCAAGGGTAAAGCTTTTCTCTCAAATTTTGCTAAAAATAGATATTAAATGAAGATTTGCTAATGTGGAAAAAAAAAAAAAGATATCTTGCTCTGCAGCATTCTATGATTTTAATAAACATTCTGTATGAGACAAATGCACTGCAAATCCCTGATTATTATATAACAGGATGTTTGTAGAAATGGAAGCTCAATCTGCTTTAGTTCTTTTCAGGACAGGTCTATTTATCTATATAAAAGCCAAACCATATTATGTATACTGTAGAAATATGTAGCCACTGCAATCCATAATTGAAAGGATTACAGAAAGGGAAATAGATCTACAGCTAGAGACAAGGAATGCTCCATCCAGTCTGGGGGATGTCTGCGCAGAAGTGCAAGAGCAACTTTGCCATCAGTCACCTGAAAGCCTCCAGGCCCTTCCTGACTTTACTGCAGCCCTGGGAGATATATAAGCCTTTATGACCTTTGTAGTCTGCTGTGCTGTCCAGTCCCATCAAAACTGCCAATGTTGTGTAGAGAGAAGGCAGGGAGGAGTTAAATCTATGACTGTCTGTGTCAGGTTGCTGGCAGCCACCCAACAGCTTCACAAACAACAGTTTCAACATTCCTACCTCCCCTTTCCAGTCCCAATGTTAGTGTTTCAGTCAGACTTCCTGTGGGAATGCTGTTTGCATTCTGACTTGCCCTTCTAACTCCTTGTGTCTGGATAATAAACATGGTTGAACTAATGGCTCTTCGGAGAACATAACTGAAATGTTTATAAACAAAAAGCTATGTTTACAACAAAGTGAACTTATTACAATAAATTCTATTCTGAGTCATGCTCAGTAGTTTAGTAAACTAAACAGAAGACAAAGCACTTGCTTATAATTTGCTCGTACTTCTTTCAGAAAACAAGTTGTTCTTTGTTGGAAAAGACAGAAAACAAATGCGCCTGGTAATTGTTTCAGATGAAGAGAAGAAAAAGGTCCTCAAGAAATGCCACAAAAATGCTGCTGGCACTCATGGTATATCAAGGACACTGACTTTAGTGGAGTCTAATTACTATTGGACCTCCGTAGCAAAGATGTCAAGCAGTGGGTATGGCCTCATAGCTACAGGATCCTTTATGTAGTCTGTTACAAACTATGAACTTTGGTAATCCTATAAACTTTGGTACAGCAAGCACCCAGGCTGTTTCAGGAGGAGGAAATGTGAACTTGCAGTCACGCTGCAGCTGGTCATCTTGGCAAAGCATGGCATTTCTTTTTACTTTTACTACTGGCTTGCACACCTCTATGGTGTGGTGGGGAGCCATGATCTCTTTTGGTAGGCAGGGCACATCTGGTCCCTGAGAGAGATTTCTTGTGCAAGAATTCTCACAGATCTTTGTTAGGATGCAATGTGCCATCACAAGCATGTGTGACCAGAGTAGCTGCCAGCAGATAATATCTCTGCTTTACAATTAGGTGTGTTCAGGAAATAGTTAACACATCTAAGCTTGGGGAAGTTCCTTCTCCTTCACCCAAAGATACAGGAGCAGGAACCCCTAGAAGAATTTGATCCTCCAGGAAACTGTATGTAAATGCCCTTTAAGGCCAAATTACCATTGCTATTGGCTTGCTGCATCACCTGAATACTTTGAGTTCACACGCAACTGTTACATGAAATGAAAATGAGTCTTTCCTTCCAATTTAGATTGGACAAAGGTGCTCTGTCCCGTAGATTAAGTTGTTATGCATGGAAGATTATGTATACCTCCAGTGTTTGTCAACCACAGCATACATATGTAGGAATCCAGAAATGGGGAGACACATCTCTGTTTGTCCTATTCTCCAAAAAAGTATTAATCCTATTTGCCACTGACAGAAAGGCTTCCAAAAATGTGCAAAATTCATTGCTTTTTCAATTAAAGAAAAATACTGAAGTCTTTCTAAAATACTAAAAAATACTAAAGCAATCTAAAATTCAAATCTAATTTGGGTAAACCAGGGATTTATAAAAAAAATAAGTAGAAGGTAGTAGAATGTTTAGTATGCCACTGTAATAAATTATGTGTAAATAAAAATTCGTAAAGTTATATAAATAAGATGTATATGTTAAAATAATAAAAACCAAAGATGTGTATGTAAAAAAGAAAGAAACCTTCCTCCCAAAACCTGGCTGGGAGCTCTTCTCCAAAAGAAAAAGATTGTAGCCAACACCCAGATAAGAAACATTAACTCGGAAAATAGGCAGGATGGGAGCCATCAAAGACAACAAAAGGACTAGCTCGGGGGAGGAACCCAACTCCGGACCTGACCAACGTCTCTGCAGACCTCGGTTGTGAAACAATCAAAGTCGACAAAGACAAGCCTCAGAAAAAGTATCCGCCGCTAGTCCTGAATCACCCACCTGTCAGACCAGTGTTGGAGATACAATCACTGGAAACAAAGGGGGAAACTCCGCCGAGATTTCCATCGGCACCAACCCCGGATCACACCACTTCTGCCTTGATAACCCAAAATTAAAATACATACAGAGTCTCTTTACATATGAGGAGACTCTGTCCGGACACAAGTTAGGTCTATTCTTCCAAGCCAGGAAATCTATTCACCAAACAATCAAGGACACTTGGTGAATGGAGCCGGCTTGGAATTTTAGCCTGAGGACTTAAAAATCCTATAAAACCCCAAGCCTGAGAGCACTCAGACGTGGACTTGGGAAACCTACACCTCGGGTGTAGGTCCTGTCCACCCAGCACTGCGCTGATCATTTTTATTGTGGTTTTTCTCTCTGTTTTTTCCTATGTTGTTTATTAATAAATTTCTCTTTGATTTTATCCCAAAATTGCCTTTGCATTTATAACACCACTAAGGTGAAAAATATAGATTTTAGATGGTTTAATACATGGAACAAAAATGGAGGAAAAAAGGTGTGGTTTTTAGCTCTCCTTCTTCCTTCTCCATGATTCTGCAGTTTTTAAAAGCACAGAGAGTGATTTGTTGAAAGTTAGTTGCAGTTTTAGTTACGTAAGTAGATACAGAAAACTTACTTGTTAAATATAAAAACGATACATGTGTCCCTAGTTAATAGGGTAAAAATAGATATAAAGATGAGGCAGCCACGTGGTTCAGGGCTATTTTGCACCATCAGAGCAAAATGAGCCAGGTTGCAGTGAATTGAACTTGTGCAGATAGTCTGGAGAGACCTGCCAAGTTTTGTAATAACATCCTAATGAACATGAGAAACAAGATTCTAACGAGCTTGGGAGTTTTCTTCGAACCCAGAGAACTGAGATAAGCGGGATTCCCTGTGAAGGAGTATCCCAAAGGAGCTCAGCCCAAAGGGGATTGAGAAATCCAGGAGTTAAGATAAGTACAGAAGATGTGCAGCAGAATCAAGAGAAGAAAAAAAAAATTGAAAAGTTACAACACAGATGAGCCAAAAGGGGAATGATTAGGACTTCCTTTCACTCCCAGTTGCTTCCTACTTCCTTTATTATTTAGAGATAGTACTGTATTTTTCAAATTTGTACTGTGGACTTGAAAGATCACAGTGCTTTCAGAATGGAGAGAATTCAGCTATAAGTTCTTTTACATGTCCCTCATCTGGCCTTTAGTATTGTTTGGTCTTATTTTTTTTTCATGCTGTTTCTGAAAAATCTAAGGGAAAAAGATTGTAAGAACGGTGATAAATTTGTTTTGCATTGCCTGGTCTGACCTGATTTACAGACAAATAGCAGAGATCTATTACTGGTGGTTGTCATCACCTTACTGTCACTTTTCTTCTTATGACATCTTTCCTGATGTCTTCCCTAGGTGTATGCTTGCCAGCAGTGCCAGGCAGCAAAGAACATAGCCACCAGAGTGCACAAAATACAGCACATCAAAGCAGAGGACCCATGGGCTGCAGTCACTATAGGCCTAAGGGGACCTTTCAATGTTACCAACAGAAGTCACAAATACATCATCATTATGACAGATTTGTTTACAAGATGGACTGTTATCTTACCACTGCATGACACTTCAGCAGCTGAAATTGCCAAGGCCATCATAAATGTGTTTTTCTTATATGGGCCACCTCAAAAGATGCCTATTGATCAAGGGAAGGAGCTTGTTTATCAGGTGATTATTTACATGGCTAGTTAATCTCTTTTTGTTGTTGTTGTATTTTCCCCTCAAGAAAAAATACATTTTCCCTTACATTAGATTTGAATTTTAGATTGCTTTAGTATTTTTTAGTATTTTAGAAAGACTTTAGTATTTTTCTTTAATTGAAAAAGCAGTGAAATTTGCACATACAACAAGTGTCAAACCCATTATTTGCAATTGTAATGCTATGCAGTGTTTCCCAGGGCTTTATTCTTTGTAGAAAGAACAAAGTAAAATTATTTCCTGGCAGTGATAGTGCAGGTTTTGTCACTTACTTGAACTGGCATAAATTTGCACACTGCAGTTTGCTGTATATAATTCATCCATATTGCCCAGTATAGCAATAGCTAAGAGTATTTTTGACATTGGCTTATAGCGATTATGAAGGACTTGTTGCACTTTGTTCCTCTCAGAGATGATGAAGTCATCGACTGTGATATGGAAGTAATGACAGATTGATTTAAGTGGCAAAAATGTTGCTAGGATCCATCAATCACTGGCTCCTAAGCCTTACTTACTGCTTTAGTTCTCATTCGCAGTCCTGGTGTGTTTTGTGCCAATATGTATGCAAGATTTTTCCCAATCACCATCATATCAACAAAAGGGGTGAAAAGCTTGAGGTTTTTTACTTGAAATGAGATACAGAACAGGGGAAATGTTCACTAATTGTGTTCTTCTTCTTTTGAAGATAAATGAAGAACTGTTTGCACTGTTTGGAGTGAAACAAATTGTATTGTCTTATCCTCAGACAGATGATGTAAATGAAAGAATGTCCAAGACAATCAAAAGTTTCTTTAACAAGTATTGCATTGACATCCAAATGATTGGGATGAGCATTTGTCTGCTGTAGCCTATGCTTTCAATTTGATGGATTTGGTATGTGAAGGTTCTTCTTCTTTTGACTGAAGTCTTCCAAAATGTCTGTGAAGCTGGATGCTAAATTTGCTTGCTTTTGGTCCCCACATAAATAGGAGCCAGATAAAAACACCCCATATTTCCAAATGTTCAGCCATAACCCACATGTTGTTGAGCCCATGAATATATTTGTGGAAGGAGGATACAGCAGTTTTGCCAAAATATTTGAAGCAACTAAAAAACTCAGTCAAGCACTGGAAGAAGAGAAAACCTCAGATTTCCAGGTAAGTGTTGTGTATTTGAATTTTACTAGTAAGAAGACTGAAGATAAAGATGAAAAGTTCTGAGGCATAAAGTATAACTAACCTTTTGAAATAATGTGGGGGTTTGAGTGGTGGTTTCCAGTTTGTTTTCCTTCCCTCGTGACCTTTTAATTTCAGTGTAACACATCTCATACGTATTTTGAGGGCGTAACCTTAAAAGAGACCTATTGTCAGAAGTTCACTATGTCTGACTTAGAGGGCAGAATAGAGAAGTTGAAAACTATTGCCTATGGATTAGTGATTTCTGAAGTTAAAAGCAATTTCTTCATCACTCATCAGTCCCACATAATTACGAACTACACACATCCAAAACCACTCAATGTCATACTTAAGCACCGTTAACCAATGCTACAAAATTGCATTATTACTTTCTGGAAAAACATTTTACATGTATCTTTCTGTAGGCAGACGGAAAAACTTCAGATGAACAAAAAATCAGAGCCAAAATCACAGTCAAAAGGAAGACAAAACAATTAAATACCCTTCAGCTTAAAGTTGGACATGAAGTCCTCAGGCAAAGAAAAAACTGGTGGAAAGATGGTCGTTTCCAGTCAGAATGGATTGGTCCTTGTATCATAGATTACATCACAGAAAATGGCTGTGCAACATTAAGAGATTCCACAGGATCCAGGCTCAAAAGACCCATCAAGATGTCTCACCTCAAGCCTTACATAAGAGGGTCCAGTGAAAAAAGTGTATATGGTTTTTTTTAAGTTTGTATTTTAATATATGTAAAAAATGTTGGTTTTTTGTTTTGTTTTTTTAACTTCTCTTTTGTGGTGTTAGGTTATTAGAATGAAAAGGTATCATTCACTCACCAGTGGGAATTATATTAGCAAACACAGTAATGTGTTTAAAAAAAAAAAAGTTGTACTTTTCAGTAAGGAGAAGAGTGAATGAGTGACATCAAACTATGCAGAGCATGTAACAGAGCTCATTAATATTGTTCAAAGTCTTTTTAAAAATAGCCTCTATTGAAGTTGCTTCTAATCACTGTTTTGGCTCTATTTGTGCTGGCTGATAGAAGTGTAGAAACAATCTAGAAGTATAAGCAGGCTGAACTGTGTCCAAGGAGCATGTTCTGTGTTTCTGTTCTGGTGTAGTGTGAGGAAAAAGACACAACTTTGGGGGTTCAAATAAACTAGGGTGTTTATTAAGGGAAAAGAACAAAGGGGAGGAAGGAATAATGGGTGAGGGAGAAAAAAAAAGAAAAGAAATTAAAAAAAGTCCCAGGTCTGAGGATTGAGGAATCCTCTGGCTGAACCGGCGTTTTGGTCCCAAAGCAAGAACTCAGCGGCGCTGCAGTGAATGCAGCTAATCTGCACTCAAATTTATATAAAAAAGTCTCTAAAAGAGATGTAGACCGGAGTCTGCAGTTTCGGGTCCTCAGCTGCAGCTAATCCACAGTTAAAGGGCAGTTCTTCAAACTTCACAGGTCCTTTTATAATCTCTGTCCCCTCAGCTTGGTGCTGGCAGTCCAACCCCTATAGTTGTTGTTGATTGGTGCTGGTAACATCTTCTCCTCCAACAGTTTGCTGTTGTTGGGGTAACTGAGGTTTTGGAGGGAAAGTTCCTCATTAGTATGCACTGTTGCCGTGGTGTCAAGCTACAAGTCTTATGGGGCAGGTTAAAAATTCTTTGTAAGATGCTGCTGGTGGGGGGATTTGCTTTGAAAACCTCTAAAGTAACGAACTTAAAAGGGATTATTAAATTTACAAACAGTGCATCAATAGCAACAAACAAATGAGTAAGGGGCTACAAAAATAGGGATAATGCTTATGACAGTCAAACATTCAATTGGAACACACAAAAAAACAAGTACAATTCTACAATGAACAACTTCTAAACAACAATAACAAACAATTCTACATGCAAAAGCCAATCTAAGGTTTTATAGATGACATGTAGTCAGGATTCACATAAATTTTGTTTGTGCAATGGAAACTTTTTTTCAACATTGGAGTGTCTTCTAAAGCCTTAAACTAGGAAGACTACATCAGATAACTGATTTTGGAATAGTTTATTTTAAGTTGTTCTATTAAAGAAGTCAAGTGTTTCTCTTACCAGAGAAAATAAAATTGACATGCTCTGTGGTAGGATGGCTAGAAATTTCCAAAGATTTGGATAACCAAGTTCTACTCTTGTTAGCTTGCCCTTTGACAAATTAAATAGTGGCAGCTGTTTCTTTTCTGCTCGTGCTGTCATTGAGTCACCAGAGGCATTTTAAAAAAAATTAAATACTTGGTGTACAGAAGACTTCTGTCACAGAACAAGTTGCTTTTTACTTCAGAATTCTTGAAAAGCAGAACAATTCCCACACTGTTGGCACATGTGGTCAAACTTTGCTTCTTGTGAATATATAAACTACATTGATATGGTAATTTCTTCCATCGCCTCTTTAAACTGAGAGATTTGCAAAGCTGAAACTAATTCTGGAACTTCTTGTAACAAGTTGAAATATTTGTCAGTCGTCATTTTGTAACAGATACTGACTTCATGTCATGTCAGGAGGCCACTATTTTTTGACAATCACACTGTGCCTTCTGGTTCCTCATTAAATTGCTGATGCATGAGCATATATGCTGATGCATATCAAACATATAGATAATGAACAGCTATTACAGTAACTTTGGGTAAATTGTCTCACTGTATAAAAAGCTGAAAGTAGTGGTCTTTGTAGTATTAGAGCCTAATATGTTTACCACTGAATACTGCAGAAACAGTTTGTAAACAGAATTCCCGTTTTCAGGAAGTGACTATCTTGGTCTTGGCTGGGATAGATTTTGGGGTTTTTTTGTTTGTTTTTTTTTTTACTTCCCTACTTTACTTAGTTTTTAAACTTTTTACTGTTTAAGAAAGCCGGCTGTGTTGCAGTAAGATGTCCCAGTGAGAGCTTGAAGAAATTACATTTATCTGTGTGCATGCACAAAATGAAAGAATCTACATGTCCACTTATTCAAGCTGTTAGTTCAATAGGTGACAATGATAGACATCAGGATAGTCATTGACATAGCTAAGAAAAGCTCTAAGTGTGGATCATCACAAGGATTATTTTGTGGATTTAAGGAGATGCCAAACGTTTGATGCTCAGTGAAATTGGGAAATTCACATTATCAGTCTGCTGTCACTCAAACATTCTTGTCCTCTTTTGGAAATTGTTTTGAAAAGTAAGTTAGCACCTCACTAACATTTTAGTGGCTACAGGGATCTGAACTAATAGCTCCTTTCCTTTTACAGGCAACCATTACATTCTACAAGGTGCAGTAGTTTCTGACCATGATTATATTTGCTTATCTGAAGGATCTGATAATTCAAACCAACCAGACTCTGTTGCTGAAAAAGAAATAAATGACTACAAAAGAGTTGTCATGTCTGCTGTGCAGATTCTACTTGCAGCCAGCAAAGACCAAGTGTCAGCAGATGAGTCTGAGGTGAGAGAAGATCATTGCATCAGATCAAACACTGGAAAGCCGGAGCAATGGCCTTCACCTTGTTGGACCCTTCAAAGACAGAGGATATTTAAGCATACTCTTCTATCACATTTCATTGCCAAGCAGCTTAGAAATACTGTGACAAACTTAAACAACAACAAAAAAGTAATAGCTCCAACTTATTTAGCCCAATCCATTTTACTCGTTTGTGGGCCTAAAAGTGCTTCAGGTATCTAATTTGTCTGGGTGTTAAGAAAAAGCACATATTCTGATCATGCAATTGAATTTCAGATTTTGTTGGTAGAATGGCAATGTGGCCCTGCCTTACTGTTATCCTCCCAGGACAATGCATCATTTCACTGTAATGACCTTTTCCATTTAACCCTTGGATGACTCATTCCTAATGTGTCTGTTCAAAGTGAGATGAATTAAACCTAAGCAAGTTGGTGTAAATTTTCCCTCCACTACAGAGAAGCTCATGTCTTCCTTTTCCTGTTCTATAACAGTTTTCTATTCTTTTTGGGAAGCTGCAGCCTCTGACTTTTAAAACTTTTAATTTCTAGTCTAATCCATTTAAGATCTCACAAAACAATAAAACTGCCAAAATCAAATGCATGTGGTGTTCTATGCATGAAACAATGAGGGCTGCAGCTGTTCCCTGCTCATCAAAAGTCTGCTAGTGTAGACGGTTTTAATATTTCAGGCACATGAAAAAAATCTCAAGAGCATTTAATATTCATTTGTGCTTTTTCCATAAACACATTCTCCATTTCAGTTACCTCTTCACTGAGCCTGTGCACGTTGTGAGATTTTCCATGGACAGTGGGCGATGAAAGGTGAAGCACTGGTATTAACTTATTCTCTGATTTCCTTGAGTACATTGTTAATGGTCTGGACTTCCTGATAAGACCACTGTTTCTCAAAGTCAGTAGCACAGGAATTTTTTAATATGGAAAACTGATGTGTGCAAATCAGGTTTGGTTGGTGGTTTTGGGGGGTTTTTGTTTGTTTGGGTTTTTGTGGGTTTTTCTTTTTTTTTTTTTTTGTTTTGTGTTGGTTGGCTGTTTTTTTTTTGGTTTTTTTTTTTAATAGGGAATTGATAGGAAGATGAAGAAAACTAGCAGACAACTGAATTGAGCAATTCTGCAACTTCTGGATGGTGCTGTGGAAGATTTGCTTATCTTGCTGTCTGAATTTGTGTGTTCGTTCTCATTTCTGCTCCTGGATGTCATGTGACTTATAACACAGGTGGAGGAAAGTAGTATTTATTAGGAGTTTTCAGTTAATTTTAGGCAATTAGACCTAGTCATCAAGGCTGATTAAGTGCCTACCTCCTACAGAAATTGACATGTACAGTGCAGTATGTCTTTGATATCATGAAATGCATCTGTGGGAGAACAGAGCTCAGCACCATGACAGAATCCTATCTTAAACTTCAAATGAGTAATAATTAATACCCAAACTATTTTGTGTCTTCTGAAAATGCAGTCCTACAGATAAAGTTTCTCTCCACCAAGACTTCAGAAAGAGTCTTTCTGAATACACTGTGTGTGTGCACACATGGAATAAGTATTTATTTTTTTGTGTCATGCTTTTGAAGAAAATATTAGTGTCAGGGATAAAAATGGAGAGTAAGGCATTGTTTGTAATGCTTTGGTAGCTGCAAAAGAGAACTAGCCTCTCTTAATTTTTTCTTACTCCAAGTGCTCAGTTCCTGAATTGTGCACAGTACAGCAGAACTGTTTTCTGGGGTGTGGAATTGTTAGAGCTACATTGAAGAGAAAGCAGATGCTGCAGTGAGAGAATAATGAGGAAAACACAGAAACATTTAACTACTCTGTGCATTTACCATATTGCTGATTGTTCAGGCTTCCTGGTAATTTTGATCTACTGTATTAATGAGCAGATATTAGTGACTTATCAGAGCACTGAAAGGTGGCCTTCTCTGAATGGGGTTCATTGAAATAAAATACAGGGTTTTCAAATTATTGACATGAAGAACATCGCTGGAAACTGGAAAAAAAAAAAAGAAGTTTTGCCAAAACTGACACAAAGAAGCAAGATTTAGCAGTGTCTTTAGGAAATGGGTACTATACTCTTCTGCACCTAATAGAAGACTTGCTGGTCTTCTGTTTATGTCTTGGTAACCAAACTATATAGAAATTTTTAATGAAAAGCATGTCCCCAAAAAGCTTTAATTTGAAGAGGAAGGCTTTTCCAGCTAGCAGTAACCAGATAGTAAACTGAATTTTAAAACATTTGATTCTGGTGCAGTTAATCCTGAGAGATGCATTCCCTGGTCAGTATAGATGAAGGAATCTGCAGCAACCTTGCTGCACTGGTAGCAGAAGCAGGTGTGCAAAAAAATAATAACAATTGTAGGAAATAGAGCATGTCCCCTCTTCCAGGCAGTGCTGCCCTGCTACAGATTGCTAGTGCAGTGACAAGCAGATCGCTGGGATACAACTTTCTGTATTTCTGTATTTCCATGTACAAGTCATTACTCACATGGGTGAGCTCTTTTTTAGGTGCTTGAGGAGCATCTCAAAACTCATCAGCAGAGCTGGAGCATTCAGAGCTGCAGCTGGTGGCAAGAATTGGTGCCTTGAATATGTCAAGTGCTATCTGAGTAAGTGGGTTAAAAGGCAATAAATCAGATTTCACAAATTCAGTACCCAAAATTAGTTGATTATTTTTGGCAATTGATGCCTTTAATATCCTTATGCCTCACTTCCTCCTTCTGTAGAGAGTAAGTAACACCATATCAGATTCCAATCTGCAAAAAATACTCATTACTCTTCACAAAACTGGAAGACATAGGGATAAAAGCCCGTGTAGAAAAGCCCTTAAGAAAATGAATTCTGTTCTGTGCAGCATTTCAGTGATACGCAGTAAATAATACTTGTGCTTCCCCACCAGATTGATTCTGAGTCTTTACCTAGTCAGAACCTAGTCTTCCATCACTCCCGTAGATTAAAAGACCAAGAAGAAGGAAAGCAGAGTGCATAGTTACAGTGTCATACCGGAAAATAATTTTTGAGAGCCTTAGCTTTCGTGTATTCGTCTCCCTCTCGAGAGGTTCAGGATTTGTGCTGGAGCGTCGGTCGCACGGTGGCAGCCTGGACCCGCGGGAGCCGCCGCCTGCGGGATTCGCGGGGTTCGCAGCAGCTGCTGCCCACTGTCCTTCCGAGGGTTTCTCTCGAAACTACGTTCGCAGCACAATTTTTGGTAATTTCACATAGAACGTCGATAATTACGGGAGCATTACATTTCCGGGAGAACATGACCTGCATTTTGTGAAGGCTGCGTGACTGACCTGTCATGTGATCCAGAGTATAAAACAACTTGTGCATTAGTTGCTTTTATACCATAGCTGCCAACTATGGTAAACTTTCACTACAGCTTTACACCTTCCCAAGGATTGCTCATCTTTCACTTGGTTGGGGTAAGCAGGATCTCACAGGGAAGCGCCTGGAATAAAGCCATACCTCCACTTCCTGATGTGTGGCAGTGTGTGTGACCTGAGAGCCGATCTGAGGAAACATGGCAGAATTGTGGGACTCAGTCCCGTTTTTCTGTAAGTAATTATCTCTTGAGCAGCCATTTTAGGACGTGTCAGGGCTGAAGGAAGAAGTAATAAACAAAGGCCAGAGGGTATTCAGAGCACTGAGAATTGCAGTGGCCAGGGCATCGTTCTGCCCTGAAACCCTAAATAATAAGTAGCACAAACTTTAGCCTCTTACGGCAGTTGCCCAATCTCCATTCTGAAAAAAATCTCTAATCCTAATTAAAAGCATTAGCATCTTATGTCTTAGAAGAATAAATGTAGTCTGTAATTAATAATTTCCCTAGTTTGCTGAACTGTTACCACTGACTATTTTCTAGGGAAAAAAATTACTCCACTGCATCTTTAAACCAGTACTTTGGCACAGTGCCCTAGAAGAATACTGCCCATACATGATCTGTATATTTTCTAAAAGCTGTGCAGTGAAATCAGACAGAACTTCACTCACATGATGTCATGGTTCACATGCAACTCATTAATTTAATAAGAAACATGAGTGGAATGGAGATAAAGAAAGAAACAGTGTAAAGTGCATTCATGACCTGTAGTATTTAGAAAAAATCTGGTGCAGCTTCCAGATTGACTACCATGCACTGCCTTTCCAAAATAACAACACCAGCTGAATGTTCTTTTAGGTTTTTTTGGCCACATCTAGAAATAGCAAGAAGTTTGCATGTTTTGCTTGGATAAGTAGCTATCACTGTAGATTTTAAATCCTCCTCTACATTGTCAGCTCTCCTCTTTTCTTCTGCCAGTAAGGCTTAGCTATACAGACATAATACATAGCATAAATAAATTTGTGCTAAAATTATAATCTTGTCTGATAAGAATCCTAGCATATTTCCAGGAAACCTTCTCTGACGAGATTATAGTGATATGCAGCAAGGCCAACATGAATATTCATCTGCAAGAAGTGTATTCCAAGAGACCCCCGAAAAACCTGAAAACATATAAAAAGCACCCTGGGACAGTCACAGTTTGTGAAGCATGGTGGAGAAGTGCTGCAGATAGCCTCCTCCCTATCTCACCTGATGCTGTTCGCCTGGCACAGTGCTGAACTGATTTTTGCTTATGGTTTATTTTTACAATTGTATTTTGACTATAGAATGAATTTCTTTTTTTATTAATCAAATTGGCTACTCGTTTATAATACAGAGAAATCTAATTTTTTTCCCCCATTACTGGAGAAGAGCCTAAAGAGCAGATACAATGTAAATTTTACTAAAAATTTTGATAATTCACATAAAGAATAAAAATATTTTCATGTGTAAGTATTTAAAAACCCCAACACATAAAGGCAAATCAGGGTGCTAAAACTGTAGGGTTCAATAGCATCTGTTTTACATAGAAAATAAAGTGGCTTAATTTCAGCTCTTAATTTTAATTGACTTGAATATTCGGTTCTGGTTTTGGGCTTTTTTTACTGGTACAATATATGAATCCACACAAAGTGTGAACTATATAACAACATAGTCTTAAAAATTTTAAAGTATGCACTAATGTGCAATTAAGTAATTAAATAATAAAGTTGCTTTTGAATGGCTCAGTAGTGATGTTCCCCACAACTTTTACTGCTAATACATATAAAGTCTTTCAAGCAAGATCCCACATGTGTATTTGAATGGCAAGCTAAAAATTACCAAGCCCCTTCTCCGTAGCATGACACATGCGTAATCCTAATCCATTGTAGTGTGATAGCCACTACTGACCTGAAGACTCCGATAAAACTTAAATAAATCTGGTTTTTGCAAGAAGCTTTTGCAATTTACCACAATGATCTATAAATCCTCATTAACTCTACAGTGCACTGCTTGATTAGAAAACTACTCAATCAAGATGCTTCCCAAGGAATCCATTTACCCCTAATGATACTTGGTGGAAAGGATAGCTGCTTAATTGGGATTCTAATTTCAGTTAATTGGGATACGTTCAGGTGATGTGGGTGACAATGTGTGTGTTACACGTCAGTGCATCCTCCTCATGGCACCTTGCAGTTGCCCCAGTCTGTCTGCACTTAATGCAGTTTCACAAAAAGGTGCCAAAAATTACTTGATGCCACCTGCCAGTGGATCACAGCCACTCTTCCCGTAACTCTGTAAGACTTCCCATGGGTCAGACTATCTAAAATAGGGAGATGCTTAATACAGTACAGAAAGGTGCTTTGCTACTTGGTCAGCTTAATTTAATGAAAATACTCAGCCCCTACAATAGCAAAGATTCTTCCTTCTTTAAAAGGCTTAAGAAAAGATTAATCAACAACACATGGACCATGTCTTTTAAATCTTAAAATGTGCAATTACATATTGTTCATTAAATCAGAGTCTTATCTGGAACAACTGCTGAAAACTAATTTAAATATGCTTTCCAAAGTTTAGATTGAATGACCAGAATTCAACATTTAATACAATAAATAATACTGGCACATAGAACCTGTTAGGATGGAGGATTGTCTGCTGGCTTACTGAGAACTGTGATTCTTAAAGCTTGTATCTTCCTTTTTACATTAATTTTTCTCATGAAGTATGAAGTCTCTAGTACATTGTTTTCATAAAACGCAGCTTTAATAAGAGATAAAGAACATTCAGTGCCTTCAAGTAGCTTCAGATGTTCCAGTTTTGCCATTATACCTATACAAAATCAGAGCATGAAACTGAGGTGCTGAAATTTGATTGCTGCTGCAAAGTAGTTGGTTGCCTCTCCATGCAGTTATTAAAAATTATAGAATAGCTTGGGTTGAAAGTGACCTTAAAGATCACCTAATCCAACCCCTCTGCCATGGGCATGGACACTTTCTACTGGACAAGGCTGCTCAGAGCTCCATCCAACTTGGCCTTGAACACTTCCAGGGATGAACCATCTACAGCTTCTCTGAGCAACCTGTGTCAGTGCCTCGCTATGCTCAGAATAAACGATTTTACTCTAATATCCAACCTAAATATCCCTCTTTCAGTTTAAAACCATTGCCCCCTTGTCCTATCACTACAATCCTTGGTAAAAAGTTTTTGTCTTTCTTATAAATCCACTTTAAGTACTCAAAGGGGAGCGTTCTCTTGTCCAGACTGAAAACCCCCCAACTTCAAGAGAGGTACTTCAGCCCTCTGATCATCCTTGTGGCCTCCTCTGGACCCACCCAAGAGGTCCACATCCTTCTTATTTTGGGGACCCCAAGGCTGGATGCAGCACTGCAAGTGGGGTCTCACCAGTGTGGTCCTCCATCCTGCTTCTCTTTAGGCAGCCCAGGATTACTGTAGAGACCAATGTCTGAATTCCACAGAGCTGAGATTACAATTAAAGCTCAATTAATCTATTTTAGCTTGTACTTGCAATTAAACTGTTTGGCTGATTCCCTCTCATCAAAGCATTATCTAGAATTGGAGACACAGCTCAAATAAAGGAAAAGACAAAGAGGGAAGCTGCACTGAGCTCTACTAATGGAGGCCAAGAACATTATGTCACTTGGACATAACGTGAGCTAACCAAATGTTAGAAAAATATACCCTTATTGACTACTTTTAAGAAAACCCTGCGATCTTTTAGAACTGAGGGCATATACACCATCTATGAAAGCTTTCTTAACTGCTGTCACTGGAAACTTCCTGTAAACTAGTGACTTAGCATTTTTGCAGACAGCTTCAGAGGATTCTTCTCAACTAACTGATTTCTTTTTATTCATATACACAAGGATCAAGGCCACAGCCAAAAATAATACTTGCATTCAAAAGTGAGAAAGAAACACCCTGTTTTCCTTATAACATTAGGAAAACAAAAATTTGCAGGAGAGGAAGCAACTTGAGAGTATGCAGAAAATACATTTCACATGAAACTGCCTGTACTCCAGAATTTCAGATGACTCTCCTGGAGATTTTGCTGTATGTGAGAAAAGAAACCAGCTTGTAATGCATTTGAAGTCTGGGGTTTTGGTTGTGGTGTTTTTTGGGTTTTTTTCCCCAGAAAAAGGGGATTTATAAAATCTTCCTGGGGGAAGCAATCTTACCTTTTTTCTCCACTATCATTACCCTTATTTCCCCATAAACCTTGCAAAGCTCCCCACAAGGAGCCTAAAGCCTATTTTCCAGCCTAAATGCCAGCAGTAGTCTATTACATACAACACCTGCAATGACAATAATGAAAACTGTTTCATAAAACCCTGTGGCAATTACAGCTGTGTACACTCTGCTATAAGAGCAGTTTTAAAAGGACATTAATTATGCTCTGATCCTCAAACTGGACTGATTAGTCATAATGTTACACAATGATTCACACTACAGATGACTCATACAGAGAGGGTAATTATCCAGCAGGACTTCCGTAAGTCTGCTGCTAAATATGAGAGCTCATTACAAGACTGAGGGTTTGTGTTGAATGAATGAAAAAAGAAGTGTGGAGAAATAAAAATAATATGTACTTCTAATCAGCTAGTATTAGATGCCTACCCTGACTAATTTGCATATTTAGTTTGAGACACAGGTTTCCTCTTAGCTGTGACCATGTGTTTTATTAAGGAAATACCTTGCAGTTTTATAATACAAGTAAAATCCCTCTTTAAATGTTTAAGGTTGACTTTGTACATGTATGCAGATTATTAGTCTTAAAAAAACCCAAAACAACAAACAACCTTGTGACATAGCAAAATATTTTTCCAGCTTCCATACAAAATAGCATTTTTTTCTCTGCTGGGAGAACACATTAAAAATTTTACTGTGTTAAGTGCCCCCTGCAACTTCTACAAAAGTTATATACAAAAAAAATGAAAGCACAAATTCCAAAGTACACTCTGACAGCCAATGCTCTGCGAATACTTTATTACACAAATTACATTCAGCTTCTGAAAATAGTGTTCTAACAGTGATACCATCTAAAAATAAGACATTCCAGAAACACATCAAGTTATAGGAAGAAGAAAAAAATTAAATAGAGACTTTTTTCTTTCCTTCAATGCAATATCATGTTAGTGATTTAAAAAAATAGAAGAAGACTTAGCAGCTTCATTTTCTTGTGGCACTGTATATTCTCTGTACTGATCAGGTTAAGGACATTGAAAAGGAAAGGCACAAAACAGAAATTAGCAACCGAATAATTATGGAAAAAATATTTTGATGAAGCAGATAGTAAGACTTATTTACAAGATCCCCATATTTGATGATAAAATACTACTGCTTTAAATCAGTCCTGCAATTAGAATACTTTGCTTAATTAAGATGTTCTCATAAAAACCAACAGCACTGATATGGAAATTCCATACACTCCTCCACAAAAAAAACATAACTAAAACCAGACAAAAATTAAAGGAACCAGTGTACAGCTCCACACAGACTAGAACAGTTTACAATTAAATACACAAGATCTTAAACGTGCTTCAGGGAAAAGGAATCTGACATTCTGGGTTGAACTGCATAATGGAGAACTAAAAGGTTGATTTCAAGATGATGAAGATGCTGGTGGAAGTGGAGATGCTGAACACTCTTCCTCAGAATCAGTGCCATCATCTTCATCTTTTTCTTGATCACTTCCTTCAGTGCTCAGCCGATCAAACCCTTTTCGGCTGTAGCCCTTGTGACTTGCAAAGAAATTCCCAAGGTTAATTCCACCGCTGCCTTTCCCTATGGAAAGGAAAGGATTTTCACAAGGTTTGCTTTAACTGTAAGGGAGGAATAAAAATCTATCTACTAATTAAACAGTATGGTGGTAATTATTTTAAGTGTCCTTCCAGAAACTGTTTTAAAGATTTAGCACATGAGCCACAAAAGCTAGGCGCATATATTAGGAAAGAAGAAGCAAATTCATCTTGACATAGAAGTTTCAGACTATGCTATTTTAGCATCTATTATCTCATTAACTCTACTCAGGTTATTGGCATTCCTACCCATTTCCCCTTAGTTTCAAAGTGCTTCATTTCATACATCATATTCACAGTAACTCATTATAGCTGCTGCTCTCCCACTGGCAGTGACTCATCCTCTTTAGTAGGCAGATAATGACAGATGAAAGTTGTTGTAAAAGACATTTTCAAAAACCCCTGATCTTTGCCCCCAATCCTTCCTCTGAGAAAGTTCCATCAAATCTGTTGTACAACATGAATACAAAAAAAAAGCCTCCAGTTACTGCATTTAAAAACATCATCAGTGACTTACCTCTAAGTCTGCCTAAAATTCTGCCTGAACTAGAATCAAGTTTGTGTTCCCCATCAGCTGAAAAATAAAGTAAATTTCAAAAATAAGCTAAACCCCTAGTGTTCTGTGATCAAGTAAGTACTTGTATTTTCTGATAAAAATCAGACATTCAACAAACCCATCAGCAGCTCTAAGAAGTCTAGGCCACTTATGGCAGTACTGCAATGGACTAGAGCGTTAGCATATTTGATATGCTATCTAGCACATTTGGTATGCTAACATCTATCATGACAAAGAGTCTGGAAACTATATGCTGAAATCTTAAAACAAAATACATCCAGTTCAGCTGCACAGCCACATTAGATTGCTGAATGGCCAGTAGGTCCTGATCAGTGGCAGAACTGTGTTGTCTACTCCATGTCCATTTTCTCCTTGGGATAAAAGTATCTTGATAAACCAATTTAGTGATACAAAATAACAAGTCTAGTGATCAAGCACCTATCACAGTCTGCCAACTTATGAAAAATAATGTTATTTTACAATACAAATTTAGAACCATTTCCATAACTTCTAAGTACCAATTAAAGCTTTCAGAGCTATGGATTAACGTACATTATGGAGGCATGTCTGACTCACAGAATTGACTAGGTAGAAGAGAACAATAATACATAACCTCTTGTAATGGTATCTGCTTTCATTTTGATTGTATCTCTGTAATACCCACGCAGTCTTTTGTTCTCAGCAATTTAAAGATCCCATACTAAAAATCAAACTACTCCTGCAGTATTAAAATTTCTGAATTCTAGACAATACAACATGAATTTATTCTACTAATTTCTGAGATACCAGTTTTTGCCTTGACACCAATTAAAGTTTTTGCCATATGTTCTGAAGAGATGCCAGCTTGAGATGCACTATTAAAGGCTCAGGGGGTGCAGGTGCTGCATCTCTGCTGAGCCTTAAATGGCATGCAACACAACTACAACGGTTCAGGAGGGCAAAGGCACAGGGAGCTGATCTCTTCATACCCTCACCCCCCAGTGTTCAGTGATATTTGGAACTGGAATAATAAAAGCCTGTTCTCTAGAACAGTCACTTACAGTTACCTCCAAAGACAGTTGTCTTCCTCCACCAAATAAATACTAAAATTGCCAGCAGGACAACAACAGGGATAATAAGAAGAGTTGTAATAAGAACAAAGGAAACTCCAGTGCTGCTGGCCTGTTGGACCAAGTGTTGTTTATCCATACTCCTTAGAAGGTCTGTCGATTCTGGCTTGTTTTTCAATCTGGCTTCAACAACTACTTCTGATTCTATAAAAGAAAACAATTTCCATATGTAATCCATATGCATCAAGCAACACAGAACAAGGTGCTACAGGAAACAAGCTAGGATACCTTTGTATCCTATATACGTGCTTTGTAACAAGGAAAGAAAAGGCAAACTCTTATGGAGACATTTTTGGCTTTCGCTGATGTTATCCCAAATAAAAGGAAGAGAAAGTCTGAATGATACCACTAACTAGCAAAGATTTCCTCCCCTTTTCTCAAATGAGGAAAGGAGATGCATCAAACAGTTTTGTCCTAAAAAGTGTCCACCATTAAAAATATAGGAAATTACCCCAGTGATGCATTTTGGCAAATAACTGTTTGGTGTAATAACAATTAAATATCTCCTTTTGAAAAAAAAAACCCCAAAACAACAAACTTCTATAAGGAATACAAAATGCCAGTATATTATCAAAAACAAAAAGGAAAATTTTAAAGATATTTCTATTAAAACTGTGACAAAAAGGTTAAATTTTAAGAACTGTGGCATTCCATGAAAGAATTTTGGTTCTACAAATCTGGAGAGCTTTTGAAAACTGCATCCAGTCATTCCTGACCCGTTTGTTAACTCCATACCTAAAGAAAAAAAAAACTATTTCAGGGAAAAACCTTTATGATGTTGCATATGCTCTGTGGTAACTTTCAGTAAATAAAACTGTCTAGCTATATATTTTGAAGTCAGACTCAACAGCATGTCTTAACAAGTAGCTGCATCACAAACACACTCAGTCAACTCTGTTTTGATTCTGTATCAAAAATAAAATTATGTTCTTTGAAGGAATAGAAAATTATTCAGTTTACACTCAAAACTAATACAACAATAACAATATCACTGCTATCACAAGAACAAGAATAACAATGACACAATGAAAACATGCTGTCTATTCAAGAAGTAGATACTGCTAAGGAAAACCTTCCTCCATAATTTTCCCCACCTCTGGACAAAGCTACAGTTCTCCATATATTTTCTCCCATGTCACAGCACTACAAACACTACTAACAGTCTGTCACCAGGAGGCTGTGAGAATGTAGGCCACTCCTCTCCATTTATTAAGCAGATGACACAAAGTCCATTGGCTCTTTTCTCCCAGTGGAGCTGAAAGATGTTAACTGCAGCCTACCTACTCTAACCATTTTAGACATTATTACTTAAAACCATTTTCTTACTCTGGTGTTACTATTGCATTTTTTCTCTATGACATTAGAAGTGTCAGCCAAAGCAAGGCAAAATGTATTTAGATATCCATAGATACACAGCACTCTGTAATATCAACACTTCCCTTTTGAGTGCTTCAGGCAGGCTGATTTACCAGTGGAGATAAAATAAAAGGATAACAGTGATAGCAGTAAGCATTTCATTGTTTTGTAATGTTAGCCTTCCTTATTCTACATGCTTTCAACTGGCAGTTGGTATTTTTTTGACTTTTCTCTGTCTGTGTATACATGGCTGAAGCAAATGACATAAGCTCTAAATTCAACCAAAGAAAACCAGTTAAGAACTTTTGAATATTTTAAATGCCTTTGTAAATAGTACCATAATCTGGTATTGTTTTCCTGAAAGGGAAATGATCTACTTAATAGAATTCAAATGGTTAAAATTACCTTTCATCTACCTTAATTAGCATTTTGCCCCTTTCAATCTCTTCTGTGTGTACCATCTCCTTATATTGTTGCTACATGCTTTCATTTTCTTTTTCCTTTTTGTTTTCAATTTCATGCAGATCAATTTTATAAAAAATCTAGTAAATCTATGAGAAGAAATGTAATAGAAAAAAAAGGCATTTCTTGCCATATGGTGTGACTGACAGGGCTGCGTACTGAAAGACTACACAAGAATATAAACCAACTGCCATTTCAAATAACCCTTTTTTCGGTGGTGGAGGGTTGTGGAGCAGGGGTAGGGTGCTGAGGAGTTACTGTTTCAGTCGTTTTTCAGAGCTATTTCTGCATCTAAAGGAGATGCCACAGATACCAATCTGGACAATACCAGATGGTAGAATGGAATTAACCTACTAGTTAAATTTTTATTCTGTGAAACATTTGTCATCACTGAAAATGAGATTTTTAGGTTGGCTGTGTAACAGCATCTACCAGGTAAGAGTGTTACAAGCTTCCTTCTACTGCATCCATAAGGAATTCACAAAAATCAAAACAATCAAACTAGACAGCATTTCTTCCCTCCAGCTTGGCAGAAGCAGCCCTAGTCTTTGTGAACATACTGATCCCTTCATTTTCATTATGAATCAGACTAACCTTTTGTCTCCTGTACCTCAATACCAGCCTTTTTAACTGACCGATGTTCCATTTCTGTAAAATAAAATAATTCTTCAGGACAGCTGATATTTCAGAAAGGCACTCAGTGACATTTTCCTGCTAGCTTTCTCTGATGTACAGTACAATCCTAGAATAAACATTCCCATCAACACCTGAATTTCACCATGGAGAGACAATATAAACTATTAGTAGCTCCCAAGGCCATGGGAAAAAAAAGGAAGAGCTTGGTTCATGAAAGTTGCTTGCAATAATCAGCTTTTATGAACCAGAAAGATTTGATTTATGTGTTTGCCTAAAGGTTCATGGATTCCCACAAAAATAAAACTGTTTATAATAATCAAAATCATAGTGAATTAAAGGCTGGTTGAGAAAGAAATCAGGATTTCTTAGCCACTGCTCTTCTGTAATTCAGCAAAAAATAAAAAGAAAATTTTACACAAGGACTTCCCTCATCTAACCTGTAAAAATTCCACTACTTTTTTATTCTCATGTTTCTTTGAATAAAAGCTGAGAATTGTTCATGTTCAGACTACTAGATGCAGAGAAAAACATATCCAAACAGAATTACAATTTATCTGGACCAGTCTCCTGTTATTGAGAGAAGCTGATACCAAATGCTGCAAAGGAAAATTCATTAATTATAAACAAGACAAATAAGGAATAACTAGCTTAGTTATGTATAGCAGTGGACCCTTACTGGTTGACTAACATCCTGAAGCCTAAGACTTTATGTCTGTCATCCATTTTTTATCCCATATAATGGAGTAGTGGATTATATTTTTATTCCTGTAAAACATGTAACTTCTCTGAATCCTAGGCAAGCAGCCTAGTAACTCATGTGCTCAGGACTCTTCTTTGACAGAGCACACCACAATGCTGAAGAGTAGTCTTTTAATGAAAACTGAGCAGCAGTACGTAACTGCTGCAGGTGAAGCTTGTAGTGCACTTACATCACTCATTATGTCACCAGGCTCTTGGCCAGGGGTACCAGATACGTGATACTGACCTGAAGGTACAAAATGTGAAATCAGGCTATTAAGAACAAAAATAACATACTTTCAGCAGATACAAACTTCCACACTGCTTTGGCATGAACATCTCCAACAAATACTCTTCTATCTTCTGAAGCAACAATATCATGTGGCATCTCAAAGCTCTGTGAAGACAAGCAGTCACAGATTACCCTTAAGTGCCCACACTTTCATGAGGCCTCCTTAACCCCTAACTTGAGCCTGGCCATATTCAGTCCTGCTTTAGACTGGAAGTAGGTGCTGGTGTGAAAGGAGAGGAATTTCATTTCTAGCTGATGTTTGCCTTCTCCAGGAATAACAATATAGAGGTTATTCCACGTATTACTGCTAAAAAAATTACTAATATTATTTCTGTTAGCATTATTATATTACATTTTATCCACTGAAATACATATTTTCAAATACAAGGAATCTTGGTTTGAAGCCCAAACTTTAACAAAGTTTGTATGCAAAACAGCTATTTGCTATTCTCAGAAAAAATAACTCTCAGTATAATTTACAGTTAGACTGCAAATAAAGAGTGCATGTGGTACCAAGAAGTGAGAATATTAACATTCATTCTTTAGTCTAACACAATATCTAGAAACTGTTAAAAAACCCCACAATTTTTATGTACAACACTGCATGGAGAACATTCAGCCTTAACTTACACACTAGTATTCTGTAAAGAGGGATATAACCATACAGTTGGATATTATTTTGCTTAGGAATAAGTCGTATTTTTTGACAAATTACTAGCATCAAAATATATGAATATTTAAATTCCTCCATCATTCTGTTAAATTAACTTTTAAGAACTGTACTGGCAATAATAAATAAGGCTTATCCTGTCTGAAAATATTATCTGTAGGAATCATCTAAAAGTTAGTGTAATTTTCAAATGTGTACCACATGTAGAAGCTAAAACCCAAAATTCTAGTGTTTTTATATAGTACTATAAAGAATTCCTTTTGAATAACTTACATTATAAAACATTCTGCAATAGTCTTATGGACTTAGAAAAGCAGAATGTTACCAATATTCTCATATATATAGTTATATGCAACAGGCACTCTTTGCAGTACTCTACCTTTCTAAGTGGCATGAAAGTATCAATTATTTCTCCAGTAGAGAAGTTCATCACAAATCCTTGCACTGATTCTGCCTCTCCAGGATAAGGCATTCCATTAACTGCAAAGAGGAGACCACCTGCAACAACATTAGATTTGCCTTAAGAACCCACACATAGCAAACTGCAGTGAAGATGGAATTTTAATAGTTTAGATGAAAAAAGGTTGTCTGAGAGACAGAGATAATAAGAAGCCAACAAGAAACTACAAGAGGAAAGTTAAATGAAGTGTAACAGTTGAAACTTTGTCATTTAAGAGATGCACAGTCAGTTCAAATGAGAAGAACCAGCAAGGCGGTATTTTATATAGTTTAAATGTAAAAGGAATGTGAAGGTGTTAAAAAAATAATCTGAAGAAAGCTTTACTACAGATGGTTGACCTGATAGCAGAAAGTTCTTTCAAGGCATCAAAAGCAGAATGTCAACTGGGGAGCAAGTGGGACCACAAAAGGAAGAGATGTGAAAGGGGGACTCGGGGATTAGATGCCTATGGCAAAGAAATGGGTTCATCAGTTTTTTCTGTTTATTATGTTGGGAAGTTTGTAACACCCAATTTTTTTTTTACTAGTAAAGAGATTGGAGGAGACAGCTCAACTGGTAGCACAACGTTTAAGACAATTTGGAGGTTAGTAATTTATGAGGTTTAGATGGCATTCACTCAAATTTAGAAGGAAACCAAATGTGAAATCACAGACTTCAGACCAAATTAAGTAACCCAACACTGCAAACAGCCATGTCTCCAGAAGGCTAGCAGAATGCTGAAGTAGTGCTCACCTACAAGGACTCCAAAGTGTGCCTGTGAACACACATTACCAATTATGGCATCCATCTCCAGTGAGATGGTAGAATCCATAATGAAGAATAAGACATAGGTAAGTGTGGCTTGTCAGAACAAGTTGGTATGGCATCTCTAAGGGCTGTGCCTCAGCTCTGAACAGGGAGAAAAAGCACAGAGGCAAGCAGATTCTATAGACATACTATATACATATACATACATACATATGTGTGTGTGTATATATATACACACATACATATATATATATACATACATATGTACATATACACAAACTACATACCATACAAGTATGTCTATAGATGTACTTTCAGAAAACCCTTGGCAAGGTAATGCATCAGAGGTTATTGAACATGAGTTATCAAAGGGCTGAATGAAAGATCCACTAATAAACAGGAAGCAAAGAGCAAAGCTTATGGGCAGAGCTTATAATTCTTCAGGAGAGAGAAGTCTGAATAATGTGATCTTGAAGTGATCAGAGTCAGATTTTATTCAACAGTTTTCATCAATGACTGAAAACTGCAGCAAACAATGACATATAGCAGATTGATGGCTGTGGAGAAGTAGAAAGCTTGATGATACTAAGGAAGTCCAGAAAGACTTTTTATAAGAATATAATTATTAATTATTAACAACAGATGACAGAAGAGCTTCTGCAAAGACAAATTAAAGTGGTATTTCTTAAAAAAAAATAATCTAGATCATGCCTATGTGATGTTTGAACTTGGAATTGGCAGCTCCAGCTCAGGAGAGACATCTCCAAGCCATTCCTAAAAGATTCCTGAAATCTCTGTCTCCATATACAGTGTCAGACAAAATTTCAGTAGAATGTCTGGCATCTTGAGGAGGAGAATTAGGAATGAAGGGGATAGTTCTACACTATGCAAAAACTTAGCACGCACACGTATTGGGTACTGAGTGCTCTTTTACTCTCTGCATCTCAAAAAGGTTCCAATGAAGCTAAAGATGCTGGAAGAGAAAGGCAAATACAATACTCAAGGGGCTGAAGCAACTAAATAGCTTATGGGGATAGACTAAGGTGGCTGGGGTTCTTTGGTTTGAAGAGGATAAGGCAAGATGAAGGGGCACCAGACTGGGGAGTGTGGAACTGTTATTCAGCTCCCAAAATTCTGAGATTGAGAAGCACCCAATGAAATTAGGTCACCTTTTATTTAAAAAAAAAGAAAAATATTCAAGTGGATAATGAACTACTGGAGCCTGCAACAGTGGAAGGCCAATGAACCAGAAAATACAAGTCAGGTCAAAATAGGATTAGAACTTAATGGCAGTTGCTTAATGGCAGAACTCTACATCTGTAAAAAGATAGTATGAGGAAGAGATCTGAAAACTGTGAAATAAAGGGTTTGTGGATGCATGGTGAATAGGAGAGGGATGACTACAAAATGCATCCAGGCTTACACACTCAGAATGCCACTTTCCACTGTCAGAGACAGATATATATCAAGCATCTCATCCAGCACAGCATTTTTTTACATTCTTGGCAGATACAAAGGAGAGAAACATGATATTAAATTTGGTATTAAGGAGTCAGGAGCCCAACATGCCAAGATTCCTCATCCAGTTCTTAACATTTACCTTCAGTATTGGTATTAAAAGCCTAACCCCAAAACTTAATACAGTTATTGTTAACCAGTCTGTGATAATAAAAACCATGATGTTTTCTGCTTGCTTTCAATTCTTTTGTTTTATGAAACCAAAAACCCTTCTTGATCATTTGGTCTTAATTTTGTTCTCTTCAATGGAGTTCAAAATGAATACTTAGAAGGGTTATTATTAATAATAATTCATTATTAACTGATTAACTGTGCAGTCACCAGGAAGCAGCAAGATCATCTACCTGTTGACATAACATTAATCAGTCAGTTCTTAGAGGCAGAGATTATATGCAAGCCTCCCTTATCCACAAGTAGGCAAACAAGTAGTTCTCAAATTTTCCATTGCATTGGGACTACTCTGGAAGATAATTAATATTTGTCCTAAGATAACATGATAGGACTTCAGGAAATAACACTGATATCCTGGCAGAAAGCAACTACTCAAAACATGAAGAACAAGAAAAAAGATTACCTGGAATATAGGAAACTGCAAACAACTCTCTTCCAAATGCTGTGTGTTTGATCTCTCTTGTGAACTCTCCCGTCTCCAACCTGAAGCACTGAATTCGACCATTTTCTCTGTCTGCAACACACAGCTGACTTAAATCAGGGATCAGGGCTAAGCTGTGAGGGATACAAAAATGTCCAGGGCTGGATCTGCCTAGAGAAGTCTCTGCAATAAAAAAAACCCAAATTTGTGTTAAAGTACACACTGAAACTATCAGCTTTACTTAGAAACAGCAGCATGCCACACAACGTAACCCTGGGAAAAGAGTGAGGTCAGCTAGCTTTCTTTTAGCATTTAGGTAGATAACTCAAAAGTAGCCTATTGCATTTGCTTTATAAATCCCAAATTTAGAATTTTCAATTTCCTGAGAATATTCAGCATAGTTCAATGTGATACATAAATCTGAGTTGGGCAGAAATATAATTATTCATAAAACTTAAAATAGATGAAATCAGAGCATAAATCTAGCAAAAAAATATTCCTTTCTTATATGTTTAAGAAAAAACTTCAACTTTACAAAAGTCAGAACATTTTCTTGACAAAATAGGACACACAAATATTTATTCTGAAAGCAAGATAACAACCGCCCCACTTTTTATTTTTAGTAAATATTTATCCACTACAAGTAGCTGTAGAAAAAGCCTAGACAAAATCTGGATGCAATGACAAGACCGAAATTCATGTAGAGCCTGGAAGGTATTTCAGTTATAGAAATTAATTAAAAAAAATTAGTAGTAACAACAATTTTGTAGTTCAGGATGAGTTCATGATAACAGCAGTATGGATAAAGTACCAAGAGCCCTGACTGTACCTTCTCCCCACTGCATCACATACAGTCCATTTGGAGAGAACTGAATAATTCGACTGTTGCAGTAGCCATCAGAGACATAAATGCTGCCAGTGATCGGGTCCACGGCCACATCAGTTGGTTGACAGAAATGATTTTTGTCGCTGCCTGGTTGCAAAGCCACTCCTAAGATCAGTAATGGCTCTTTGTCATTGGGTCCTAGTTTGAAAACCTTTTTTTCAGTCAAAAGGAAGAGAAAAGAGGTTTCAGTTATGGATGGTGTAACCTAAGACCTAGATGGGCTAGGGAAGAATTCCCTTTACTGTGTATAAAATAGATCTATATACCAAAAATAATCTTAATATATTGACCATAATATCTATTATTAGTTTTTCAATAGTGCTGACTCTAGGAAACTTCCCGGAGGAGAAGGTGTTGGTTGATGAAAAGTTCAACATGAGCTGGTAATGTGTGCTCACAGCCAGAGATTCAGCCATGTCCTGGGATGCAACCAGAGCCCTGTGGGCAGCAGGGGAGGGAGGGGATTCTGCCCCTCTGCCCCGCTCTGGTGAGACCCCACCTGCAGGGCTGCCTCCAGCCCTGGGGTCCCAGCACTGGAAGGACATGGAGCTGCTGGAAAGAGTGCAGAGGAGGGACACCAAGGTGATCAGGGGGATGGAGCTCCTCCCCTATGGGGAAAGGCTGAGAGAACTGGGATTGTTCAGACTGGAGAAAAAAAGGCGTCTCGGTGACTTAACTGTGGCCTTCCAGTGCCTGAAGGGAGGCCACAACAAAGATGGAAGTGGACTCCTTACAGGTCCATGTAGTGATAGCACAAGTGAGAATGGCTTCAAACTGACAGGGAGTAGGTTTAGATTAGATATTATGAGGAAGTTCTTTATCACAAGGTTGGTGATGCCACTGCTGATGTTGCCCAGAGAAGCTGGCTGCCCTACCTCTGAAAGTGTTCCAGACCACGTTGGATGGAGCTCTAAGCAACCTGGCCTAGTGGAAGATGTGACTGCCCATGGCAGGGCAGCTGGAACAAGATAATCTTTAAGGTCTCTTCCAACTCAGACCATGATTTTATGGTTTGAGTCTATGATCCTATTATTTCTACATGCTGTGTCCTTGCAGCAAATTTTTCAACATAACTATATTCCATGAAGTGCACAGGGGTCAATTTCTGTAGGCATATTCTTCATATTATTCTTAACAGGCCTAGATAAGCAATGTATGACAAATCTCTAGGAAAAGGAAAATATTTTTTAGCAAAATATTAAGGTCCTGGTACTAAAGCTTCCGAAACATACCTGATGAAGAGCTACATCAGTGACCCAGTAGTTACCATTTTTATCTACACTCAAACCATGTGGTAAATAAAATCTGCAAGCACAAATGTAGAAGAATGAAGTTAAAAACATTTTTCTGGAAGGATGATATAGATGTGAAGATTTAATTTTTTGTCTACAGATCAAAAACAAATGCTGTACATACTAACTACACGTAGCATTTAATGAAAAATACAGCTTTACAATTTAAAATTTTCTTTACAAGAGTGTCTCAGTATTGAAATTTAGTTATCTCAGATATCTCACTCAGGCTACCTTAGCATCTATAAGGACAATGTACAATATTCATGAGCTCTGCACTTCTGTTAATCTGGCTGATAGATGCAATTGTATGAAATGTTAGAAAGCAGAGGCAATAGAGATGCCAGATTTATTTTTTGATTTTGTATTTGTTTGAAGAGACTCAGAGGCTACAATTACACAACTGTATATAAATGCACAAACATAATATATAACACACAAAAATGAGTTTAGGGACACTGGTATAAAATATATGGAAATATTAGTTCAATTAGTAAGAACAAAAAACTCCAACTTACAGACTTTTGCCTGTGGAATGAAGCAGTTTTGCATTATTTGGATTTAGGACAAGAATTGTGTTTTGTTCAATTGGTCCAAGTCCTCTTTGCTGATACACAAATTTGCTGTCAAAAGAACTGTACAAAAAGAGTTGAATAGAAAGCCAGCATTAGAAGAGTCTAGTGATAAACAATACACTCACAACTTAAAGCCAAGTTTTGTAGTTCAATTCCATTGTGGAGTTATTGGGTTCTTCTTTCTTTAAATATAAACCTTATTACATTATGAAACATTTTGTCTTTTTTTTATTTCTTCTGTACTTCTCACACTTTCGGATTTCTCAGTCTCCTCTGAGCTGAGCTCTTTCGGAATACTCTCTTCTCTGTCCTGTTCTTCAGGACAACTGATATTTCAGAATGGAATTCAGTGACATTTTCCTGCTAGCTTTCTCTGATGTACAGTACAATCCTAGAGTAAACATTCCCATCAACACCTGAATTTCACCACGGAGATCAATATAAACTATTGAGTAGCTCCCAAGGCCATGGGAAAAAAAAGCAAGAGCTCGGTTCATGGAAGTTGCTTGCAATAATCAGCTTTTATGAAACAGAAAGATCTGATTTAAGCATTTGCCTAAAGGTTCATGGATTCCCACAAAAATAAAATGGGGAGTTCTGTTTATCTCAGTTCTCTGGGTCAGGAAAAAAATTCTAAAGCTCGTTAGGCTCTTGTTTTTTGTGTTTATTAAGATGTTATCACAAAACTTGGCATGTCTCTCCAGACTTTCTGCACAAGTTCAATTCATCCTGCTCCTTTGGTTCACTTTGGCTCTGATGGCACAAAACGGCTCTGAACCACATGGCTGTTTCATCTTTATATCTACTTTTATCTAAATAACAATAGACACGTATATTATTTTTTTAATGACCTATCACCTGTGTGTTGCATTGTGGCATTCTCTATCTAATCACTTACTACTACCTAAAACCTCTAGAAGAAAATGAAGAAGAAAGAAGAAGGAAGAGACAACACCCTAAATCCTCCATCTTGTCTTCTGCTCTCTAAACTAGTTTAAACTTTAACTTTTTCACCCAGTGACTTAAGAAAACTCTCTAATCTACACACTCCCACTTTTAGCTTTTCTATCTAACTTTGACAGCTGTTTTCATGTAACACCAAGAAAACACAGCCATAAATTTCATGTTATATGAAATTCAGTGTTCTCCTAAATCTTAGTCAGGCATCAAAGACATAAGCACACACTCTGTGTCTCAGACTCCAGCACATTACTGTATGATTTCAAGTTAATAGTGTTGTATGTTTACATTTTCTACTGAGGTTATGATTTCCAGACTAAAGGAGCACCAAATCAACACAGCAACAATTTAATCCTAAAGCAAGTAAGTAAAAACCCCTTTTCAATTTTTTTTTTTTTTTAAATCATTTCATTGCCAAGGCAACCCAGAAATGAGAAATTCAACAATGTAGCCTAAGAAAAAATACAGGTAATCAGCAGGGCATACCTGCCATTAAGATCAGGTATACTTTGTATCATCTAAGGCAGTCTAAGTGCGTGTTTGTGTGTCTTCTGCTTTTTCTTATTTCATATGCAGTTCAGTATTTTACTAGAGCTTATTACTAAAAGATTCAGTTCTTAAGAAGGTTCTTAAAGTTCTGAAAAGGTTCTTATCCTTTTCACAGTGTGCTGACAAAAGACTATAGGATATTATGTACATTACTCCTAATCCCACAAAATTGCACTCAATTTTCAGGGTACATGGAATATATTAAAAAAAAACCATTCGAACATGTCACTATTTCATACATTAAGAATCAGGATAAACTTCTCAGAGGACATTTACTCGGTATGAAATTATCATATGCTCCCAAAAAAAAAAAATATATAGTTATCTGTATCCTTACAGAGAAGCTGGCTATTACTCTAACCTGTTAAAACACATGTTCAGCTTTTAGTGAAGGCAAACAGAGTAAAATATTTTGGTGTTTAATGCGAATGAAAAATGCATGAATACAAGACCAACTCCATGCTTCCACTTCGTATTTTTAAATCCATTTGTTAATCCCAAGAGAAATCCAGCCATGATTGATGCTACTTGGTAAACAAGAATATACTTTGTAGTCACAGAGAAGCTATGAATAAAGCATTAAACATACTGTACAGTTCTAACAGTCTCACATCTCCATAATATTAAATATTTATATATCTAGAATTTTTAATGTGGAAAAACAATATTGGTTTCATATAGAACCAGAAAAACCAATGCAAAATGTGTTTAAATTTCTGCATAGGCTATGATTAAAAAATAATATTTCTATACTGCCACTGCATTTAGTAACTATCTTTAACTATTTAATTTCTGGTAGAAATAATGTCTGATGGTAAGTAATCCTTTTACTTATCAATGGTTAAGCCAAAGGTGAGAGTTTCTAAAACTCTCCAGAGTTCCGTCATCATGTAGAGGGAGACAATGGATAAATGATAATGACACACAAAGGCCTACACTGGTGTTGCACCATCTTGTTTGAACATGATTCGGCAGGTGCTGTTACATTCTTGATCATTCATGACAGTAATCTGCCATGATAAGTTCTCTTAATTTTGAAGTTTTGTTTTAAAAGGGGTCTAATACTCATAAGGGCTTGCTCTAGCTATGGATGACCACAAGTGGAACATCCAACAATGCACAGACTGAACTAACCAGATTTTTAATCTACATAGATAATTGCAAAACATCTACACAAATCACCACAGGAAAGAATCTTAGTGGTAGCAGACATTGTACAAAGCAAGCCCTACAGAAAACATGATTGTATCTCTGCAGAACTTACTATCTAGACTACTTAAAATAATTATTGGCTTTCCTTGTTATGATTTTGGTTCTTAGTAACAGTGCTGTCCAGACACCTAAGTAGTTCCTGCTATTCCCAATTCCTCTGGGAACTAAGTGCTTTAAGTATAAATATGAGATTGTATGGTAAGCAGAGAAATTCTAGTGAACTTGAGTTTATGGGAGTGATCTTCCATTCAATCTTCTCCCTGTCAAACTTCTTTTCCAGGAGGATGACTACAATGCTACAAAATCAGTCACTCTTTTCTTTCCAGTGTTTGACATTAATTTCCAGGCAATTTTCCTTTGTTTTAACTGGTAAATAATAACACAAACAATGCTGACTACTTCTAGTTTAAAAACAGCAAGGCCAAAACCACACAAAGAGAACAACTAAACACAGTTGTTATATTGCTCTAAAACACGGCTTTCTGATAGGTTCTGCACTTTGATACTGAAGGACAAGTAAAATTCAATGCGTATCTACTACTTCTAATTTCAGACTCCAATGTAATTTCACAGTTATGTTTCTGGTTCTAATCTGGCCCACTTCACACTAATGCAAACAATTTCTTCTTAAATATAATATCCTTCTTGTGGGCTACATAGTAAATTTAGACAGACCACCTGATCTCATAACCTCTGAAGGCACAATCCTGAGGTCTATTCTTGATCAATATCCATCACCATTGTGGTACTGCGCTCAGCCTACCTTGATAAGAATGCAGTAACAAGAACGTAACTGATATTTCCTAGTAAGTTCTTTATAAACTGGATAAATACATTTTTCATCACAAAATGCAAAATAACTTCCAGCTGATTCACTGCTTAGCCAGCTGAACAATTGTATTTTATTTCATTCTACACAACACATGCTGCTAATAGCAAAGACTGTTCTAAATCTGAAGAGACAATGCTGTGGAAGAACATTACTTCTTTAAGAGGATTATTTTTTAAAAACCGTATACTGAAGGAATGCTACAGCCACTGCAAAGCTGCTACTGTATTACAGGGCTTGTCACTGCGTAACTTTTGTGCCCTAAAAGTAGACTGAAGTTGCTTTTCGCAACAACATAGATCATTCAACCAGCTATATTTAGCTGAATGAAAATCCAGTTTTTATGGCATATGTTAATAATTCACTGGAAATATTTGTGCATAGCCTAACAGCACAGATTATTTTTGTTTAATTTGCTTCTATACTAAGCTGGTGAAGCATTGAAATAGAAGATAAATTCTGGGCTTTGAGGCTATTGATTTATCATGTTTACAATTTGTCAAGGAATGCAATATTTGATTAACTGTATTTTTGCAGCTAATAATAAAAGTTAACTTAAAAGTCTGATAACTTCTTATGCCTCCCTCATACAACTGTCATGACAAACTCCCTCCAAACACCATATTTTTTCCCTTGAAAAATAAGAACACCTATTACTCCTTCCTTTTTCACCACAATGCATGAAATGGACTTCAAACTTAATGCCCATGTATGTACCCAAAGATAAAAAGGGAAGGCTGACTGGGTGAGCACATTTCTGTGTGTCTCTTCCCCATGCCAACATGTTATGTTAATAACATGTTGCTAACAACAGATTAACAACAGGTATGTTTTCAAAAAACATTTTAAAATCACCATACTCTATATAAAAGACCTACAGAGTTGTAGTTCAGCTGACTTAAGGGTCCCTACCACACTAGGTTTCCTATACATCGCTTAACTATGCTGAAGAAGAAGCAGAAGTAGTAGAAGTAGACAATGAAGACGAAGACGACGAAGAAGACAAAGAAGACGAAGAAGAAGACAAAGAAGAAGATGAAGAAGATGAAGACAAAGAAGAAGACAAAGACGAAGAAGATGAAGAAGACGAAGACGATGAAGACGACAATGAAGAAGATGAAGACGATGATGAAGATGAAGAAGACGAAGACGACGAAGAAGACGATGAAGACGAAGAAGATAAAGACGAAGACGACAAAGAAGAAGACGAAGACGACGAAGAAGATGAAGACGATGAAGATGACAAGGAAGACGAAGAAGACGACGAAGAAGACGAATATGACAACAAAGAAGACGAAGACGACGAAGAAGACGACGAAGATGATGAAGATGACGAATATGACGAAGATGAAGAAGATGAAGAAAAAGAAGAATACGAAGAAGACGAAGAAGAAAGAAGAAGATGAAGACAAAGAAGACGAAGAAGAAAATGACGAAGAAGAAGACGACGAAGAAGACGATGAAGAAGAAGACGACGAAGACAAAGAAGACAAAGACGACGAAGAAGACGAAGACAATGAAGAAGACGACGAAGAAAATGACAAAGAAGACAAAGAAGACGAAGAAGATGAAGAAGAAGAAGACGAAGAAGATGAAGAAGACAAAGAAGATGACGAAGAAGACGAAGACGATGAAGATGAAGAAGATGAAGAAGACGAAGAAGATAAAGATGAAGACGATGAAGAAGACGAAGAAGACGAAGAAGATGAAGATGAAGACGATGAAGAAGACAATGAAGACAAAGAAGATGACGAA